>NC_138558.1:41005704-41605704 GCF_964273705.1 Natrix helvetica
GGTTCTCCATCACTGGAGGTTTATAAGAAGATTAGACAACCATTTGTCTGAAATGGTATAGGGTTTTCTGCTTGAGTAGGGGTTTGAACTAGAAGACTTCTAAGCTTTCTTCCCACTCTGCTATTCTGTTAATATTCTCTTCTATTGGAGGAACTGATAAGGTTATTCAACTGGAATCAGAAAGAAAAACAAAATCACACTCTCTTTTGAATATATCTCTAGGAGATAAGCAGTCAGAGTCCAAGGATGGAATTAAACGTATCACCAATGAATAGCCCCTCTTGTTCCCACAAGAGACCTAAATCCAGCCACCTGTGAATTCCATTGACCCTTATCCACTTCCAATTGGGCTTGGCTGTTAGTACATCAGATTCTTGTGTAATGATAGCAGGAAATGAACTTTTAGTGCTTTGAGTTCTACTCCTGTTCCTGACATCTTGGGCCTGACAATATCTCTCTATGTTTTTTTTACTATTGTTTTTAGTTGGAACTGGATCTTCGAGCTTATGGCAGGAGAAAGTATTAGAATTATGTTTTCAATCATGTGATAGTCCTTATAGTTTTCAAGCTTCTTAATTTCTTTTTTTAATGGTAATTATTGTTTGTTTGTTTTCTTTTCTGTTTTTATAGTTTTATCACTTTTTTACAGCCACCCTTTCAAAATTTGACCCTGTGCAGTGCACAATAAAGCAGACAGTTAAAGACAACTTTAAAACAAAGAGTCGTTTTATCACACCCAGTTGTCTTGTAAAAAATGACAGGAAATTTTGGGTTCAAATACATACAGCAATACAAAGAATTTTAAAGATTAACATTCAACTAAAACTAGAAGTTTTCTTGTTGGGATTAATGGATAGATTATTACTGTAATAACTTAATTAGAAAAGAGCTGGGAACAGTGTTTTTGTATTTGATAACTGCTGTGAAACTCTTATATATACCAAAATAGAAAGACTGAAATGCACACAGTGGAAGAACAATTGATGAAGATGATAGAATTAGTACAGATGGATTTTTTCTGAAAATTTATTAAAAATGAACATGATTTATAGATTTGATGATTAGAAAAGGTAGCCTATGGAAAGAAATAAATTATGATGTAATCTTAGTGAGAGTGGGTAAAATAATGCATTTTTAATCTGTTAAAATACACTTTATAAATCTTTCTTTACTTTCTCTTTTTTAAAAATATTTTTCTTATTTTCTTTATTATCTGTTGAGTATTTTTTATTTCGTTTCTAAAAATTTGCATTAAAATTTCTTTAATAAGATTATTTAATAAAAGGTCTAAAGCAATACATAAAAATAATTAAACATAAATAAGATTTGGGAAGTCTTTTCAATATATTTGCTTTTTCTTTAATTTGGTGCTCTTCAGACATTTAGTTTTAATTCTTTCAAAAATAAATATTACTACTGTTAAATCTTTTTTCCTTTGACCCATGAAAACATTGGCTAATAATTTGTCATATTTAAATGATGTTCAAAAGAGAAATTGATTTTATTAAACTGGAACATTGAAATCTTAGAAATATATTTTTAAAAAGAAATTAATATCTTCAAACAAGAGATATTTTATTTATACATCATTAGGCATGATAGAGATAATTCAAAATATTCTAGGAGTTAAGAAGTCACCAAACTTGTTGTGAAACAAGGAATAAGTGATTCAGAAATACATCTTTAATATACATATATAAATAACATGTTTACATTTATTTATTACCATGACCCAAGTATAGATTGCCAACATATTTTGCTTATATATATATAGTTTGGAGTTGTACCAGATTATTATTGCTGGAAATTTTAAACATGATTTGTATACTTAGGTTCATCATTAAAAAAAAAACTGAACTCTCATTTATGGAAAGAATTACAAGCTTATTTATTGAAATTTAATTGGTTCACTATATGGTGACTTCTAAATCCAGACAATGTGAGTAAAATGCCTTATCATTGTTGTTGTTAAAGAGCAGTCAGGGCTGATCTCCTCTAGGACTGACTGGTTTGATCACCTTGCAGTCCAAGGGACTCACAGAAGTCTTCTCCAGCACCATAGTTCAAAGGACTCAATTCTTTGGCGCTCAACCTTCCTTATGGTCCAACTTTCACAGCTATACACTGCAACTGGAAAAACCATAGTCTTGACTATATGCACATTTATTATCTCTGCTTTTTAGTATGCTGCCTAGATTTGCCATTTTCCTTATCATACCTGTTCCTGATTTGATTATATTTTAATTTTTAATCCTTAGAAAATTAAAATTGGAACCACAATACAGATTTTTTTAAAAAAAATATGATTATGCTCCAGTAGCATTATTTTTAAAAAAGGTCAGACAGATATTTGAATATATTAAAATGTCATTTATATAAAGCCGATGTTGGTTAATTTTTAAACATGGACACTTTTTGTTCACTCTTCACTTTCGAACTCATTGTCTAGTAACATGAAAGACTGATCACTGTTATTCCATATTATAATAATGGAATAATATTGATAATAGCAATATTAACATTTCAGAAAGACTGAAACAATGTGTAATTTCCATGGGAAAAATCAGTCTATTCTATTATTTCATCAAGTCCAGGATTATGTCTAGCTTGGGCTACTCTAAGGAGGTGATGGATCAATTGGAAAGATTTCCGAGAAGGACCATAAAAATAATAGGGGACTTTTAATAAAAACAATTTTGGGAGAGGGCAGGTTTACATTTTTCAAACTTTACTTTGAACATTTCAAATGACTCACAAGTTCAATTTGGGTAGGGGGTGGGAGTATGTGTGTATGTTTTATATATACATGTGGAGGCTAGGAGGCAGCCATCTGTCTCCAAAGCTTTAATGTGGAACCCTGCTAAGGAGTTGTACGTTATTATCTACAGTCAGTAACTCCTCCCAATTCTATGATTCTGCAAATTTGATTAATTATTAAGGCTTACAATAAATGTCCATCTTTTAGACATTGTGGAAATTATCACTATAATTTCCTGGCTTATTTTTTTTTCACTCTGTAATTCCTTATATCAGTGATGGCTAATCTTTTTGTCTCGGGTACCAAAAGCGCGTGCAATAGTGCACCCGCGTGCCCGCACCCATAGTACAATGTGTGTGTGACCTTCCACATGAGACCCCCACATGTGTTGTCCACCCCCACATATGTGTGCATGACCCCCTGTGCATGCACACGCAACCCCCGTACTTCTTGCCCCCGTTGCCCCCTGTTTGGGGCCTGAAAAGCCCCCTGCACCAACCTGAAAGTCAAAATGGGCAGTGGGGCACCACATGAGGCCCCAAAATGCAATGTGAGTGCCCCACCATGCATGCGCTCTACCCCCTCGCATGTATACATGTATCCCCCACATGTGCCCCACCTCCCGCATATGCACGCAGAGAGACACAAAGACCAGCTGGCTTGTGGGAGGCATGCTAGCATGAGCAGTGGAACTGGGCTGGGGCGACAGCTGGGGTGCCTGCATGCCGTAGGTTTGCCATCAGGGCCTTATATCATATTGCATAACTGGGGAGAGAAAGTTGGGGAGGAGGGAAGGCTGTCCTGATTGTATCTTATACTGCTCTGACTGACTTTTATTAGACTGGGGCTGTGCAACAAACTCACCAGCAATTTATCTCTGAGTAAAATCTTCCATGTGATAAAATGAATGCTGCCATTTTTAAGGAAATCCTACTGATCATTTGTAAAATATTTGAGGTGTAGGTGTGTTTCAGTCTCAATATATTGTACATTGTTTAAAAATGCTAGTTTCCATGCCGGCAAAAGAGGTGATTAATCTGAGCTCAGGATCATGATATGTCTTGCTTTTCTCTTATAAAAAATGCAACATATTTGACTAATTAAGCAGGTGAATTTGTGTGCCTCAGCTTTTTGCTCACTATGCTGTTACTTCTGGACCTGCTTAGTCAACCATTAAGGTTCTTAGTCAGTGTTTAAAATAATAACCATTTAAGTTGAGATCTGTTTCAGTACATTTCTGTGATAAAAGTTCCTTTCTATTGGACTTGTTAGTTTGTTAGAAATGCCAGGCACCATAGGAGCAGGGTTTCAGATGATGCTTTCATTTGAAATCAGAAGATAAAGTCATCGGAACACAAAATGTTTTTAAAGGGTAATGGATGAAAGAAAAGCTAAGATCTGCCAAATTGGCAAAACAATTGACTTTTATTTAAAAATAGTTGGAGAATTGGAGAAGTCAGAATTCAATGAATTGGCAGGATGACCTTCCCTGATCTTATCTGGCTAGGTTCATATATATTTAAAAATGTATATAATATTGAAATAGATTTTAAGAAATGATAGTGAAGCAGGGCATAATTTCTGAGTTTTAAATTTCAGCAAAAGGCTCTTTTTATTCAGACCTTCAGATCTTCTGTTTAGAGACAAGAAATCTTAGCTTCAAGCACTTCAAAAGTTGCGACTCTTACGAAGTGAGCTGCAGTCTTTGATTAAGGTTCCTGTCAGATTCAGTACACTTTAGTACTGTGCAGCACTTTGGATTCAAAGGCAAGATGATGCTTCAAAAACTGTGTGAACACATGTGCGGCAGCACCTGTCTCCTGTTCCTTAAATCAAAAAGGTTGCTTTCCTTGAAATCACACTACAACTGCAAAGGGCAGCCTCACCACCTAAAGAAAAATGCAGTGGCTTTAATGGGACAGGTTTTACATGAGTGCCAAGGAATATCTTTTAACACCTGTTTGCTTTTGAATCCAAAGCACCACTTTCTTTCTATGGTTTGTGACTTAATTTTAACCTAGATTGCAACTGTTTAACATGATAGCACTTGAGTAAAATTGTCTGTGTTCCTTTTCTTATTCATAGGCAGTTGTGGTTTGAGTCTCATCACAATGTCTGCCTCATATTTATTAAGGTAGGGAAGATGCCAAGGTGTTGGAATGTCTTTTCAAGAAAGTACCAGCAGAATTCAAGCTTTTTTCTTTCATTCATTCATTCATTCATTCATTCATTCATTCATTCATTCATTCATTCATTCATGTCTTGTCACACAATTAGAAACAGAGAGCAATAGGTAGTGTAGGTTTCAAGGTTTTGAAATTCAACTCCTAATAGCCTTAGCCAACAAAGCCAAAGGCAAGGAATGAGAAGAACATCTGAAGATACCCTACAGTAATTTGATTGTGCCTAATGTGTAAATATATTCTGCCTTGTCAGCAGTATGGAGCAGCTGCCAAAAAAGCCAATACAGTTCTAGGCTGCATTCACAGAGGGATGGAATGAAGATCACGTGGAATGTTAATATCACTTTATAATGCGTTGGTAAGACCACACTTGGAACATCGCATCCAGTTTTGGTTGCCATAATGTAAAAAAGATGTTGAGACTGTAGAAAGATTGCAGAGAAGAACAACAAAGATCATTAGGGGCCTGAAGGCTAAAACATGAAAAATGGTTGCTGGAATTGGGTATGTCTAGTTTGATGAAAAGAAGGTCTAGGGGTGACATGATAACAGTGTTCCAATATCTCAGGGGCTACCACAAAGAAGAGGGAGTCAAGCTATTCTCCAAAGCACCTGAGGACGGAATAAGAAACAATGGGTGGAACTTAATCAAGGAGAGAAGCCACTTAGAACTAAACAGAAATTTCCTGACAGTTAGAACAATTAATCAATGGAACAACTCGCCTCCAGTAGTTGTGAATGCTCCAACACTGGAAGAAGGTGTTGGATAACCATTTGTCTGAAGTGATGTAGGGTTTCCTGCTTAAGCAGGGGTTTGGACTAGAAGACCTCCAAGGTCCTTTCCAACTCTGTAATTCTGATTCACAGTCAGAACATCCTATGTGGATTTTATGGTTTCTGTTATATTCTGAGTTTTGTAGAAGAGAAGAAATCTTAAGACGATCCTCTAAATCATGTAGGCATTTGCCGACTACGCTAGTGTATAGTCCCTACACTATTCAGCATAACAGTCTGAAAGACTTGTTATTTTTATGTGTAGAATTTTTCACAATAGTATGACCATTAAGGGAAAAGCTTAATCCTGCCCTCCCCTTCCTCCCACTTCTATCCCTTCTCATCTCCTGAAACCATTATTGGAAAAGCTTATATTCTATCATAATGTCAGAAACATCTCTACATTGTATCACCTGTATTTACATGACCATCTGTAATAATATTAACTCCTCTTTCATTTAACCTATCAATGGAGATGTATTTCTAAAGCAAAAGCTACAATTATACGTAATAATTGAATCCATTAAGAGCCCTAAAACTTCAGATACCAAGACTCTTCTTTGTACCCTTTCTACATTAACTTGCATGATTCTAGTTCTGTAATTGATGAAAAAGTATGCTGATGTAAATTCCACTGGCATGACAGCCAAGTCACATTTTGCCTCAGCAATAAAACTGGCATTTGATGACATCCTTAGAGTTGTAAAGCAGTGCAATTTAAGGGCAGTGTGATTGGTGGATTCTTCTGGCTGTTTTCCCCTTCTGTCAGATGTCACTTGCTGACAAGGGAAAAAAAAAACGCCTTCCAATCAGACTCATTAACTCGTAGTGTGGTGGGGCTATGTATGTGCAAGCTTTCAATTATCTGAGTGACAAGTTGGAAGCATGGAAGAGATTCATGCCTGTGACTGGTCACTTGGGTTCTTTTTGAAATACTCCTAGTGCTCTTTCAACAAAATAGTCAATATGTGTCCCAAACAGTTGACAGGTTGCAAGCAAGGAGGAAGAGCGTAGAGTGAAGTAGGTAGAAGAATTTCTAATGAGGTGAAAGGGTTTCTTCTACCTAGCTTTGCGCTCTCCCTTGCTTCCAACCTGTCAGCTAGGCTATCTACTGTGGATAGGAAGAAGAATATGTGATAAAGCAGGTCAGGGCAGCAAGAGTAAAATGAGATGATTTGGTCTCTGAGATCTCCTAGATGACATTCAGAAAGGAGATTGAAACTGAGTTTTTCACAAGCCATTAAATTAACATGACAACATAAGAATATCATCATATGATGCAATCATCTATCAGTTCTAGATGACTGCATTATATGGACACGGGGTTTTATGTATTTATATCTTGACTGTTTCAAGGGACTTTTATGTTCTATGGAGTTATTGGTATAAGGAAGGAAGTGAGGAAGGAAGGAAGGAGGGAGGGAGGGAGGGAGAAATATTCCCTAAGCAGGGACAAAAATGATCTTCACAACTAGATTTCTTCTTTTGTTGTTGTTGTTCCTTTTCCACTAAAGTTTTTACATTGAAATAAGCACAGAATAAAGACCTAACAAGATTGACTCTGTTTAGCATTTGACGTTGTACTTAGGGAGCACCAGGAACTTCAAAACCTGTAGGTTATTTTGGAAAAGTGGTGGGGAAAAAATAACTCTGGGGGGAAAAAAACAGTGGCAAAACACTTTCAGAAAAACTTTGTCTCCATATGTTGAATTTGATTCAGCAAACTGTTTTATTTAATACCTGAGTTAACATGAGTTTCAAAAGTGAATTGGAGAATATAATATTGCTTACATAAACACCCATTGGAGCCTTGATATACTAGCCTAGTTATTATAACTACTATGATTTATCTTAACTGTTATATCTGATTACAATCTCCCCCCCCCCAAGTGTTCAAATAGGGTGAAGAAAATGATTTTTAGCTCAGTATGTAAGTCTGCCTTGGTACAGCCATTAGCTTTTTAGGCAAGGAGTGGCACTATTTACAACGTGGAGTCAGTTGTAAGGGTGCAGCCAACCCCACTGTTTCTTCCCTGCTCATCTCTTAGTAAAATGCAAAAGCAGCTCTAAATTAAAAGCAGACTGTATAAAAGGTAAAGATTTCCCCTGTCCGATCGTATCTGACTCTAGGGGACAGTGCTCATCTCTGTTTCCTAGCTGAGGGAGCCAGCATTGTCTGAAGACACTTCCATGGTCATAGAACTATAATTATATGCCAAGATGACAAAACACTGTTACCTTCCCACAAAGTGGTACCTATTTATCTACTCGCATTTGCATTCTTTTGATTTTCTACGTGGGGAGGAGGTGGGGCAAGTAACGGGAACTTGCCCTGTTGCATGGTGTTCAGGTCTCAAACCGGCCTGTCAACTTTCCAGTCTTTAACTGCTGAACCATTTTGCCCTTCCTGACTATATTATATTATGTTTACTCAGAACTTATATCCTTATTTGAAGCATTCTAATCTGGGAGAAGATACAAGGATTGACTTCTGCTTATACTTGCCCAGAACAGTTTTCATTTACACATTTTTTTAAACTGCACAGTATTATTATTATTATTATTATTATTATTATTATTATTATTATTATTATTATCATCATCATCATCATCATCATCATCATCATCATCATCATCATCATCATCTTTGCTGAGATTCACAGCCTTTGGGGCTGATTGGTAGCTCAACAGCTCGAGTCCTAAACAAGGACCTAGAAACTGTTAAGGTAACGTTGGAGGATATATTATTATTATTATTTGGAAAGATAGGTTTGGTATTTTAAAAAATAATGTTATTGATTTTAATTTATCAACCTTTACAATACAAAAGAGCATGCTTAACATGAACAATGTTGTTCTTGTCTTAATCGTACCTGAAAGAAAGTTTGGTCCAATTTATCTTGGCTTATGATGCAAACTTCATCTTCTGGTTATATGGCCTATTGATCTAGAATAAATCATGATATGTCCATGGGAAAGAAGGAAGTCCCTGACCTGTCATGTTGACTTTATGGCTTGCTGCTGGTGTTGGCCTGCTGTTGCTAAAAGCAGCCACTTAATTGCTCCGCTGTGTCTCTTCTGTTTTTCTGACCGTGTCAGAATTTCCCATTTCTGTTTATTCCTTTACCTGCTCACCACATGATCTGGATCAGAGTCAATACTTTGAAACTCAATTTGAATAAGATGGGGATAATGCCACTTAGGAGTTTATCTTGCCTTCAGAGATAATGTTCAGCTTCCGTTGGAGCGGGCTGAATAAGGTTTGCAGTTGCTGAATTTAACCCTAGTTTTCAAAACATGAATTGCTGGCAATGATGTATAGGCCCTTTCTGCAGTTACAGCCTCTCTGACACAGAGATGGTTGAGTAACAATACTGTTTGGACATTGTACACATGACTGCCATCAAACACTGCTGAGAATTTCAACTAGCTGCTAAGTCATTGAGGTTAGTCAAATGGATTTCATCTCATCTAACATATTATGCTGATCTATATTTTTGAACTGAGGTGATGTTATTAGTTCAGTTTGCTAGTGTTATTTTTCAGACACCTTTGGATCTAAATTGGATGTATTTTGCTTTTGATTATATTGCTGAAGCACTGAAAGGTTGTTTCAAGTTTCCAGAGATGTTGATTTTTAAGCTATTCTGAATGCCTTGCTAGTCATGCCTTGCTCCTTTATCCATGGATGCTACTCTATGTTAACATTCGCTCCTGTCTATCTTTTTCACAATAGTCTGGTCTGTGACTTGGTCAACCAAAGCCCATTATTAAGCAATTATATATAGCATAACAACAAAACCATGTGTCGCTTATAATTGGAAGTCTCCCAAGCAACCTTGTAAACAAATTTAGGAGACCATGATTATATATACAAATACAGTTGGCAAGTGCAATAAACTTGACATTCCAATATTAAAATAATTGCTAAGCCATCATTGTTTTACTTTTTATCACATTCCAATCCACTAGGATTACCTGCATTTGTATGTGTATCTGTGAAGTTAATCAGCTTCTATTTGTTTAACAAATTTAGGAGACAATGGTTATATAAAAACATAGTTGGCAAATACAATAAACAAGACATTCGAATTTTAAAATAATTGCTAATCCATCACTGTTTCACTCTTATCACATTCCAGTCCAATATTATGTCTTTATTTGTAGGTGTATCTGTGAAATTAGTCAACCCCTCTTTATCTATTTTATTCTAACTTGTTTTACAGGCTAATCTATTGGATATTAAATATCCTAACCAGAAAAATTCACATTTCACCCCCCCTTCCTTATCAGTCCTCTGCTTTTCTTCCTTTTTTTTGTTTTTAATTTGAATTTTCTTTCAAAGTATTTTTTTCCTTTTTTGTGAATTCAGTGTATCCTTACTTTGTTTGGTTTGGCACTTGGAACACAGGCTGAGAAAAAGTTAAATGGAAGAAAATGCGGATGAGATGGTGGTAAGATATGAATAGGCCATATTTAAGAAAGAGTTAACGTAGAAGCCCTGGCTTTCCTTTCTTACTTAACGATCTTAATTTACTTTTCAGGACTCTGCAATTATTTTTCTTCACATCAGTGATGTCACCAGTTCCAAGGACATGCTGTACAATTAAGAAAGAAGAGAGATTGGACACACATTGTTGCCTAGGAAAATAGTTTGAAATAAGATTTAAAGTTTGGATTCTGAATGGCTTAAAGCTTCCTTCAATAGCCACAACGGTATGCACTGAAGTACAAATACCACTAGCTGAGATAGTCAGAAGTCAGCTCACCTTGTCTATCGGAGCTGCAGAGTTTGGCAGGAAGCCATCTTAGCCAGGCAGCCAGGCTCTTCTAAATGAACATCTCCGAATGAGCAATTGGAAACGGTCTCATGCATAACCCAATTTACAAAAGAAGCTACTTGAGAGTACAAAGATGGAGAAAAGAAATTAAGCTGAGCTGGTAAATCTCCTTATGTTGTTGCTTAGTGGTAACGGGGGAATCTCAGGACAATACTGAGATGATGAAATTAAGCACACCACTGATGTTGCAGAAGATGTTTTGCTCTTTGCAAACTATTTCCCAGGTGATCAGACCAATGGAATAATTATTGAATAAAAGTTTTGTTAACAAAAGAAATGGCATCTCTTTTTAAGTGCCCCACACTCTTGAACATGGAGCTACACATTATTATCAGGCACATGTAAATCAGCCCTAGTTTGATTTGAAGATTCAGGATTTGAGTCTATGATTCAATCTGAATTCTTGATAAAAGATTTAGCAAGAGCCTCATCCAATTTAAGCCATCTGAAGATTCAATTCAAGATGAATCTCTAGATTATAATCAGGAAATGTCTACAGTTACTTTCTTTTTGGGATGGAAGGAGATGAAAATAGCAGGCAATGAGAAACTTTTAGAGAATTTTAACCAAGTTTACTTTCAGTCTTGCCATAATAGATCTTTGAGATATCTTTCCAATTTTAGGGCATAGAGAGCAATGATGGGGAAAGGATCACTCAATATTCTTCAAGTTGTCTAGTAAAGAATCCATAGAAAGTTGGCTGAATCAGTGCAGGAAGTTTCCTATTCAAGTCTAAAAATAGAAACTTTCAGAAATTGCATGCAAAATAAGTTTTTGCCTTTTAACTTTGGGCCTGTATTTAGAATGCATGGAGCTGAGATGTATTGGCAGTTTGTTAATAGGGTTAGAATAGAAATGTAACATCCTATAAGTGTCTCAGAAAGGAAAGTTAAAATTTGTGCCAGGCTGTATTAAAGAAGTTGAAACCTGGGCAAATGAATCCTGTCCCAAAAAACCCTGAAAAGCAGAGAGAATAATAGATGACAAATAATGAATCTCATTATGGTCTGCTACTCGTGCCCATGTATGGAAGCACAGCACACCACCTATCGCCTTCAACTTCCTTATATAAGGAATTCAGCTTACAATGCTGTATATTGATTGGCAGGATTCCCAATCAGAGCAGAGAAAAAACACCATTTTCCAAAGTGATTTGGAAGTTTTGTGATCACTCAGTTTGTTCCTTTGAAGCAGACACTTGTTTCAATGGGTGATAGTGTTGAAGCTCAATTGAGTCAAATCTTTCTTTCAAAGCTCTGCAGCCCAAAACATCTTGGGACAGTCTTCAGCTATCATGAAACAGGGGATGTACAGAAATTATTTTTAGCTGGGCAATAATACTCATTAATAAGATGTCATGTGTAGTTTTTGTATCTCTAGTTAAAGGACATAAGCTAGAAGAAAAGTAAGAATGACTGCTACAAATGTTTCTGGCAAAAAATAAGGAAGAGCCAGACTGATTATTTTGATCCATATACAGGATCAATTATTTAAGCCCCTTCATAAGCACTCAGGAACATCTTACCTACTAGGGCCCTCAAACTAGCATGTAAAAAGAATGTTTTTTTAACCATAAAGTCATTAAATGCTTTTTTAATGCGTCTTTATTTTTAACAAGCTGTTAACCTCTATTATACTTTCTTCTCCATCTATAAAAGTAGATTTCAAATTTTTGAAAGGAAGCATTATTTTTAATTTAATCACTTCTATGATTCTGATGGTTAATAAACTCTGAGTTCATCTGAACCTGTATGTGTTTTTGTATATAGAGTATGCTTTTTACCTGAACCTCTGTTATGATGTTTTAATCATTTTATGAAACTTCTACTCAGTCTAAAGCCATATGACTCTTGCCTTCATCTTTATTTCCATTAAAGATGCTTTTCTAATTTTGAAATCAAATTCCTTTTTTTCATTGTTAAACTTAGCTAAAGCTTTCCCACATCTCTCTACTAATATAGACTTACTAGAGTTGCACTCATTCATTCTAAACTTCTTGGAAAAGGTGACTCATCTTTATTGTTTTGTTTTATTTTGCCACATGCCTAACCTCAGCACACGGAAATGTTGAGATGCCAGTTAAATATGTTTTAGGACTTAACAGGATATAATGGACTATATGGGGTGTTCAGGGAGGGGTAGCACCTCGGGTGTAGGGGCATGTTGTGTCTTTTTAGGGCAGCTCATTTTAGGACAGCTTTTGGGGCAGCTTGTCCACCTTTGGTCCCCACCTGTTACTCAGCTCTCACCTGTAGCTCCTAGTAGCTGTAGCATGTGCAACGGCCACACCTCAGGTAACAGCTTTGACAGGCTGGCCAAACCAGGTTGAGAGTAGCCATTGGGTCATTGACCTTCGGTGAGATATGGACTTGTCTATCCTGAGCACGTGAAGACAGATTCGGATGAGCGGATGAAACCTACTAGAATAGGACAAAGTTCATGAATGTGGTTTCTGCAAGCAATGTGGTACACTAAGGGCATGGCAAGACACAAAAGATGCCTTGGTCTACCACTGCACCCAGCTCATCTCCAACTGTCTTGACTCTTGTCCTGCTATTGGAGCAAGATGGAATTTGGGAAGAGAGAGGGGGCTGACTCTATGCATCTCTCCCTTACTTTAATTCAATTCACAAGCAAGTCTTGACATACTCATTGTCAAGGTCTTATTCGAATCTGATGGACAAACATCATCAAGATGTAATCAGTAGCTGGAATGCCAAGAAAAATAATAGGAACTATGTTTAAAACTTGTTCTATCATTTGAAACATTTAGCTCCAGCTTATTCCTGAACTTTGTGTTTTGTCATCCTTCAAACCAGAAGGAGTACTAAAATATAGAGGAAAATAAAAAACTTGATGAAGATTTCCATGGTATTTCTTGATAGGTGTTTTGATACCTAGCAAAATCTTTAATGGCAAGGGAGATAGAATAGCAAAACGGTTTTGTACTGCAAACCCTTTCTTTTTTGTATATGTGTTGTGACAATGTGAAGGGAACATCTGACAAACATTGTGTTAGTTAATAAGGGACATCTGTGTCATTTAGGATTTAAAAAACCCAAAAGTCAACTAAAATCTCATCATTGGATGGGATGATAAATGATTCTAGAATAATTAGAATCAAACTATTTACATCTCCAGTAGAAACCTTTTATCAGAGAATCTTTATGTGTTTAGCTGGTTGTTATGTGTAAAAATAGTGGTTTTAAACAAGGAACATGAGTTTGTCCCACATGCACTATGAAATTCTATTCTCATGTTTGAGACATTCTTCAGTTCAGATGGACTTTGGAGTTGAAAACAGATGCCATCACAAGATGATTTGAATCTCCATCTCAATTGGCGGAAATAAATATTTTCTCTTAATATAAGTGACTATAGTCATGGAAATCTTCTAAATGAAGAAAGAGTAGCAGCAATTCTTTTGGGATGCCATAAGACATTTTCATTGCTTTTCTATCAATCTGTGTATTTTAAAGTATTTTGCCCAGTGAGTGCCACCTGAAAGCTTTCCTTTTCATATTCTAATACAAATGTAAAGTTGCATGCAGCTATGAAAGGGTAAAGCTTACGGTATGTCATGATAGCACAATGCTGCTTCTATCATTTTGATAGAAAAACATGAGGACACCCATGATGGTTAAGTGGATGCTTTTTTCAATGTTGCCCACAAAACGTTCTTTTTTCTTTTTAAATGTTGCAGTTCTTTTCATTTAAGCAATATTTTCAGGTTACTTGTGTCCAACGTTAAGCCAGGATTGTATAAGGTATGTAATCTTTGTACCTTTACATGATAATTTAACCAGTCACTCAATTGTTATTGTCCTGCTGTTTCTTATTAGAGTTGGGTGTCTCTTTGTGTTGCGTGTGTGGTTCTTATTTGATTAGGGGAGATCAACGTAGGGGAATTTTAGTTATTACTTGCATACTTTTAATACTGTTGAGTAACTATGAATATTAATAGTAAGTAGCTTTTATTGTCTTTACATTGTTACCTTAGATCAGGGGTGTCCAAACTTTTTGCAAGGAGGGTCAGATTTGATGAGGTGAAAATGTGTGGGGCCGACCATTCAGCCTGACATTCTTTGAACCATTAACCTTAAATGCAAATGAACTATTTTATGAAAGACTAAACAAATAACTCCAGTGGGGGGAAGATGCTGCAGGCCATTCGAAATTTGAAAATGGGTCACAATTGGCCCCCAGGCTGGACTTTGGACATGCCTGCTTTAGATGAAAGGACTGATAAATATTGTTTTTATTTCAATCCATTCCAATCCATTTTAGGGACTTATTCTGCAGGAATGATAACTTGTATTTGGTGATTCCCTTCATACTTCATATTGCATTCCAATAAAGAATTCTATTCTGTTCTATTTAATATCAAGTCTTATAAATGATCCTTACCGGCCATGGCCCTCTCTCATTTACAGTACATGTGCATATTGTAAAAGTCTTATTTCCAAATAAAAATAAACTTCAACTCATGCTTCTCTCCTAATAAGATTATATTTTAGCCCTGCTTTAAAATAATATGTGAAAATGCTGATTGCTTCCAGATTGTTCTCTTAAGGAGCATCTTGCTTCTCTTGCAAATCCAGATGGGAATTAATTGAGAGCCTGAATGTTTCCACCTAAGCAATTGTGAACAGCCACCTGCAGAGGGAAACAAGATTCCATTTCATTTTCTTTCATAATTAGGCTGCCGTGTGTTTTTTTTAAATTTCTCCATAAAGACATTGTTGGCACCATTTCAATTATCTTGGCATCTTAGAAGCAAACAGTTTAAGGTCTTTGACTTTGTGTGTTGTGTGTCAGAGTAAAGTGCTTCTAGCATCAACTACATGTAGGTTAATCAAATGTATGTATCTTGTAATAATTTTCCATTAAATTAATTATTTTTATATGTGTGTTGCAAAGCCTATTAATAGGCAAGTGAAACCACTAAGCCATGGCAGTCTAATATTTTTCATTTTTCTTTCTTTCTTTTTTGCACATTAGAATAATGCATTTTTAAAAGGTAGAAATGAATAGGACAAGGATCATGCAAGAAGGGCCCTATGAGCACATTTGTACTCATAGGCAGAATGCTAGGGATCTCAATAGCATTCCACAACATGTTTTTCAACATTCAAATTTCACAATGGAGATCTAGGTGCTACTCAGAAGCCTTTATCAAAACCTGAACATAGCAGCTAATAGTAAGAGACTACTTGCCTCTTGTGGAGAACATACATAGCCATCATGTTGTAGTCCTTGTTGCTCTTGTTTTCTCTCTGTCTCTCTTTTAGGACTCCTAAATGAGTGATAACATTTAGAAGCAAATATCTCAGATTAATGTGTCCTTTACTACTCTTCTATTGTCATCATGTTCAAATCATGTCAACATGATTTCCATAATGTTATTTCTTAATTTCTCTTCCCCACCATCACCAAATTGATTCTGAATACTTCCTAAATCTGGAAGTAGCATCAAAATGTCCTATATTATGCTATTTAAGTGTCTCTTGAAGGCACATCTTTTCATCCTGGCTTTTTTTCATAACCATTTTCTAGAATGAGAAATGAGCATAATTTACATTATTTGTACTCACTGTGGTTTTCTTTTTGTTTTGAAATTATTTAAAACAGAGTATGAATATTTGATATCTACATCTATCTATGTGTGTGTGTATGTGTGTGTGTGTGTGTATGTGTCTGTGTCTGTGTGGATTTCTTTATAAAGTGGATTATTTCAGCCAGTTGATTTTTCTTAATTGTACTTCTCAGCTCCAAGTTACTGTAGTCATCTGTCTAGAACTGTTTACATAAACATCAGTTCACTCTAGCAACTTCATTCACATTAGAATTCTCTTTGTATGTTACAATTTATCTCATCTTTTTATTTTATTCATTCATTCAAACTGTGTGGCCATTCATGTCACACAAGTAACTTTTTGACATTGCTTTGACTATTATTTGACTAACTGGACAATTGTAAGAATGTGGATTTTCCATCTTTATTTCCATCTCCAGGAAAAAGAGACAAAACCTAAACAAAAGGTGCACTTTCAAAGTTTAAAAAAGTATAATTTAAACAAATTGAAGAAGGAAGCATCTGCAGATGGTTATTATCCATTATACTTCAAATGAAATATGTTTAGAGACAAATTACCTCTAATTATTCAACAATGTCTTCAACATAAGAACAATATGCTGAAACTGTGACTATAATGTATAAACGCTATAGTTATTTATAAATTAAAATATATGGGCAAATTTGGAGGTTAATGTAGAAATGCTGGGACCATGAAGCTTTTCTGAGTTTCAGAACTTATTGAATTTAGTTGTGAAATACATGACTTAATAAATTACTTGTTGTTTTTCCCATGGCTTTTCTCAAAAAAAGAGATCTTGATGTTTAAGTGAGCAAGAAATAGTTCCAACATTCATACCACCTAGAAGGCTTACAGAGTGTTGTGAAATAAATAATAGCTCTAAGTGAGGCTTGTTCTCTAATAAGCTTACCTGCTGGCAATAATAGCATTGATTGACTCCACTTTGATTGTCTGGAACAATATCATCTTATATGCTTTCTGGATAATTACACGAGCAATCAGTTATCTTGGCTAACCTATACCAGAAGTCTAGCATCTAGACTGCAGTTGGGTAGGAATCAATACATAAATGGAACAAATTAATGCATTAATTATGTTTTTATCTCATATAGGCAAGGACCTCTTTGTTCTTCACTTAGTCAAGATTTGATTTGTAAAACTGGTTTATATATATATATAAAGAACATAGTACAAGAATAACATTACAACCTCAACTTTTTACTTTTACACATTAGTATATAATTAGCCATTTTTGTAAAAACAAATCTAATTGGCAAAAACAAAGTCAAACTTTCATTTGTTTTAATCCCAAGCACGAAATCCAGAAGGAATATCCAAATAAAAACATAAATGTATTCTCCTAGAACAATCAATTTACTACTTAATCTTCCTTGTTGTTAAAATAATATGTATTTCTATTTGCACTATTAATCTTTATAAACTATCTTCATTTTTCATCCATTTTAAAACACTAAGGTTTTCTTCAAAAAACATTTCTAAAGTTAAAACATTCTAATACATCTTTTTTTTTTACTTCCTCCTAGCGTACATACTTTAAAGGTCACTTTCAGACCAATAAAATTCCAACTAACTCCAATTAACTCACTATACTTAGATCACTCCTAGAAAGATGGATTTCTAAAAGAAAAATGTAACAAATACTTAAGAGAAGCTATTATACACCCATCGCATAAAAAGAATTTTCCATTTTAAAATGTTCATAATACTACTGCAGAACAATCTGAAATAAACATACATTTCATACTTTATTTTTATTACAAAATTTATTCAAGGCTGCCTTGAAATTTGTGGGAGTTCAGATTCAAAAAATTGTTTTGGCCAAAACATGATAACAATACATTTCTCAGGGTCACATATAAGACTGCAGACAAGTAAGGATTTGGAAATTGTTTTAGGATATAATCCCAAACTATTGATACAATTTTGGGCATTTTCAAGAGGAAAAAAACCCTCACCAGGGAATAAGAACGCATTCATAATATATAACTTTCCTACTGGTCCAGGAACAATATGATGACTGAGGGAACATGCCACTCATATGCAATAAAAAGTATGGCCTTTATTGAATAGACGTAACCTAATTCTACTGAGTATAAAATCTCTGAGCAAGGAAAGGAAATGTTGAATTCTCCTACTTTCTTTTCAACAACGTTAAGTGTTTTTCCCCCTTGCCTGCCTCTTATTCTGCCTCATTTTTCCAACCTTCACAAAATGAGAGACAGAATTAGTAGATCAATTATACCTTTTAAAAAATCACAGCCACAAACACATGAACTTTTTA
The DNA here is from genome assembly GCF_964273705.1 of Natrix helvetica. Classification (NCBI taxonomy): domain Eukaryota; kingdom Metazoa; phylum Chordata; class Lepidosauria; order Squamata; family Natricidae; genus Natrix; species Natrix helvetica. The sequence goes on from NC_138558.1 coordinate 41,024,160, forward strand.
TTTTAATCATTCAGAATGAGAAGGAAGAAAGTTTTGTAAAGCAAATGCACATGTACATATGGATGCATCTGCTAATGCATATCCAGCAGACCTCTGTGAATAAAGATGCTTTATCCCACATTCACAGGCTGGATTGTGAATTATGGATTTGGTCCATACATCTTAAAATGTGCAAAATTGAGAAACACTGGGCTAGAAATTGCTATCCTAAAATAATTTTTTTGATGAAGAAAGCAATAGAATGGGCACCCATTCTTCTATGGCATTTATAACACTTTTTATATTTTGCAAATTATCAGTCATTTAGACTGCAATCTTCATCATATTTGCTAGAAAATAAGTCCTGTGAAACACAGTAAGACTTCTGTTAAAGATCATACTCTTTATCATATTCCTCCTGGCTATTCAGTCAGTTTATCCTTTTCTTATAGAAGTTGTTTCCTAGATTTTGTACTTTTTGAGTATGCTTTTTTCCTATTTGATACACTTCTAGATTTTTTTTAAGTAGGTTTATTTTCCACCTGTGTTATATTTCTTCAGATACTGCCTTTGAGCCTACTAATTATATACTTTCCTCTTGCAAAACAGATCTGAATTATTTTTTAGTTGTGACATTGGTATTCTTGTCGCTGATAGCTTTGATAGTACAACATAACCTCTGCTCAAAAATACTGTAGATTCTCTAAATTCTGTAAAGACCATTTCAATCTCAAAGGACTATCATAGGACATCCCCAGGCATTTCCCACTTGTCTCCTCCTGCCCATGAATCTGGTAGCATTTGCAAATTGGCTACCTTTTGAGGACACCTGCTTAAACTAGCAAACATGACATCCAAATACAATGAGCAGAAAATCAAAAGTATTTGTGGCATCTTTAAAAAACAATATCTTCCCAGGGAACACAGCTCTGTGCTAACCAACTGTGTTACATCAGTCAGAATAAGAACCTGCTGTGTCACTCAAGACATAACAAATGAATGTCTTCCGAAGACTTTTCCCTTTAGCTTTGTTGACTGATGCTGTTACGCATTTCTATATCAGAGTCCAAGGAAATGAACTCTGAATGTCAGTGCCGTTTAAAATGGAAGGAAATAAAGACATGGATACTATTGAGAATGACATTTCAAATGGAAAGCTATTACTATTAACATGTTTCCTATCATCCTTAGTACTATCTTCACCTCACCTCAAAACAATACCAGCTAACAGTGCCCACTTACTATGAATCTTTGGAGACCAGTTTTGTTATACAATATGCATATTCCCTTAAAAATCAGCTAACCTGACCCCAAAACGTGGAGAATCTTCAAACTCACCTATTTTCCTGGCAACTAAATCCAGTTGGTAGGAGAAATAAGTCATAACTCAAATAGAAAATTACCAATCTGTATTTTTGAAGGACAACTATGCTTTCTCACTTAATTCAGAGATGATTACTTTCACCTTATTGAGTTTCATGATCTTTGTGGTTAAAAACTTGAATTAGACCAGGGGTCCTCAAACGTTTTGAACAGGGGGCCAATTCACAGTCCCTCACACTGTTGGGGGGCTGGACTGGCTGGGTGGGCATGGCTAGGTCATATGACTGGGTGGGTGTGGCCACTTTAGCAGTCCATTTTGTCTTTGTCCTTGCTGTACTTGCTCAACCCAAGGAATCTATTTACTTACTTACTTTCCCCCCTCCAAAGGGAAAAAGAGTGGAACCTTTCTTGCCACTTGCCTAGCTTCATTACAACAGCAGCTTCAGACTCCTGAAAACCAGCCTGAGAACGGTACCAATTAAGACTGCAACTAAAATCCCCAAGATGGGCATTGAGAGACATTGGAAGCAAGTGGAAGAAGGCAAGAATCAACACACACACACACACACACACAGCATGTCAAGTTCTGAAGGGTTAATGAAAACAGCCAAACATGGAGATGGTTTGAAAATGCAGTTTATCTTCTTCCTCTGACATGAACTGACCAACAAAGCACTAAGGCAATGAATAAATTGTCAGAGCTGACACCCAGTGCTCCCCACTACCTTTTATAGTTACATGGTAATTAGGCTAAGCCCCACCCCACACGCGTACACACCCATCACCTGTGACGGGTGACCCAGAGTGAAAACCACCCGGAAATCAATCATGGATTGTTCGCAGTCAGTTATCAGTTCTGGAATGTTCTCAGTGGAAACCTCCTGGCAGTCAATCATGAAGAGCTTTGTAGAGTTCTCATCTGGACTGCTTGTGGAGGAGGGAAATATCCATCTGGTAAGCACGAGTCTTGGCAGCTGGCCCAGTTGTCCCCCCTGAATGGCAGCTGGAGCTGACAATCCAATGGTGAATTAAGGAGGGATAATGATCCCTCAGATGGTTGGGGGCCGGACTATAGTTTGAAAAAAACACAAACACATTTCTATGAATGCTGCACATACTGAATCTTTATTTATAGTGCAAAAAACCATGCAATAATACAATATTTAAAATGAAGAACAATTTTAACCAACTTAATATACTACTAATTCAATGGGAAGTGTGGGCCTGCTTATTTGGGATTACAGGGCTAAAGGTATTTTAAGCCTGGAGAATTCACAAACTGATTTGCTTTTTGCCACACTTGTGCATGTGTATATACACACATGAATATTTATCAAAATTGTTTAGCAACCAATTTGATGGATTTACTTTATATATGGGAAGAATCAAAGCAATGGGTGAATTCTCCTTCAGGCATTATACTGTAGTTGCATTTGAATTAGTGTTAGCCAACTTCAGCTGGTTTTGAAAAGGCTAGGAGATGTGGAGACATGTCCCTCACCCACCCACCCACTCACTCACTTTTAAAGTGCCACTTTAAAAGCAGCCCCTTCCCTACTCACCCACTGGTCCTGGATTACATGGCTGTGAAAAACATCTAAAAGGCTGTTTTTAAAGGACTTTTAAAGACTTTTAAGACACTACTTTACAAGCTGACAGCTGCTTTGCAAGCTGGCACAGCTCCTCTCCTACTCACCCACTCTGGATCACATGGCGATGAAAAACATCTGAAAAGCTGTTTTTAAAAGCACCTTTAAAGCACTTTTAAAGACTTTTAAAGCACTTTTAAAAACTTTTAAAGACTTTTAACACTCTACTTTACAAGCTGGCAGCAGCTTTTCAACCCACCACTCCACGGACCATATATTTTGCATTGGCAGGCCGTATCCGGCCCACGGGCCGTAGTTTGAGCATGCCTGAATTAGACAGAGCCTTGGGTAATGGCTCCTTGGAATGGAAGTACTTGAACTTGTTCCATGCCAAAATATAGCTTCTGATTTTTCAAAAACAAATTAATAATTTAAAAATACCTGTCGAATCAGGACTCTGGTTTCCAACTTTGAGTGGAATATTTGAGGACTTAGTTTCAGTATTTTCAGATTACAATACTTATAGAAATAGGTAGCAATGTTTAGTTTGTTGTTGTTCCATTCCTCTTAACTAGTTATCCTTATGGTCCGCCATCTGAAAAAGTCTATAAAGTTCCTTGGATTTAATTGAAGTATGGAAGCCAGAATAACTGTAAATTTTAGAGAGAGGCCAAAGTCTAAGAACAGATTTCTTGTTGATAATGTCCAAATATTCATCAATAATTAAGACAGAGACAGAGAAGTGGAATGTTGTAGCCTAGAGGCATGGCCTGTTGCAAACACATGGAGTAAACTCTGCATAATATAGCAACAAGCAAAACAATAATGCAACAGACCATTTCAATTTAAAATACATTCAATAAATACTGATAGCATTGTCAAAAAATCAGTTGAAGAGAAGCTACTTTATCAACAATTCTACATGACTCTTTCTTACTGAGATGAAAGCACATACCTTTGTTTCAGTAAATGAAATTTGGTCATTTGGTCATACGTAACCAAAGGATTTCTGTCACTCAAAAGCCTGACAACCAGCTGCTCTGAAACATCTTCCACAAAAACATAGACAAGAAACCAAAGAACTGGAGTGGACCTCCCTCCATAACATTGAAGACATTGTTTGAAGCTTAATTTAGTCATTGTTTCCACAGGTTGAGGGAAAAATAGATCTTAGAAATGTCTCTTTCTGTGTCTGTGGGGTTTTTTTTTTTTTTGAAGCAATGTATTTAAATTTTAGTGAATATTCAATAATTTCTGAGTCAATTCTTGAAATTGCAATTGTGAATATGTTTTTTTTTTAATAAACGTTTTGGATCCACAAAGGAAATGATCATTGATGGGGAATAGTGTTTATAACACTTCATCAGACAAATGTGTGCCTAGCTCCCAACCTTGAATTGTTTCAAATAATATATGTCAGGGAGATGATGGCTTGATATCTGAATCAGCCTGCTATGATAGGAAGACCTGACTTGTTTATCATCATTATAGAAGACAAACTTATCTATGCAGCTGCTACTGCAGGTAGAATCTCTGGAGATAGGACCAGACACACTCTTATATATATTTTTCTGCACTATCTATAATTCCTTGTTATTTCCTATTTTCCATATCTTTTCCCCATGCAGCATTTGAATAATTGCTTTTTCTGCATAAATTTGAATTGCAGGCTATACCAAAATGGATAGAGAAATGGATATCTGATGTACCTAAGAATGTTATGCTCTTTTGTGATAAATCAATGAAAATCATTCATTAATGTATATGGAATGGAATGGTTTTGTTCTATCTCATGACTGTCCATAAATCACTTAGAGGTTTTTATTTTTTCCCCACAGCATTATTTTACTTGAGTAATTAATTTTTTTTGAAGGGAATACTCAATAAACCTTATCTGGTCTAATCTGGTGAGAGACAAAAGGACCACATCATCTGTAAACATGAGAACTAGGAAATGGAAGAAATTGGAAGATCTGACATGATATTATTGAAATATAAACTGAAAAGAAATGGAGTAACTGAATACCCCTGTTTAACTTCTCAATTCACTTTTGTTATCTTTGAGATATTTAAATCACTCCCATATAATTATTATGACGCATGTTCTAGACCAGGGATGTCAAACTGGTGGCCTGCAGGCTGAATGCATCACACACAGGCCATGCCTACCCCAGCTCTGCAAAGGGAGAAAACGTCACAATATGTCACATGACGGCAACATGACACCTCAAGTTTGACACCCATGTTCTAGAGCAGTGTTTCTCAATCTTGGTGACTTTAAGTCCAGTCGACTTCAACTCCCAGAATTCCCCAGCCAACTATGCTGGCTGGGGGATTCTGAGAGTTGAAGTTCACAGGACTTATGGTCGCCAAGGTTGAGAAACACTGTTCTAGAGGAAGATCACAATTTTCTATCCATGTTTGTCTACTTATTTTCCCATAGTCTTGACCTACCCACCATGTTAAATGCTAATCCATAAAAGTTGTTTTCTTAAACCTATTTGTGAATTTCATAATTAAAAAGCATCACACTGAACAATTGTAATTTTCATTTATCTGAAGTCAGATCTTTTTCAATCAATCAATTCTAGGTTCTGACCAGTGAGCCAATTTATGGAAAAAATACTTGAATAATTTAGGTGGAACAACCTTTAGCTTCATGTGGGCTGTTTTTTTAAGGGTAAATTTTATTTCCTTTTAAATTAAATTAATGGGAGTTGTAATTGTTTTTATCCCGATGGAATGTCACCAGCATTCTATCTGTCAAGCATTTAAAGTTTACCTGTCCATCATGATGGAACTGTTGTATATATTTTTGGTGAAAGCATATCCATTTCTTGGTATTTAATGGATGCAGTTAAATCATAAATCTAAGTTGGACCAAGAAGCAGTCATGTGGAAAATATACTCTTTCTGAAATATGTTCACCCAGAGTACCAGGACTTTAGCCTTAATGGCAAAATCAGATCTTCATGGCTTTGTGATAAGACAGCAAAGTTGCGGTGAATCTGATCTTATTTCTAAGTAAGAAATGGTACTGCACATACAGAATTTGGACCTCAAAATTGGGAAGATATTTAGTCATAACCACCTCTTAAAATTTCAGGTTATCTTCAATAACAAATACTAGTCAACACTTCGTATTAATCTCTTTTGTGTTACAAACAAATAACTCTACTTTTCTGCAGTTGAGTCTAGTAGCATGCTTTCATTTCTCATCTGTTGTGCTTGCCTAAAAATTCCATTTTATTTTCTTTATAGTTTTTGTAAGACTAGGTACTGTAAATGGATAAAGGTAAAGGTTCCCTTCGCACATATGTGCTAGTTGTTCCTGACTTTAGGAGGCAGCGCTCATCTGTTTCAAAGCCGAAGAGCCAGCACTGTCTGAAGATGTTTCCGTGATAATGTGACCAGCATGACTAAATGCCAAAGACACACGTGGTGGGAACAACTTTCCCACCAAAGGTGGTTCCTATTTTTCTACTTGCATTTTTACATGCTTCTGAACTGCTACGTTGCCAGAAGCTGGGACAAGTAACGGGAGTTCACACCTTTACGTGGTGCTAGGAATTCAAACCGTCCAATTGCCAATCTTTCTGATCGACAAGCTCAGTGTTTTAGCCACTGAGCCACCATGTTCCCCATAAATGGATAGATTTTTACAAATTGAATCTGAGGTATTAAAGGAAAAATTATATTTTAATCAATGAATACACATCCTGCTTTTTCCAAGTCTGCTTCAGGGTACCCAAGTTCTGTCACTGAAAATCTTCACCATTTATATGTCATTGGTCTGAGTGAAGTGAGTGAAATTATCATTGTTTACTCTTTCAGGAAAAACAATAAGCTGAAAAAGATTTGTTTCTGAAATATAACCTCCTATACTGAATTTTCTACTGGTATTTATCAGTTTTCTCTAGAAAAATAAATAAAAACAAAACAAAAAAACGTAAAGCAAATCGTGTTATCTTAACAAACCTATCTTGCAACGTACGCTCATTTGTATAAGAGTACCCAAAATTTATTTTCTATCTTATCCTATCATTTCCATCAATATGTGTGTTTAATATCTTAGTAAGTATTCCTACAAGATTATTGTAGCAATCTTGCAGATATCTCCATAAGTCTAGTCCATAAATAATTCCTACTCATTTTTCCATTGGGAAAATAGAAATTGATATAGATTACCTGTTCCATAGAGTTGCCTATCATGCTATGAGAGTGGGTACAGTAGAAAGCCGTTTCAATTCACTTGGCCCAGGTATGTTTTATTTACTACTAATATGGTTAAGTTTCCATTGGCTGTTCTTGACACCTGCAGTTTTATTATAGATATGCCTACTAATTTAAATTATGTAATTAAACAAGTTATTTTCTCTTAATCACTTTTTGTTGAGACTGATTATATCAAACACTAGAAAGAACATTCAGAATTGCACACTTGCCATTGTATTAAGCTATGCTTAATAAAGGTAACTCTTCTCTCTGATTTACAATTTTGTATTGGAACTGATGATAAGTCTTAATGAATCTGCATCTTCACTGGTTTTCTTGTTCACTTTCATCATATTTTTTAATGATATAATCATCTGTAAGTCCCCTGTAACATAAAATTACGTGTCCTTTCCCTAGGGTACTTTGTAACTGGAAGAATGTAATGTAATGTCTCTTTCATATGGACAAATATGCCAGTAAGATTGTTTTGCTCAGATACCATTGTGTACAGTAGCTGCTTAAGACAGTTCTTTCTTTTATATTCACTTTCAGGTTTCTTGGATTGTCACTAAATAGTTATTTTGATCAGCCTAGGGTTTATCTTAGATTTTTGTAAGGAAAGCAATTGGTAAGATAGAACTAGTGGTTTTCAATGCAGAGAGAATGTTATATCAAGATGCATCAAAGAATGGGTATCCATTGATTCAGCATGCTTAGAGGCTAAATTGTGAATTGTAACCATGTATATAGGCTTTGAATCCTATGTACTGCAGTAGACAATTTTTGGGTGTCTATAACTTCAATCTTGCCTGCAATAATCAGAACAATATTGTCTTGCCATGTGTGTGAGCCCTGCAGACAGAACCAGTGTAGAAAACATAGAAAGTATATGAAAAACTGATAGTGGCAATTGTGCCTGGTATGAGGCCTGAATATTACTGTTCTGAAGCCTGTTTGTTTTAGATAGATTACTAAAAGGGATTATATTTTGGGGGGGAAGGGGGGAAGCCATACGATTTTTTTCATTTAAGTATGCAAAATTATATATCGGGTAAAAAAACATTAATGGTAAATGAGCTTTTCCCCCACAATAATGTAACAATCTACCTACGTTTCTATCTGAAAAATGACAGAACTTCCAAATGAGCTAGCAGGTTCTCTAAATCTCTTTGATCCTTCTGTTTCTAAGACTATCTAAACTATTCCAAGTGTTTTCATTCTAAGGTTGCCAATGTACTATAAACAACTGGTTGATGGGTTTTCAACTGATATTAGTGATCTCTAAATTGTCATACACTGAAATACAGGAGGAAACAGAAGCTGTAATTCAGGAGAGAAACACTTGTCTCATCAAATGAGTTATGGATTACCCTAGATCAGGGGTGTCCAAACTTGGGAACTTTAAGACTTGTGGACTTCAACTCCCAGAATTCCCCAGCCAGCTGGGGAATTCTGGGAGTTGAAGTCCACAAGTCTTAAAGTTCCCAAGTTTGGACACCCCTGCCCTAGATACATGCTGGCTGGGGAATTCTGGGAGTTGGAGTTCACACATTTTAAAATTGCCAAGGGCAAGAAACACTGTTTTAGAACTTCCTCAGTATATCTTATTACTCGGTCCAAGCACATATAGGTAAGATTCCCTGTACTGCTAAGATATCTTACTGTACCTGGAAGATCATTTCAAAAATCAGTTTACCTAATTTTACTGAATTTCCTATAACAGAAAAAGACAATGGGTTCAACTCCATACCATTCCTTTGGCAGGTTTAAGCCTAGGGTGCTAACAGATCTGTAAGAAGGAATAGGCCTCAGCTGACTAATCATTCTGAAATCTGAGGTGCTCTAATTTGAAAACATTAATACACAGCTATCTAAATCAAAATACAGGATAAAAGAATTGGTAATACAATCAGCTTCCTTTTATGGGAACTAAGGTAAATCCATTTTTTTGTAGCTTATTTTCAGGCTGGTTCCCCTAAGGGAAATCCAAATCTCTTATCCAGACGAAATCTGAAGCTGCTGTGTTACTTTGAGAAACAAAAGAGAAATATTCATTTTAAGATTTTTTTGCCTCACATACATGAAGAGAGGAAGTCCCTGCACAGTTTTATGTTTTCACTTGGCTTTCTGGATGTGGGATATTCTAAAAGGAGTTTTCAAAAGATTAAGTTATAGTCTATTACAACCATCAAGGGGGTGGGGGAAGAAAAAAAAGAAGAGAAAGAAAACTGATATAAAGATACATTATAATGTTGTGTTAAATATTGACTCACCTCAGGTTTTCTTACATGAAAAGAAGCAGTGGATGAATTAATGTTCTCAATGAACCTAACAGAGTTTTCTAACAGACAGAGGTCTTAAGCAGTTCTGAACTAAAAATGGGCATGTAAATCTAATTTTTTTTATGTCCTTAGAAAGTAACTAGAAGTATACTAGCGAGCATTTTTAATGCCTCATGAGACAGAGGCAATGTACTTTACTTCATAAATGATTAAAATACTTCACAAGTATCATAGCTTAGCCACCTTTGTGGTGGTGTCAAAAAGTTTAAAACGTTGGCCCAGGACATGCAATTCACAGGTCCGTTCCTTTGACACATGTCTCATGAGATGCAAGTTAAAACAAATGGGATGGAAGTTGTAGCAACCATCTAAATCTTGTTGATCTGTCTTATGCACATTTCTGCCTCAATAGCCATAGTGCGGATCTCCATGAATGAACCAAACAGGTATATCATCCCACTTTGCTGCTTATAAGTGGAGAAACACTCAGATGTCCAATTCTGTTTCAAAGGAGTGTTGCACTAAAGATGAAGACAGAGTACCCTGTTGCCCAGACCTTGTGCACTCCTGCTTAAGGGTATATTTGAAGATGAAGGGGTTAAAAATATCCTGATGTAAGTTGAAGCAATACCATTAAAGACCTGTCTATTTTGTAGGTTATGTGTTGAGGATAATGCATGTCCAAAAGCAGCAAGGTTTCAATTGCCCTGCAAGGACCATCATTTGACTATTTTAAATCTACCCCAGACACCACTGCAGCTTGTTCGAACTATGTAGTAAGCCTGAGTAAATAAGAGAGAGAGAGAGAGAGAGAGAGAGAGAGAGAAATCATGGCTTTATGTCTGGCAAAGTTTTTTTTAATCCAAGTATAGCAATATCAATTACATTTTCCTTTTTGAGAACTGTTTCATGCAATTTAAATAAAGTTTGGTCACTGATTCTTTTGTTTAGTGTATGTGCATTTCAGCAGAAGGAAATTGGCTTGTCTATCTAGAGTAAGAAAATGTGGGAACAGTTACATTCAATTGCAATTTTTTTTCCATGGGGTTACGAATTCTTCTTTGTTTGACCAAATCAGATGGTGGCCATTTATCTGACGGATCACAAATAAGCTACATTTTTCCATGAGAAGTTGATCTTCACCTTTAGTATGTATCTTTGAAAGATTTCTTATCAATACAAACATTCTTCTTGCCTGAAGAGATCTTGTAAAGATGTGTAGCACACTTTATTTCCATCAAACTGCCTCTTTAAGTTTGCTGGATTGTGAACTTCTTCAATCAGGTTCCAGACAGAATAAGAATCTATTTTAACTTTTATGTCTCGAACAGTATGCAATTTTGTTTCCAGGGAAACTGCAGGTTTCTTGCTGCAAACACCATGTTAGAAGACACATGAAGAGAAGTGCTTTTACAGAAGACATGCTGATTAGAAAAATTCTCTTATGGGTGGTATGTGTCTTGTTCAGTCCCAGGTTCTCTACTTCTGGGAGTTTGATGGTTCTACACAATATCATAGCTTAGCTGTTCCCAGCACTACAAACTTCTAGACGGAGAGTTGTGATATTGTTTCTGAACCATAGATTCAGAGGGCTGAAAGGAATCTTGGAAATCTAATCCAACTTCTGCCCAAACAGAAATCCTTAGACTATCCCAGACAAGCAGTTGTCCAATATTTTCTTGAACACCTCAGGTGGTGAAGCACCCATAACTCTGGAATGGAAGCTGTCATGTTGTTTGTTTTCATTGTCAGGAATTGTCATTGTTAGTTACAGGCTGACTCTCCCACTGATGAGTTTCTACTCATTGCTTCTTGTCCTGCCTTCAGGTTCTATGAAAAAGAGATTGACCCCCTCTTCTCTGTGACAGCCCTTCAAGTATTGGAAGATTGCTATCATGTCATTCCCTTACCCTTTGTTAAGTTAAACATATCTAGTTCCCTTAGCCATTCATTGTACGATGTAGACTTCAGACCCACTATCATATTTGTTTCTCTTCTCTCCACTCATTTTAGGGCCTTAACATGTTTTTGGTATCATAGTGATCAGAACTGGGTGCAATATTCCAAATGTGGCTTCATTAGTCTACTGTAGTATTGAGTGGTACTATCTCTTCCCATGATATTGATGCTCTGTTGATGTAGTCTAGAATTGCAGTGGCAGCTGAAGCACACTACTGACTCATACATAATTGCTAGTCCAGCAGGACATTAGATGCCACTCGGTATTGTTGATCTAAGTACTGTCTATTTGTTACCTGTACATTTGGCTTTATTTATGAGGATTCTGAAGAGCATAGGTTCCAAAACAAAACCTTGAGGCAGTGGTGGGCTGTTATCGGTTTAGACCAGTAGTTGCGACCTGCAGGTAGGGTGGTTCTACTCCCGCCCACACAGCCTGGCACTATGCTGTTCTATTTAGCCTTGTTCTTGATGCCGCACACTTGTGTGCAAGGCGCCTGCATGAGCAAATCGCATGTGTGGAAGGCCACACACATATGCGAATGGCATGAGTGAGTGAAGCAAGCGAGCGTGGGCACATGCTAACATTTTCTGTGCTGGGCAAACTGGTTGTTAATTTATGTGCTACCCACCTCTGCCTTGAGGTACTCCACTGCATGCTTTTCTCCATGTAGATGTAGTTCCATTGAAGACTACATGCTGAGTGTGGTTAGTCAGCCAACTGCAAATATATCTGGTGGTAGTACTGAGCATTTCCCTGATCCACTGATTTAGTCACTTTATCAAAGAAGGCAGTAAGATCTGTCTGGCACGATCTGTTTTTAACAAGCCCATGCAGGTTTCTACTAATCACCTTGTTGATTTCTAGATGCTCACAAATAGACTTCTTGATTACCTTTTCCAAGATTTTTCAAGTTATTCATAGTCTATAATTTTCTGGATCCAGTTTTTTCCCTTTTTGTACATTAGAACCACATCAGTGCTTCTCCTGTCTTCTGGTACTTCCCCATGCTCCAGGAGCTCTGAAAGATTTCATTCAGTGGTTGTACTTCTCCTTCAGTACCCTGGGATATAAACTATCTGGTCCCAGAGATTTGAACTTGTCCATATTAACTTTCAACAGAATGTCTGGGTATCAGTTTGGTTTAAATGAGGTTTTTAAATTAATATTTAAGAATTACTTTCCAGATACTAGGAACAAATGAGACAGGACATTAACTATACTTTTATTTTTCCCCCATTTCTTTGTATTAAAAAAAAAATCTCTGCTTTAAAGAGATTGTGCCAGTTTGACTAGATAGTCAGATGGAGGTTGTGGTGCAAAAAAAAGATTTAAATCATTTTTTTCAGACCCTTATCCAATACATAAAATTGTTTAATTTTTACATGAGTATTTGTAGGAAAGATAAATATTGTCAATATTAAAGGAATGTGCTTTTGCCAACTTTTAAAAAGCAGTTTTTACTCATTGTTCCTACTGAAAAAGTGTATTTATATTAAAATTATGACATCCCCAATCTTAGAACACTGTAAATGCTGGTCTCTCATGAGCAGTAATCTTGAAGTTTGATTTGCTGATTTGGGCTGCCTTTGAAATCAAATTTAAAAAAAGAAGGGTAGAATTAGGTAATGAAGTAAATTAATGTTTTGAGTAGCTAAGCAGCAATATATTATATCCTAGTAACAGAACTTAATACTGATGAGCTGAGGTTAGTCACATACTTATTAGCTTTCTGAAAAAGTCCTTAAAATACATTTTTTCCAGTAATCTTAGAGATCCCAAGGAGAGATACTGAAGTCTTGGTTATTCTTTTTTTTTAAATTGTATTTGTATTTAAGTGTTTTGATGATTATTATACTGTTGCAATTGGCACGGTGGTTATACATATTCTAGAGCAGTGCTGTCGAACTCCCCGCCCATGGATCAGATGCATCATGCACTAGCCACACCCATGCCCAGTTTAGCGAAGGGGGGAAAAGTCCCAATAGTCACGTGACACTGCTGTGATGACGTGAGTTTGACACTTCTGTTCCAGAGTCATGTTCCATAAGATGGGCTTGTCAGGGGAAATTTCACCCTGAGCTAATGAGGTGTAGACCGTCGGCTTTCCTAAACAGCATATCTTCAGAAAAAGCGAAAGTAAGACCCGATAACATGTTCTAATTAAAAACAAGATTTAATATGAAAATAAGAAATAAACAAATCTATCTAATTGTTACATTTTGGCAAGAGCAATTGTCGCCCACCTTCTTGACAGACGAACAGAAGATCAAAAGTAAAGAAGTCTCTGGAATGTGTGATGTATTAAGAAACGTGTTAAGAAGCATGCACAGTAAATCATTGCTGATAAGGCCTATGACCTGCGCAGTATATCTCAGCACAGCTAGCAAACAATTAACGCAGTGACAGGGCTGCTATATAAATCTTCTAATTAACCAAAATAAATATCATCTCAATTTTTGTAAAGGGCATGGCTAAGACTAACTCTGAAATAATTTGATTTGTGTAACATGATAAGCAATACATTTGAGGAAAAGGTAGTCACGTCAGAAAAATAAGAGAAAAAGTCAGAGTCAAGGTTCATAGAGTCAGGTGTCTTTGATGATTACCTAGTTGAATATAACAATTTCTTCATTCTGGGCATTTGCTGTTGCTTAATTCTTTTATTCAGAGATTCTGCTATTTAATTTTTAGCTAGAACAAGAGTTAATAAAGACAAAAGTAATGTTCATCAGAATCCTAGATTTTTAGTTAAAAAGGAAAAATCTGGGAATCATGGAAGACATATTCAATTCAAAGATGAACTAAATAAGGAACAAATGAATACATTATACATAATGCAGATGATTTGTAATGAAAATAGTTAAAGAAATATAAGATATCAGGCTGCTCTGATTGTAAGCAGTTTAGTTAAATAAAATGAACAATACAATATAACTCCATCTCTCAATTGAAAGCTGAAAAATATGTTTAAATAATCAATTATGACTATCTTGTTCTGGAAGCTAATGATCTTGGTTTTTTCCTAAAAGGATACATTGATCAATAGAGTTATCAGTTAATTCTTGTTTTCAGGGCTGATTGTAGGATTTGTCATTTTGCCATTAGACAAGATAATGATACTAATTTCTCATGAACAATGGTCCAGTTAGTCCACCTACTTTATGCTCTTCTCATATGACAAACACAGTGTAAGCCTGACTGTTGTTATTGTTTGTGTTCATAGATACACTGTTTGCTAGGGTTTGGTTCAATGATATAATGTTTAGAGAAGATTTTATCTGTATAACCAAAATGCAAAGTCATTGACTCTTGAACTTGGATATTATACAATAATACAATAGTAGAGTTGGAAAGGACCTTGGAGGTCTTCTAGTCCAACCCCCTGCCTAGGCAGGAAACCCCATTAATCAGCCCAATATGTCAACTGCATTCCAAATTCTGAAGCATGAAATAAAACTGAACTCGACAACTCTGAAACATATTTTCATTGCCCAAAAAGTAGTCACTCATCTCTTGAAGAGTGAAAAACCCTTTATTTTTATTTTCTCCTTTTTTAAAAATTGAAAACTGGATAGGATAGGAACAGTTCTCTATTTCCAGTGTAAGTTGCCTTCAGTAAAGTAAAGAAGCCATCAAGCTGGATTCAGCTCCTGGTATCAACACTACTAACTTTCTTTTCCACCAAAGTTTGTTGTTTCCTTATTCTGAATTGTTTTCTTAACTTTTTCAGGCTAACTTACTAAATCTTACTTAAGATTTCCTGAGTGTTCCTCATCCAAATATTAAGTAGGTCTCACTTTGTTTACTGTTTACTGAAATTAGGAAAGAATATCCACTCGCTGCTATTTTCTCTATGTGAGGTAGCATTAGTAGATGAAGCCAAACTTTACACCATGAATTAATGGACACTCTAGGGTCCAGGTTTCAGAGACTGATGTCAATAGCACAGGAACTCTATATGAGAAAAGGATTTGATTGTTTCAATGGCAAGCTTTTGCACTGGTTGCTTGTGACTTTTAAAGAATTCTAGAATAATTCCATTATTTTTCAATTGCATTCTTCTTGATATCTAAAAAGAGACAAAAATAAGTATGATTATGTATTGATCTGACCCTTGTTTTTCTGCAAATAATCATTCATTAGTCAGAATGTGCTTCAGAGTTGTACATATAATTTTTATATCTCTGAAATGTGTTGACAAATGTGTTGATTCAGTGCTTATATTTCTGGCTCTGCAATGTAGAGGGTATAATCATTGCTCATCTATCTGTATTCAGTCTCATCCGCAGAGCACTTTTATGTGATGGTTAAGAATGAGAATTTCCCCAGAACCATTGTATTAATCATCTCTGTGGGACAGAACATTCTAGTATGAAGTTAAAATTACTTGATCTACTTTTACATCACATCAAAATAAACACACTATGACAAAGTCACATTTTATAACAAAAGCAGAATAACATGGTCTTCAAACATATAATAAATATATTTCAAATGTATAATAAAACCATAATGATTGCAAAATGCCAAAAGGTTCAACATTTGTATTATGAAGAATTGAACTGTAGAGCCAAGATGAGTTTCTTTCTATGAAGTTCCTATCTTAGGAACCTGGACTTAGAAAACAAGAAAGGGAAGGCTTAGTTACTACATGGATAGAATACTTTTTATTTGTTTGTTTGTTTGTTTATTTATTTTATTTATTATTTTATTTATTATTTTATTTATTTTATTTATTTTATTTATTTCATCAAGCATGAATTAGATAACAGATATAAGTATAAACATGATTATGAATACATGAAATGAATATGAATACAAGGGAACATTAGGACGGAGATGGAAGGCACACTGGTGTGCTTATGCACGCCCCTTAAAGACCTCTTAGGAATTGGGTGAGGTCAACAGTAGACAGTCAAAGGTTAAAGTTTTGGGGGTTTGGGGAAGAAACCACAGTGTCAGGTAGTGCATTCCAGGCATTGACAACTCTGTTACTGAAGTCATATTTTCTGCAATCAAGTTAGGAATGGTTTACCATAAGTTTGTATCTATTGTGTGCTCATCTGTTGTTGTGGTTAGAGCTGAAGGAGTGGTGGAATTCAGCCAGTTCGCACCTATTCGAGAGAATTGGTTGTTACTTTCTAAGCAGTTCAGAGAACCAGTTGTTGCAAGAAATCTCCTCCCCTCTCCCCCCCGCCCCCACTTTACATGGCTGATCCCATAGGGAAGACAGGAAGGAAACATTCTGATGTTTTTTCTAGACTAATATTTATTGCTCTGCTTACAGAAACTGCTTCTTCGGTTAACCCTTATTACATTGTAACAGCTAAGGTGAAGTGACCACCGAGCCATGCCTACCCAGCTGGTCATTAGGGCAGAGAACCGATTGTTAAATTATTTGAATCCCATCACTGAGCTGAAGTATTTATTGACAGGTAGGACATTGTAGTAGATAATTTTATGTCTTACGCCTAGGTCAGATCGAAGTTGGCAAAGTTCTAAGTTGTCCAAGCCCAAAATTTCAAGTCTGGTGTCATAAGGTATTCTGTTGTGAACAGAGGAGTGGAGGACTCTCCTCGTGAAATATCTCTGGACTCATTCAATTGTATTAATGTCTGATATGCAATACGGGTTCCAGACAGATGAGCTGTATTCAAAAATTGGTCTAGCATTATCAGGTTGTAGGCTAACCTGGCAAATTGGGGGTGGGGGATCCTGTAAGTGGGTAACACCAAATCATTTCTGTAATGCTGCCAATAAACCTATATCAATGTGCCCTTGTTTTCTTTTTTATATGCAAAATAATTCCGCAAATCTGTGGGGTTGGATTTCAACTTGGGTTAAATTATCTTGGGAGAAGTCCACTGGACAAACATTAGATATGTAGGTTGGACGGGACCCATCTGTCCATCAAATTTATACCTATCATCTCCCCCCCCCCCATAAAAAAGCAGGACCAAATTTGGTATTGGGCTGGGACTTACAAAAGAAAGATCATGGTTGAAAATGGATTTTATCTGATTGGAGATGTAATAGGGAAAAAGGCCTGAAAAGTTTTCCAATTTACTCTCATGGCAGACCAATCTAGAATATTGGTGATTTCTGCATTCTAAGACAAACTCTCTCTTCAAGTCATGTGACCCATGTGCAGGAAAACACAAGCAAACATATAGCCACTGCTGTTTAAAAAGCTGTAAATAATTCCAGAAGCTATGCTTTGCTTGATATGCTTGATCAGAATATCCTAATTCAAGAAAAGTCCAAATACAAGTGTTTGGTTTTTATTAACACTTTAATAGCATGGATACTTTGTACTTGCCTAGCATTTCATTTTGTCATTCATATATTTTATTTTATTGTTATTTATTTATTCAATTTGTATGCTGCCCATCTCTTCTATAAGGCCACCCTCTAATGATTTCTTGGAATTAAATCTATAGTACTCTGTGGGACTTCTGACTAAAAAGCCCCACACATAAACATGATTCTCAGAGAAAAACCTTATTCAATTCTTATCTTATTTATATAAAAATTAAATCCCACTTGGAACTAAGGGGGTGAATGGGGTTAAGAGTCAGAGAAAGAGGGTTCTGCTAGCTATCTGGTAATGTCAAGGGCTAAAATGAAAATAGAGACAGGGTCATGGCTCAGTCCTTCAAGTAGTGTGCCTCATTGATCCTCAAAGCATTTCACCCTTCACTGAAACATAATCAAGGCAAGCCATTTTCATTAGGCTGTTCTCAGAAAGACCAATGGTTTGGTTCTCCAAATGAACTATCCACTTATTGTCATCAAGAGCTTTGCTGAGACATTTTTTCTCTCCTGGCAGTGAGCAAGTGGAACTAAAGTCACTGTCATAGTTCCATGAGTTAGCTGATTTGTCTGAAGATGAAGTGCACTTATTTTGAAACCCCTGGGAGTAAAAAGATGCATTTCTAACTTCTCTCTCTCTCCATTCTCACTCTTAAAAACTGGCAAGAAACTGCTTCAGTCTGTGTCAGTCACTCATTAGGATAAACTTTGAATCAAGGTCTATTTGAAATGTGTGACTGGAAGATAAGTGTAGATTGAGAACTAAAAAGAATTGTACATATATTAACATGTGTATACCAATTCCGTACATATTCAAAATCCTAAAGCAAATGTCCTTCCACAATTATTGCTTATTATCTCTAGAAATATTTTACTTACTGTTTGCGCTGGGAAACCTTGAAAGAAGAATTGGTACTTAGGTGTCATTATCTGAAATGGTTAGAAGCCACCATCCATGGTCTGGCACCGGTCCACGGCATTCCAGAAATCAGGCCACGCAAACAAGCAAAGGCCCATCTGTGGGGTGAAGGCAGAATGCAAAACCACATCCCCTCTGGTCTGCAGAAAATCCTCTCCCCACAGAACTGGTACCTGGTGCCCAAAAAGTTGGGTGTCACTGGGTTAGAGGACCTTAATATTAAGCATCTCTGCAGCAGCTTCCACACATTTTTGCTGTTATCATGAGAATGAAGAAAGTAGTTTTCTACCATCACACTGTATGTTTTGCCTCTTTGGGTGCAATGTTGTGCTGCATTTAGAAAAAAGGCAGGGCTTGCACCACAATCTGTCTTCCTTCACAATCCCACTACTTGCAGAAATCAATGCAAACTTATCAAGGAGCAGATGACCTGAAGAACCAATGAAAAACAAATAGGCTCTTTAAAATGTCTAACTCTGTCTTGGGATCTCAGACCACGTAGCTTTTGACTGAACTCCAAACTTTCTGTTAGCTCACCTTCCTGGAGTATTTCTCCTGCTAAGCTCATCAGCTTGCCCTGTTTCGGGTCCTCCAGACTACCAAACACTGATACACCATTTGTGTTGCATAGAATAATATTCTGCAAGATCGAAGTGCCCATATCTGGCAACAAGAATAACAACAATAATATTCTGCAAGATCGAAGTGCCCATCTCTTGCAACAAGAATAACAACAAAAATGTATGAAAGTGCTTTGGAAATTCAGAAGACAGAAAATGAGTGCAGCTGTCAATTATTAAAGGGACATTAATCAATGTAAATGTCTTTTAGATAAATTAGTCTAGAACTAGGACAGTGCTGCTAAGAAAACAAATGTGAAACAAATTCTCCTTAGTCTCAAATTTTCCTTACTAAATAGGAGTTGGCAGCTATAATAGCAGGCTGGGGTGACTTTTATTTTCAGAATCATCTCGTCTTGTACACTGAAGCCTGCTCTCATTTGAGATCTTCCACATATACTGGATTACAACACCCAACATCTCCAGCTTGGGTTGGAATAGAATAGCATCAGATGGAGAACAGAGATGAGCAATGCATGTAAAAGGGGTTGAGCCTTTGCTTATATCAAGGATCTCCTAACTTGGCAACTTTAAGACTTCCAACTCCCAGAATTTCCCTGCCAACCATTATTGAAGTTCACAAGTCTTATAGTTGCCAAATTTGGAGACTTGGTGTTCATGACAACAATTTATCCCTAATACCCTTGTTTGGGAAATAATCACTGAGGAAAATAGATGGGGAAATGCTGCACCTCAATGTTTCTGTTAGATATTTGCATAAACTGCTGTAGTCTTCACTCAGGTCTGCTGTTTAGGTGGGAACAAAGGGCTACTCTGATTGGTCGGGAGGTCGGCCAGCTCCCCATAAAAGGGGAGCTGCACGACCCCGTATTCAGCTGGATCGGATCTACTTGACTTGAATAAAGAGCTGTTGTCACGTTCGTCTGGAGTCTGTCCTCTCCTTGCCCGAATTTAACACTGGCGATGAGGATGGGATTGAGAGGCAGATAGGACGAAGAACTACAAACAGATATTCCAGCAAGTGATCCAGCCCGGGGAATCAGCGGGAACTCCGGCAGCCATTTCAGCGCGGCAAATTCAAATCGCAGCTGGATCGGATCTACTTGACTTGAATAAAGAGCTGTTGTCACATTCGTCTGGAGTCTGTCCTCTCCTTGCCCAAATTTAACAGTTTCAGTCTTTGGTTTTACAATGTATGGAAAGTAATTTTTCTAATCTGCATTATGACATTGGGCATATTTGAGAATATCACCCTCCATGTTGTATTAGGTAATCTAGATTCTGAAGATACTTTATTTGCTCTTGCAAGTGGGCCACTAGCTATATTTGCAAGTTTCTTCTGATGGACCTTAGCTGGTCTCAGTTGGAAAACCATTAGCTTTCCATAGTATTTGGATGGGGAAAATTCCTGGAGAATTTGAAGCCTATAGACTATTGGGAGAAGCTGAAAAAACATAATTTTCTTCTTTATTTAAGCTAACTACATAACATTGCCAAGATCACTGCATCACTACTACGCTCAGCAGAAGTTGAGCCCAAATTGTGGGAATCTTTGCTTTTTATTCTTCTCCAGCTGAATCAACTTCTGGATGCCTAACCCCAAGTTTTGATATATTGCTCCTCAGACACATTAATTTGTACTTAAACATGAGTCACAGACATTTTGCATCGTGTCACAATCTTCCTAAACCTTTCAATACTGTTTCTGAACTAATACAACCTTTAAACAAGTGACTGATGACGTTGATCACTTCAGGATTTGCACTCTGTTTACAAGCTATTTCCCCTTAGCTATTTACCCTCTTAAAATATGAAGAGAGATGCCACTGAAATGCTACTGCACCTCAAGCAGTTTTTAAACTGCTTCTTCATCTTGAATTATAATAGAAGATACAATAGAATAGGTTACCTGCTAATTAATCTCTGCCGTTAATAGGCCCATTTAATAACTTCATGAATGGAACTGCAAAATTCACAGGAAAGTGCTAAGTGCTGATCTATAAATGGATGCGGATGATAATATTAAGGGAATGATTGGAATTAAGCTATCAGCCTTCTCTATTTCCCTTTTACAATTAAAAATCTGATTAAAGCTTCAGCATGTCTGGCCCCTTTGTAGCAAAATTATAAAGGAGACAGGTATTTGCAGCCATAGACTGCAAATAGATGTTTCGGTCCCTAGCCTTTCTAGGGCAGAGCGGAAATGGTTTTTATCAGAATTGTAGACAATAAGAAATTCTTGTCCTGTGGAAAGGAAGGAAGGAAGGAAGGAAGGAAGGAAGGAAGGAAGGAAGGAAGGAAGAAACAAACAATCTGGTACCCTCTAATTTTTTCAAAACCACAATTGTGCAACTGGCTGAAGTAGATAGGATCTCAAACACATCAGGAAGGCATCAGGTTGTTAGTTCCATTAGATGGATTTAAGAATTAATATGGAATTATGTAGCAACAAAAGTAGAAGGGGTGATCCAACTGGCTTTCCCCTCCAAGACAAAGGCAGATGTTGATGATTATTATGATTATTATGATTATTGTGATTATTGTGATTATTATGATTATTATGATTATTGTGATTATTGTGATTATTGTGATTATTGTGATTATTATGATTATTATGATTATCATGATTATCATGATTAGCATTATTAGCATTATTAGCATTATCATCATTATCATCATTATCATCATTATCATCATCATTATCATGATCATGATGATTATTATGATTATTATGATTATTATGATGATTATGATTGTGATTGTGATTGTGATTGTGATTGTGATTATGATTATGATTATGATTATGATTATGATGATGATGATGATGATTATGATTATGATTATGATTATGATTATGATTATGATTATGATTATGATTATGATTATGATTATGATTATGATTATGATTATGATTATGATTATGATTATGATTATTATTATTATTATTATTATTATTATTATTATTATTATTATTATTATTATGCATTCTTGTCCATATCTAAATAATGGGCAAGATCTCTACAAACCTTTATATCTACTTTTTCTCTGCTTTTGATAAGCAAGTCCTGTTGAGGCTGGGTACCAGTGTGGTGGTGCCATCCCTCATCTTTTTTTTAAAGGCACCAGAAGTATTGCTTTCTTGAGTTAAGGTTTTCTGAAACCCCACACAAGTGTTTAATAGCTGCATTGCTGGCAGTTTTTATTCCAAGAATGGTGTTGCTCCTTGAACCATTGAATTCACATACAAAATGTTCTCTATGTGCTTCATTGATAAAGACTATTGGATTGCAAATGTCTTCCTAGTATTAATCGGTTGATCATTAATCTTAACAGCATTTTGGTGGTGTTGCCAGAATTATAAGTAGGACAGTACATCTATCAGAAATACTAATTTTTTAGGACGATATCAGGAAATATGGACGTATAACTAATTTACTTGGGAGCCATCTTCTGTAGAGCATAGATATCTGAATTAAATCAGAGAATACATATGGCGTTTCTATGGGACACTGTGTACAGAGTTATTTACACTACTGAGAAAGCTGATTGATCTGCTGTCACTTTGTTTCTCTATCCATTGTGCCTTTTTTCGTATCAGAAGATTACAGAAATAGGAATAATCAGAAGACTCTGAAGCTCATGTAATATAGGATGCAGGCAGAAAACAATGGGCTTCATAAAACCCTTGGAAGTGGCAAACGTTATTGAGAAGGAAAAATCTCATCACAGGAGTGTCTATTAACCCATTAAGGATTTCTTTCATTCTTTTTCTTTTGCTTGGGTTGCCAACATAATATTCTGCTTTAAAAAAATAAGCAGTTCGGTCTGATTTATTTCTTTAATTTCTTTGACTTAGCTCCCAAGTTATTATTAGCAAACACTGTGTCATAGAATACCCATCAGTTGCTTGACTTTTTCAAAAGTCACCCTGGTTAGACACACCATGGCTCCTTTGCTCTTGTAGTGGAGAATATACACAACTGTGGTTGAATTGTTTTTCCTCTTGAAAACATTTCACTAACTGGTGAATCTATGCAGGTAATACCTAGGTAGGTAATATCATCAATGCAATCATGGTCCCTGTATAAATAAAAGCAAATTTATTTTGCAAGAGAAAAGCTAAACCTTATGGCCATATTTACATATTACATTTTCACAATTCTCTAAAACCTAGAGTTGGTTGAAGAAAACAAAGTTTGATCTACTGTTTCATACTCTTGCCTTGTATTCCTGTGAACTGATAGAGGCTTGTATGAAACATCAAACAAAGGAATGGTAAAGAAATTGCCCATTGTCCTATCCTTGTCAACAGGTTGCATTAGTTGTCATCAGTAAACAAAATCCAAGATATAGTTACAAACCATAATTTACTATCCTAAATCATGGTTTATTCACATTCACACATAAACTCATTTGTATTTTGCATTATTATCATTTTAATGTTTTTTTTAAAGCCAATGAAACATGATTTAGCACATTAGATCAATCTAGCCTTTTAAAGAAGCTTTGCTAATAGTCACCATAAATGCAGTTACTTTGTTGAATAGAACTCAAGACCTTAAAAGGGAGATATTTAAGCTAAAATCCTAATTCAGCTGCTTCTATTGCAACTCCAGTCAGCAGGATATTCATGAGGTGTAAAAAAAAAAATCAGGTGGCAACCACATTAAGAAAGGGCAGGAAGTCATCACCATTTTGAATTTCTGAACCTTGAACTCCTGGAAGCAATCTTGCTTATCCCTAACCTTGGCTCGTCAGTATGGCAAACAAATAACATATTATAATAAGCTAGCAGGAATATCTTTCGCCAACGTTCTTTAGTGCATAATGTTATGATTTTTTTGTGTCTGGTCACATTTCTAATATAATATGAAACTTTTCCAAATCAGATTAATGTAACAGATTTTTTAATATATATATTTATGCTTTTTTATTAAATGGCAAGTTAGTTTGCTAGGTGCCATCTGAAATCACTAGTGTATTGCCCCCTAGCAGATCCTTAATAATACAACATTCTGGTTTCTAGCATTTTTAATTGAAAATGGTAGCTGATTAAATTCTTAACTAAAAATGCAGAGAGACACTGAGCGAACAACAATGAAGAGGGATTATGAAAATTGGAAATGATGTAATACTGTTAATAACCATCTTCCCAGCCTATAATATCCATATGTTCTAAATTACATATATCATGCAACTAAAAATTGTGGCTTCACTGGCATATATCTTATAAGGATAGTAAGAGAGCATTTGAATACTAAGACAGGTGGATGATAGATAGATAGATGATAGATAGATAGATAGATAGATAGATAGATAGATAGATAGATGATGGATGGATGCATGCATGCATGTATGAATGCATGAATGAATGAATGCATTATGTTGTATTATATCCCATAGCATAGAGTTAGGGTTATCCGCATAGCACCCAAATTATACAAATTATGTGATTTATGTTATTTGCATGATCTCATGATAAACATGTACTGGAAACTTATCATTAATCAGGATGGCTCACAAGACTTTAAAAGTGCAATTTATTAGCAACACAGTCTGTAATTGTGGATGAAGTTATCTTGGGTTCATGGTATCTCGTGGAGCAGAAGGTAAATCCCATGGCTCAGTTTTGCCTGGTGCACCTAGTTGGTATTCTTTTAGGGTAGAGGACCTTTGCAACCCCTTAGCCTCACCATCTCCAAACGGGATTTTAAGCTGTGCTTTACTACCTGTAAAGACATTTCAGACAGGCCATATGATAGAAGTTCCCTTGCTGATGGGTGACAGACACGTTAGGGTATTACCAGTGTTGTGATGTAATAGAAGAGCTGCTATTATATGTGCAAGAAAAAACTCAGAAAGCTGGTATACTGCCTACAAAGCATTGTTATCTTTAGGATCCCCTTCTACAGATGGAGTCTTGCCACCCTATGCAATCAACCTGTGAAAAGTTATCACCCAGCCCTCTCCCAGAAAAATGAAATATCCTAGGAAATATTGAAAAGGCAGAATATTTCTTTGGATGTGAAAAGAAACATGTTTCAAAAAGACAAGGTAACTCTCCCTGCAGCTTCCTGCCCCCACCTTTTGTCCATGAACCATTAAAGCCTGAGCCAGTCCCTTTACATAATAAAAGAGTTCTCCCCTTCAGCTCCAGGGGGATGGGAATGAAGGCATGATAATATAAGCCTTTACTCAACTGACCACATGGCATCTGAGAACTCTGAGAATTCAACCAAACCTGGACTCAGCCTAGAGAGTTGCCCCTGCTTGGGCCCATGTGAGTCTGACAACCAATCAGAATACATTTCTTACACAGGAACAGGAAACAGAGAGGTGGGACTGAACAGGTTATAATAAGCCTAGCAAGCCTCTTCCCTTTCCTTCTCTTCTTCTCCCCAACATTGAAGCATGTGATCACCTTTTCTGTTCAGGACTCAAGCCATGTGGTCCTGTCCACCATTAAAACCATCTTTCCAAGCAGCCTCCATGTCTCCAGTGTCTTTTTCCCCACTTGGAGCCGAACCCAGAAGGATATTTCTTTCAACAAACCCAAAGCTGAACCCTGCAGATTCCTTCCCTTGACTTTTATAATTGTTCCAGTGTTTTAGAGCAATTCCCCACAATTTATTTGTAACTTTTAAGAAAACAGCAAAAGTGTTTTTTTAACTATTCCTTTTTGTTATATTGCTCTTTTATTGTTTTACTGAAAGTAATCAACACTGGAACTCATCAACCTAGCAGATCAGGAATCATTATCATAATTAATAAGCACTAAATAATGAAAATGTTTGCACACTGAATATGTTCTTTCCTAAGCATTAAAATCTTAAAATCTAAGGGAATGAACAATCATCCTTGCATTCTTTTACTTTCTCTGCATGCCAAGATATTTTGTAAAATCACTGACACGTTCCACATAAGACTTTAACCAAATTTACCAAGAATTATTAAAAACTAAAATGCATGTACAATAAGAAATAAATTCCAGGGAACCGAATGGCTTACTTTTAAGCAAACCTCTACAGCATGTAAATAGATATCCCAAATGTAAACTGAAACAAGTAATAACAGAAAAAGAATAAGGAGGAAGTTAAATATAATTTTAGCAGCAGCTGAATTAAGGAAAAGTCATTATAAAGAATTATAAATTGAAGCTAAAATGAACTTCTTTGTGCATTTATTTAAGGTTATGGTCTACTAAGATGAATGACCAGTTGGGTATATGCGTGTGCTTTGACCTTGAAGAACCTTTAAAAACAAATCCTTTAAAAAAAATCCAATTCAATATTTGTCAAGGCCACTAAGTATCTTTGAATGTAGCTTTTCTCAGACTATACAATTTTATATATTGTCAACCTGTCTCTTGCAAGATCCTCCTTTAGATCACAGCTCTTGATCTTCTGGTAAGCTTCAACTTTTTACGCTGTATATCCTACAGCTATCTCGATTTGATCAGTCTGTTGTGGATCTAAAGATATGCTTTCTTTGGCCTAGTGCCCTCAATAGTAGCATAATTGGCCTACCAGTTCCAGGGTACACAAGAACTTTAATAATATTTCTAATAGACATACTGTATGTTAGGAAAGTTAATATAGGTACAAGCTTTTATATTTTTTAAGAAGCAATTAAGTAATCCTATCAGCTAATGATTGTCTTAGTGTTTCTTCTATGGATTTATAAACCTGAGGACCATAAAAGCAATTGGAAATTTGGAAGCTATTGCACTAACATACTTCTCCTTGTAGAGTACAACAAAACCTCCATCTCAGAGAAACAAAATTAACTTCCACACCATCTATTCTGAGAACTATAGGCATGTTTTTTTTTCCAGGTACAAGATCATATTTTGAATGAATGAACCTGTTAAAAATTCTACAGAATGTCCCAGGGTGAATTTCTCTTATGCTGCAATAAGGACGAGTAAACTAGCTTCATGCTTAAGGCATTTGAGTACTTCACATTTGGTGAAAAAAAAAAGGTCATTTTTCTGATTAGGCATTCTACAGTTCAAAAACTTTTGCAAATAGTTTACACCAGGATTTGTTGCCAGTTTGATAACGATATTGTCAAACGGGAAATATAGTATTAACTATTTGAAATTTGCAATGAGTGAATTGCAATTCATGTTAAAATAAGTATCACTTTTGAAATATATCTCAGGAATGTTTCTCTCCATTTTACTTGTCGCGCTTGAGCAAAGTAAAAATGACTTAACACATCCATCTTCCAATGACTAATAGGCCACATACATTCTCCATTCATTTGTGCTATGGTAGAGATCTTTTGCTTTTTGTGTAAGTATATTTTTGTGCTCTGATCCAGTCTTTTTTCAACACACAAGGGTTTTTAATTAGCTCATTCAAGGGAATGGAATAAGGGAAGAAAAAAGATTGAGAGACCAGAAATGCACCTCTTATTTTATAGAAAACATGTATTATCGTCCAAACTGCTCTACAGAAGATGCTATTTCTTCTGTTGTCCTATCTGAGCTTGGTGCACTTAGATGAAAAATAAAAAACATTCATGTGTGAATGCTGTTTGTCCATTTCAGTTCAGCATTTGATACAATCGTTCCTCAGCATCTGGTAGACAAACTGGGTCCTTTAGGCTTTAATACTCCTTTGTGCAACTAGATTCTTGATTTTCTTATTGATAGGCCCCAGTATGTGCGAATTGGGACTAATATTTCTAACACCATTATTTTTTTTAGCACAGGTTCTTCTCAGGGTTGTGTCCTACATCTGCTGTTGTTCATCCTGCAGACCCATGACTGTTGTGCTAGGTTTGCCACCAATCATATTGGAAAGTATGTGGATAATACATCAGTAATGCCATTATTCAAGATGACAATGAGGATGCTTACCGCAAGGAGGTAGAGAGTTTGGTGTATAACAAAAATGGCCTCATTTTAAATATAGGAAATACTAAAGAGATCATTATTGATTTCAGAAAAGGCAAACACAGCCACAGCCAAACACCTGTGATTCACCTATGACAGTGTTTAGTAGCATCAAGTTTCTGATGTGCAGCTAACGAGTAGGCTAGCTTGGTCACTCACGAGTGAGACATTAGTGAAGCAGGTATAGCAGTGCCTGCATTTTCTACATTGCATGAGAAAAGTTGAACTCCCTTCCTCTGTCCTTACCACTTTCTATAGAGGAACAATCAACAGCATCCTGTCATATTGTATATTTCATCCTGTCTGGTTTGAAATTATTACTGCTTTGGACAGGAAGGTGGTGCAGAGAGTGGTGAGGACGGCAGAAAAGATTATTGCTAGTTCACTTCCTTCTATCCAGGATATAGCACGTAAGCAATGCTTGAGCAGAGTCCGCGTTATTGTCTGGGACACGATACATCCTCTTCATGATTTGTTTTCCTTGTTACCTTCTGGGAGGCAGTTTCATGGTATTCAAAGTAAAGCATCTAGATTCAGTCACAATTTTGATCCATATAGCAACAACCTTGTGAACTCTCACATTTCCTCTTTTTGCTATATGTGGCATGCGTATGTACCATATTTTTCAGACTATAAGATGTGGAGGATAAAAATGGGACACAAGGAGGCTGAAAATGAGGCACACGGAGGTGGCAATAGTGGCGGCAGAGATCCCCACAGCCTGGAACAGCTGATAGGTGGCATTTCAGGAGGCAGATCCAACCGCCAATAAGCTGCTCGTGCTAAATCAGGCTGTGCTGAAGCTGACCAGGCTTTTTGCTGTTTTCTGCAAGGAGGCAAATTGCTTGGAAACAGAGGCCAAAGGGTAGGGGCTGATGGGTGGGCGGGGCTTCAGTAACATTCTCTCTATAAGATGCACAGACATTTCCACCCACTTTTAGGGTGAAAAAAAGTATGTCTTATACACTGAAAAATATGGTATGTTTTATGTATGGGTATGGGTAGATATATATTTTCTTTTGAGAGCAGGCAACAGAATTTGATTTTTAATGTGAGTCAGTAAAAAATGACAATAAAGGTTATCTTTTCTTATGTGCATAAAAGTAGTCCTGGACTTACAATAGTTCATTTAGGGACCATTCAAAATTAGGATGATGCTATAAAAAGTGGCTTATGACCATTTTTCACACTTACAACTGTTGCAGCATCCCTATGGTCACATGATCAAAATTCAGATGATTGGCAACTGGTTCATATTTATGATGGTTGCAACATCCTGAATTCACGTGATCAGCTTTTGCAAGCTTCTGACAAGCAAAGTCAATGGAGAAGCCAGATTCACTCAACCACCATGTTACCAACTTAACAACTGCAGCCATTTAAGTAACAGCTGTGGCAAGAAAGGTCACACAATTGGGGCAAAAGTTACTTAATAAATGTTTCACTTAGCAAGATAAATTTGGGGCTCAATGGTGGTCATAGCTCAAAGACTTCCTGTATATGGAGCAAATGGAAAGTAAAAGCCTAAGTGGACCTAGTGGTGGTAGAAGAAGGTGGGCCTGTGACTCCTTAGATGGAAGAGTGGCTCCAACAGGAAGAACATCAGAATCTCTATCCATAAAAGTGCAGTGCTGGGAACAGCCAAGATCCTGTGCAAAACCCTCAAACTCCTAGTACAGAACCAGAGATGGAGGAAAACACAAACCACCTGTAGGGAAAAATGTAATGTAGGTAGGAGTCTAGGCAAAATGACCTCCATATATTATAACATCTTGGTCATTTTGGGCAAATAGAAAATTATCACTTGGATGAGTAAGCGAAGCTTTTGTATCTGTATCTCTGAGGATAATGACATAGTTGGCACTGCATAATTTGTGTGTCCAGGGACTCACAGAATGAATTTATTTCTTAAAGAATATTTGATATCTTATAAGGTTTATGAAATTTGGTGCATTTAAAAGAATCATTCCATGGCACCCATGATTTAAAATCCCCAATCAAGACAATTCCTTCGTTGTATCCCAATAAAAATAACCCCAGGAGTTAGGATAAGAGTGCAACACTCTCCTAATCACTGAGTGGACCTGAATCTCTGTCCAAATTCACCATCTTATCATATTAGATATTTATATGCTACTTGCCTCAGTCCGTTTTCCTAGCTGCTGATTTAAATATCAGAGAAGTCCACAAGTTTTCTTATTTTCTATAATTTAAAAAAAAAGTGTGAATCAGGCTAATATAATTGTTCAGAAGAAGCATTGCAGGATCAGGTTGTTCCAATTTTATTTATTTATTTATTAAGGCCCATTAATGCCCTAAGCATAACCGAACAGTGATGAATCTTGATGGAAGTGAAACTTCCACTCCATGAGATAGAAACAAATGTGATACATAATGACACTTTCAAATCAAACTTCTACATTTTAGTCACTCAACATGGCCAAAGATGGCATCTTTAAAAACTATGCCGATTAAAATTGAACATGGCAGATAAGGACAATTTAAAAAAAAAAAACTGGCTAAAATCAAATGTGGCAATGAAACAATTAAGAGCAATGGCAATTAGAAGGGGGAATTCTTTGTGGTTTCCTCCTTCCATTGATGTCCTAACACATGTATAGTTTGCTTGCTGGTTAACCCAGGGCTGGTTACAAATAATGTGAAGAATAGTTGAATTGGGAAAGACTATTAGGGATGAATCCTGTGGTCCTAGTTTTCATCTGAAGGTGGCTTTGGTGCTTGGCGTTCCCCTGTTGTGTAAGCTTTTCACATGATAAGTTTTCAAAGAAAGGATTAGTAGCTTGTGCAAGGAAATCAACATTCAACTTTAATTGTGATGATGCAGTTTGTGCTCTGACAGTTCCAGCAACAGAAGCACCTAGAAGACCATCAGAGGGGAACAAAAATAAATGAAGCAACACAATCGTTTTCTTCCACTCTATAAAAGGATTATGCGGCTTCACAAAATAACTTTGAATTGGTGCTTCACTCATAGAATCTTCAAATCAAAAGAGCCCTTTGAAGCTGGGCACAGTGATGATTTATAAAAAACCAGAGTTGGGATAGCGACATGCAATGTTAGGGTCACTGCATGTTTGTTGCTACTAAAATGCTCTGTTCATCTGTGGACTTTGATTTAAACAGTAACTTTTCTACAGCATCTCCACCAAGAGTTTGTGTGTAAGCATCACTAGAAAGTGAGTTTTTGGGCAGAAAGTTTTCTAAAGAGAAGTTCTCCAACAGAACTCTTCCTGAAGAAAAATAACATTGATTTTGTTAGCCCTGAGAATGATTTTATTTGAAATATGATGAGATTTGTATGTATAAGAATGTTTTTTGTAAGCATAGATCTTTTAGCTAAGCCTGGCCCAAGGCATTTATCAATTTCTAATTTCTGGCACTTCTCTAACCAGTCTCTCTTTTATTTGCTCTCCCATGGCTAATTTTTCATTCATTTAAAACAGAGAAAAATATTACAAGCTGTACCTAAGTTAAATAATACAAGATGGAGAAGAGTGGGGGAGTGTTACAGAGCCCACTGTAACAACATTGCCAAAAAGGCATTAAGAGTTGTCAACCTAATCTTGCATGGCTTCTTCTCTGGTAATATTGTACTGCTAACCAGAGCATACAAAACATTTGCTAGACCAATTCTTGAATACAGCTCATTTGTCTGAAATTCGCACTCAATATTGGAGATTAATACAATTGAGTAAGTCCAGAGATATTTCATGAGAAGAGTCCTTCACTCTCTGCTCGCAACAGAACACCTTATGCCACCAGATTTGAAATTTTGGACTTAAACAACTTAAAACTATGCTGCCTTCAGTCTGACCTAACTGTAGTACATAAAATTATCTGCTACAGTATCCTACCTGTCAAAGACTACTTCAGTTTCAACCACAACAATACATGAGCACACAATAGGTACAAACGTAAGGTAAACCACTCCAAACTCGGTTGCAGAAAATACGACTTCAGCAACAGAGCGGTCAATGCCTGGAATGCTCTACCTGATGCTGTGGTTTCTTCCCCAAGCTCCACCCTTTAAAGTATGTAGTACAATACTACAAATGCAGAAAAAAAGAATGGAAGTCCAGAAACAACCATCATTTAAAGCAAGGACACCATACAAGGGATTTATCACCAGCAGTAATCTTGGAGCTGATGAGAGCTAAATGTTAAAAGGGGCAGGATGATGAGGCCTGTTTGAATCTCAGCAGGTAGCAGGTGGAATGGTATTCCAGAAGTACCATGACAGGGAAGGATAGATAAAAATTAGCAACATCATTACTGAAAGCAAACTTTCAGGAAATAGAAGGTTAAATTAGTATTCATTCCAAGAGACCTGTCAATGAAACTTTGCCTGAGGTCAAATTCAGTGCATATTATCAGGGGCATGGAAAAGAAAGCAAAAGATTTATAAGAAATATGTCAACATTTTTTCAAGTATTCAGTGATAGGCACTGGGGCAATAACCACAATTTCCTTGAAGGAAGAATAGCAGTTTTGCGGTTGAATACTTATTAAATCCAGTTAGAAGCACCTGAAAAAAAAATCTCCTCAGCCATTTCAGAAAAAAACACAAGTAGGATTAAAACCTTTAGGAGGAAATGCAGTTTTTAAAAATTTCCCAGTGTGCAGGAAAAACAGCAAGGTCACAGCAAGGAGCACCACGAGTCAAAACTGAAGAGGTAGTTTGCAACTGCCATCCAATAATGGGAGATATTTTTTTCCACTTCCTTATAAAGAAGGAATGGGAATGCATTAAATTACATAATGCAAAGCAGAATTCATTTGATGTTTCCTAAGAAGCAGTTCCCTAAACAATTATGAAGAAAGTTAACACAAAATATTTACAGATAATCCATTGCATATCATTTTGCCTTTAAAACTTTTGAAGAGTAAGGCAGAAAAAGAAAAGAAAATTTACCTATATATCACCATTCCAGCTAAGGAAAATGTATCATATTCAAAAATAGGAAGTACTACATACCCCTACAAACACGGATTGTAAATCTAAGATACAAATAAACATTTGTATGTTAGATACGAAAGCAATTTATTTTACTTAGCAACAACAATAGCCCTTAGACTTATATACCATTTTACAGTGCTTTACAGTCCTTTCTAAGCGAGTTTAAAATGTGCATTTCATGTGTGAATGTGTGCATGTATGTATGTTATGGTGGACTCCACCTTAGTCAAGGTAATGGGATCCTGCCTCTAAAATTCTTTCCACGTATAGGAAGATAAGTTGTATTTCTAATAAACCTCTATAAAATTAAAATGTCTTCTTGTTTGCCGTTAGATCATTGTTTTGATTCTTGACCAGAACAAGAATATTGTTTATCCTGTTCCATGTTTTGCCAAAAGGAAATCATAGAACCAGCTGACAAAGATGCTCATTTTGCATCCTGAAATTTACTGAAAATGGTTGTATTCACTAGAGATTATTGATGCCCTCCAAATACATAAAGAGACAAAGGTGCTGTCATTTTTCCATCTGTTATAACAGATGCCTGCATAATGGAGCCCTATTAATAGGGAAGAAAGAAGATTTGCATAAGACTACAATTTATGGGAAGTTTCTACAGGTGAACACAGGCAACAGGTGACAAGTGATTCAAGTGTGAGCTGTTTTTAAATGTTCTTCAAATAGTTCCCTGATAGGCTATTGGGTGAGACTCCAAATTTTATTGTCTCATTCCACCATCATGAATTTTTTTTTTCTTTGCAGTAAATTGAGGCAGTCAGACAGACGTTGGCAAAAAGCCAACTTACTAATCTGAGTTTTACAAAGTTGGGAATAGGCATTTCTGCTCCTTTTTAAGGCCCACTCAAACCCCAGAAAAAGAAAGTTGGGGGCACTGGGGATGCTGTTGAAGCAGCAGGGGAAGCATTTGCTCTCTTCATTTTTCTGAAAAAAGAAAAGCAGTGCAAGGAACTCTAATATATGTGTGTGTATATCAGTGGTGGGTTGAAGGCGGTATGCCCGGTACAGGCGTACCGGTGGCTGCCCGGAGCACTGAGTACAATTCTGGTACGGTGCTCTGGAGGGCCCACTTGCCCGCCCGAGCTCTTTAACTGTATTTGAGCTTTTCGGCACTTCCGCGCAAGCGCATGGAGTGCACGCCGTCTGCGCGATGCTCCACCAAGCAGCTGGAGTGTCGCGGAGGCTTGCAGAGGCGTCGCAAGAGGTAAGTACGCATGCACACGCTGCCCGTGTGTGCACAAGCAGCTGGAGTGTCGTGGAGGCTTGCAGAGGCGTCGCAAGAGGTAAGTACACATGCACACGCTGCCCGTGTGTGCACACACACTGCACACATTCATGTGGTGCACGCCGGGCCCCTTTGCAACCGTACCGGTTGCAACGGGATCCGGAACCCCCCACTGGTGTATCGGTATGGGTGTGGGTGCGTATATATATTTATTTCTCTTCCTGGCTTTATTAAGAATATTTTAGGGACAAAAAAAGGGGGGGGTCCCTTACACTTTTAGAAATAGCTTGTTTTAGCCAGCTGTATCTTATGAAGCTGGAGAGTGGCTGGAGTTCAAGACCTTCTTATCCATCCCGTATGCAGAGAACAAAGAAGCTGGAAGAATGCATTTAGATGCTGTCACATTAATGAATCACCTATTCATTGGAACGTCTTGCAGTGTAAATATCAAAAAGGACTTTCAAGATTCTTCTGGTGTGGAGTATTATTATTTTTTTTATGAAGCAGGTGTCATTAATCTCAAGTGTTGCAGCAAGTGGTAATCGCCTCCTGCCGCCCTGTGTGCCTGCTGGCTGTGTGGGTGGATGCCTGCTGTCTTGTTTATCTATTTGGAAGATAGTCCCACAGAACAGTGCTTTTAAAATAATACCTCTCTTCCAGCTAGTTGTTTACTTTGAGTTGAATCTTATTGTTGCAAATTGCTTCTGGCATCTGCTCTGAATCAAACTGCCTGTCTTTCCAGTCCCAACTTCTTTCTTATAAACAGCCCTATAGCCAAGCCTGTCAGGATCAAACCACTTTATTCCCAGGGATCAAGAAGTGACCCATCCCGGTACTACTTATACTGGCAATACTTGGAGACTACTTTGTTCTTCTGATGCAAAGGCCTTCCTTTAGCTTTCATACCAGAGCAGCTGATGTGGTGTTCCTCTTAGCTCTGGCTGTAACCAGCATCATGTCACATCATTTCAATCTCTGCCTTTGAAATATTAGGCCCAATTTCACTTCTTGGATGTCACGTGATTGCTTAAATGAGAGAAATGAGGATTGTACATTGCAGCGTCAGAGCTGCTGAATATTTTAAAGACTTTTGGAGACTGGAAGCAGTTTATCATAATTTAAGTTTAAGGTAATTTAGATATGTAGTAAGAAAATCATAAACCTAATTCTATGGGGTTTTGAGACACAGTGCAAAGACTTGTTTTCTGGGGAAGAGTAATTTTTGGGAAAGGAAGAAGGAAAGAGAAGAAGAAGATGATCAACAGCAAAGTGAATGGACTTGTTATTAATTACAGGGGCTATGAATGCATTGTTGGAAGAGCTGAAGAATCAGGTTAGGGATAGATTATCAGGGAGAAATCTCTTTATATAGCCAACAATGACTTAGTGGCATGTAATCAATCAATCCTCTATAGCAGGGGTGTCCAACTCATGTCATCATGGTGGTGCCATATGACATATCATGACTTTTCTCCCCTTTTCCCCCTTGGCCACACCCCACCCCTAAAAGGGTGGGGCTGTGGCCAGCGTGTGACGCATCTGGCCTGTGGGCCACCAGTGTGACCGCTCATCTCTCTAGAGAGGAGGAAAGGGGGAGGTTGAGGAGTGAAATGGATACATTTCTTCAAGATGTTAATTATCAAAATTAACAAAAACAAAAAAGAAAATGGGATCCTGTACTCTCCAGACAAGGAAAAATGGTGTAGGGTCTCCTGGGCAAGAGGTTGGACTACAAGATCCCTTCCATCTCTGTTAATCTGTATCATTCTAGAGATGTGGCAGCTCAGTGGTTTAACACTGGACATTACTCTGCTCCAGTTGTTCAAGTCCTAACATTGTGTACCAGGATGAGTTCCCATCACTCGCCTCAGCATCTGTCTGTCTAATGGTTCAAAAGCATATTCTCTGCAGGTAGATAAATAGGTACCACTTCAGTGGGCAAGGAGGGACCTTGGATACTGCTGCAGGAAAAGCAGCTCATCTTTTTTTCTGAAAAGAGGAACACCAGCAGCTTCCTTGGGAAGTGCAGGACTGTTTCTACAACAAAGTTGGTAACTTATCAGCCAAACTATTACTCTGTAATAGCATTGTAGTCTCCTAGCTAATGTAAAAATGCCATACACTAATAATAAATACATATTCTAATTCTTTTTGAAGGTCTTTGCATTTTATGATTTTCTACAATTATTTCTCTTCTGTTATCTCCAGCTACTGCCATGTGATATAATTGCACTTTTTAGACTATACTTTTACTACTGTTTGAAATAACAGGAGAGGTTATTCTGGTTGAAAACTGATAAGTTTAATTTCCCCTCTTCTTAGATTGACCCATGCTATTATAAATTCCATTCTAGGAGATGAGAAATTCCCACTGATAAGCAACATCCATAAAATCCACCAAAAATTGCCATCCCAAATTGTATTTTTGTGTCCAATGATAGCTCAACCATTATTATATATCATTTGTGCTAATGAAATGACTCTCTAAATATGAACAATTGAGATTTCCCCTGTCTAAACTCTGTAGATTCCTTTCTCTATAAGAATACTATCACTTCCATATTTTTTAAAAACAAGATTAATAAATACCAATTTAATAAATTATTAAATAAATGTAATTAAATTAATAATTAATAAATTATTTAATATTAAATAAATGGTATATTAAATTTTTAATTTTTATTTTTATTATGTAATTTAATTTTCAACATTAGTCATAAGAGGGAGCAAAATGTTAACTTCTAAGTATTATTTCAACATTAACCAGAAGAGAAAGCAAAAAAAACACCACAGAAACACAGAATGAAGGAACCCAGAGAAAAGATTGCTTTAAATTTTTTTACAAAAAATATTAAAAAGACCCCGTATAAGACCAAATGTTAATTTTTTAAAATAATGAAAAATCCTTAAACACGTTTAAACAAAAAAATTAAATTTAATATTTGTAAAAGAAAAAAGGGAACCTAAAGGCTAGAGGATTTTTTTGTTAAACTGCTAAAAATATGACATTGCCTTGGAACTAAAACATAGATATGAAAAAAGGACTATCACTGTTGCTATTTGAAAAATATTGTCCTGTATATAATTATGGCAATTTATACTGCACCAAACATAAACTAAATGAAATTAGAAAAAAAAAATAGAAACAAATGAGGCAAATATCGCTACTCTAAGACTCAGCCAATAATATGAGAAACTCCATCTAAAGAAGACTGTATCCAAACTGAACATAGTAAGGAACAAACAACTACTAGAAAAAGCTATCTTTTGGAGATGGGTCTATGGCAGCATGTCACACATTAAAAAAAAATGAGAACAATGTCCCTGCTATCGAGTCCAGCCCAACCCCACCCCACTGGAACTGATCAATGGATTTCATATCCTTCCCCTGGAAGGTAAAATGAAGATATGTAGAAAAGGCCATCAAGTTTTCCAATGACAGGAAGAAAAGTAGCTCAGGCTGCCTTAAGGAAAAAAGGGATGTGCTGTTGATAGGATACTCACTTCTCAGAGGAACAGAATAAGCAATTTATAGACCAGATAATTAATCAAGGAAAGTCTGTTGTTTCCCAGAAGCAAAGATCAAAGATATGACATAGAGACATGCCAAAAAAAATAAGCCCACTGATTATTATCACTTTCTTCTCTTTCATGTGGGAATGAATGATCCAAAAAAGAGCTTGAAAACAATCAAAAGAGTATGAGCTGCTACTCATGAAAGCAAAGAGTTAAGAGTATAGGTGGCGGTCACAACTATATTACAAATGAAAGGTCAACAACCAATGAGGGAACAGAGCATTTTAGAGATAAACCACTGCTTGATGCAGTTGTGAGTACTTTGGATTCCTAGATCACTGTCTATAATACTCACATGTAGGTCTTCTTGCAGGGAATAGGCTGTAGTTCACAAGGTCTGGGGAAAATGTGTTTGGAAAATAACTTATCCAAAGGGCTTTAAACTAAAACTGATAGGGGAGTGACACCAATCTTTAGGGCCTAACCCCAAGCAAAAACTCCAAGGCAACCAATCAGATTATGAAAAAGGGAATGGTGAAAGGAAGGGGCACATAGATATAAAACAGGAGATGTAAGAATCAATGCAAGATCAGCCATAACTGGCTCAGGTACATCTACACAAAGTAAGGGGAACAAACAGGATGAACATGAACTTCTCTACCACATGAGGGAAGGTACAATATTGTTGCCATTACTGAAACTTGGTGGGATGGAATGCATGATTGGAAAGTACTACTAGATGGATATAAATTGTTCAAAAGAAACAGACTCAACAAAAGAGGAGGAGGAATTGCACTGTATGTAAGGAATAATTACAACTCTACATATATACATGATACTAAGAATGAAAATATTATCGAATCCATTTGGGTGAATATTAGAGGAAGAAGAAATAACATTGCTCTAAGTGTATGCCACAGGCTACTCAATCAAGTGAAGGAAATAGATGAACCTTTTGCTAATCAGCTAAATAGGATTTGAAGAAAACACACTACTGTAATAATGGGGGTCTTTAACTAAAGACATCACCAGGACCAGATGGTCTATATCCCAGGATTGTGAAAGAGCTCCCAGCTGTGATTTCAGAACCACTGAACAAAATATTTCAGAGATCTTGGAGCATGGAGAATTGGAGAAGAGGATTGTAGAGAGCTGATAAGGATTGGAGAAGATCTGATGTGGTTCCAATCTTCAAAAGGGGGGGGGGAAGGTGGATCCAGGAACCAATACGTTATAAATCAAATACCTTGTAAAATTCTAGAAAAAATAATAATCAAACAAAAGAACTGTGATCACCAAGAAGACAATTATGAGATGCCAGCATGGGTTTGTTGAAAACAGATCATACTGGACAAATCTTATTTCCATCTTTGATAAAGTGATTAAATTAGTGGCTCAGGGAAATGCTGTGGATATAGTATACTTGGACTTCAGTAAGGTATTTGATAAAGTAGACTACAGCTTACTTCTTGTAAGATAGAACAATGTGGGATAGACAGTACCGCCACCACATGAATTTTCATGTGGCTGATTAACTGCAATCAGCAAGTAGTCCTCAGCAGAATTAAATATATATGAACAGACTGGGATACTTCAAGGTTCTGTACTGTACTGAAGCCAGTGCTCTTCAACTTTTTCATAAATTATCTAGATAAGGGAATAGAAGGGGGCCATCAACTTTGCAGATGACACCAAGCTGAGAGAATTGCTAACACTTTGGATTATAAACTCTAGATTTAGAAGAATCTTGCAGACTTGATTATTGAGTTCTACCGAACAAGAAGCAGTTCAGTGGTGAAAAAACTAAGGTCAGCCACTTCTGTATGCACGCATAAAGAATAAGTGATAGTTGGTTTAGCAGCAGTAACTGAGATGAACCTAGGTGTTCTAATGGACAACCATTTAGATATGAGCATCGGTGCATTGGAGCTGCCAAAATGCCAATGCAGTCCTAGGCTGCATCAACAGACAGATAGCATCAAAATATAATACTTCACTGAATTAATGAGGCCAAACTTGGATTACTGTGTCTAGTTTGGATCACCAAGATGCTGGGACCCTAGAAAGAGTGAAGAGAACAGCAGCAAAGATGATAAGAGATCTGGAGGCTAAAACATACCATCAATGGTTAAGGGAACTAGATATGTCTAGTCTAACAAAGATTAGGATTAGGGATGACATGATAGCTGTCTTCTGGTACTTAAGGGCTCTTATGGAGCATTTGAGGCCATGCAAGAAGCAATGGGTATGAAGCTTGTCAAAAAGAGATCCTGGTGCTAAGGAGAAATTTCCTGACAGTGAGAAGAATTAATCAATGGAATAGTTTATCTCCAGAGTTCTATGATAGGTGCTCCATCAATGGAGATTTTCAAGAAAAACTGGACGATCATTTGTTTGGGATGATATAAAGTTTCCTGATTTTGGTAGTGGGTTGGACTAGAAGGCCTCCATGGTCCTTCCAACCCTGTGATTCCATTTTATACTTTTTTACTTACTTGTTTCACTCATAAGCTTTAAATATTCATAAATAGGGTAACGTTTCTTCTGATGTTTATAGATTCTAATGTGACTGGGTCTTTTAATGCATTGATCTAAGGGACCTGATTTTTAGTATACCCTACCTCTCTCTCTTCCTTTCAGTCTCTAATGAAAATGTAATGTTTAAATTCCATGTAATTAGTACAATTATGCCCAGAATTAATCAAAAGTAATATTTTATGATTGTATGCAAAAGGAGTTTTGACAAATTAATATTAATACCTTGATACACTGGGTGTGAAGCAAGGAACAGATATTTTTAAAGACTTTTAACATAATTATACCTTGATTTTTTTTCCCTGCATACCAAGAGGGACAATAATTTTTTGCCTACTCAGTTCCTGTACTTGACTTCATTCTTTTGTCCATCAGCTAAAAACCATTATATTGTGAATTCCACATTGAGCAAGAAATAGGACGAGATTGGACCTCATAAATTTTCATGTAGATTTCAGTTAAATTTAGATGAGCTGGACCTTGATCTTCTGCCCCAAAGTTGTGCCTATTTCAAAACCGATTAACCATCAGCGCTATCCTTTCAGGTCACTATTCTTCACCATTCCAAACTTAATGGAGCTCTATAGCTTTGTAGTGCAAATTAAAGATTGCCTCTTCCTTGGTGCATCTCCTGTATAGCATTCCCAAAAGCAACTATTTAAAGCTCCATAACACTGATGTTAATGAAAGAAACAAGAAAGGAACTCATAACATTACAGTGTTCCATACACCATACCAAACAGCAATCTGATAGATGAAAATGGTCTATTTTCCAAGATGCCCAAACAACAAATTTATTTGGCTAGGTTAAATATGTTTATTTATGGGGTTTGGTTTTCTTAATTTTATTCATAGACTTATGTTGACCAGTGTCTCAAGAATGTAGTTTTAATTACATTGGCAGGGAATGGGGGAATGGGGTAGAGGAAAAGAACTTGTCTTGGATTGCACATCAGAAATCCATACAGTGGTATTAAGATCAATGACAATTGCCACAGGTTTCCAGAATCGTCCTATAGAATATAGCTATGAAATATAGTTGCTTTTCTGACAGAGCTAATAAAAATATTATTGACTAAAAGCAAACTAGGTATTTGACTGATAAACAACTAGGATTTAAAATAGTCATATAGATTATAGATTTTAGAACATGGTTTGGCAGAAGAAATAACTCAAGTGCACCTGGCTTTCTTTCTTGAGAGGATTTACATGCTGCCCTGAAAACACAATGGCAGTCATTTCCCAGCTACAAAATATGCCATGAAATAATCTTGATTTGCATACATATCAGTGCCAATAACTATTTTTCACTATCTAGTCAACCCATTGCTCCAAAGCGGTGTATTAGTTTACTATATCACTTTCTCTAAAAATGTAGGAGCCTATGATTACAGTGTTCACCCAACAAAAACAGGTTAAAAGCACACTTTTCTATATCTCAGTGGCAATATCTTAATTAAACATGACTGAATAAATGTCATCATCATTTAGGGAGTCAGCCCAAGTTACTTATACTACTTCATGGAAAAGGAAAAGCGGAGCTGTGTGTTCTCCATAATATGGCTAACACGCTATCCTAAATGAATAGTAATTGGTCATCATTGGTCAATTGCAAAACACAGCTTTACTTGGAAGAATTACATCTTGTGCTGATACCTTAATACCATCAAACAGCAATATCTCCTTAGTCCAGGGTTAGTCCTTGTCCTTGGCAAGGACTCAATAGGTGAATAAAAATGCCAAATTCAGTCTAAGCTTCTGGTTGAAAAGCCATAATAATGGAAAATATTACATGGCAAGTACATAAAGAAATAAACTAGCAGGCAAAAGAAATGGCAATGAAGGTTGGCAATGGCTAGAGTGGAGAGTTGAAGAAACAACAGAGCTGCCAATTCTGGCAGCACAAAACCAAGCCTTAACAACAAATAAAACCAGAATTGAGGATTCAGCAATAGATAGCTGCCTCTGCAAAGAAGCTGAAGAAACAATGAACCACTTACTTAGTTGCTGCAAGAAGATAACACAGACTGACTACAAACAGTACCATGATAAAGTAACAACAATGGTACCTTGGAAGATCTGCAAGAAATACCACTTGCCTACAATTGTGGGGCCACAACATAGACAAATAATAAAATGAAGATTGTTAAAGTGGTCTGGGACTTTAGAATTTAAACAGACAAGTGCCTGTCACATAACATTTCAGACTTAAGGATAAGAAAGACAAACAAATCTGGATAGTGAACCTGACAGTACCTGAAAACAGCACAAAATATAAAGCCCTGCAAATAGAAGAAGGACAATTGTGGCCAAAGAAAGCAAAGCTAATCCGATAGCAATAGGTTTCTTGGGTGCAACTTGAAAACATCTAGAGCACCACTTGATCACCATTGGCATTGACAAAATCATCATCAATTGCAAAAGCATATTGATGAATGGTGAGGAAGAACGAGGCCGGACACAGCTGAGGAACTTCCAACTACTTTATTAAAACAACACAGCAAGATGCAATACAGGAGAGAAGCAGCGTTCCTCTGCTTGACAGCTATTTATACAAGAGCTGTCAAGCAGAGGAACCAACCAGGAAGCGCATACAGACCGCCTTCAGCCAAGCCGCGTCTGATTGGCTAAGACGCGGCTTGGCTGTTGCTAGCCTGCAGCAAGGGAATCCCCCGGCGCGGCTTGGCTGTTGCTAGCCTGCACAAGGGAATCCCCGGTCGTAAGTCGGGGAAGAACATAGGATATAACACTTTACTTTACTTACTTTATTTTAAATTTCTAGACCGCCCCCTCTCCCAAAAGGGACTCGGGGCGGTGTACAGTCAAATTAAAACACACAGAATACATGAGAATAAATACATAAATACATAGAACCTTAAATACTTAGATGAGGAGGCTATAAAAACTGTATCATAAAGTAAAGCGATTAAAACAGTATATAAAATAACCCCTAAAAACACCCCAAAAAGTTAAAGTTAAAATAATGACCTAAAAATTCCCAATTAAAAATATCTGCCAGGAGGTAAGATGAAACTATGAATGGGCCAAGCCAGCTAGTCGAAACAGGTGAGTCTTTAGTTTTTGACGGAAGGAGCGGAAGTCGGTGGTGGTTCTGATGTCGGGGGGGAGGTCATTCCAGAGGGTTGGGCCCATCACAGAGAAGGCTCTACTCCTAGGCGCCGCCCATTGGCATTGCTTGGTGGATGGCACCAGGAGGAGTCCTTCCCTGTGAGAGCGAATTGGTCGCAGGGATGTGTGTGGTAGGATGCGATCCCGCAAGTAGCTAGGTCCTGTGCCATGGAGCGCTTTAAAGATGGTGATCAACACCTTGAAACGCACCCGAAAAACCACAGGCAGCCAGTGCAGCTCGCGCAGGAGAGGTGTTATGTGGGAGTACCTAGTACTCCCCGTGATGGCCCGCGCGGCTGCATTCTGGACTAGCTGAAGTCTTCGGGCACCTATGCCCTGCAGGAATACCTTTAATGTTATTAAGCAATGACATCTGCCTATACCATGTACTTAGGAAGAACTCAGAAGATGGACAAAAATGCCAAATCTAATTCTGGTTGACAGTACAAGCAACCATTTAATAGCATCAGTTGATATAAGCTTTACTTTTCTAATTCTTGGCTTCATTTAAATCCATTGCTTGTGGTGAAAGAAAATGTAATTCTGGTGGGATGGTTTCCTGCTCAGAAAGATCCATCAGAAATCACAACATACCAGTGTTAGGGAGCTAATATAGCATCGAATGCCTTTATAAATCACATAGAAAATATAAAGATTTTTTTTTTTTTAACTTTGAGCTTTCCTGTATTATTTGATTGCCCTACATTCATAATTTCCAGCTTGTTCTTCCCTCTCTGGTTTGCCTTTTAATCCTGATTCATTCTTTGATCCTGTTTTTGGCTCCTGTTTTGACCCCCTTTTTTAGTACTGTAGCTCTGGAATGGGGTTTTCCCATAGGTTCTACAAGAAAGAGCTTCTCTCCTGGAAGAAATTAATTTTATTGAACATAGTAAAGTGTTCATCTAAATTCTGAAGTCCTCCTTGATATATGACTCCCAAACCATCTGAAATGTTAAGGGTAAACTTGTTTTAAAATGGGTTGAGAAAATGAACTCAGAGTGGATATTTAAGAATAGGGGATATATGAAAATTTATCAAATTCTGTTGATGTCAGTAGGATACCATGCCACAACTGGACTTTGTCTACTTTAGAGACATATGTATTTAGAAAACATTACTAAATAGTCCAACCTTAAATC
The DNA here is from genome assembly GCF_964273705.1 of Natrix helvetica. NCBI lineage: Eukaryota > Metazoa > Chordata > Lepidosauria > Squamata > Natricidae > Natrix > Natrix helvetica. The sequence goes on from NC_138558.1 coordinate 41,068,765, forward strand.
ACCCTTAAAATATAAATTTTAATATTTAGATAGGAATTCAAATATGAACTCTGTTAAACATAATTAAAATATGTATTGCCAATACAAGAATTTATCTTGGTTAGGTGCATTATATTGTATTTCCAAGATGCAACTCAATTTTGGAGGCTTGGATTTTCAGGTTTTAGGAAGGGAAATTGCAATGTATTCAAGCAATTGTGATTAATAGAACACCTTAACCAGGCCTACGTCACAACCTAAATAGGTTTTTTTATTCTTATAATGTAAATCATAAACATTTTGTAGGAAGAGATCTGCATTAGTCTGTGGTGGTAAAACAGCGATCTGTCGGCATCAAATATTATGCCTATTTATAACATTTATTAGTTGGAAAAGATTCTATCAAGATTCCTGATTAAATCTCCCCCTTGGAAATTAGCATCTTTCAAAGATAGATTATAATACCAAATATACTTTGAATACTGACACAATGTAGACTATTCATTTGAAGTATGCTTTTGAGCTGAGTCATCCAATCATTTAATTGATTTAATGTGTCAGACTGAACGGTAAATTGAATAGGATACGTGATGGACTTTTGTGCATGTAGAGTCACAAATCTTGATCAAACTGATATTTCTAACTGAATCAGGATGATGATTCAAACTGATGTTTTGAGTCAGATTAACTCTGACAATCACAATTTCAGATCAGGTCCTAGCTGATTCATATAACTATCACAAAATTATCTAGGGCTCTGTAAGGGGAAACATTTCTATATCTGAGTTGCCTGTTCATTTTAATTAGTCTTTGCAGGCTGTTAGGTGAAGAAGATTGAGACAGGAAAGTAAGCAAGTTTGTGGAAGTGGTTTTCAGAATCTAACTCACTCAGCTTTGCAAGTGGTCCATTCCCTGTTTCTCAAAGGTAAAGGTGGTAAGGAACATTGACTTTTTTAAGGAAGTGGGATTCAGTGGTCATTATACTTGTACAAACCTAGAATAACTTCAATTACCACAAAATCAATAACAATCTTAACCACTGCAAACCGAAATATCATAAAATGGTGGTGGTGTTTCCTCAGATAATTGCCAGTGAAATAATAATTCCATGACCTGAAAATAGAAAATGCTTTTCAACAGTAAAGGAAGATCCAAATGGCCGTGAGTGTAGCTATGTAGGACCTCTGGAAAATTAGTTTGAGCAGTGATTTGAGAAAAGTAGGCTTGCCCAGGGATTGGAGGTCAAAATAGGCAAGATGATGGTGCAGTATCATGATCAAAGTTCCTTTTGCCTTTTACATACATTAACATTGCACACATATACAAAGAAACAGGGTTTCGATTCAATATCACACCACCACTGCAGAAGCTCTCCTTCCCCGCAGAAACTGGTGGGTGGATTCATTTCCATTGTCAGTGATTTTTTTTTCCTGATACATAAGTAGAAACTCTCTATTTTATTTTCTTTCCTATACAATTACCCCTTCCTTCTTTTTCAGTGGTGATTCTTACTCCTGATTGTTCTTCTTTTTTGTTGGAGAAGGGAAGAAAATATGTATCGGCCTCTATATGTGTGATTTTGTATGTAAGTGTAAATATTTAAAATAAAGTTCATTGTTATAAATAGAATGCATTGTTGTATAAACAATTATGTCCTAGTTCTGCTTTATCAATGGTTGAGAGAAGAATGCATCTTCTGGGACATATATGAACACACACACACACACACATTCATAGACTCATGCACATATACAAGTATGTTATAAATTCATGCTTTCATTCAGTAGGCAGTAAAGCTGAACTAGACAACTGCATTTCATAGAACTTTTATTTTTGAGTGTACACACGCGCACACATTTCCTATGGGACTGCTATGGAGAACATTTTTAAATTCTGGGTCATATTCCTTAAATAAGGTAATACACAGTCACAAATTTAACCTGCAGCAAAACACTGATTTAATTCTTACCCAACCAGGGATTGTGATATCCAGATACTCCAATGTTTCCCCTCTTAATTGTCAATCAGCATTCCATTTAGCCATGTTTAATTTTAATACTTTTGACTTCTTAATCTTCAAAATCTTCTTCAAAAGTTATTCTGCACATTTATACAAGTCTGAGTAAGAGTTAGGTAAGACTATCATTTGTAACAGCCTACTTCTGAAAAGCATAAATGAACATTTCTCTTGTGAATGAAATAAACTAGAATGTTTGTTATTTGAAATTTTGTCTATTCAGTTTGATTAGTTCATGGATACAAGGGAAACTGAGAAAATTGGTGGCAGTTAGGAAAATCAACAAGAAGAGTTATTGCCAAAACAGGATTTTCACTCTTCTTTGGGTAATTTTGTAAACATATTACATTATCAACCCTGGTTCAGAACTCAGATCATTCTTAATAATGTATGAAGGAAGGCTCCATTTGCGCACATTCATAAGGTTTCATCTCTTTTATCTGGAAAGTCATGTGCAGTTTGGTGTGATGGTTAAAGCACCAGGCTAGATACTGAGACACTGTGAGTTCTAGTGCTAACTTAGTCGCGAAGCCAGAGTGGGTTAGCCATTCTGATTCAGTCTTAGGAGGGAGGCAATGGCAAACCTGGGGTGAAATCAATTTACTTTGAGTTGTAGTCCACAAGTCAAAAATGGGCCATAGTTGCCATCCCTGTTCTAACTGGAAGTTTTTTAATTGAGTTATTCAGGGACTGAGAAGAATTATAGGACTAGATGACATAAAAGTTTTTTCCAATGCATTTATTCTATGATAGTATTTATTCTGTTCTATAATAGTATGACCTGAGTGCATTTTTTCATGCAGTCTTTATAAAAAACAAAAGAAGCTGTATTTTCCATACAGCAAAAAAGAAGGGGGGGATTAATTCCCTTCTTCTTTGAAGCAGAAGAAAGACTGAATATGAAAACGTTTTTTTTTTAAAAAAAAAGTGTTTTATGATACCCTATTTCTCAATGGAAACAGACCGTAGAGGACAATATAAATTTTCAAGTAGATTCAGCTCTTTTGTTTGTTTAATGTTCATATAATTACAACCAAGTAAAAATGTTTTTTTAAAGATTTTCCACTAAATTGTGGAAATTGAGCTAATAATCTTGGGATTTAAGGAAAATCAGGGAGACTCTGAGTATTTGAAGAGATGAATCATATAATAAAATGCTACTTACCTTGTACTAAATAAGTTACAAAACCAGCACAGTCCTGGTATTAGAGTTTTTTGACATTTCCTTCTCCCTTTGAAAAAAATCTTACATCACATTCTCTTTTATCAAAGATCATGATAATGGGCAGAAAAAAATCTGAGACTTATACAATAAATTAAAATATTCTGGAGAGCAGAATTGTGTTTGTACATTTTTCTGTTTGTACACATTTAAAATGTAGTTTGGAGAGTAATTCCTAAATTGTAATTTAATTATTAGTAATCATTTTATTTTTCAAAATAAAATTTCAGAAAATGTTGATGTTTATTATAGATACTTCTAATTGTTATAATTTCTGTGGTTATAGAACTGAAGCTTTCTGAAAAGCACATTATTTTGGTTTAATATACAACAATTTGTCATTACAAGATACTGGAGGAAACTTATTTGTGTATCAGTACCATCATTTAAAACTGATGTAATAGTCATAACTTTTGAAAAGCAAAGAGAATAAAATGATAATTTCAATCAAAAGAGGATTTTTTCTCCTGCTAAAATAAAATAAAAATTATTTCCCCAACTTGAAAGTTTCATCTGTTTCTGATAAAATGAATGTAAACAATTTGTTTTCATTATTAAGAAGAAAAATTGGTCTGTAATTTTTCATGGAATTTAATTCCTCTCCCTCTTTGGGTATCAAAGAAATATAGAATTCTTTCCATGAATCTAATCCTTGTAGAATAGAATTCATTAATTCTTTTATTGGAAGAAGTAGTTGATCTTCAAACATTTTATAAAATCCTCTTGATAAGCCATTAGGTCAATTGTATAGATTCACCAGAATATTTTCTGTTGCTTTTGTCCTATAGTAATATTTTTCTAGTGTTCTCCAATTGTTTCTTCAGCTAAGCATTGGAATAGAGAGAATGAAATAGATCAGTATTATCTCTAGAAGAAAAAAGGTCTATTGGATGTCCTTTTTTTGATGGAGTTGTGAATAACGTATAGAGGCCCAAATAATTTTGGTCATCCAGTGAGCTTATGTGTTAATTGGTAACAATCTCTGTGTTTAATAAACAATCTCTGTGTTTAATAAACAATCTCTGTGTTTAATAAAGTTGCAAAGTAGTATATCTTATATGAAAATACTTCCAGGTTCTGTCTCCTCTTAAAGAATTTCTGGAAATCATTTATTTATTTGAAGCATTAGTGATATACTCTGCTTTTCAGCCACAAAGTTCAATTATAACAAGACACACAGACACACAGACACACAGACACACAGACACACAGACACACACACACACACACACACACCTCTTTATATCTCTCAAGTGTATAGTCCCAAAACACATAATAGTAAAAGAAAGTTACTGGAAGGGGAAAGGGAATAATAATGAACTATTGAGTACTTTGGGAGATGCTTCTGAGTAGATGTGTCAAGGATATGATTCATTCTAAGGTGGCTTCCTATTCCAATTTCTCTCTACAATAGCCTTACTATTTTTGAAAAGAATATGATTGTCTAAGTGGGTGAGCAGATAGTTATTTCTCAGTATGGCAAATATCCAAATGTGCATTGTGATTGTGAAGAAAAAGAAGACACTCCTCAGCATTTTAATCCTATCTGTAAACCATTTTTTTTTAAAAAACTGCAAGATAATTCAGAAGTGTTGCTTCCCTGAAAAGGATTGCAGCAGGCAAGCAAGAACTCCTTATCTTAGCCAGGCTGATGCAGAGAAAGAAGCTCCATTTTGCTGTACATCAAAGAGACAGGAAGATCCATCTTGATTCTTGTCTGATATACTGTAGATAATAAGCCTCCTTTCCTCAAGCAGTGTTTCTCAATATTACTGGCTGGAATTCTGGGAGTTGAAGTCCACACCATTTTAAAATTGCGGAGGCTGAGAAACCTTTTTCTATGTAGTGAAAACAGTTGGAGAATCCACTCCGTGTATGAAGGAAACCTTTTACACACCTCTCACTTTTCCCAAGTAGACACGCTCTTTCTGCTGCTGGAGTGAATGGGCAGCAGCAGCAACTATGTGATGGGGAACAGGATGTGGTCTCAAGTGTGAATTCCTTTGTACCATAGACACATACAAAAGGGACAAGCCTTCATTATGTCACCATTGTCAACTTGTCTATTTTTACTCTTTCCATGCAGTTGTCATTGGTGAATGGGATCTTGGAACAGACAGCCCTTATTTTGATGCATTGGGGTTCAATATTCCTGCCCCAATATTTCTGTAGATTGTGGAATAAATAAATGTGCATTGGGGAAGGACTCAACAAACCCTTAATAACTGAAAAAGCCCTAGACTTGTGTCTTTAATTTTGCTGAACAGTCTTTCCAACTTGATATTCTGGCTGGGAATTCCTGGAAATATAACTCAACACATACGGAAGGAATTAAGTTGAGAATGAGAAATTACCTCAATCTGAGGAGAGTTTGATTGGAAAGTTCGGATTGTGCAAGTTCCCATTAACATGAAAGCCAAAAGACTGCCTTTCCATCACCATAAACAGTGTTACTAAATCAATGTTACTCTGCTTTCCTTAAATTTAGGAGCAAGGATAACATGCCTGTGGCTATGTCCTCCCTTTCTTGATTTCCTACCTGGACAAAATCCAGGAGCAACTTGTATTTTCTAAGCTGTCTGTATACTAGGATTCACACTGGAGAGAAGACCCTTGAGAAAGCTAGGTTTCTGAAGATATACTGAAATATCAAGCTGCGAGACTTTTATTATTCAACTCCAGCTATAACTTTCAGCAATGCCTGGATCATTTTTGTAGATGTGCCCACAGAAATAAACATCCCTGACTGAAACAGGTTACCTGAGATCCCCAGTTGGTTTGAGATATCAAAGAAGTGAGCTTTGTGCTCGTCCTTCCCTTATTCCATATGGTACATACATTAATTGTTCTCTCTTTCTTTACCTCTGATTTCCATTTCCTTTTTTAAAAAAAATCTTCTGGTTCTGCTATTAATGGCTTTTCTATATCTTCCATGCAACCAGTGTGGCAGTGCTGAGTTGATGCTAATTCCAGATGTCCCAGTTTGCCACTAACCCGCTTTATCTTGATTATCTCGTAGATGGGGCAAATTAACACATCAATTAAAGGTAGTTGCTGACATTACTATAAAAATCATAACAAAAAGAATAAATTCACACATTAAAAATACTTGAGACAAAAATGAAGATGACCACGTGTTTACTAAAGATAGTTGAGAAAATATCCACTTGTAAAATTACTAGGCCTATATAGGAAGAAGTTTCCATTGTCCTAAGTGACTTGTGGAGCAACAGTCTGAGGCTGTCATGAAGATTTGTCATTTCTGATGTAGAAAAGGTCTTTTATACATTGTAATATGAAAGACATATTATACTTTTGAGTTGCTTTTAGGCTGCATGAGCTAATTTAATACAAAGCAAGGCACTTTTTGATGGATTTCACAAGAGAAACATACAATGAAAATCTTTTCCGTCTTATTTTGCATGACATGAATTCTAATTTTCCTCCCATAATATGTAAGATTGATATCTTTGTATGAGTGATAGCAGCCCATAAAAACAGGCAGAGAAAATCACTTGTTTTGGGAGATTATTTCATTTTATTTTAGAGGTTTATAACTTATCCAGAAAAGCAAAGCATATTGATTAAATGATAATACCACATTTTAAAATACTTCTATATATCTTTTATATTCCTTTCTAGGGACCGTGTTATTTTAAAAAATGATTTTCATAGCTGATACAGGCTTATTGTAAAAATGTCAATTAGTTTTTTCTTACCTTAACATTTTAAAATGGAATATTTATAGACAGTATCATACCTACAGTAGCTATATATTGGAGACAGTAATTATTAATGCATACATTAATAAGCTTTTTTTGTCCAAGATGTTTTTTTTCCCCCCTTGGGATTCAAATTTCACATGAGATATTTCCATTTCTGTATCTCAAGTCTCTAAACCAAGGTTTCAAGTCTAATCACCATGAGTAGGTGCAAAAGTTCATCCCACTGGCACAAGATGCAAAAGACCGTTTTCAAGAATTGGACCACATCCCAGAATGGAGGTTGGCAAAGAGGGCTTGCAGTGGGTGGCCGAGCAAAAGGCAGTAATGTGATATTCTGGCCAGCAATGCTGTGGGAGAGCTGAAACAACAGTTAGGTGTGGATCCAGAGGTAGCATATCTTAGCTGGTCTAAAAATGTTGCTTAATGAAACGCTGAAAATAACAGAGCTAAAATAGAATTAGAAAACTCACAAAGGCGTATTTCTTTGGCTTAATTTCTTTAAGGCTTTGTTCTCTAAAATATTTTGAGGCCATTTTGATGGCCATTTTTTTCATCACTGAATAAATTACTTTCATCCTTTCCCATCATGTATTTTTTTAAAAATTAATTTTATTTAAAGTTTTACAAAGAATATAAAAACAAAAACATGAACTAAGAAAAAGAAAAAGCAGAAAAGAAAAAAAGGCAAAACTGAAGAAAGGAAGAAGAAACAGAAACAGAACAAAGAATCTTTTAATTTCATTTACAGCAAATCTGAGTACAATTACAAAATTATCTCTTAATCTATGATTACAAAAAAAAAACCTCACTCTTTTCTATTTACATTTTTAAATCAAAAATAGCAAATCACAAGTGCATTTTTACATTTATGAAAAAAAGTCTATAAGGGGTTTTCAATCAGTCACAAATTTCCATATTGTTTTCTCACTAAGCAAAGAAATACCACCATTTGCAACATGCTGAGATTTTGAAGCAAAAGATCAGGGCCTTAAGAAAGAAGACAAATTCAGAAGGAATTATCATAAGCTTTACTGTCCCATCTTTGTTTGATTTTATCCAATCCAAATTGTACATTGTACTATCTTGTCCAAATCTAGTCAAAATTATATATAGCCGTGCTTAGATTTCTGTAAATTTATCAACGCAACTAAGGCCAATAGAGTTAAAGAACAATGATTGTTCTATTAATTGAGGAGAAAAAAGATATCTGTAATTTGATACTGTATTTAAAGTGGCAACTTTCTTAATTATTTGCTTCTAAATGCCCGAATATAGTAGAATACTAGTGAAGCAGTGGTGGGTTTCAATTTTTTTTAGAACCTCTTCTGTAGGTGTGGCCTGCTTTGTGGGAGTGACTTGCCGGCCATGTGGCTGGGTGGGAGTGGCTTGCTGGCCATGTGGCTGGGTGGGAGTGGCTTGGCAGTCATGTGACTGGGTGGGTGTGGTCAATTTGTAAAATGTGGTGAAACTCACTTAACAACGCTCTTGCTTAGCAACCAAAATGTTGGTTCAGAAACTGGCAATTGAAGCACGCTAGTTTTAAAGCTGTCAAGTTACAAGACCCTTGCCCCCCTATCCCTTTTGGAAAAAAAACCAGGGGTGTTCAAACTTGACAGCTTTAAGACTTGTGGACTTCAACTCCAGGAATTCCTCCTCCAGGCATGTTGGCTCAGGAACTCTGGCATTGAAGCGTGCAAGTCTTAAAGTTGTCAAGTTACAAGAGCCTTGCACCCCTAACCCTTTAGAAAAAAAACCCAAGGATGTTCAAACTTGACAGCTTTAAGACTTGTGGACTTCAACTGCCAGAATTCCTCTACTCACTCTTCATCTTGATTATGTGCGGATGGGCTGGGGGAGGGAGCTGGAACCGGTTCTAAACAGCACTGTAGATTTGTGTAACCTCTTCTATAGAAGAGGTTAGAACTGGCAGGAACCCACCCCTGTAGTGAAGTGATAATGTGGTAGATAGATATTCTACAAACTAAAGCTTTACATATGTACTGGTCTTCATGTCCCAGAATTCTCTTCCAGAATCTCAACTGGAGATTCATTTAACCTTTAATTTGTACAGGTCCTAAATGTGCAATGCAGAATTCCATGATTAAGTTTCCCCATTCTATTTGCTGAGTAAGTGAGTGGAGGAAAAATTTCACAGCAGCCATGAAGGTGATGAATATGTTTAAAACTGCAGTGTGGAGCAAGGGCCTGTCTTTTAGAACTGAGATGTCTGTACTGATAAACAATTGTTTGTCCTACTAAATGCAATATTACTTTCAAAAGAGTAAACTGCATCTTTCCTGGATCCTTGACCAAATTAGATGACCATGATTTTGCACATTCTATACCGAAAGCAATAGTTCTGCTGCCTTAGGAATGGTAATATCTCATTGGATGGATGGATGGATGGATGGATGGATGGATGGATGGATGGATAGATAGATAGATAGATAGATAGATAGATAGATAGATAGATAGATAGAGCAAGCCAACCTTACAATGCTAGATATTTCATTGTCATCATCACCCATTTGATAGTATATTTCAAGAACTACACTATCAAATACTGTAGGTGATGATGACAATGCTGCATTCCATCTGTTGGAAGTGTTCATATTTTCTTTCTACCTAAACTATTAAAATCATTACATATATATTAGTATAATTGAGGTAAACATTAATTCAGAATGTCTACCATATCCAGTTATTCACCAAGCAAGTTAACAGTTGTTGTTATGTACGGATTTGGTTTGTTACAAGCAACTCCTACTGGATATGGGGATTGATTGCTTACAACCAAGCAGCGATTCAGATGGCATCCAATCTTGCTGTAAAGACAAGGAGAAAGCATACTGTAGGTCATCACCAATACAATCGGGATATCTTGCTGCAGCTTTACCTATTTCGAGTGACATTTACATCCCATAGTTCAGGGCAGATGTGTCAGTTATTATATATGAGATGTTATATCTATACAAATATAACCCCACCTCCCCTACTCCTTCACATTCAAATCAATTGAAAGACTGAACAAAAGGCTACATTAGCATTTAGCTCCAGAGAAAGCAACTCCCAAAAAATTTTGCAAGGTTGGAGGAGAAAAAAAAAAGAACAATTTCAATAACATAACATTATAAAATAGAAAGGAATCATTCTGACTGGGGAATCAGTGCTGCATGGTGGATTATTTTACTAAACATTTCCCTTTCCATGTTCTGCCATTATAAGAATTGACAATGCAGTAATTGCCATCTGATTCAGGAATGCATACCTAAACCAATACATAAACCTTCTTCTGCAAGAGACTTGATGGCCCAGCATTCTACTATTAGTTTCACTTTCTAGGCACTGTAAAGTTATGGATGGTTGTTATCATTCAGAATTGTTTTTCTACAGATTCACCTTGACAATGAACAGGGTTATTATTTATCAAAAGACAGAACAACTCTGTCCCAGATGGTGACCACTCCGCATTTTTGAATGCCATGTCAAGGATGGCACTCAAGAAAGTGGGTACAGACAAGTTAAAGAAGTGAGAAGAGTCACGGTAACAGTGAAAATGGAATTCAAATTAGTTTGCTTCAAGGAGATTACTATTTCCTGAATTAAATGCAATTAATATGACTATTTACCATATAAGTTGCATCAATAGAACATTTGGAGCTATGCTGTGGCTTCTGTACACTACATATAATATAGTCTTTGGGATATCAGTGGTGAGTTCCTGATTTATTAATTCATGACCATGTGTTTTCCCATTTTGACCTATGTCTGATTACTCTACTATAGGGCTGTGGTGGCGAACTTATGGCATGCATGCCACAGGTGGCACATGGAGCCCTCTCTGTGGGCATGCGAGCCATCCCTCACCTCAGCTCCACTGTGCAGGGGTGCGGACCTTTGTGGATCTCTGCTGTGCATGCAAGAGATGTGCACACATGTGGGGGGATTGGTGGGGTATGCACATATGCAGGAGTGGAGGTGTATGCAGACATGTGCAGAGGATAGTGCACAGGGGTACAGCACCCCCCGCAACCTGTTTTTGGGATGCAAGGGGGTTGCACCCTCACCCCGTGCCCCATTTTTAGTCCCAAGAGTCTTTATGTATGCATGCGTAGGGGAAAGGACGCATTGCATTGTGGGTGTGGGCACACGCACATGATTTCAGCACACGAGGGCCAGGTGTCCACCAGGGATAGTTATTTTATATTGTCTATTTCTGATACCTGTGTTTACATTTTTATGTATTCATATGTAATCTGTAGATTGAGAAGAGCAATGGGCTGAAATAAAATATTTAGACAGGTTACCATCACCACACCAAAGGACATTATGGGAAAATATAAGTAAAGTAAGCAAAGCTTGTATAAGTCTTGATTCTTGACGTCTTAATATTCGTTATGTTGTCCTGACAACAGTATAGAAGTTGTTTGCCATTGCTTCATTCTAGGATTATTAAACTTTCCCAGCTATCCATATAGTAATCATGTCAATTCTGCTTAGAGTTTTTTTCAGGTCAGCCAAGGGAGCCAGCTTCTACTACTTACTTTGGCAAATTTGGTGCAACAGATTCTCAAAGTATAAGGATAGTTCAATAAAAAGAAACCCAAAGTAATGCATGATTGCAAGAAATTATAACTTGATGGAGTCCAAATTGTGATAATAGATTAAGAAAGATTGGAAAAAACAGACTATGGTGCTTCTGTTGAGGTAAAACACAAAGTCCATTTTATAGATTGTTAGCCACATTTAAACTATAACTGTTTTAATGTTTTTATAAGTCTGTGATAAAGCCTAAGCTGCTGAATGTCTTTCAAATATGTGAATCAAGTTCCAGAATTTTCAATAGTCATTAGGCTGGCAGAGAAACTCTTAGTTTTAGAGTCTTCACATCTGGAGAGCACCCAGGTTGAAAGGATAGTGCCTTTCTGGTGGTAATGTCACATATACTTCTAAGTATTGCATCTGGAAGGATAGTGTATAATTAGAAAAAGAAAGAGGCTATCAAAATGACAGAGAAACCATTTCAAAATGAAGGACAGTGCTTGGAACTTTTTAGCTTAGAAAAAGTAAGCACACAGGTAGGCACCTAATATTCATAAAATGATGCAAGGTGTCAAGAAAATAGATGGGTAAAAGGTTGGCTGTACTCAACTCAAGAAGCTTGGAAAATTTTGAAAAGTGAGATTATAAAAGCCCAATCTAACACAATACCAATGAAGAAAAAAATAACAGCTCCCAAAAGAAACCTGCATGGCTGCATAAAGAACTCTCTGACAAATTGAAAGACGAAAAGGATAAGCATAAAAAGTGGAAAGAGGGGCACTTAATTAAGGCAGAATATCAGCAAATAGTCCAAGCCTGTAAAGATAAAGTGAAGAAAGCTAAGACTCACAATGAAGAAAGGCTTGCGACAAAAGTAAAAAATAACAAAAAAAGCTTCTTCCAACATGTTAAAAACAAGAAAAAAGTTAAGGAAACAATTGGTCCATTTCTGGGATAAAGTGGCAAAAAGGTGACAAGCAACAAGGAGAACTCATTTTTTGCATCTGTCTTTACACAAAGGGGAAAAAACAGTCCAACCTATCAAAAACAGCACCACAAAAATCAGATTAGGAACACAAGTTAAAATAGGGAAGAAAATGGTAAGTGAGCACCTGTCTACCCTAGACGAGTTTGGTGGTTCTGAGATCTCGTCTGCCAGTTCCTTCAGAACCCAGATCCATCCAGTTCTGATGATTTGAACTCGTCTAGGGTAATCTAGGCTAGGCCTTCAGTAAGGCATTTGATAAGGTAGACCATAACCTACTACTAGATAAAGTAGAAAAATATGGGTTAGACAGCATCATCACCAGATGGATTTGTAATTGGCTGACCAACAGCACTCAACATGTAGTCCTCAATGGAACTGCATCTACATGGAGGGAAGTATGGGAAGTATGCAGTGGAGTACCCCAAGGCTCTGTTTTAGGCCCAGTGCTATTCAACATCTTAATCAATGATTTGGATGAGGGGATAAATGGAGAACTCATCAAATTTTCAGATGACACCAAGCTGGCAGGAATAGCCAATACTCCAGAAGATACAGTAGGCTTAAGATACAGAAGGATCTTGACAAACTTGAACATGGGGCACTATCTAACAAAATGAAATTCAGTGGTGAAAATAGTAAGGTTCTACATTTAGGCAAGAAAAGCAAAATGCACAGGTACAATGTATGTGGTACCTTGCTCAATAGTAATAACTGTAAAAGGGATCTTGGAGTCCTAGTGAACAACCATTTAAATATGATCTAGCAGTGTGCAGCAGCTGCCAAAAAAGTCAACACAGTTCTAGGCTGCATAAACAGAAGGATAGAATCAAGATCACGTGAAGTGTTAATACCACTTTATAATGCCTTTGTAAGGCCACACTTGAAATACTGCATTCAGTTTTGGTCACCACGATGCAGTGGTAGGTTTCAGATCCTGTTCCAACCGGTACGGGTAGGCTCCGATATGCCCATACTGGGGCATACCACCTGCAACCCACCACTGCCACAATGTAAAAAAGATCTGGAGACTCTAGAAAGAGTGTAGAGAAGAGCAACAAAGTTGATTAGGGGACTGGAGGCTAAAACATATGAAGAACGGTTGCAGGAACTGGGTATGTCTAGCTTAAGAGAAAGAAGGACTAGGGGAGACATGATAGCAGTGTTCCAATATCTCAGGGGTAGCCACAAAGAACAGGGTGTTGAACTATTCTCCAAAGCACCTGAAGATAGAACAAGAAGCAATAGGTGGAAACTAATCAAGGGGAGAATCAACTTAGAACTGAGAAGAAATTTCCTGACAGTTAGAACAATTAATCAGTGGAACAACTTGCCTCCAGAAGTTGTGAAAGCCCCAACACTGAAAGTCTTTAAGATGATGTTGGATAACCATTTGTCTGAAATGGTATAGGGTTCTCTGTCTAGGCAGGGGTTGGACTAGAAGACCTTCGAGGTCCCTTACAACTCTGTTATTCTATTCTAATCTAATACCATAAAGTCAGTTTTGAGTCATAGCAATAGTATAAATAGACCTTCTTCAGGATGATTCATCTCCAACCTGGTCATTCAGGTCTTCCAATGGTGCACCCATTACACTGTAATTGAGTTCATCCAACTTGCTGCTTGTTGTCCTCTTCTTGTATTTTTCCTGACTTTCCCAGCATGATGAACTTCTTAAGAAAATCTTCACACAATATGTCCCAAATACTCTACGTTAATTTGAACCTGATCATTTATGCCTCAAATAAGCGCTATGGGTTGATTTGTTCAATCATGCATTTGCTTGTTTCCTTGATTATCTATCATATTCTTAAGAGTCTTTTCTAACACCAAACTTCAAAATGATCAATGCTCTTTCTATGCTTCTGCTTCAAAGTTCAACTTTTGCTTCCACGTGGTATCATAGCATACACTTTTTTCTGCATGATTCTGATTTTTGAACATAAAAACACATCACAACATCTAAATATCTTTTCCAAAGCTTTTATTCTTACTTGACCAATTGCTAGTCTGTAACATATTTCCTGATTGCTGGTTTCTTTACTGTTGGTGGTTGACAAAGCAGAAACTACCACCGTTTTATGGCTGATTACTCTACCTGGTGTCATTAGCTTAGTCTTCTTTATGTTTTTTGTCAATCTACTTTTGACTATGATTTTCTGCTTCAACTTCTAGATTATTTACATTCAATGCAGTACAGGGTATTAATGTTTTTCTTCAATTTTAAACCCTGTTCATGTCCCAATCCAGCTTCCTTCAACATACTATATATTCAATGTATAGGCTAAATAATTAAGGAAAGGGTGTGTACTTTGTTCTGTACCCTTTGTTGCTTCCTTTTCTATGTTTAATTTTGCCTGAAGATAAGGAGATGCTCTCATGTTCCCAAAAGAGAATTGATAGGGAACATTTTTTTTATCCTCTCCAGCAGCAAGAACCATCAAATGAATCTGAAATCTATTAAATATAAGATGGATCAAAGAGAAGACTTGATAAATGTCAAAATGGGAACTCACTGCCCTAAGATAAATAATGGTCAAAGAGTTGAACAAATCTGAAAGAGATTTGACATGTGCCTAGAAGATGTGCTACTCAAAGTCTTGTATATTATCTCTAGAGTAGAAGATCTCTACATGCCAGTTCGTAGGAGAGTAGGAAAGTGTACCTGCACTAATGTCCTATTTAAAATATGTATATTGGAAATGAAATTCATTGGAATGAAAGTAGTGGAAAGAAATTTCTGGAATTGGGTGGAATTCCTTCTAGTAGCACTTTCTTGATCAATCACAGAGCATTGCTTTTTTAAAAAGTTAAAGGAAAATCATCATTAATTTCAATGTAACAATGTGTAAGTTAGATGAGAAGTCCATTGCCTACTTCTTTTGTAATTTATCTGAATTTCTAAAATGATATACAGGAAGGGTAAGGTTTTGTTTTTTGTTTTTAAAAAGCATTCAATGGTGATTTCACCCTCCCGGGTATCTTTCCAAATTTCATTGCTTAAATAGTGTCAGATGCCTGGTCAAAATGAAGACTTGGAAGATTGCTGCATACGTACATACATATACACATACATACATACATACATACATACATACATACATACATATATATATATATATACATATATATAATGGTCAAACTTTTGCATTAATCAAATTAAGGTATTCAAAGATTTATGGAGGTGTCCATAGTGATGTCAGGCAAATGAAATGAGCAAGATGACATTACAATGCCAGCTATACCCTTTAGATAAGCATACACAAAATACATATACAAAAGGGACAGACATTGTATCATGATGATATGATGCTCACTTCTTCATAGCATCCCTTCTTTCGACACCATGCTCCATGAATTTTTGGGCATATCCTTCCAAGTTTTAGCAACATGGAATCCTCCGCAAAGGGATGTCTCTGCTGAGGGCCAGCAATTTTCCAATGCACTTGTCTCTTTGACAACCATGGTAATAGCAGTGACCTTGTTTTTTTGCCACAGTAAAAATAAAAATCAAAGCTAAATTGATTAGCCATCTGCCATATGACATACAGGTTTGTCACGACTGTGACTTAAGCTGCATAGAAGTAGTCTAATGTAAAGCTTTAAGAGCTCTGCTGTTAGTTTCTTAGTGTGGATTCCTCCTGAAATTAAAATCTAGCTTAATTTCTGTAGAAACTTATATTAAGATTTCTGGCTAGAAAAAAACTGAATTAAATCTCTTTGGTTGTTGTTCTTATTGTTGTTTTTGTTGTTTGGTAGCACTTGATTAGCTTGATCTTGTAAGACAATATAGTGCCATGGAAGATAGGTATTATCACAGGCTATTGGTCAACTGGTAGGGATGCAGTGAGTCAGCGGCTAAGATGCTGAGCTTCTCTATCAGAAAGGTCAGCAGTTCGGTGGTTCAATCCCTAGTGTTGCATAATGGAGTAAGCTCCCGTTACTTGTCCCAGCTTCTGTCAACCTAGCAGTTTGAAAGCACATAAAAAATGCAAGTAGAAAAATAGGGACCACCTTGGTGAGAAGGTAACAGTGTTCCGTGCACCTTCAGCATTTAGTCATTCCGGCCACATGACCTCGGCGACGTCTTCGGACAGCGCTGGTTGTTCGGCTTTGAAACGGAGATGGGCACCACTCCCTAGAGTCAGGAAAAACTAGCACATATGTGTGAGAGGAAACTTGACCTTTACCTTTTTCATTGGTCAACTATTCCTTGGATTGATCAGAGAGAGAAAAAGTAAATGCTAATTTGTTTCAGAATAAGTAAACTTTGATATTGTATGGCATGGGTTTTTGGGGCAGACCATTTTCCCAAACCAATAACACGTATCTCTTATATCACAACTTTTATCCTTGCCCACTACAAAGTTTTCCCATCAATGTTGTGAGAAGAAATATTTTACCACTCCTCAGTAGAGGAAACAGTCTATAATAATAGCTCCATTGCTATCATTTCTATATAATGTGATAAGCTGACCAAATAATTCCTTTCTTATTCATTTTCATGCCAGCTCAGAGTCACAACATTTCTTGCAGTTATCATCACTTTCAGATGCTTAGGCAGTTAGCAATCTTAGAAACGTTTATATTTTCCATGGAAAATATGGAAAATCTGGCTATATTGTACAGATTATCTACAGTAAGGTTTGATGGGGTCTTGACAAAAATTAAGTATTTTAATCATTTGAAGTAAATATAGAGTAGCCTTTTCAAAAGCCAGATTAAATGTATTGCTATCCAGTATGCTAGGGTATATTTTTTTTAAAAAAATCCCCGTCTCCCAAAGATTTTGACCCTGTAATGCTGTTGATCTTGAAATGATGGATCATGTTTTATCGTATTAAGAATTTTATAAATCTTTAGCATGATGCTGTTTGGCCTAGTTTAAAATGAAAACCAGGAAGAAATACTTATGTTAAAAATTTGCTTGCAAATGAAAATCCTAAAATTACAGAAGAAATAGATAGATTTTTAACTACCGAAAACAAGGTCTTTAGTAGCACATCAATAAGTTGGGCTTTAAACTGTTTTATGTAACATTTATCAAATATTTTACTTGTTAAATTGTTTTATCTAAAGCCAAATTTTAGATATTTGTAACTTGCTATTTGAGCCTTTTCACTATAAAATTGATAAATAATCATATAACCTGGTGCTTAATCACCATATTTATGGACTATTGCTATTATGCTCAAGAATATTTTCCAGTTGAGTTCCGGTTCCGGCGGCGGCGGCGACGGGCAGCTCTTTGCCCGCTCCGGCTCCCCGGTGGGCTTCCCCACTCCTTGGGGGGCACAGGACACCCCGCAGAGGGGTCCTGCCGGAGGGGCGGCATCGCGGAGGTCTCCTGCAGCGGCGGCAGCCGGCGGGGGCTCTCTCGCGCGCCCAAGGCACCGGGGAGCAAGCTCGGAGGGCGCATCGCGTTTCCACGCCTCGCGCCTCGCTACAAGCCGACTGGAGAATGCTACAATTGAAGGAAGCAGCTGCGGTGCGGTGAGGTTGCCTCTCTCTTCATCCCTTACTTTGCATGAAGATTTGATTCAGCTTTTAAAACTTTAAAACAACTTTCGGAGCATTTTGGAGGTGCGGCTGGAGGGAGGGGGGTTTTCCCCCCCCCCCTTGGACAAGCGGCAAGAAACAATTTTGCTCTCAGCCCCCGGGGAAGGAGGAGGGGGGAGAGCCAACGAATGAAGCCTCACTTAGGCTGAGATGATTTTCTTTTCAATTTAATTTTACATATTACAATGATTTGAGGACTTTTGGAACTTTTTAAAACTTTGTTACGCCTCTGTGCCCAAAACTGGCAGGGCAAGATGGCACACTTCCGTTGTCTTTATGAACTCTGAAACCTGACTCCACCTTTAAAATTCAGGTTTCCGGTCTTTGTCTCCGTGTCTCCCAGAGGAACCTCTTGTGGATTGGTATTTTTTTAACCTTCTAGGGGAAATTTTCTATCTATTGCCAGACTTATTGGAGAGATTCTCTTCTGCCTGGTTATTCTGCTCCCGGATTCACCTGGCTACCCTTCTTTTCTAATTGCTTACTTCATATTTGGACTGAACTTTTAACGTTATAAAGGATGGCATCTAAAAGACCCCCTCCTGGAAAACCTGGCTTTGCCACTTCTGCTCCAACATCCGCAACATCCAGTCCAGCCACACAGTCAAAGATAACAGAACTGATGCAACATAAGACTACAGAGATGGACTTTCAACAAATGCTTCAACAAATTCTACAGGGCCAGGAGGAAATCAAGAAACAGTTAAGGGAAATGAAAGATGAAATTAAAGAAAATCAAGCCCAAATATATAAGAACTCACAAAGACTGAATCTTGTGGAAGGGGGGGTGGAGGAGGTGAGGGGGGTGGTGGAAGCTGTGCAGAAAGGGAACAAAGATCTTGACATCCAACAGATGAAATTAGAATTTGAGAGAATGTCCTATTATCTTAGATTTCAAAATGTTATAGAAGAAGATGGGGAAAATATAAGGGACATCATGACAAACATTCTGGCTGACTATACACACAAAGAAAAACAACAGATGGGGTGGGATATAGATCTGGTTTATAGAGTGAACTCAGCTTATGCTAGAACACACAATTTACCCAGGGAGGTTCACATTAAATTCCTTAGAAAAACCACAAGAGATGAAATTCTGGGTGTACAAAGGGGGCAAGCATTGACATATCATGATATGGAGATAACCATTCTGAAGCAGATCCCTAAGAAGATTAGAGAAAAAAGAAAAAATTATTCGCAATTAGCGAATAAATTATACCAGAAAGGGGTGTGGTTTAGATGGTTGATGCCTGAAGGTATGCTGATATTCTGGGAGGAGACAAGAATCAGAATTAATTCACCCATAGAGGCGCAGGCCTTTATGGAAAAAAATAAAACACTTCTAGAGAAACCACCAGACACTACAACGGACACGCAGGACACGGGAGGGGCCAGAGCTCTGCCAGTGGAGGGAGATGGGGCAATAGCAAGAAGACTCAGATCACAGAAATAAATATGAAAATCATATTATTATAAATTGACCGAAAGTGAAAATGGAATTATATTTGGATTTTATATTGTAATGTTTAATTTGATGGTCTTTAGTAGCACATCAATAAGTTGGGCTTTAAACTGTTTTATGTAACATTTATCAAATATTTTACTTGTTAAATTGTTTTATCTAAAGCCAAATTTTAGATATTTGTAACTTGCTATTTGAGCCTTTTCACTATAAAATTGATAAATAATCATATAACCTGGTGCTTAATCACCATATTTATGGACTATTGCTATTATGCTCAAGAATATTTTCCAGTTCATTTGGAGAAAATTATATCCCAAACTGAATTAGTTGACTTAAAGCTCATATGTATGCATTAAGAAATATGCAGGGATCTCATCTGTTAACAAATTGCCAACTTACCTGTATGTGAAAAGGTTTGCTAACTTACAGGCCTACTCCATTACTTATTATTTAGCTTTCATATTCAATTCATTTCATGCTACTATTTATGTCCAACACAGCTATTTTACTTCTTCTTGGTAATAAATTATATTCAGTTGAAAGTGTGTTACTTCTAAGCAATCGAGCATATAGCATTGCAATCTGAATCTTACTACAATATTAGCTAAACTGATATTTATTATAGATAGTAAGTTTATAATAGACTATATACAGACTTCTTAAACTATCTCCAAAACATAAAACATTGATTTGCCAAATAAGATAGAACAGTATAAAGTTCACCCTTATTTTTGCATCAGTGTCCAACAGTAACCATCTAAAACTTCTCAGTAAATGATTTAAGATTTATTTGTTCTTAATATCTGGCACAATGAGATAACCTGCCTCTGAAGACAAAGTCAAACACTCTTCACAGCTGTTTCCCCATGCATGAAAAATCTAAAGTTCCTTATGCTTCATTAGGTTCTAAAATTTTCAGACTATAATTTAGCATCACATCCACATCTTTAACCCTTATTTCTTTTCCTAACCCCTTGTTAATAACCTTTGGTTATTAATTCTGTTAATGAATCTTTTTTATTCCTGTAGCCTAACTTGACTAATAGGAAGAAAAAAAACTGATGCACACTTGATTTGTCATTCCCAGTTGAGACCAACATGGCTATCAAGAGGAACATATTAATATTTCCCCACATCATTCATAAAACCAAAACGCTGTCAAATATAAACAAGACCGATACATATGCGTTAATATCCCTTCTGATACACTGTACTCAGTGGTGGGTTACAATTTATTTTACTACTGGTTCACCTATGCATGCTTGTGGGATTGTGCGACACTTCTGCACATGCGCAGAAGCGTCCGGTTGGGGGGGGAGCCTCCCACCGCCACTACCGGTTTGCCCAATCCAGAGCAAACCGGCAGCAACCCACCTCTGACTGTACTTCTAACATACAAAGGATGAATCTCCATTCACTGTGCACTATCAAGATCAAAGAGAACCTTACAAGAAATTATCAAGAGTATAAAGAACAGGAGAAGACATAGAGTACAATATTTTTTTACAAGATTCAAAAGACGTGTTGGTCTTATTCTTTCCAATTTTAATGGTATCGTAAAGCAAACTGTTGTCATAAACAACAAAATGTACCAAATTTCCATATAGTAGAATATCATTATCGGACGGAGTTTACTTACCTAATGAACTTCAGATATAATTATGTTACAGAGACACAAAGAAGGATAAAAATGTAAAAGAACTCATTTTTAGATGAAGTTTGATAATAGCATAGCATTCTCTTGTAAAAAGGTTGTAAAAAGCCCAGCAATTTTAACTCTAGCTTCTCCCTCAAATACTTTTCATGTCGAAAGCAATTACTGCAGGAAAAATGCAATAATGTATGTAGAAATATAGAAATTCAGGCGCTATGAATAGATTATAAACACAGCAAGAACTACTCATTGAAGGCCAGAAGATATCATGGTTGATGTACTTACAAACTGCTGAAAGTAAAAAAGTGAATTTCAAGAAAGATGAATGGATTTAGAATAAAGACAAAATTTGAAATGCTCTTACAAAACCAACATCTATTAGGACTTGTATAAAACCTTTTACTAAGATATGATGAAGAAATAGAACAAAGAAAAAACTGTATGATAAAATGGATACAAAATATGAAAGAAACAGATACAGCACAACAATGGGAATAATTATGGATTAATTTATAATTTTTTCACCAAGTTATAATTAATCGGAAAATTGGTGCAAAATATCCTATAGGGGATATACAACTCCATCAATGATATCTAAAATGGACAAATAATTAAGTAATACATGTTGAAAAGGCCGTGAAACAGATTTTATCACGTGTGGTGCACATAAAAGTTAACTTTGAAATGAAACCACAATTCTTCCTACTAGATTTAATTTTAGAAAATATAATAAGAAACATTATAATTTAGTGAGAAATATGATTACTGCAGTAAGAATAAATGTTGCTCAATTGTCCAAGAAATATATAATTTTGACAGTATCTGATTGAGGATTTAAACTTGAAGATACACACAGAGAGAGACACAGAGAGAGAGAGAGAGGGAGAGGGAGAGAGCGAGGGAGAGGGAGGGAGAGGGAGAGAGAGGAGGCGGATGGACAGACGGATGGACAGACAGACAGGCAGGCAGGCACTTGCAAGATATTTTCAATCCTGGTGACTGCCAACACTAGTAGACTTCTTGTATATACAGAATACAAGTTTAATCAAATTTAAGCAAGAATGGTTCCCTACACATATAATCTATCATGTAGAATGACAAATATAATTACTAGCAACATGGCTTTTAAGGAGACTTAAATGTTGACATGATAAATAATCAAATGTACAAAAAGGAGTTAGGAAATATTTTTATTTGTAATTTGGTAATTTTAATTATTGTTAAATAGATTTTGCTGATCATATTTTTCCTTTTATTAATATGCAAAAGTGTTCTGCCCCCCCCTCTTCCCCCACAATCACAGACACACTCTGAGCCAAAGATACTTCACGAGGTTTATTGCAAAGACAGACAGATCCTTGGCAGCAATCCAACACAACTCGACCTTCAGAACCCTCCGGCACTGACACGCAATAGCAGCTATCCAGCCTGCCACACTCACAAGACTGTACTCCCACAATAGTTCCTGCATTGACTTCTGCAAAGGATGTGAGCACAAGCAGTCCTTTTATAGTCTGGAGAGGAGTCTAATTATCAGCAGCTGAGAGCAATTACCTCCTGTAACTGCGCAATTGTTCCTTACGCCTGTTAGCGCACCGGTAACGAGCATCTAACAACTCACTGCTGATGTCTGACTCACTGTCCCGTGACTCCTCCCCACTGCTCCAAGGCATGACATCAGGAGCCCCCTTCCTTTGGCTTTCACCACTGCTCCATGCCTCAGGCGTCTCCTGGTGGCCGACCAGCCTCTCTGATCTCTGCTCAGTCAGAACCCTGTCCAGGGTCCTCCACATCTTCCAGAGCCGACTCATAGGGACCCTCGCTGTCAGAGTCTGGTGGCAGCTCCAACGGCTCCTGCTGGACCACAACACAAAAGTATGTGTGTATATGTGTTGTGTGTATCTATGTATGTATCATCATCATAATTTTAGCCATTGTCTATCCACTGCAGGATGAAGGCCTTTACCACATATTCCCAATGAATAGGATCTTTCCTTTGCCAATTATAGTGTGTGTGTGTGTGTGCGTGCGTGCGTTTATAATATACATAGATAATGAAGACTTCAGTTCTTAAATAAGAAGCAGACAGTTTTATTGTACAAGTACTTTTAATGTAATCTGCAGCAGTTTCTCTTTTTTTCTAATGTTATATTCAATTTTGTATTTTAAAAAAAAACGCAGTAATTTTATGCCTGTACTATCAGCAGTTTAAATTGCAAGTAATACTGATAGAATATTTCTTCTCATTTCCTTTTTTCCAAAACTCTAAATTAACTAAACAATAGAATGTCAATAAGGCCACACTTAGCTTTAAATGTAAAAATTAAATGAACTTTATGCTTATCAACATTATCACTTTAAATTGAAAGTTAATATTAAAACTTTATTTGTAAAGGTTGTTACTTAAATTACCAATGTTAATAATTTCTAGACAGTACTTTATAAATTCTATGTTGTAAATTCAAATAATACAACATATATTCCATAAACATTCAATAAAACAGTATTTTCAAAATTGCACATATTTAAGTATTATTAAAGCCAAAGGCATTTTTATAGTCCTATAAGTCTTTGAAAATTTCAGCAATAAACAAAACAAAACAAAATGCAATAAATAATTTTATATTAGTTTATAGAGTGTATTAATTCCTAAATCTGTCAGATCTAGAGCCTCATTTAATGTTATTGATCCATTATTTTTGTACAGAAAAAAGATACTAACTTACACGATATTCCATAAACTTTAGAAGATGTAGACTGTTTAAAAACCTATTAGGTTATAACTCTGTTACCATTAAATTAATATTATAAATCCAAGCACAGAATTGGGGGGGGGGGGACTAATTTACCATATCTGGATTATATATGTAATGCACCAAAGAACGATCTAATTAAGCATTATAGGAAATAGAAAATTATGCAAATTAATTCTATCTAATAGACTGTACATTCATCAATTTCCCTTTTATCTTTATTCCCTTCCAGCATCCCATCAAATCTTTTGCTTGTCTGTTACTGGCCAATTTGATATGATTTATTCTTTTCTCATGAAGAACACTGTGACTGTGCCTCCGAGATTCTTATCTAAGTTCAAGATTAGGCTATGTTTTTGGATCTCTGAATTTTCAGAAAAATCAGCAGTAGATTAGTCAAACATTATGAGAGAACTGGCATTTTTATTTTTTCCTAAAGCTTATTCAGTTCAAGTTATAATATAAACCAAAGATTCCAGTGACCATTAAAGATCACTTAATAATGTTTTTAAGGATAGAAATCAGGGAGGCTTAAACCCAAGCCTTCCTTCTTCCTTAAAGGGACATATAAACCATTATTTAATATAAACCTAATTCTTATACTATGTGCTAAATGGAAAACTAAGAACTACAAATAAAAGCTGACCCCGATGCTATTTCAGATTTCAAAATAGAATTCAGTACAGCACAAACATGATTCTAATTTTATCCTAAAGATGGTAAAAATATTGACCTTAGCTTAACCAAACACTCTGTCTGAACTGTAGCATTAGCATGAAGAAAATCTATCAATATGATTGCTAAGAGTTGACAAGGATTTGATGACACATAATCAATCAACCCAGTTGCAAGGTGTTATTTTCTGATATAAACATCAGTCAAACAAACAATATTCACTGTAACATGATCTAGGAATGCCAGTCATGCTAGAAATCTAATCTTAATTCCAGAAGCCTAACTCTAATTTTACAATCACATCAGTAGTATTTCCCCCACACACACACACTATTTCCTGATCAAAACACCATTCACATTATAAAAAATT
This sequence comes from Natrix helvetica, assembly GCF_964273705.1. NCBI lineage: Eukaryota > Metazoa > Chordata > Lepidosauria > Squamata > Natricidae > Natrix > Natrix helvetica. The sequence goes on from NC_138558.1 coordinate 41,093,711, forward strand.
AGAGGAAATTAATACTTACAGAATTTTAGCTACATATCGTCCCAAAGGAGATTTTTTAGGAGGCAACTGGACTCTATTTTTTCTTTTGAAGACGTTTTGCTTCTCATCCAAGAAGCTCTTCAGTTCTGACAGGATAGTGGGGAATGGAAGGATTTGAGATGAGCAATCAATTTGGGATGAACACCTTTAAATGGTGTGGGATAGGAATGGATTTCCAGAGGAAAAGTTATAGCCTAAAGGAACCAGGAGCACTACTCAACAACCCTGTAAAAGGATGCAAATGACCAGCTGTCTGCAAATAATATAAATCCTTCCATTCTGCCCAGTGGCGGGTTCCGGATCCCGTTGCAACCATACTGGGTCCCGTGTCCTCCACATAAATGCATGCAGCACAATCATGCATCTTACCATCCAGCGACACCTCCGCGAGCCTCCGCAAGACTCCAGCAGCTCGGTGGAGCTCGCGCAGGCGCTGTACATGCTGTGCAATGAAGCGCCGAAGAGTTTAAAGACAGGTAAGGCGTGTGGGCATGTGGGTGGGCCCTCCAGAGCACCTTACCGGAATGGTACCCGGTGCTCCGGGCAGGTTATGGTCCGCCTGTACCGGGGCATACTGCCTGCAACCCACCACTGATTCTGCCACTATCCTGTCAGAGCTGAAGAAGCTTCTTGGATAACAAGCAAAAGTCTTCAAAAGAAAAATAAGCAAGTCCAGTTGGTTCCCTAAAAAGCACTTTTGGGACAACCATGACCTGGATGACTGAGAATGTCTAGACTTTTAACTACAGATGTAAAAAATGTCAAGTTCCAATTAATTTTATGCACATACCAGAAGCACTTTTTCCTAGCTTTATTACCCATTTACATAAATCTGGCCATTGCAACAATTAGAGACCATCACTAGCTATTAAAAAAAAAAACCTTACGCTGTCCATCACATCACACAGTCCTCGAGAAAACCTAACTATAAGCCTAATGTTCCTCAATTGTGAACAGAAATATTATTATAAATGTTAGCTGAATCCCGAATTTCTTTCCCACCAGTATGCCTGAAACGTGCAGATTTAATGGATAGGGAAGATACAACAATTGTCAATCAATTTAAAATAAAATGTATTTATCATCCAAAACCAAGCAAGAACTGTATTTGGCTACAAAGCAGTCAATGACTGAATAATACCGTGTTTCCCCGAAAATAAGACAGAGTCTTATTTTCTTTTGCCCCATGAAATATGGCCCTGGGCTTATTATAGGGGGAGGGCTTATTGTTTTGGGGTTCCCAAGCAGTTGCTCCCTTGCGAGCAGGTTCCCGAAGAGCCAGGCACAGCCTCAGAAGCGAAGCAGCCATGAGGTTACCACGCTCATGAGCAACCGCCCGGCAAACCTCCTCTCCAGCCAGGCAGAGTGCCATTCACTGACCTAGGGGGTATTCCTAAGGTGCCAAGGCACGTGGCGCTCTGCCCACTCCCCAGCTCCCCTGGCTTGGCACATTAGGGATACCCTCTAGGTCAGTGCATGGAGCTCTGCCGGCTGGAGAGGGGGATTGCACGAGCGCCTGTTCCGCCCCCAGCAAGCATGCCTCCCAGCCTCACCATGCCCTGGCCAAGATCTCCCTGCAGGGCCAGCATGCTGGCATTGCTTTTTCCACCGCTGCCGTGCTCCAAGCATAACTTCTCCGGCTTCCAAACTCCAAAACTTGACTGCCGAGTCTTTCAGCAGTGGCCATTCTCGGAGTGGGCTCTATGGTTGAGGGCTGGCTGCTGGACAGAGATTCTTCTGGACAGAGAGTCCTCCAGCAGACAGCCCACAACCATAGAGTGCACTCCTAGAGCGGCCGCTGCTGGAATACTCGGGAGCCGAGTTTTGGAGTTTGGAAGCTGGAGAAGAAGTTATGCTCAGAGCATGGCCATGGCGGTGGCGGTGGCACCCTGGCCCTCCAGGGAGAGCTAGGCCAGGGCATGGTGAGGCTGGGAGGCATGCTTGCTGGGAGCAGAACAGGCAATCCCCCTCTCCAGCCAGGCAGAGCTCCATGCACTGACCTAGAGGGTATCTCTAATGTGCCAAGCCACGGGAGCTGGGGGGCAGAGTGCCACGTGGCTTGGTGCTTTAGAGGTACCCCCTAGGTCAGTGAATGGTGCTCTATCCAGCTGGAGAGTGGGTTTGCCAGGCAGCTGCTCGTGAGCATGGTCATCTCATGTCTGCTTCGCCCCTGAAGCTGTGCCCAGCTCTTTGGGAGCCCGCTCACAAGGGAGCAGTCGCACAGCAACTCCCCCCTCCGGCCAGGCAGAAGGACATTCCCCAACCTAGCAGTATCCCAAAGGCGCCAAGCAATGTGAACGCCTTTCCCCCTTCCCCCCGGCTGCCACAGCTTGGCGCCTTCAGGATACCGCTAGGTCGGTGAATGGTGCTCTGCCTGGCTGGAGGGGGGGTTGTCCAGGAGGCTTATTTTCAGGGGTGGGGTTATATTTTTGCCCACGCAAAAAAATGTGGCAAGGCTTTAGTTTCAGGACAGTTCGTATTTTCAGGGAAACACGGTATCAGATTTTTAAGAGTCCTTTAATATGGCAATTATCCAAGTTTATGTTCCAGTCACTGATACAGAAAAGAAGATTAAGTATTGTGGTCAAATTCAATTTGAAATCAAAGTAATATGCAAGCAAGTTGTATGTCTTTTGGCTGAAGAACAAAAATACCAAACCTGAAAATACTGAAGAAAATGTAAATGGATGTCATGGGGTAGGGAATTAAAATAAAACAGGATGAGTTACCACTTTTTGCCAATCCAATGATCATTTCATTGCTAAAGCAATGTTTAAACAGCCAAAGTAAAACCCATAGGCATGAAGTCATCAGAGGGACTATATAGAAATCAAACCGATTGTATTATTGATAGAAAGAAGTGGAAGAGCTCAATTATAACAGCAAAGACACAGCCAGGAGCTAACTCTGAAATAAATCATGAACTGCCTATCTGCAAAGTTGAAGTTAAGTTAAAACGATGATGAAATCCTATCAGTTTCCATGATATGACCTTGTCCATAATAGCTACCATTTTCAAGGAGAACATCATTTTGATATTCTGAACTTCATTGATAGAAAGCCAGGATAACCTGGAATGAAATCCAGTAAATTGTTAAGAAGGCCTCCTTCCTTGATAATATTTTTTTCATTGTTATTTTCTCTATAAAAGGTAATAATGGCCTTTTGTAACTGGAGTGCATCAGCCTGATCTCAAGGACAGTTTTAGGGGCTGCAAATTGGGAGCTACATTCCAGAGGTGGTTCCTACTGGCTCGGACCGGTTCAGCTGAACCGGTAGTAACCTGGTCGGCTGAAAAGGCCAGACCCCTCCTAACCATACCTATGGGCTGCGAATCCAATGGCGATGTCCGTTTTGCTCTGCAAATTCATGCAGAGCTAACCTTAACCCTAAGTAGAATTTTCCCCAATGCGATTTTCCATGTATTTTGCCATAAAATGTACATAAGTCCGGCTCAAAAGGCGTCACCCCTCCTAATGATACTTATGGGCTCCGAATCCAATGGCGATGTCCGATTTCCTCTGCAAATTCATGGAGAGCTAACCCTGCCCCTAAGTAGAATTTTCCCCAATGGGATTTTCCCATGTATTTTCCCAGGAAATGTACATAAGTCCTGCTCAAAAGGCCTGACCCCTCCTAACCATACCTATGTGCTCCGAATCCAATGGCGATGTCCGTTTTGTTCTGCGAATTCATGGAGAGCTAACCCTAACCCTAAGTAGAATATTCCACAATGGGATTTTCCCATGTATTTCGCCATGAAATGTACATAAGTCCTGCTCAAAAGGCCTGACCCCTCCTAACCATTCCTATGGGCTCCGAATCCAATGGCGGTGTCAATTTTGCTCTGCGAATTCATGGAGAGCTAAACCTAACCCTAAGTAGAATTTTCCCCAATGGGATTTTCCCATGTATTTTCCCAGGAAATGTACATAAGGCCGGCTCAAAAGGCTTGCCCCCTCCTAACCATACCTATGTGCTCCGAATCCAATGGCGATGTCCGTTTTGATCTGTGAATTCATGGAGAGCTAACCCTAACCCTAAGTAGAATTTTCCACAATGGGATTTTCCCATGTATTTTGCCATGAAATGTACATAAGTCCGGCTCAAAAGGCCTGACCCCTCCTAACCATACCTATGGGCTCCGAATCCAATGGCGATGTCCGTTTTGCTCTGCAAATTCATGCAGAGCTAATCCTAACCCTAAGTAGAATTTTCCCCAATGGGATTCTCCCATTTATTTTGCCAGGAAATGTACATAAGGCCGGCTCAAAAGGCTTGCCCCCTCCTAACTATACCTATGGGCTCCGAATCCAATGGCGATGTCCTTTTTGCTCTGCGAATTCATGGAGAGCTAACCCTAACCCTAAATAGAATTTTCCACAATGGGATTTTCCCATGTATTTCGCCAGGAAATGTACATAAGTCCGGCTCAAAAGGCATGACCCCTCCTAACCATACCTATGGGCTCAAATCCAATGGCGATGTCCATTTTGCTCTGCAAATTCATGGACATAAGTAGAATTTTCCCCAATGGGATTTTCCCATGTATTTTCCCAGGAAATGTACATAAGGCCGGCTCAAAAGGCTTGCCCCCTCCTAACCATACCTATGTGCTCCGAATCCAATGGCGATGTCCGTTTTGATCTGTGAATTCATGCAGAGCTAATCCTAACCCTAAGTAGAATTTTCCCCAATTGGATTTTCCCATGTATTTCGCCCTGAAATGTACATGAAGCCGGCTCAAAAGGCTTGCCCCCTCCTAACCATTTCTATGGGCTCCGAATCCAATGGCAATGTCTGTTTTGCTCTGCGAATTCATGGAGAGCTAACCCTAACCCTAAGTGGAATTTTCCCCAAATGGATTTTCCCATGTAATTCGCCATGAAATATATATAAGTCCAGCTCAAAAGGCCTGATCCCTCCTAACCATACCTATGGGCTCCGAATCCAATGGCGGTGTCCGTTTTGCTCTGCGAATTTATGGAGAGCTAACTCTAACCCTAAGTAGAATTTTCCCCAATTGGATTTTCCCATGTATTTCGCCATGAAATGTACATAAGTCCGGCTCAAAAGGCCTGACCCCTCCTAACCATTCCTATGGGCTCCGAATCCAATGGCGGTGTCCATTTTGCTCTGTGAATTCATGGAGAGCTAACCCTAACCCTAAGTAGAATTTTCCACAATGGGATTTTCCCTTGTATTTTGCCAGGAAATGTATATAAGTCCGGCTCAAAAGGCCTGACCCCTCCCAAACATACCTATGGGCTCCGAATCCAATGGCGGTGTCCGTTTTGCTCTGCGAATTCATGGAGAGCTAACACTAACCCTAAGTAGAATATTCCGCAATGGGATTTTTCCATGTATTTTGCCATGAAATATACATAAGTCCGGCTCAAAAGACCTGACCCCTCCTAACCATTCCTATGGGCTCCGAATCCAATGGAGATGTCCATTTTGCTCTGCAAATTCATTCAGAGCTAACCCTAACCCTAAGTAGAATTTTCCCCAATTGGATTTTGCCATGTATTTCGCCATGAAATGTACATAAGTCCGGCTCAAAAGGCCTGACCCCTCCTAACAATTCCTATGGGCTCCGAATCCAATGGCAATGTCTGTTTTGCTCTGCGAATTCATGGAGAGCTAACCCTAACCCTAAGTGGAATTTTCCCAATTGGATTTTCCCATATATTTCGCCATGAAATATATATATAAGTCCAGCTCAAAAGGCCTGATCCCTCCTAACCATACCTATGGGCTCCGAATCCAATGGCGGTGTCCGTTTTGCTCTGCGAATTTATGGAGAGCTAACCCTAACCCTAAGTAGAATTTTCCCCAATTGGATTTTCCAATGTATTTCGCCATGAAATGTACATAAGTCCGGCTCAAAAGGCCTGACCCCTCCTATCCATTCCTATGGGCTCGAATCCAATCGCGATGTCCATTTTGCTCTACAAATTCATGGACATAAGTAGAATTTTCCCCAATGGGATTTTCCCATGTATTTTCCCATGAAATGTACATAAGTCCGGCTGAAAAGACCTGACCCCTCCGAACCATACCAATGGGCTCCGAATCCAATGGCGGTGTCTGTTTTGCTCTCCGAATTCATGGAGAGCTAAACCTAACCCTAAGTAGAATATTCCACAATGGGATTTTCCCATGTATTTTGCCATGAAATGTACATAAGGCCGGCTCAAAAGGCCTGACCCCTCCTAACCATAACTATGGGCTCCGAATCCAATGGAGATGTCCGTTTTGCTCTGCAAATTCATGCAGAGCTAACGCTAACCCTAACTAGAATTTTCCCCAATTGGATTTTCCCATGTATTTCGCCATGAAATGTACATAAGTCCTGCTCAAAAGGCCTGACCCCTCCTAACCATTCCTATGGGCTCCGAATCCAATGGCGGTGTCCATTTTGCTCTGCGAATTCATGGAGAGCTAACCCTAACCCTAAGTAGAATTTTCCACAATGGGATTTTCCCATGTAATTCGCCATGAAACTTTTATAAGTCCAGCTCAAAAGGCCTGACCCCTCCTAACCATACCTTTGGGCTCCGAATCCAATGGAGATGTCCATTTTGCTCTGCAAATTCATGCAGAGCTAACCCTAACCCTAAGTAGAATTTTCCCCAATTGGATTTTCCCATGTATTTCGCCCTGAAATGTACATGAAGCCGGCTCAAAAGGCTTGCCCCCTCCTAACCATTTCTATGGGCTCCGAATCCAATGGCAATGTCTGTTTTGCTCTGCGAATTCATGGAGAGCTAACCCTAACCCTAAGTGGAATTTTCCCCAAATGGATTTTCCCATGTATTTCGCCATGAAATGTACATAAGTCCGGCTCAAAAGGCCTGACCCCTCCTAACCATTCCTATGGGCTCCGAATCCAATGGTGGTGTCCATTTTGCTCTGTGAATTCATGGAGAGCTAACCCTAACCCTAAGTAGAATTTTCCACAATGGGATTTTCCCTTGTATTTTGCCAGGAAATGTATATAAGGCCAGCTCAAAAGGCGTCACCCCTCCTAACGATACCTATGGGCTCCGAATCCAATGGCGGTGTCCGTTTGAATCTGCGAATTCAGAGAGAGCTAACACTAACCCTAAGTAGAATATTCCGCAATGGGATTTTTCCATGTATTTTGCCATGAAATGTACATAAGTCCGGCTCAAAAGACCTGACCCCTCCTAACCATTCCTATGGGCTCCGAATCCAATGGAGATGTCCATTTTGCTCTGCAAATTCATGCAGAGCTAACCCTAACCCTAAGTAGAATTTTCCCCAATTGGATTTTGCCATGTATTTCGCCATGAAATGTACATAAGTCCGGCTCAAAAGGCCTGACCCCTCCTAACAATTCCTATGGGCTCTGAATCCAATGGCAATGTCTGTTTGCTCTGCGAATTCATGGAGAGCTAACCCTAACCCTAAGTGGAATTTTCCCAATTGGATTTTCCCATATATTTCGCCGTGAAATATATATAAGTCCAGCTCAAAAGGCCTGATCCCTCCTAACCATACCTATGGGCTCCGAATCCAATGGCGGTGTCCGTTTTGCTCTGCGAATTTATGGAGAGCTAACCCTAACCCTAAGTAGAATTTTCCCCAATTGAATTTTCCAATGTATTTCGCCATGAAATGTACATAGGTCCGGCTCAAAAGGCCTGACCCCTCCTATCCATTCCTATGGGCTCCGAATCCAATGGCGGTGTCCATTTTGCTCTGCGAATTCATGGAGAGCTAACCCTAAGTAGAATATTCCGCAATGGGATTTTTCCATGTATTTTGCCATGAAATGTATATAAGGCTGGCTCAAAAGGCGTCACCCCTCCTAACGACACCTATGGGCTCCGAATCCAATGGCGATGTCCGTTTTGCTCTGTGAATTCATGGAGAGCTAACCTTAACCCTAAGTAGAATTTTCCCCAATGGGATTTTCCTATGTATTTTGCCATGAAATGTACATAAGTCCGGCTCAAAAGGCCTGACCCCTCCTAAACATACCTATGGGCTCCGAATCCAATGGCGGTGTCCGTTTTGCTCTGCGAATTCATGGAGAGCTAACACTAACCCTAAGTAGAATATTCCGCAATGGGATTTTTCCATGTATTTTGCCATGAAATGTACATAAGTCCGGCTCAAAAGGCCTAACCCCTCCTAACCATACCTATGGGCTCCGAATCCAATGGCGATGTCCGTTTTGCTCTGCGAATTTATGGAGAGCTTACCCTAACCCTATGTAGAATTTTCCCCAATTGGATTTTCCCATGTATTTCGCCATGAAATGTACATAAGTCCGGTTCAAAAGGCCTGACGCCTCCTAACCATACCTATGGGCTCCGAATCCAATGGCGGTGTCCATTTTGCTCTGCGAATTCATGGAGAGCTAACCCTAACCCTAAGTAGAATTTTCCCCAATTGGATTTTCCCATGTAATTTTGCCAGGAAATGTACATAAGGCCGACTCAAAAGGCTTGACCCCTCCAAACTATACCTAAGGGCTCCGAATCCAATGGCGGTGTCCGTTTTGCTCTGCGAATTTATGGAGAGCTAACCCTAACCCTAAGTAGAATTTTCCGCAATTGGATTTTCCCATGTATTTCACCATGAAATGTACATAAGTCCGGCTCAAAAGGCCTGACCCCTCCTATCCATTCCTATGTGCTCCGAATCCAATGGCGGTGTCCATTTTGCTCTGCGAATTCATGGAGAGCTAACCCTAAGTAGAATATTCCGCAATGGGATTTTTCCATGTATTTTGCCATGAATTGTACATAAGTCCGGTTCAAAAGGCCTGACCCCTCCTAACCATAACTATGGGCTCCAAATCGAATGGCGATGTCCGTTTTGCTCTGCAAATTCATGCAGAGCTAACCCTAACCCTAAGTAGAATTTTCCACAATATGATTTTCCCATGTATTTTCCCAGGAAATGTACATAAGGCCTGCTGAAAAGGCCTGAACCCTCCTAACGATACCAATGGGCTCCAAATGGCGGTATCTGTTTTGCTCTGCGAATTCATGCAGAGCTAAGCGTAACCCTAAGTAGAATTTTCCCCAATGGGATTTTCCCATGTATTTTCCCAGGAAATGTACATAAGGCCGGCTGAAAAGGCCTGACCCCTCCTAACGATACCAATGGGCTCCGAATGGCGGTATCTGTTTTGCTCTGCGAATTCATGCAGAGCTAAGAGTAACCCTAAGTAGAATTTTCCCCAATGGGATTTTCCCATGTATTTTCCCAGGAAATGTACATAAGGCCGGCTGAAAAGGCCTGACCCCTCCTAACGATACCAATGGGCTCCGAATGGCGGTATCTGTTTTGCTCTGCGAATTCATGCAGAGCTAAGCGTAACCCTAAGAAGAATTTTCCCGAATGGGATTTTTCCATGTATTTTCCCAGGAAATGTACATAAGGCCGGCTGAAAAGGCCTGACCCCTCCTAACGATACCAATGGGCTCCGAATGGCGGTGTCTATTTTGCTCTGCGAATTCATGGAGAGCTAAACCTAAGCCTAAGTAGAATTTTCCCCAATGGGATTTTCCCATGTATTTTCCCAGGAAATGTACTTAAGGCCGGCTGAAAAGGCCTGACCCCTCCTAACCATACTAACGGGCTCCGAATCCAATGGTGATGTTTGTTTTGCTCTGCGAATTCATGGACATAAGTAGAATTTTCCCCAATGGGATTTTCCCATGTATTTTCCTATGACATGTACATAAGTGCGGCTCAAAAGGCCTGACCCCTCCTAACTATACCTATGGGCTCCGAATCCAATGGCGATGTCCGTTTTGCTCTGCGAATTGATGGAGAGCTGACCCTAACCCTAAGTAGAATTTCCCCCAATTGTATTTTCCCATGTATTTCGCCATGAAATATATATAGGTCCAGCTCAAAAGGCCTAACCCCTCCTAACCATAACTATGGGCTCCAAATCCAATGGCGATGTCCCTAACCCTAACCCTAACCCTAACCCTAAGTAGAATTTTCCCCAATGGGATTTTCCCATGTATTTTGGCAGGAAATGTACATAAGGCTGGCTCAAAAGGCGTGACCCCTCCTAACCATACCTATGGGAACCGAATCCAATGCCGGTGTCTGTTTTGCTCTGTGAATTCATGCAGAGCTAAGTGTAACCCTAAGAAGAATTTTCCCCAATGGGATTTTCCCATGTATTTTCCTATGAAATGTACATGTCCGGCTGAAAAGGCCTGACCCCTCCTAACCATACCTATGTGCTCCGAATCCAATGGCCGTTTCCATTTTGCTCTGTGAATTCATGGAGAGCTAACCCTAACCCTAAGTAGAATTTTCCCCAATGGGATTTTCCCATGTATTTTCCCAGGAAATGTACATAAGTGCGGCTCAAAAGGCCTGACCCCTCCTAACTATACCTATGGGCTCCGAATCCAATGGGGATGTCCGTTTTGCTCTGCAAATTCATGGACATAAGTAGAATTTTCCCCTATGGGATTTTCCCAAGTATTTTCCCAGGAAATATACCTAAGGCCAGGTGAAAAGGCCTGACCCCTCCTAACCATTTCCTATGGGCTCCGAATCCAATGGCGATGTCCGTTTTGCTCTGCAAATTCATGGACATAAGTAGAATTTTCCCCAATGGGATTTTCCCATGTATTTTCCCAGGAAATGTACATAAGGCCGGCTGAAAAGTCCTGACCCCTCCTAACCATACTAATGGGCTCCAAATCCAATGGCGATGTCCATTTTGCTCTGCGAATTCATGGAGAGCTAACCCTAACCCTAAGTAGAATTTTCCACAATATGATTTTCCCATGTATTTTGGCAGGAAATATACATAAGGCTGGCTCAAAAGGCCTCACCCTTCCTAACCATACCAATGGGCTCCGAATCCAATGGCGATGTCTGTTTTGCTCTGCGAATTCATGGAGAGCTAACCCTAACCCTAAGTAGAATTTTCCCCAAAGGGATTTTCCCATGTATTTCGCCATGAAATGTATATAGGTCGGGCTCAAAAGGCATGACGCCTCCAAACCATACCTATGCGCTCCGAATCCAATGGCGATGTCTGTTTTGCTGTGCGAATTCATGGAGAGCTAACCCTAACCCTAAGTAGAATTTTCCACAATATGATTTTCCCATGTATTTTTGCAGGAAATGTACATAAGGCCGGCTGAAAAGGCCTGACCCCTCCTAACGATACCAATGGGCTCCGAATGGCGGTATCTGTTTTGCTCTGCGAATTCATGCAGAGCTAAGCGTAACCCTAAGTAGAATTTTCCACAATGGGATTTTCCCATGTATTTTCCCAGGAAATGTACATAAGGCCGGCTGAAAAGTCCTGACCCCTCCTAACGATACCAATGGGCTCCGAATGGCGGTATCTGTTTTGCTCTGCGAATTCATGCAGAGCTAAGCGTAACCCTAAGAAGAATTTTCCCCAATGGGATTTTTCCATGTATTTTCCCAGGAAATGTACATAAGGCCGGCTGAAAAGGCCTGACCCCTCCTAACGATACCAATGGGCTCCGAATGGCGGTGTCTATTTTGCTCTGCGAATTCATGGAGAGCTAAACCTAAGCCTAAGTAGAATTTTCCCCAATGGGATTTTCCCATGTATTTTCCCAGGAAATGTACTTAAGGCCGGCTGAAAAGGCCTGACCCCTCCTAACCATACTAACGGGCTCCGAATCCAATGGCGATGTTTGTTTTGCTCTGCGAATTCATGGACATAAGTAGAATTTTCCCCAATTGGATTTTCCCATGTATTTTTCCATGAAATGTACGTAAGTGCGGCTCAAAAGGCCTGAACCCTCCTAACTATACCTATGGGCTCCGAATCCAGTGGCGATGTCCGTTTTGCTCTGCGAATTGATGTAGAGCTAACCCTAAACCTAAGTAGAATTTTCCCATGTATTTCACCATGAAATATATATATGTCCAGCTCAAAAGGCATGACCCCTCCTAACCATACCTTTGGGCTCCGAATCCAATGGAGATGTCCATTTTGCTCTGCAAATTCATGCAGAGCTAACCCTAACCCTAAGTAGAATTTTCCCCAATTGGATTTTCCCATGTATTTCGCCCTGAAATGTACATGAAGCCGGCTCAAAAGGCTTGCCCCCTCCTAACCATTTCTATGGGCTCCGAATCCAATGGCAATGTCTGTTTTGCTCTGCGAATTCATGGAGAGCTAACCCTAACCCTAAGTGGAATTTTCCCCAAATGGATTTTCCCATGTAATTCGCCATGAAATATATATAAGTCCAGCTCAAAAGGCTTGATCCCTCCTAACCATACCTATGGGCTCCGAATCCAATGGCGGTGTCCGTTTTGCTCTGCGAATTTATCGAGAGCTAATTCTAACTCTAAGTAGAATTTTCCCCAATTGGATTTTCCCATGTATTTCGCCATGAAATGTACATAAGTCCGGCTCAAAAGGCCTGACCCCTCCTAACCATTCCTATGGGCTCCGAATCCTATGGCGGTGTCCATTTTGCTCTTTGAATTCATGGAGAGCTAACCCTAACCCTAAGTAGAATTTTCCACAATGGGATTTTCCCTTGTATTTTGCCAGGAAATGTATATAAGGCCAGCTCAAAAGGCGTAACCCCTCCTAACGATACCTATGGGCTCCGAATCCAATGGGGATGTCCGTTTTGCTCTGCAAATTCATGGACATAAGTAGAATTTTCCCAAATGGGATTTTCCTATGTATTTTGCCATGAAATGTACATAAGTCCGGCTCAAAAGGCCTGACCCCTCCCAAACATACCTATGGGCTCCGAATCCAATGGCGGTGTCCGTTTGAATTTGCGAATTCAGAGAGAGCTAACACTAACCCTAAGTAGAATATTCCGCAATGGGATTTTTCCATGTATTTTGCCATGAAATGTACATAAGTCCGGCTCAAAAGACCTGACCCCTCCTAACCATTCCTATGGGCTCCGAATCCAATGGAGATGTCCATTTTGCTCTGCAAATTCATGCAGAGCTAACCCTAACCCTAAGTAGAATTTTCCCCAATTGGATTTTGCCATGTATTTCGCCATGAAATGTACATAAGTCCGGCTCAAAAGGCCTGACCCCTCCTAACAATTCATATGGGCTCCGAATCCAATGGCAATGTCTGTTTTGCTCTGCGAATTCATGGAGAGCTAACCCTAACCCTAAGTGGAATTTTCCCAATTGGATTTTCCCATATATTTCGCCATGAAATATATATAAGTCCGGCTCAAAAGGCCTGACCCCTCCTATCCATTCCTATGGGCTCCGAATCCAATGGCGGTGTCCATTTTGCTCTGCGAATTCATGGAGAGCTAACACTAACCCTAAGTAGAATATTCCGCAATGTGATTTTTCCATGTATTTTGCCATGAAATGTACATAAGTCCGGCTCAAAAGGCCTAACCCCTCCTAACCATACCTATGGGCTCCGAATCCAATGGCGATGTCCGTTTTGCTCTGCGAATTTATGGAGAGCTTACCCTAACCCTATGTAGAATTTTCCCCAATTGGATTTTCCCATGTATTTCGCCGTGAAATGTACATAAGTCCGGTTCAAAAGGCCTGACGCCTCCTAACCATACCTATGGGCTCCAAATCCAATGGCGGTGTCCGTTTTGCTCTGCGAATTTATGGAGAGCTAACCCTAACCCTAAGTAGAATTTTCCGCAATTGGATTTTCCCATGTATTTCACCATGAAATGTACATAAGTCCGGCTCAAAAGGCCTGACCCCTCCTATCCATTCCTATGTGCTCCGAATCCAATGGCGGTGTCCATTTTGCTCTGCGAATTCATGGAGAGCTAACCCTAAGTAGAATATTCCGCAATGGGATTTTTCCATGTATTTTGTCATGAAATGTACATAAGTCCGGTTCAAAAGGCCTGACCCCTCCTAACCATAACTATGGGCTCCAAATCGAATGGCGATGTCCGTTTTGCTCTGCAAATTCATGCAGAGCTAACCCTAACCCTAAGTAGAATTTTCCACAATATGATTTTCCCATGTATTTTCCCAGGAAATGTACATAAGGCCTGCTGAACAGGCCTGACCCCTCCTAACGATACCAATGGGCTCCGAATGGCGGTATCTGTTTTGCTCTGCGAATTCATGCAGAGCTAAGCGTAACCCTAAGTAGAATTTTCCCCAATGGGATTTTCCCATGTATTTTCCCAGGAAATGTACATAAGGCCGGCTGAAAAGGCCTGACCCCTCCTAACGATACCAATGGGCTCCGAATGGCGGTATCTGTTTTGCTCTGCGAATTCATGCAGAGCTAAGCGTAACCCTAAGTAGAATTTTCCCCAATGGGATTTTCCCATGTATTTTCCCAGGAAATGTACATAAGGCCGGCTGAAAAGGCCTGACCCCTCCTAACAATACCAATGGGCTCCGAATGGCGGTATCTGTTTTGCTCTGCGAATTCATGCAGAGCTAAGCGTAACCCTAAGAAGAATTTTCCCGAATGGGATTTTTCCATGTATTTTCCCAGAAAATGTACATAAGGCCGGCTGAAAAGGCCTGACCCCTCCTAACGATACCAATGGGCTCCGAATGGCGGTGTCTATTTTGCTCTGCGAATTCATGGAGAGCTAAACCTAAGCCTAAGTAGAATTTTCCCCAATGGGATTTTCCCATGTATTTTCCCAGGAAATGTACTTAAGGCCGGCTGAAAAGGCCTGACCCCTCCTAACCATACTAACGGGCTCCGAATCCAATGGCGATGTTTGTTTTGCTCTGCGAATTCATGGACATAAGTAGAATTTTCCCCAATGGGATTTTCCCATGTATTTTCCTATGAAATGTACATAAGTGCGGCTCAAAAGGCCTTACCCCTCCTAACTATACCTATGGGCTCCGAATCCAATGGCGATGTCCGTTTTGCTCTGCAAATTGATGGAGAGCTGACCCTAACCCTAAGTAGAATTTCCCCCAATTGTATTTTCCCATGTATTTCGCCATGAAATATATATAGGTCCAGCTCAAAAAGCATTACCCCTCCTAACCATACCTATGTGCTCCGAATCCAATGGCGATGTCCATTTTGCTCTGCGAATTCATGGAGAGCTAAACCTAACCCTAAGTAGAATTTTCCCCAATGGGATTTTCACATGTATTTTGCCATGAAATGTACATAAGACCAGCTCAAAAGGCCTAACCCCTCCTAACCATAACTATGGGCTCCAAATCCAATGGCAATATCCCTAACCCTAACCCTAACCCTAACCCTAACCCTAACCCTAACCCTAAGTAGAATTTTCCCCAATGGGATTTTCCCATGTATTTTGGCAGGAAATGTACATAAGGCTGGCTCAAAAGGCGTGACCCCTCCTAACCATACCTATGTGCTCCGAATCCAATGCCGGTGTCTGTTTTGCTCTGTGAATTCATGCAGAGCTAAGTGTAACCCTAAGAAGAATTTTCCCCAATGGGATTTTCCCATGTATTTTCCTATGAAATGTACATAAGTCCGGCTGAAAAGGCCTGACCCCTCCTAACCATACCTATGTACTCCGAATCCAATGGCCGTTTCCATTTTGCTCTGTGAATTCATGGAGAGCTAACCCTAACCCTAAGTAGAATTTTCCCCAATGGGATTTTCCCATGTATTTTCCCAGGAAATGTACATAAGTGCGGCTGAAAAGGCCTGACCCCTCCTAACTATACCTATGGGCTCCGAATCCAATGGGGATCTCCGTTTTGCTCTGCAAATTCATGGACATAAGTAGAATTTTCCCCTATGGGATTTCCCCAAGTATTTTCCCAGGAAATGTACCTAAGGCCAGGTGAAAGGTCCTGACCCCTCCTAACCATAACTATGGGCTCCAAATCGAATGGCGATGTCCGTTTTGCTCTGCAAATTCATGCAGAGCTAACCCTAACCCTAAGTAGAATTTTCCACAATATGATTTTCCCATGTATTTTCCCAGGAAATGTACATAAGGCCTGCTGAACAGGCCTGACCCCTCCTAACGATACCAATGGGCTCCGAATGGCGGTATCTGTTTTGCTCTGCGAATTCATGCAGAGCTAAGCGTAACCCTAAGTAGAATTTTCCCCAATGGGATTTTCCCATGTATTTTCCCAGGAAATGTACATAAGGCCGGCTGAAAAGGCCTGACCCCTCCTAACGATACCAATGGGCTCCGAATGGCGGTATCTGTTTTGCTCTGCGAATTCATGCAGAGCTAAGCGTAACCCTAAGTAGAATTTTCCCCAATGGGATTTTCCCATGTATTTTCCCAGGAAATGTACATAAGGCCGGCTGAAAAGGCCTGACCCCTCCTAACAATACCAATGGGCTCCGAATGGCGGTATCTGTTTTGCTCTGCGAATTCATGCAGAGCTAAGCGTAACCCTAAGAAGAATTTTCCCGAATGGGATTTTTCCATGTATTTTCCCAGAAAATGTACATAAGGCCGGCTGAAAAGGCCTGACCCCTCCTAACGATACCAATGGGCTCCGAATGGCGGTGTCTATTTTGCTCTGCGAATTCATGGAGAGCTAAACCTAAGCCTAAGTAGAATTTTCCCCAATGGGATTTTCCCATGTATTTTCCCAGGAAATGTACTTAAGGCCGGCTGAAAAGGCCTGACCCCTCCTAACCATACTAACGGGCTCCGAATCCAATGGCGATGTTTGTTTTGCTCTGCGAATTCATGGACATAAGTAGAATTTTCCCCAATGGGATTTTCCCATGTATTTTCCTATGAAATGTACATAAGTGCGGCTCAAAAGGCCTTACCCCTCCTAACTATACCTATGGGCTCCGAATCCAATGGCGATGTCCGTTTTGCTCTGCAAATTGATGGAGAGCTGACCCTAACCCTAAGTAGAATTTCCCCCAATTGTATTTTCCCATGTATTTCGCCATGAAATATATATAGGTCCAGCTCAAAAAGCATTACCCCTCCTAACCATACCTATGTGCTCCGAATCCAATGGCGATGTCCATTTTGCTCTGCGAATTCATGGAGAGCTAAACCTAACCCTAAGTAGAATTTTCCCCAATGGGATTTTCACATGTATTTTGCCATGAAATGTACATAAGACCAGCTCAAAAGGCCTAACCCCTCCTAACCATAACTATGGGCTCCAAATCCAATGGCAATATCCCTAACCCTAACCCTAACCCTAACCCTAACCCTAACCCTAACCCTAAGTAGAATTTTCCCCAATGGGATTTTCCCATGTATTTTGGCAGGAAATGTACATAAGGCTGGCTCAAAAGGCGTGACCCCTCCTAACCATACCTATGTGCTCCGAATCCAATGCCGGTGTCTGTTTTGCTCTGTGAATTCATGCAGAGCTAAGTGTAACCCTAAGAAGAATTTTCCCCAATGGGATTTTCCCATGTATTTTCCTATGAAATGTACATAAGTCCGGCTGAAAAGGCCTGACCCCTCCTAACCATACCTATGTACTCCGAATCCAATGGCCGTTTCCATTTTGCTCTGTGAATTCATGGAGAGCTAACCCTAACCCTAAGTAGAATTTTCCCCAATGGGATTTTCCCATGTATTTTCCCAGGAAATGTACATAAGTGCGGCTGAAAAGGCCTGACCCCTCCTAACTATACCTATGGGCTCCGAATCCAATGGGGATCTCCGTTTTGCTCTGCAAATTCATGGACATAAGTAGAATTTTCCCCTATGGGATTTCCCCAAGTATTTTCCCAGGAAATGTACCTAAGGCCAGGTGAAAGGTCCTGACCCCTCCTAACCATAACTATGGGCTCCAAATCGAATGGCGATGTCCGTTTTGCTCTGCAAATTCATGCAGAGCTAACCCTAACCCTAAGTAGAATTTTCCACAATATGATTTTCCCATGTATTTTCCCAGGAAATGTACATAAGGCCTGCTGAACAGGCCTGACCCCTCCTAACGATACCAATGGGCTCCGAATGGCGGTATCTGTTTTGCTCTGCGAATTCATGCAGAGCTAAGCGTAACCCTAAGTAGAATTTTCCCCAATGGGATTTTCCCATGTATTTTCCCAGGAAATGTACATAAGGCCGGCTGAAAAGGCCTGACCCCTCCTAACGATACCAATGGGCTCCGAATGGCGGTATCTGTTTTGCTCTGCGAATTCATGCAGAGCTAAGCGTAACCCTAAGTAGAATTTTCCCCAATGGGATTTTCCCATGTATTTTCCCAGGAAATGTACATAAGGCCGGCTGAAAAGGCCTGACCCCTCCTAACAATACCAATGGGCTCCGAATGGCGGTATCTGTTTTGCTCTGCGAATTCATGCAGAGCTAAGCGTAACCCTAAGAAGAATTTTCCCGAATGGGATTTTTCCATGTATTTTCCCAGAAAATGTACATAAGGCCGGCTGAAAAGGCCTGACCCCTCCTAACGATACCAATGGGCTCCGAATGGCGGTGTCTATTTTGCTCTGCGAATTCATGGAGAGCTAAACCTAAGCCTAAGTAGAATTTTCCCCAATGGGATTTTCCCATGTATTTTCCCAGGAAATGTACTTAAGGCCGGCTGAAAAGGCCTGACCCCTCCTAACCATACTAACGGGCTCCGAATCCAATGGCGATGTTTGTTTTGCTCTGCGAATTCATGGACATAAGTAGAATTTTCCCCAATGGGATTTTCCCATGTATTTTCCTATGAAATGTACATAAGTGCGGCTCAAAAGGCCTTACCCCTCCTAACTATACCTATGGGCTCCGAATCCAATGGCGATGTCCGTTTTGCTCTGCAAATTGATGGAGAGCTGACCCTAACCCTAAGTAGAATTTCCCCCAATTGTATTTTCCCATGTATTTCGCCATGAAATATATATAGGTCCAGCTCAAAAAGCATTACCCCTCCTAACCATACCTATGTGCTCCGAATCCAATGGCGATGTCCATTTTGCTCTGCGAATTCATGGAGAGCTAAACCTAACCCTAAGTAGAATTTTCCCCAATGGGATTTTCACATGTATTTTGCCATGAAATGTACATAAGACCAGCTCAAAAGGCCTAACCCCTCCTAACCATAACTATGGGCTCCAAATCCAATGGCGATATCCCTAACCCTAACCCTAACCCTAACCCTAACCCTAACCCTAACCCTAAGTAGAATTTTCCCCAATGGGATTTTCCCATGTATTTTGGCAGGAAATGTACATAAGGCTGGCTCAAAAGGCGTGACCCCTCCTAATCATACCTATGGGATCCGAATCCAATGCCGGTGTCTGTTTTGCTCTGTGAATTCATGCAGAGCTAAGTGTAACCCTAAGAAGAATTTTCCCCAATGGGATTTTCCCATGTATTTTCCTATGAAATGTACATAAGTCCGGCTGAAAAGGCCTGACCCCTCCTAACCATACCTATGTACTCCGAATCCAATGGCCGTTTCCATTTTGCTCTGTGAATTCATGGAGAGCTAACCCTAACCCTAAGTAGAATTTTCCCCAATGGGATTTTCCCATGTATTTTCCCAGGAAATGTACATAAGTGCGGCTGAAAAGGCCTGACCCCTCCTAACTATACCTATGGGCTCCGAATCCAATGGGGATCTCCGTTTTGCTCTGCGAATTCATGGAGAGCTAACCCTAACCCTAAGTAGAATTTTCCCCAATGGGATTTCCCCAAGTATTTTCCCAGGAAATGTACCTAAGGCCAGGTGAAAGGTCCTGACCCCTCCTAACCATTTCCTATGGGCTCCGAATCCAATGGCGATGTCTGCTTTGCTCTGCAAATTCATGGACATAAGTAGAATTTTCCCCAATGGGATTTTCCCATGTATTTTCCCAGGAAATGTACATAAGGCCGGCTGAAAAGGCCTGACCCCTCCTAACGATACCAATGGGCTCCGAATGGCGGTGTCTATTTTGCTCTGCGAATTCATGGAGAGCTAAACCTAAGCCTAAGTAGAATTTTCCCCAATGGGATTTTCCCATGTATTTTCCCAGGAAATGTACTTAAGGCCAGCTGAAAAGGCCTGACCCCTCCTAACCATACTAACGGGCTCCGAATCCAATGGCGATGTTTGTTTTGCTCTGCGAATTCATGGACATAAGTAGAATTTTCCCCAATGGGATTTTCCCATGTATTTTCCCAGGAAATGTACCTAAGGCCAGGTGAAAAGTCCTGACCCCTCCTAACCATTTCCTATGGGCTCCGAATCCAATGGCGATGTCCGTTTTGCTCTGCAAATTCATGGACATAAGTAGAATTTTCCTCAATGGGATTTTCCCATGTATTTTCCCACTAAATGTACATAAGGCCGGCTGAAAAGGCCTGACCCCTCCTAACCATACTAATGGGCTCCGAATCCAATGGCGATGTCCATTTTGCTCTGCGAATTCATGGAGAGCTAACCCTAACCCTAAGTAGAATTTTCCACAATATGATTTTCCCATGTATTTTGGCAGGAAATATACATAAGGCTGGCTCAAAAGGCCTGACCCTTCCTAACGATTCCAATGGGCTCCGAATGGCGGTATCTGTTTTGCTCTGCGAATTCATGCAGAGCTAAGCGTAACCCTAAGTAGAATTTTCCACAATGGGATTTTCCCATGTATTTTCCCAGGAAATGTACATAAGGCCGGCTGAAAAGGCCTGACCCCTCCTAACGATACCAATGGGCTCCGAATGGCGGTATCTGTTTTGCTCTGCGAATTCATGCAGAGCTAAGCGTAACCCTAAGAAGAATTTTCCCCAATGGGATTTTTCCATGTATTTTCCCAGGAAATGTACATAAGGCCGGCTGAAAAGGCCTGACCCCTCCTAACGATACCAATGGGCTCCGAATGGCGGTGTCTATTTTGCTCTGCGAATTCATGGAGAGCTAAACCTAAGCCTAAGTAGAATTTTCCCCAATGGGATTTTCCCATGTATTTTTCCAGGAAATGTACTTAAGGCCGGCTGAAAAGGCCTGACCCCTCCTAACTATACTAACGGGCTCCGAATCCAATGGCGATGTCCGTTTTGCTCTGCGAATTCATGGACATAAGTAGAATTTTCCCCAATTGGATTTTCCCATGTATTTTTCCATGAAATGTACATAAGTGCGGCTCAAAAGGCCTGAACCCTCCTAACTATACCTATGGGCTCCGACTCCAGTGGCGATGTCCGTTTTGCTCTGCGAATTGATGGAGAGCTAACCCTAACCCTAAGTAGAATTTTCCCCAATTGTATTTTCCCATGTATTTCACCATGAAATATATATATGTCCAGCTAAAAAGGCATGACCCCTCCTAACCATACCTATGGGCTCCGAATCCAATGGCGATGTCCATTTTACGCTGCGAATTCATGGAGAGCTAACCCTAACCCTAAGTAGAATTTTCCGCAATATGATTTTCCCATGGATTTTGGCAGGAAATATACATAAGGCTGGCTCAAAAGGCCTGACCCCTCCTAACCATACCAATGGGCTCCGAATCCAATGGCGATGTCTGTTTTGCTCTGCGAATTCATGGACATAAGTAGAATTTTCCCCTATGGGATTTTCCCAAGTATTTTCCCAGGAAATGTACCTAAGGCCAGGTGAAAAGTCCTGACCCCTCCTAACCATTTCCTATGGGCTCCGAATCCAATGGCGATGTCCGTTTTGCTCTGCAAATTCATGGACATAAGTAGAATTTTCCCCAATGGGATTTTCCCATGTATTTTCCCAGGAAATGTACATAAGGCCGGCTGAAAAGGCCTGACCCCTCCTAACCATACTAATGGGCTCCGAATCCAATGGCGATGTCCATTTTGCTCTGCGAATTCATGGAGAGCTAACCCTAACCCTAAGTAGAATTTTCCACAATATGATTTTCCCATGTATTTTGGCAGGAAATATACATAAGGCTGGCTCAAAAGGCCTGACCCTTCCTAACCATACCAATGGGCTCCGAATCCAATGGCGATGTCTGTTTTCCTCTGCGAATTCATGGAGAGCTAACCCTAACCCTAAGTAGAATTTTCCCCAAAGGGATTTTCCCATGTATTTCGCCATGAAATGTATATAGGTCGGGCTCAAAAGGCATGACGCCTCCAAACCATACCTATGCGCTCCGAATCCAATGGCGATGTCTGTTTTGCTGTGCGAATTCATGGAGAGCTAACCCTAACCCTAAGTAGAATTTTCCACAATGGGATTTTCCCATGTATTTTCCCAGGAAATGTACATTAGGCTGGCTGAAAAGGCCTGACCCCTCCTAACGATACCAATGGACTCCGAATGGCGGTGTCTGTTTTGCTCTGCGAATTCATGCAGAGCTAAGCGTAACCCTAAGTAGAATTTTCCCCAATGGGATTTTTCCATGTATTTTCCCAGGAAATGTACATAAGGCCGGCTGAAAAGGCCTGACCCCTCCTAACTATACTAACGGGCTCCGAATCCAATGGCGATGTCCGTTTTGCTCTGCGAATTCATGGACATAAGTAGAATTTTCCCCAATTGGATTTTCCCATGTATTTTTCCATAAAATGTACATAAGTGCGGCTCAAAAGGCCTGAACCCTCCTAACTATACCTATGGGCTCCGAATCCAGTGGCGATGTCCGTTTTGCTCTGCGAATTGATGGAGAGCTAACCCTAACCCTAAGTAGAATTTTCCCCAATTGTATTTTCCCATGTATTTCACCATGAAATATATATATGTCCAGCTCAAAAAGCATTACCCCTCCTCACCATACCTATGGGCTCCGAATCCAATGGCGATGTCCATTTTGCTCTGCGAATTCATGGAGAGCTAACCCTAACCCTAAGTAGAATTTTCCGCAATATGATTTTCCCATGGATTTTGGCAGGAAATGTACATAAGGCTGGCTCAAAAGGCCTGACCCCTCCTAATCATACCTATGGGAACCGAATCCAATGCTGCTGTCTGTTTTGCTCTGTGAATTCATGCAGAGCTAAGTGTAACCCTAAGAAGAATTTTCCCCAATGGGATTTTCCCATGTATTTTCCTATGAAATGTACATAAGTCCGGCTGAAAAGGCCTGACCCCTCCTACCCATACCTATGGGCTCCGAATCCAATGGGGATGTCCGTTTTGCTCTGCAAATTCATGGACATAAGTAGAATTTTCCCCAATGGGATTTTCCCATGTATTTTCCCAGGAAATGTACATAAGGCCGGCTGAAAAGGCCTGACCCCTCCTAACCATACTAATGTGCTCCGAATCCAATGGCGACGTCCATTTTGCTCTGCGAATTCATGGAGAGCTAACCCTAACCCTAAGTAGAATTTTCCACAATATGATTTTCCCATGTATTTTGGCAGGAAATATACATAAGGCTGGCTCAAAAGGCCTGACCCCTCCTAACCATACCAATGGGCTCCGAATACAATGGCGATGTCTGTTTTGCTCTGCGAATTCATGGAGAGCTAACCCTAACCCTAAGTAGAATTTTCCCCAAAGGGATTTTCCCATGTATTTTGCCATGAAATGTATATAGGTCCGGCTCAAAGGGCATGACCCCTCCTAACCATACCTATGGGCTCCGAATCCAATGGCGATGTCCATTTTGCTCTGCGAATTCATGGAGAGCTAAACCTAACCCTAAGTAGAATTTTCCCCAATGGGATTTTCCCATGTATTTTCCCATGAAATGCACATAAGACCAGCTCAAAAGGCCTGACCCCTTCTAATCATAACTATGGGCTCCAAATCCAATGGCGATGTCCGTTTTGCTCTGCAAATTCATGCAGAGCTAACCCTAACCCTAAGTAGAATTTTCCCCAATGGGATTTTTCCATGTATTTTCCCATGAAATGTACATAAGTCCGGCTGAAAAGGCCTGACTCCTCCTAACCATACCTATGGGCTCCGAATCCAATGGGGATGTCCGTTTTGCTCTGCAAATTCCTGGACATCAGTAGAATTTTCCCCAATGGGATTTTCCCATGTATTTTCCCAGGAAATGTAGATAAGGCCGGCTGAAAAGGCCTGACCCCTCCTAACCATACTAATGGGCTCCGAATCCAATGGCGATGTCCATTTTGCTCTGCGAATTCATGGAGAGCTAACCCTAACCCTAAGTAGAATTTTCCACAATATGATTTTCCCATGTATTTTGGCAGGAAATATACATAAGGCTGGCTCAAAAGGCCTGACCCCTCCTAACCATACCAATGGGCTCCGAATCCAATGGTGATGTCTGTTTTGCTCTGCGAATTCATGGAGAGCTAACCCTAATCCTAAGTAGAATTTTCCCCAAAGGGATTTTCCCATGTATTTTGCCATGAAATGTATATAGGTCCGGCTCAAAAGGCATGACCCCTACTAACCATACCTATGGGCTCCGAATCCAATGGCGATGTCTGTTTTGCTGTGCAAATTGATGGAGAGCTAATCCTAACCCTAAGTAGAATTTTCCACAATATGATTTTCCCATGTATTTTTGCAGGAAATGTACATAAGGCTGGCTCAAAAGGCCTGACCCCTCCTAACCATACCTATGTGATCCGAATCCAATGCCGGTGTCTGTTTTCCTCTGCGAATTCATGCAGAGCTAAGTGTAACCCTAAGTAGAATTTTCCCCAATGGGATTTTCCCATGTATTTTCCCAGGAAATGTACATAAGGCCGGCTGAAAAGGCCTGACCCCTCCTAACCATACTAATGGGCTCCAAATCCAATGGCGATGTCTGTTATGCTCTGCGAATTCATGGAGAGCTAACCCTAACCCTAAGTAGAATTTTCCCCAATGGGATTTTCCCATGTATTTTGCCATGAAATGTACATAAGTCCGGCTCAAAAGGCCTGACCCCTCCTAACCATACCTATGGGCTCCGAATCTAATGGCGATGTCCATTTTGCTCTGCGAATTCATGGAGAGCTAACCCTAACCCTAAGTAGAATTTTCCACAATATGATTTTCCCATGTATTTTCGCAGGAAATATACATAAGGCTGGCTCAAAAGGCCTGACCCCTCCTAACCATACCAATGGGCTCCGAATCCAATGGCGATGTCTGTTTTGCTCTGCGAATTCATGGAGAGCTAACCCTAACCCTAAGTAGAATTTTCCCCAAAGGGATTTTCCTATGTATTTTCCCATGAAATGTATATAGGTCCGGCTCAAAAGGCATAACCCCTCCTAACCATACCTATGGGCTCCGAATCCAATGGTGATGTCCATTTTGCTCTGCGAATTCATGGAGAGCTAAACCTAACACTAAGTAGAATTTTCCCCAATGGGATTTTCCCATGTATTTTCCCATGAAATGCACATAAGACCAGCTCAAAAGGCCTGACCCCTCCTAACCATAACTATGGGCTCCAAATCCAGCGGCGATGTCCGTTTTGCTCTGCAAATTCATGCAGAGCTAACCCTAACCCTAAGTAGAATTTTCCCCAATGGGATTTTTCCATGTATTTTCCCATGAAATGTACATAAGTCCGGCTGAAAAGGCCTGACTCCTCCTAACGATACCAATGGGCTCCGAATAGCGGTGTCTATTTTGCTCTGCGAATTCATGGAGAGCTAAACCTAAGCCTAAGTAGAATTTTCCCCAATGGGATTTTCCCATGTATTTTTCCAGGAAATGTACATAAGGCCGGCTGAAAAGGCATGACCCCTCCTAACCATAACTATGGGCTCCAAATCCAACGGCGATGTCCGTTTTGCTCTGCGAATTCATGCAGAGCTAACCCTAACCCTAAGTAGAATTTTCCCCAATTCTAATTTCCCATGTATTTCACCATGAAATATATATATGTCCAGCTCAAAAGGCAAGACCCCTCCTAACCATACCTATGGGCTCCGAATCCAATGGGGATGTCCGTTTTGCTCTGCAAATTCATGGACATAAGTAGAATTTTCCCCAATGGGATTTTCCCATGTATTTTCCCAGGAAATGTACATAAGGCCGGCTGAAAAGGCCTGACCCCTCCTAACCATACTAATGTGCTCCGAATCCAATGGCGACATCCATTTTGCTCTGCAAATTCATGGAGAGCTAACCCTAACCCTAAGTAGAATTTTCCACAATATGATTTTCCCATGTATTTTGGCAGGAAATATACATAAGGCTGGCTCAAAAGGCCTGACCCCTCCTAACCATACCAATGGGCTCCGAATACAATGGCGATGTCTGTTTTGCTCTGCGAATTCATGGAGAGCTAACCCTAACCCTAAGTAGAATTTTCCCCAAAGGGATTTTCCCATGTATTTTGCCATGAAATGTATATAGGTCCGGCTCAAAGGGCATGACCCCTCCTAACCATACCTATGGGCTCCGAATCCAATGGCGATGTCCATTTTGCTCTGCGAATTCATGGAGAGCTAAACCTAACCCTAAGTAGAATTTTCCCCAATGGGATTTTCCCATGTATTTTCCCATGAAATGCACATAAGACCAGCTCAAAAGGCCTGACCCCTTCTAATCATAACTATGGGCTCCAAATCCAATGGCGATGTCCGTTTTGCTCTGCAAATTCATGCAGAGCTAACCCTAACCCTAAGTAGAATTTTCCCCAATGGGATTTTTCCATGTATTTTCCCATGAAATGTACATAAGTCCGGCTGAAAAGGCCTGACTCCTCCTAACCATACCTATGGGCTCCGAATCCAATGGGGATGTCCGTTTTGCTCTGCAAATTCCTGGACATCAGTAGAATTTTCCCCAATGGGATTTTCCCATGTATTTTCCCAGGAAATGTAGATAAGGCCGGCTGAAAAGGCCTGACCCCTCCTAACCATACTAATGGGCTCCGAATCCAATGGCGATGTCCATTTTGCTCTGCGAATTCATGGAGAGCTAACCCTAACCCTAAGTAGAATTTTCCCCAATGGGATTTTTCCATGTATTTTCCCATGAAATGTACATAAGTCCGGCTGAAAAGGCCTGACTCCTCCTAACGATACCAATGGGCTCCGAATAGCGGTGTCTATTTTGCTCTGCGAATTCATGGAGAGCTAAACCTAAGCCTAAGTAGAATTTTCCCCAATGGGATTTTCCCATGTATTTTTCCAGGAAATGTACATAAGGCCGGCTGAAAAGGCATGACCCCTCCTAACCATAACTATGGGCTCCAAATCCAACGGCGATGTCCGTTTTGCTCTGCGAATTCATGCAGAGCTAACCCTAACCCTAAGTAGAATTTTCCCCAATTCTAATTTCCCATGTATTTCACCATGAAATATATATATGTCCAGCTCAAAAGGCAAGACCCCTCCTAACCATACCTATGGGCTCCGAATCCAATGGGGATGTCCGTTTTGCTCTGCAAATTCATGGACATAAGTAGAATTTTCCCCAATGGGATTTTCCCATGTATTTTCCCAGGAAATGTACATAAGGCCGGCTGAAAAGGCCTGACCCCTCCTAACCATACTAATGTGCTCCGAATCCAATGGCGACATCCATTTTGCTCTGCAAATTCATGGAGAGCTAACCCTAACCCTAAGTAGAATTTTCCACAATATGATTTTCCCATGTATTTTGGCAGGAAATATACATAAGGCTGGCTCAAAAGGCCTGACCCCTCCTAACCATACCAATGGGCTCCGAATACAATGGCGATGTCTGTTTTGCTCTGCGAATTCATGGAGAGCTAACCCTAACCCTAAGTAGAATTTTCCCCAAAGGGATTTTCCCATGTATTTTGCCATGAAATGTATATAGGTCCGGCTCAAAGGGCATGACCCCTCCTAACCATACCTATGGGCTCCGAATCCAATGGCGATGTCCATTTTGCTCTGCGAATTCATGGAGAGCTAAACCTAACCCTAAGTAGAATTTTCCCCAATGGGATTTTCCCATGTATTTTCCCATGAAATGCACATAAGACCAGCTCAAAAGGCCTGACCCCTTCTAATCATAACTATGGGCTCCAAATCCAATGGCGATGTCCGTTTTGCTCTGCAAATTCATGCAGAGCTAACCCTAACCCTAAGTAGAATTTTCCCCAATGGGATTTTTCCATGTATTTTCCCATGAAATGTACATAAGTCCGGCTGAAAAGGCCTGACTCCTCCTAACCATACCTATGGGCTCCGAATCCAATGGGGATGTCCGTTTTGCTCTGCAAATTCCTGGACATCAGTAGAATTTTCCCCAATGGGATTTTCCCATGTATTTTCCCAGGAAATGTAGATAAGGCCGGCTGAAAAGGCCTGACCCCTCCTAACCATACTAATGGGCTCCGAATCCAATGGCGATGTCCATTTTGCTCTGCGAATTCATGGAGAGCTAACCCTAACCCTAAGTAGAATTTTCCACAATATGATTTTCCCATGTATTTTGGCAGGAAATATACATAAGGCTGGCTCAAAAGGCCTGACCCCTCCTAACCATACCAATGGGCTCCGAATCCAATGGTGATGTCTGTTTTGCTCTGCGAATTCATGGAGAGCTAACCCTAATCCTAAGTAGAATTTTCCCCAAAGGGATTTTCCCATGTATTTTGCCATGAAATGTATATAGGTCCGGCTCAAAAGGCATGACCCCTACTAACCATACCTATGGGCTCCGAATCCAATGGCGATGTCTGTTTTGCTGTGCAAATTCATGGAGAGCTAATCCTAACCCTAAGTAGAATTTTCCACAATATGATTTTCCCATGTATTTTTGCTGGAAATGTACATAAGGCTGGCTCAAAAGGCCTGACCCCTCCTAACCATACCTATGTGATCCGAATCCAATGCCGGTGTCTGTTTTCCTCTGCGAATTCATGCAGAGCTAAGTGTAACCCTAAGTAGAATTTTCCCCAATGGGATTTTCCCATGTATTTTCCCAGGAAATGTACATAAGGCCGGCTGAAAAGGCCTGACCCCTCCTAACCATACTAATGGGCTCCAAATCCAATGGCGATGTCTGTTATGCTCTGCGAATTCATGGAGAGCTAACCCTAACCCTAAGTAGAATTTTCCCCAATGGGATTTTCCCATGTATTTTGCCATGAAATGTACATAAGTCCGGCTCAAAAGGCCTGACCCCTCCTAACCATACCTATGGGCTCCGAATCTAATGGCGATGTCCATTTTGCTCTGCGAATTCATGGAGAGCTAACCCTAACCCTAAGTAGAATTTTCCACAATATGATTTTCCCATGTATTTTGGCAGGAAATATACATAAGGCTGGCTCAAAAGGCCTGACCCCTCCTAACCATACCAATGGGCTCCGAATCCAATGGCGATGTCTGTTTTGCTCTGCGAATTCATGGAGAGCTAACCCTAACCCTAAGTAGAATTTTCCCCAAAGGGATTTTCCTATGTATTTTCCCATGAAATGTATATAGGTCCGGCTCAAAAGGTATAACCCCTCCTAACCATACCTATGGGCTCCGAATCCAATGGTGATGTCCATTTTGCTCTGCGAATTCATGGAGAGCTAAACCTAACACTAAGTAGAATTTTCCCCAATGGGATTTTCCCATGTATTTTCCCATGAAATGCACATAAGACCAGCTCAAAAGGCCTGACCCCTCCTAACCATAACTAAGGGCTCCAAATCCAGCGGCGATGTCCGTTTTGCTCTGCAAATTCATGCAGAGCTAACCCTAACCCTAAGTAGAATTTTCCCCAATGGGATTTTTCCATGTATTTTCCCATGAAATGTACATAAGTCCGGCTGAAACGGCCTGACTCCTCCTAACGATACCAATGGGCTCCGAATAGCGGTGTCTATTTTGCTCTGCGAATTCATGGAGAGCTAAACCTAAGCCTAAGTAGAATTTTCCCCAATGGGATTTTCCCATGTATTTTTCCAGGAAATGTACATAAGGCCGGCTGAAAAGGCATGACCCCTCCTAACCATAACTATGGGCTCCAAATCCAACGGCGATGTCCGTTTTGCTCTGCGAATTCATGCAGAGCTAACCCTAACCCTAAGTAGAATTTTCCCCAATTCTAATTTCCCATGTATTTCACCATGAAATATATATATGTCCAGCTCAAAAGGCAAGACCCCTCCTAACCATACCTATGGGCTCCGAATCCAATGGCGATGTCCATTTTGCTCTGCGAATTCATGGAGAGCTAACCCTAACCCTAAGTAGAATTTTCCGCAATATGATTTTCCCATGTATTTTGGCAGGAAACGTACATAAGGCTGGCTCAAAAGGCCTGACCCCTCCTAATCATACCTATGGGATCCGAATCCAATGCCGGTGTCTGTTTTGCTCTGTGAATTCATGCAGAGCTAAGTGTAACCCTAAGAAGAATTTTCCCCAATGGGATTTTCCCATGTATTTTCCCAGGAAATGTACATAAGCCTGGCTCAAAAGGCCTGACCCCTCCTAACCATTACCTATGGGCACCGAATCCAATTGGGGTGTCTGTTTTGCTCTGCTAATTCATGGAGAACTAACCCTAACCCTAAGTAGAATTTTCCACAATATGATTTTCCCATGTATTTTGCCATGAAATGTACATAATGCGGGCTCAAAAGGCCTGACCCCTCCTAACCATTACCTATGGGCACCGAATCCAATTGCGGTGTCTGTTTTGCTCTGCTAATTCATGGAGAGCTAACCCTAAGTAGGATTTTCCCCAATGGGATTTTACCATGTATTTTGCCATGAAATGTATATAAGTCCGGCTCAAAAGGCCTGACCCCTCCTAACCATACCTATGGGCTCCGAATCCAATGGTGATGTCTGTTTTGCTCTGCGAATTCATGGAGAGCTAACCCTAACCCTAAGTACAATTTTCCGCAATGGGATTTTCCCATGTATTTTCCCATGAAATGTACATAAGTCCGGCTGAAAAGGCCTCACCCCTCCTAACCATACCTATGGGCTCCGAATCCAATGGCGATGTCCATTTTGCTCTGCGAATTCATGGAGAGCTAACCCTAACCCTAAGTAGAATTTTCCGCAATATGATTTTCCCATGTATTTTGGCAGGAAATGTACATAAGGCTGGCTCAAAAGGCCTGACCCCTCCTAATCATACCTATGGGATCCGAATCCAATGCCGGTGTCTGTTTTGCTCTGTGAATTCATGCAGAGCTAAGTGTAACCCTAAGAAGAATTTTCACCAATGGGATTTTCCCATGTATTTTCCTATGAAATGTACATAAGTCCGGCTGAAAAGGCCTGACCCCACCTAACCATACCTATGTGCTCCGAATCCAATGGCTGTTTCCATTTTGCTCTGTGAATTCATGGAGAGCTAACCCTAACCCTAAGTAGAATTTTACCCAATGGGATTTTCCCATGTATTTTGCCATGAAATGTACATAAGTCCGGCTCAAAAGGCATGACCCCTCCTAACTATACCTATGGGCTCCGAATCCAATGGCGATGTCTGTTTTGCTCTGCGAATTCATGGAGAGCTAACCCTAACCCTAAGTAGAATTTTCCCCAAAGGGATTTTCCCATGTATTTTGCCATGAAATGTATATAGGTCCAGCTCAAAAGGCATGACCCCTCCTATCCATACCTATGGGCTCCGAATCCAATGGCGATGTCTGTTTTGCTGTGCGAATTCATGGACATAAATAGAATTTTCCCCAATGGGATTTTCCCATGTATTTTCCCAGGAAATGTAGATAAGGCCGGCTAAAAAGGCCTGACCCCTCCTAACCATACTAATGGGCTCCGAATCCAATGGCGATGTCCATTTTGCTCTGCGAATTCATGGAGAGCTAACCCTAACCTTAAGTAGAATTTTCCACAATATGATTTTCCCTTGTATTTTGGCAGGAAATGTACATAAGGCTGGCTCAAAAGGCCTGACCCCTCCTAATCATACCTATGGGAACCGAATCCAATGCCGGTGTCTGTTTTGCTCTGCGAATTCATGGAGAGCTAACCCTAACCCTAAGTAGAATTTTCCCCAAAGGGATTTTCCCATGTATTTTGCCATGAAATGTATATAGGTCCGGCTCAAAAGGCATGACCCCTCCTAACCATACCTATGGGCTCCGAATCCAATGGCGATGTCTGTTTTGCTGTGCGAATTCATGGAGAGCTAACCCTAACCCTAAGTAGAATTTTCCACAATATGATTTTCCCATGTATTTTTGCAGGAAATGTACATAAGGCTGGCTCAAAAGGCCTGACCCCTCCTAACCATACCTATGTGCTCCGAATCCAATGCCGGTGTCTGTTTTGCTCTGCGAATTCATGCAGAGCTAAGTGTAACCCTAAGTAGAATTTTCCCCAATGGGATTTTCCCATGTATTTTCCCAGGAAATGTACATAAGGCTGGCTGAAAAGGCCTGACCCCTCCTAACCATACTAATGGGCTCCAAATCCAATGGCGATGTCCGTTTTGCTCTGCAAATTCATGGACATAAGTAGAATTTTCCCTTATGGGATTTTCCCAAGTATTTTCCCAGGAAATGTACCTAAGGCCAGGTGAAAAGTCCTGACCCCTCCTAACCATTTCCTATGGGCTCCGAATCCAATGGCGATGTCCGTTTTGCTCTGCAAATTCATGGACATAAGTAGAATTTTCCCCAATGGGATTTTTCCATGTATTTTCCCAAGAAATGTACATAAGGCCGGCTGAAAAGGCCTGACCCCTCCTAACGATACCAATGGGCTCCGAATGGCGGTGTTTATTTTGCTCTGCGAATTCATGGAGAGCTAAACCTAAGCCTAAGTAGAATTTTCCCCAATGGGATTTTCCCATGTATTTTCCCAGGAAATGTACTTAAGGCCGGCTGAAAAGGCCTGACCCCTCCTAACCATACTAACGGGCTCCGAATCCAATGGCGATGTTTGTTTTGCTCTGCGAATTCATGGACATAAGTAGAATTTTCCCCAATGGGATTTTCCCATGTATTTTCCTATGAAATGTACATAAGTGCGGCTCAAAAGGCCTGACCCCTCCCAACTATACCTATGGGCTCCGAATCCAATGGCGATGTCCGTTTTGCTCTGCGAATTGATGGAGAGCTGACCCTAACCCTAAGTAGAATTTCCTCCAATTGTATTTTCCCATGTATTTCGCCATTAAATATATATAGGTCCAGCTCAAAAGGCCTGACCCCTCCTAACCATACCTATGTGCTCCGAATCCAATGGCGATGTCCATTTTGCTCTGCGAATTCATGGAGAGCTAAACCTAACCCTAAGTAGAATTTTCCCCAATGGGATTTTCCCATGTATTTTGCCATGAAATGTACATAAGTCCGGCTCAAAAGGCCTGACCCCTCCTAACTATACCTATGGGCTCCGAATCCAATGGGGATGTCCGTTTTGCTCTGCAAATTCATGGACATAAGTAGAATTTTCCCCAATGGGATTTTCCCATGTATTTTCCCAGGAAATGTAGATAAGGCCGGCTAAAAAGGCCTGACCCCTCCTAACCATACTAATGGGCTCCGAATCCAATGGCGATGTCCATTTTGCTCTGCGAATTCATGGAGAGCTAACCCTAAACCTAAGTAGAATTTCCACAATATGATTTTCCCTTGTATTTTGGCAGGAAATGTACATAAGGCTGGCTCAAAAGGCGTGACCCCTCCTAACCATACCTATGGGAACCGAATCCAATGGCGATGTCTGTTTTGCTGTGCGAATTCATGGAGAGCTAACCCTAACCCTAAGTAGAATTTTCCACAATATGATTTTCCCATGTATTTTGGCAGGAAATGTACATAAGGCTGGCTAAAAAGGCCTGACCCCTCCTAATCATACCTATGGGAACCGAATCCAATGCCGGTGTCTGTTTTACTCTGCGAATTCATGGAGAGCTAACCCTAACCCTAAGTAGAATTTTCCCCAAAGGGATTTTCCCATGTATTTTGCCATGAAATGTATATAGGTCCGGCTCAAAAGGCATGACCCCTCCTAACCATACCTATGGGAACCGAATCCAATGGCGATGTCCGTTTTGCTGTGCAAATTCATGGAGAGCTAACCCTAACCCTAAGTAGAATTTTCCACAATATGATTTTCCCATGTATTTTTGCAGGAAATGTACATAAGGCTGGCTCAAAAGGCCTGACCCCTCCTAACCATACCTATGTGCTCCGAATCCAATTGCGGTGTCTGTTTTGCTCTGCGAATTCATGCAGAGCTAAGTGTAACCCTAAGTAGAATTTTCCCCAATGGGATTTTCCCATGTATTTTCCCAGGAAATGTACATAAGGCTGGCTGAAAAGGCCTGACCCCTCCTAACCATACTAATGGGCTCCAAATCCAATGGCGATGTCTGTTATGCTCTGCGAATTCATGGAGAGCTAACCCTAACCCTAAGTAGAATTTTCCACAATATGATTTTCCCATGTATTTTGCCATGAAATGTACATAAGGCTGGCTCAAAAGGCCTGACCCCTCCTAACCATTGCCTATGGGCACCGAATCCAATTGCGGTGTCTGTTTTGCTCTGCTAATTCATGGAGAGCTAACCCTAAGTAGAATTTTCCCCAATGGGATTTTCCCATGTATTTTGCCATGAAATGTATATAAGTCCGGCTCAAAAGGCCTGACCCCTCCTAACCATACCTATGGGCTCCGAATCCAATGGCGATGTCTGTTTTGCTGTGCGAATTCATGGAGAGCTAACCCTAACCCTAAGTAGAATTTTCCACAATATGATTGTCCCATGTATTTTTGCAGGAAATGTACATAAGGCTGGCTCAAAAGGCCTGACCCCTCCTAACCATACCTATGTGCTCCGAATCCAATGCCGGTGTCTGTTTTGCTCTGCGAATTCATGCAGAGCTAAGTGTAACCCTAAGTAGAATTTTCCCCAATGGGATTTTCCCATGTATTTTCCCAGGAAATGTACATAAGGCCGGCTGAAAAGGCCTGACCCCTCCTAACCATACTAATGGGCTCCAAATCCAATGGCGATGTCTGTTATGCTCTGCGAATTCATGGAGAGCTAACCCTACCCCTAAGTAGAATTTTCCCCAATGGGATTTTCCCATGTATTTTGCCATGAAATGTACATAAGTCCGGCTCAAAAGGCCTGATCCCTCCTAACCATACCTATGGGCTCCGAATCCAATGGCGATGTCTGTTTTGCTCTGCGAATTCATGGAGAGCTAACCCTAACCCTAAGTAGAATTTTCCCCAATGGGATTTTCCCATGTATTTTGCCATGAAATGTATATAAGTCCGGCTCAAAAGGCATGACCCCTCCTAACCATACCTATGGGCTCCGAATCCAATGGCGATGTCCGTTTTGCTCTGCAAATTCATGGACATAAGTAGAATTTTCCCCAATGGGATTTTCCCATGTATTTTCCCATGAAATGTACAAAACTCCGGCTCAAAAGGCCTGACCCCTCCTAACCATACCTATGGGCACCGAATCCAATGCCGGTGTCTGTTTTGCTCTGCGAATTCATGCAGAGCTAAGCGTAACCCTAAGTAGAATTTTCCCCAATGGGATTTTCCCATGTATTTTCCCAGGAAATGTACATAAGTCCGGCTCAAAAGGCCTGACCCCTCCTAACCATACCTATGTGCTCCGAATCCAATCGCGGTGTATGTTTTGTTTTGCGAATTCATGGAGAGCTAAGCGTAACCCTAAGTAGAATTTTCCCCAAAGGGATTTTCCCATGTATTTTGCCATGAAATGTATATAGGTCCGGCTCAAAAGGCCTGACCCCTCCTAACCATACCTATGGGCTCCGAATCCAATGGCGATGTCTGTTTTGCTCTGCGAATTCATGGAGAGCTAACCCTAACCCTAAGTAGAATTTTCCACAATATGATTTTCCCATGTATTTTTGCAGGAAATGTACATAAGGCTGGCTCAAAAGGCCTGACCCCTCCTAACCATACCTATGTGCTCCGAATCCAATGCCGGTGTCTGTTTTGCTCTGCGAATTCATGCAGAGCTAAGTGTAACCCTAAGAAGAATTTTCCCCAAAGGGATTTTCCCATGTATTTTCCTATGAAATGTACATAAGTCCGGCTGAAAAGGCCTGACCCCACCTAACCATACCTATGTGCTCCGAATCCAATGGCCGTTTCCATTTTGCTCTGTGAATTCATGGAGAGCTAACCCTAACCCTAAGTAGAATTTTCCCCAATGGGATTTTCCCATGTATTTTGCCATGAAATGTACATAAGTCCGGCTCAAAAGGCATGACCCCTCCTAACTATACCTATGGGCTCCGAATCCAATGGGGATGTCCGTTTTGCTCTGCAAATTCATGGACATAAGTAGAATTTTCCCCAAAGGGATTTTCCCATGTATTTTCCCAGGAAATGTACATAAGGCCGGCTGAAAAGGCCTGACCCCTCCTAACCATACCAATGGGCTCCGAATCCAATGGCGATGTCTGTTTTGCTCTGCGAATTCATGGAGAGCTAACCCTAACCCTAAGTAGAATTTTCCCCAAAGGGATTTTCCCATGTATTTTGCCATGAAATGTATATAGGTCCGTCTCAAAAGGCCTGACCCCTCCTAACCATACCTATGGGCTCCGAATCCAATGGCGATGTCTGTTTTGCTCTGCGAATTCATGGAGAGCTAACCCTAACCCTAAGTAGAATTTTCCACAATATGATTTTCCCATGTATTTTTGCAGGAAATGTACATAAGGCTGGCTCAAAAGGCCTGACCCCTCCTAACCATACCTATGTGCTCCGAATCCAATGCCGGTGTCTGTTTTGCTCTGCGAATTCATGCAGAGCTAAGTGTAACCCTAAGTAGTATTTTCCCCAATGGGATTTTCCCATGTATTTTCCCAGGAAATGTACATAAGGCCGGCTGAAAAGGCCTGACCCCTCCTAACCATACTAATGGGCTCCAAATCCAATGGCGATGTCTGTTTTGCTCTGCGAATTCATGGAGAGCTAACACTAACCCTAAGTAGAATTTTCCCCAATGGGATTTTCCCATGTATTTTGCCATGAAATGTATATAAGTCCGGCTCAAAAGGCATGACCCCTCCTAACCATACCTATTGGCTCCGAATCCAATGGCGATGTTCGTTTTGCTCTGCAAATTCATGGACATAAGTAGAATTTTCCCCAATGGGATTTTCCCATGTATTTCCCCATGAAATGTACATAAGTCCGGCTCAAAAGGCCTGACCCCTCCTAACCATACCTATGGGCTCCGAATCCATTGCCGGTGTCTGTTTTGCTCTGCGAATTCATGCAGAGCTAAGCGTAACCCTAAGTAGAATTTTCCCCAATGGGATTTTCCCATGTATTTTCCCAGGAAATGTACATAAGTCCGGCTCAAAAGGCCTGACCCCTCCTAACCATACCTATGTGCTCCGAATCCAATGGCGGTGTATGTTTTGTTTTGCGAATTCATGGAGAGCTAAGCGTAACCCTAAGTAGAATTTTCCCCAATGGGATTTTCCCATGTATTTTGCCATGAAATGTATATAAGTCCGGCTCAAAAGGCATGACCCCTCCTAACCATACCAATGGGCTCCGAATCCAATGGCGATGTCTGTTTTGCTCTGCGAATTCATGGAGAGCTAACCCTAACCCTAAGTAGAATTTTCCCCAAAGGGATTTTCCCATGTATTTTGCCATGAAATGTGTATAGGTCCGGCTCAAAAGGCCTGACCCCTCCTAACCATACCTATGTGCTCCGAATCCAATGGCGATGTCTGTTTTGCTCTGCGAATTCATGCAGAGCTAAGTGTAACCCTAAGTAGAATTTTCCCCAATGGGATTTTCCCATGTATTTTCCCAGGAAATATACATAAGGCTGGCTCAAAAGGCCTGACCCCTCCTAACCATACCAATGGGCTCCGAATCCAATGGCGATGTCTGTTTTGCTCTGCGAATTCATGGAGAGCTAACCCTAACCCTAAGTAGAATTTTCCCCAAAGGGATTTTCCCATGTATTTTGCCATGAAATGTATATAGGTCCAGCTCAAAAGGCATGACCCCTCCTAACCATACCTATGGGCTCCGAATCCAATGGCGATGTCTGTTTTGCTGTGCGAATTCATGGAGAGCTAACCCTAACCCTAAGTAGAATTTTCCACAATAT
The DNA here is from genome assembly GCF_964273705.1 of Natrix helvetica. Taxonomy (NCBI): domain Eukaryota; kingdom Metazoa; phylum Chordata; class Lepidosauria; order Squamata; family Natricidae; genus Natrix; species Natrix helvetica. The sequence goes on from NC_138558.1 coordinate 41,131,559, forward strand.
GATTTTCCCATGTATTTTTGCAGGAAATGTACATAAGGCTGGCTCAAAAGGCCTGACCCCTCCTAACCATACCTATGTGCTCCGAATCCAATGCCGGTGTCTGTTTTGCTCTGCGAATTCATGCAGAGCTAAGTGTAACCCTAAGCAGAATTTTCCCCAATGGGATTTTCCCATGTATTTTCCCATGAAATGTACATAAGTCCGGCTGAAAAGGCCTGACCCCTCCTAACCATACTAATGGGCTCCAAATCCAATGGCGATGTCTGTTATGCTCTGCGAATTCATGGAGAGCTAACCCTACCCCTAAGTAGAATTTTCCCCAATGGGATTTTCCCATGTATTTTGCCATGAAATGTACATAAGTCCGGCTCAAAAGGCCTGACCCCTCCTAACCATACCTATGGGCTCCGAATCCAATGGCGATGTCTGTTTTGCTCTGCGAATTCATGGAGAGCTAACCCTAACCCTAAGTAGAATTTTCCCCAATGGGATTTTCCCATGTATTTTGCCATGAAATGTACATAAGTCCGGCTCAAAAGGCATGACCCCTCCTAACCATACCTATGGGCTCCGAATCCAATGGCGATGTCCGTTTTGCTCTGCAAATTCATGGACATAAGTAGAATTTTCCCCAATGGGATTTTCCCATGTATTTTCCCATGAAATGTACATAAGTCCGGCTCAAAAGGCCTGACCCCTCCTAACCATACCTATGTGCTCCGAATCCAATGCCGGTGTATGTTTTGTTTTGCGAATTCATGGAGAGCTAAGCGTAACCCTAAGTAGAATTTTCCCCTATGGGATTTTCCCATGTATTTTGCCATGAAATGTATATAAGTCCGGATCAAAAGGCATGACCCCTCCTAACCATACCAATGGGCTCCGAATCCAATGGCGATGTATGTTTTGCTCTGCGAATTCATGGAGAGCTAACCCTAACCCTAAGTAGAATTTTCCCCAAAGGGATTTTCCCATGTATTTTGCCATGAAATGTATATAGGTCCAGCTCAAAAGGCATGACCCCTCCTATCCATACCTATGGGCTCCGAATCAAATGGCGGTGTATGTTTTGTTTTGCGAATTCATGGAGAGCTAAGCGTAACCCTAAGTAGAATTTTCCCCAATGGGATTTTCCCATGTATTTTGCCATGAAATGTATATAAGTCCGGCTCAAAAGGCCTGACCCCTCCTAACCATACCTATGTGCTCCGAATCCAATGGCGATGTCTGTTATGCTCTGCGAATTCATGGAGAGCTAACCCTACCCCTAAGTAGAATTTTCCCCAATGGGATTTTCCCATGTATTTTGCCATGAAATGTACATAAGTCCGGCTCAAAAGGCATGACCCCTCCTAACCATACCTATGGGCTCCGAATCCAATGGCGATGTCCGTTTTGCTCTGCAAATTCATGGACATAAGTAGAATTTTCCCCAATGGGATTTTCCCATGTATTTTCCCATGAAATGTACATAAGTCCGGCTCAAAAGGCCTGACCCCTCCTAACCATACCTATGTGCTCCGAATCCAATGCCGGTGTATGTTTTGTTTTGCGAATTCATGGAGAGCTAAGCGTAACCCTAAGTAGAATTTTCCCCTATGGGATTTTCCCATGTATTTTGCCATGAAATGTATATAAGTCCGGATCAAAAGGCATGACCCCTCCTAACCATACCAATGGGCTCCGAATCCAATGGCGATGTCTGTTTTGCTCTGCGAATTCATGGAGAGCTAACCCTAACCCTAAGTAGAATTTTCCCCAAAGGGATTTTCCCATGTATTTTGCCATGAAATGTATATAGGTCCAGCTCAAAAGGCATGACCCCTCCTATCCATACCTATGGGCTCCGAATCAAATGGCGGTGTATGTTTTGTTTTGCGAATTCATGGAGAGCTAAGCGTAACCCTAAGTAGAATTTTCCCCAATGGGATTTTCCCATGTATTTTGCCATGAAATGTATATAAGTCCGGCTCAAAAGGCCTGACCCCTCCTAACCATACCTATGTGCTCCGAATCCAATGGCGATGTCTGTTTTGCTCTGCGAATTCATGCAGAGCTAAGTGTAACCCTAAGTAGAATTTTCCCCAATGGGATTTTCCCATGTATTTTCCCAGGAAATGTACATAAGGCCGGCTGAAAAGGCCTGACCCCTCCTAACCATACTAATGTGCTCCAAATCCAATGGCGATGTCTGTTATGCTCTGCGAATTCATGGAGAGCTAACCCTACCCCTAAGTGGAATTTTCCCCAATGGGATTTTCCCATGTATTTTGCCATGAAATGTATATAAGTCCGGCTCAAAAGGCATGACCCCTCCTAACCATACCAATGGGCTCCGAATCCAATGGCGATGTCTGTTTTGCTCTGCGAATTCATGGAGAGCTAACCCTAACCCTAAGTAGAATTTTCCCCAAAGGGATTTTCCCATGTATTTTGCCATGAAATGTATATAGGTCCAGCTCAAAAGGCATGACCCCTCCTAACCATACCTATGGGCTCCGAATCCAATGGCGATGTCTGTTTTGCTCTGCAAATTCATGCAGAACTAAGTGTAACCCTAAGTAGAATTTTCCCCAATGGGATTTTCCCATGTATTTTCCCAGGAAATGTACATAAGGCCGGCTGAAAAGGCCTGACCCCTCCTAACCATACTAATGGGCTCCAAATCCAATGGCGATGTCTGTTATACTCTGCGAATTCATGGAGAGCTAACCCTACCCCTAAGTGGAATTTTCCCCAATGGGATTTTCCCATGTATTTTGCCATGAAATGTACATAAGTCCGGCTCAAAAGGCCTGACCCCTCCTAACCATACCTATGGGCTCCGAATCCAATGCCGGTGTCTGTTTTGCTCTGCGAATTCATGCAGAGCTAAGTGTAACCCTAAGTAGAATTTTCCCCAATGGGATTTTCCCATGTATTTTCCCAGGAAATGTACATAAGGCCGGCTGAAAAGGCCTGACCCCTCCTAACCATACTAATGGGCTCCAAATCGAATGGCGATGTCTGTTATGCTCTGCGAATTCATGGAGAGCTAACCCTAACCCTAAGTAGAATTTTCCCCAATGGGATTTTCCCATGTATTTTGCCATGAAATGTATATAAGTCCGGCTCAAAAGGCATGACCCCTCCTAACCATACCTATGGGCTCCGAATCCAATGGCGATGTCCGTTTTGCTCTGCAAATTCATGGACATAAGTAGAATTTTCCCCAATGGGATTTTCCCATGTATTTTCCCAGGAAATGTACATAAGGCCGGCTGAAAAGGCCTGATCCCTCCTAACCATACTAATGGGCTCCAAATCCAATGGCGATGTCTGTTATGCTCTGCGAATTCATGGAGAGCTAACCCTACCCCTAAGTGGAATTTTCCCCAATGGGATTTTCCCATGTATTTTGCCATGAAATGTACATAAGTCCGGCTCAAAAGGCCTGACCCCTCCTAACCATACCTATCGGCTCTGAATCCAATGGCGATGTCTGTTTTGCTCTGCGAATTCATGGAGAGCTAACCCTAACCCTAAGTAGAATTTTCCCCAATGGGATTTTCCCATGTATTTTGGCAGGAAATATACATAAGGCTGGCTCAAAAGGCCTGACCCCTCCTAACCATACCAATGGGCTCCGAATCCAATGTCGATGTCTGTTTTGCTCTGCGAATTCATGGAGAGCTAACCCTAACCCTAAGTAGAATTTTCCCCAAAGGGATTTTCCCATGTATTTTGCCATGAAATGTATATAGGTCCAGCTAAAAAGGCATAACCCCTCCTAACCATACCTATGGGCTCCGAATCCAATGGCGATGTCTGTTATGCTCTGCGAATTCATGGAGAGCTAACCCTACCCCTAAGTAGAATTTTCCCCAATGCGATTTTCCCATGTATTTTGCCATGAAATGTACATAAGTCCGGCTCAAAAGGCCTGACCCCTCCTAACCATACCTATGGGCTCCGAATCCAATGGCGATGTCTGTTTTGCTCTGCGAATTCATGGACATAAGTAGAATTTTCCCCAATGGGATTTTCCCATGTATTTTCCCATGAAATGTACATAAGTCCGGCTCAAAAGGCCTGACCCCTCCTAACCATACCTATGGGCTCCGAATCCAATGCCGGTGTCTGTTTTGCTCTGCGAATTCATGCAGAGCTAAGCGTAACCCTAAGTAGAATTTTCCCCAATGGGATTTTCCCATGTATTTTCCCAGGAAATGTACATAAGTCCGGCTCAAAAGGCCTGACCCCTCCTAACCATACCTATGTGCTCCGAATCCAATGGCGGTGTATGTTTTGTTTTGCGAATTCATGGAGAGCTAAGCGTAACCCTAAGTAGAATTTTCCCCAATGGGATTTTCCCATATATTTTGCCATGAAATGTATATAAGTCCGGCTCAAAAGGCATGACCCCTCCTAACCATACCAATGGGCTCCGAATCCAATGGCGATGTCTGTTTTGCTCTGCGAATTCATGGAGAGCTAACCCTAACCCTAAGTACAATTTTCCCCAAAGGGATTTTCCCATGTATTTTGCCATGAAATGTATATAGGTCCAGCTCAAAAGGCATGACCCCTCCTAACCATACCTATGGGCTCCGAATCCAATGGCGATGTCTGTTTTGCTGTGCGAATTCATGGAGAGCTAACCCTAACCCTAAGTAGAATTTTCCACAATATGATTTTCCCAAGTATTTTTGCAGGAAATGTACATAAGGCTGGCTCAAAAGGCCTGACCCCTCCTAACCATACCTATGTGCTCCGAATCCAATGCCGGTGTCTGTTTTGCTCTGCGAATTCATGCAGAGCTAAGTGTAACCCTAAGTAGAATTTTCCCCAATGGGATTTTCCCATGTATTTTCCCAGGAAATGTACATAAGGCCGGCTCAAAAGGCCTGACCCCTCCTAACCATAATAATGGGCTCCAAATCCAATGGCGATGTCTGTTATGCTCTGCGAATTCATGGAGAGCTAACACTACCCCTAAGTAGAATTTTCCCCAATGGGATTTTCCCATGTATTTTGCCATGAAATGTACATAAGTCCGGCTCAAAAGGCCTGACCCCTCCTAACCATACCTATGGGCTCCGAATCCAATGGCGATGTCTGTTTTGCTCTGCGAATTCATGGAGAGCTAACCCTAACCCTAACCCTAAGTAGAATTTTCCCCAATGGGATTTTCCCATGTCTTTTGCCATGAAATGTATATGTCCGGCTCAAAAGGCATGACCCCTCCTAACCATACCTATGGGCTCCGAATCCAATGGCGATGTCCGTTTTGCTCTGCAAATTCATGGACATAAGTAGAATTTTCCCCAATGGGATTTTCCCATGTATTTTCCCAGGAAATGTGCATAAGGCCGGCTGAAAAGGCCTGATCCCTCCTAACCATACTAATGGGCTCCAAATCCAATGGCGATGTCTGTTATGCTCTGCGAATTCATGCAGAGCTAAGCGTAACCCTAAGTAGAATTTTCCCCAATGGGATTTTCCCATGTATTTTCCCAGGAAATGTACATAAGTCCGGCTCAAAAGGCCTGACCCCTCCTAACCATACCTATGTGCTCCGAATCCAATGGCGGTGTATGTTTTGTTTTGCGAATTCATGGAGAGGTAAGCGTAACCCTAAGTAGAATTTTCCCCAATGGGATTTTCCCATATATTTTGCCATGAAATGTATATAAGTCCGGCTCAAAAGGCATGACCCCTCCTAACCATACCAATGGGCTCCGAATCCAATGGCGATGTCTGTTTTGCTCTGCGAATTCATGGAGAGCTAACCCTAACCCTAAGTAGACTTTTCCCCAATGGGATTTTCCCATGTATTTTGCCATGAAATGTATATAAGTCCGGCTCAAAAGGCATGACCCCTCCTAACCATACCTATGGGCTCCGAATCCAATGGCGATGTCCGTTTTGCTCTGCAAATTCATGGACATAAGTAGAATTTTCCCCAATGGGATTTTCCCATGTATTTTCCCATGAAACCTACATAACTCCGGCTCAAAAGGCCTGACCCCTCCTAACCATACGTATGGGCTCCGAATCCAATGCCGGTGTCTGTTTTGCTCTGCGAATTCATGCAGAGCTAAGCGTAACCCTAAGTAGAATTTTCCCCAATGGGATTTTCCCATGTATTTTCCCAGGAAATGTACATAAGTCCGGCTCAAAAGGCCTGACCCCTCCTAACCATACCTATGTGCTCCGAATCCAATGGCGGTGTATGTTTTGTTTTGCGAATTCATGGAGAGCTAAGCGTAACCCTAAGTAGAATTTTCCCCAATGGGATTTTCCCATATATTTTGCCATGAAATGTATATAAGTCCGGCTCAAAAGGCATGACCCCTCCTAACCATACCAATGGGCTCCGAATCCAATGGCGATGTCTGTTTTGCTCTGCGAATTCATGGAGAGCTAACCCTAACCCTAAGTAGAATTTTCCCCAAAGGGATTTTCCCATGTATTTTGCCATGAAATGTATATAGGTCCAGCTCAAAAGGCATGACCCCTCCTAACCATACCTATGGGCTCCGAATCCAATGGCGATGTCTGTTTTGCTGTGCGAATTCATGGAGAGCTAACCCTAACCCTAAGTAGAATTTTCCACAATATGATTTTCCCATGTATTTTTGCAGGAAATGTACATAAGGCTGGCTCAAAAGGCCTGACCCCTCCTAACCATACCTATCGGCTCCGAATCCAATGGCGATGTCTGTTTTGCTCTGCGAATTCATGGAGAGCTAACCCTAACCCTAAGTAGAATTTTCCCCAATGGGATTTTCCCATGTATTTTGGCAGGAAATATACATAAGGCTGGCTCAAAAGGCCTGACCCCTCCTAACCATACCAATGGGCTCCGAATCCAATGTCGATGTCTGTTTTGCTCTGCGAATTCATGGAGAGCTAACCCTAACCCTAAGTAGAATTTTCCCCAAAGGGATTTTCCCATGTATTTTGCCATGAAATGTATATAGGTCCAGCTCAAAAGGCATAACCCCTCCTAACCATACCTATGGGCTCCGAATCCAATGGCGATGTCTGTTATGCTCTGCGAATTCATGGAGAGCTAACCCTACCCCTAAGTAGAATTTTCCCCAATGGGATTTTCCCATGTATTTTGCCATGAAATGTACATAAGTCCGGCTCAAAAGGCCTGACCCCTCCTAACCATACCTATGGACTCCGAATCCAATGGCGATGTCTGTTTTGCTCTGCGAATTCATGGAGAGCTAACCCTAACCCTAAGTAGAATTTTCCCCAATGGGATTTTCCCATATATTTTGCCATGAAATGTATATAAGTCCGGCTCAAAAGGCCTGACCCCTCCTAACCATACCTATGGGCTCCGAATCCAATGCCGGTGTCTGTTTTGCTCTGCGAATTCATGCAGAGCTAAGCGTAACCCTGAGTAGAATTTTCCCCAATGGGATTTTCCCATGTATTTTCCCAGGAAATGTACATAAGTCCGGCCCAAAAGGCCTGACCCCTCCTAACCATACCTATGTGCTCCGAATCCAATGGCGGTGTATGTTTTGTTTTGCGAATTCATGGAGAGCTAAGCGTAACCCTAAGTAGAATTTTCCCCAATGGGATTTTCCCATATATTTTGCCATGAAATGTATATAAGTCCGGCTCAAAAGGCATGACCCCTCCTAACCATACCAATGGGCTCCGAATCCAATGGCGATGTCTGTTTTGCTCTGCGAATTCATGGAGAGCTAACCCTAACCCTAATTAGAATTTTCCCCAATGGGATTTTCCCATGTATTTTGCCATGAAATGTATATAGGTCCAGCTCAAAAGGCATGACCCCTCCTAACCATACCTATGGGCTCCGAATCCAATGGCGATGTCTGTTTTGCTCTGCGAATTCATGGAGAGCTAACCCTAACCCTAAGTAGAATTTTCCACAATATGATTTTCCCATGTATTTTTGCAGGAAATGTACATAAGGCTGGCTCAAAAGGCCTGACCCCTCCTAACCATACCAATGGGCTCCGAATCCAATGGCGGTGTCTGTTTTGCTCTGCGAATTCATGCAGAGCTAAGTGTAACCCTAAGTAGAATTTTCCCCAATGGGATTTTCCCATGTATTTTCCCAGGAAATGTACATAAGGCCGGCTGAAAAGGCCTGACCCCTCCTAACCATACTAATGGGCTCCAAATCCAATGGCGATGTCTGTTATGCTCTGCGAATTCATGGAGAGCTAACCCTACCCCTAAGTAGAATTTTCCCCAATGGGATTTTCCCATGTATTTTGCCATGAAATGTACATAAGTCCGGCTCAAAAGGCCTGACCCCTCCTAACCATACCTATGGGCTCCGAATCCAATGGCGATGTCTGTTTTGCTCTGCGAATTCATGGAGAGCTAACCCTAACCCTAAGTAGAATTTTCCACAATATGATTTTCCCATGTATTTTTGCAGGAAATGTACATAAGGCTGGCTCAAAAGGCCTGACCCCTCCTAACCATACCTATCGGCTCCGAATCCAATGGCGATGTCTGTTTTGCTCTGCGAATTCATGGAGAGCTAACCCTAACCCTAAGTAGAATTTTCCCCAATGGGATTTTCCCATGTATTTTGGCAGGAAATATACATAAGGCTGGCTCAAAAGGCCTGACCCCTCCTAACCATACCAATGGGCTCCGAATCCAATGTCGATGTCTGTTTTGCTCTGCGAATTCATGGAGAGCTAACCCTAACCCTAAGTAGAATTTTCCCCAAAGGGATTTTCCCATGTATTTTGCCATGAAATGTATACAGGTCCAGCTCAAAAGGCATAACCCCTCCTAACCATACCTATGGGCTCCGAATCCAATGGCGATGTCTGTTATGCTCTGCGAATTCATGGAGAGCTAACCCTACCCCTAAGTAGAATTTTCCCCAATGGGATTTTCCCATGTATTTTGCCATGAAATGTACATAAGTCCGGCTCAAAAGGCCTGACCCCTCCTAACCATACCTATGGACTCCGAATCCAATGGCGATGTCTGTTTTGCTCTGCGAATTCATGGAGAGCTAACCCTAACCCTAAGTAGAATTTTCCCCAATGGGATTTTCCCATATATTTTGCCATGAAATGTATATAAGTCCGGCTCAAAAGGCATGACCCCTCCTAACCATACCTATGGGCTCCGAATCCAATGGCGATGTCCGTTTTGCTCTGCAAATTCATGGACATAAGTAGAGTTTTCCCCAATGGGATTTTCCCATGTATTTTCCCATGAAATGTACATAAGTCCGGCTCAAAAGGCCTGACCCCTCCTAACCATACCTATGGGCTCCGAATCCAATGCCGGTGTCTGTTTTGCTCTGCGAATTCATGCAGAGCTAAGCGTAACCCTGAGTAGAATTTTCCCCAATGGGATTTTCCCATGTATTTTCCCAGGAAATGTACATAAGTCCGGCTCAAAAGGCCTGACCCCTCCTAACCATACCTATGTGCTCCGAATCCAATGGCGGTGTATGTTTTGTTTTGCGAATTCATGGAGAGCTAAGCGTAACCCTAAGTAGAATTTTCCCCAATGGGATTTTCCCATATATTTTGCCATGAAATGTATATAAGTCCGGCTCAAAAGGCATGACCCCTCCTAACCATACCAATGGGCTCCGAATCCAATGGCGATGTCTGTTTTGCTCTGCGAATTCATGGAGAGCTAACCCTAACCCTAATTAGAATTTTCCCCAATGGGATTTTCCCATGTATTTTGCCATGAAATGTATATAGGTCCAGCTCAAAAGGCATGACCCCTCCTAACCATACCTATGGGCTCCGAATCCAATGGCGATGTCTGTTTTGCTCTGCGAATTCATGGAGAGCTAACCCTAACCCTAAGTAGAATTTTCCACAATATGATTTTCCCATGTATTTTTGCAGGAAATGTACATAAGGCTGGCTCAAAAGGCCTGACCCCTCCTAACCATACCAATGGGCTCCGAATCCAATGGCGGTGTCTGTTTTGCTCTGCGAATTCATGCAGAGCTAAGTGTAACCCTAAGTAGAATTTTCCCCAATGGGATTTTCCCATGTATTTTCCCAGGAAATGTACATAAGGCCGGCTGAAAAGGCCTGACCCCTCCTAACCATACTAATGGGCTCCAAATCCAATGGCGATGTCTGTTATGCTCTGCGAATTCATGGAGAGCTAACCCTACCCCTAAGTAGAATTTTCCCCAATGGGATTTTCCCATGTATTTTGCCATGAAATGTACATAAGTCCGGCTCAAAAGGCCTGACCCCTCCTAACCATACCAATGGGCTCCGAATCCAATGGCGATGTCTGTTTTGCTCTGCGAATTCATGGAGAGCTAACCCTAACCCTAATTAGAATTTTCCCCAATGGGATTTTCCCATGTATTTTGCCATGAAATGTATATAGGTCCAGCTCAAAAGGCATGACCCCTCCTAACCATACCTATGGGCTCCGAATCCAATGGCGATGTCTGTTTTGCTCTGCGAATTCATGGAGAGCTAACCCTAACCCTAAGTAGAATTTTCCACAATATGATTTTCCCATGTATTTTTGCAGGAAATGTACATAAGGCTGGCTCAAAAGGCCTGACCCCTCCTAACCATACCAATGGGCTCCGAATCCAATGGCGGTGTCTGTTTTGCTCTGCGAATTCATGCAGAGCTAAGTGTAACCCTAAGTAGAATTTTCCCCAATGGGATTTTCCCATGTATTTTCCCAGGAAATGTACATAAGGCCGGCTGAAAAGGCCTGACCCCTCCTAACCATACTAATGGGCTCCAAATCCAATGGCGATGTCTGTTATGCTCTGCGAATTCATGGAGAGCTAACCCTACCCCTAAGTAGAATTTTCCCCAATGGGATTTTCCCATGTATTTTGCCATGAAATGTACATAAGTCCGGCTCAAAAGGCCTGACCCCTCCTAACCATACCTATGGGCTCCGAATCCAATGGCGATGTCTGTTTTGCTCTGCGAATTCATGGAGAGCTAACCCTAACCCTAAGTAGAATTTTCCCCAATGGGATTTTCCCATGTATTTTCCCAGGAAATGTATATAAGTCCGGCTCAAAAGGCATGACCCCTCCTAACCATACCTATGGGCTCCGAATCCAATGGCGATGTCCGTTTTGCTCTGCAAATTCATGGACATAAGTAGAATTTTCCCCAATGGGATTTTCCCATGTATTTTCCCATGAAATGTACATAAGTCCGGCTCAAAAGGCCTGACCCCTCCTAACCATACCTATGTGCTCCGAATCCAATGGCGGTGTATGTTTTGTTTTGCGAATTCATGGAGAGCTAAGCGTAACCCTAAGTAGAATTTTCCCCAATGGGATTTTCCCATGTATTTTGCCATGAAATGTATATAAGTCCGGCTCAAAAGGCATGACCCCTCCTAACCATACCTATGGGCTCCGAATCCAATGGCGATGTCCGTTTTGCTCTGCAAATTCATGGACATAAGTAGAATTTTCCCCAATGGGATTTTCCCATGTATTTTCCCATGAAATGTACATAAGTCCGGCTCAAAAGGCCTGACCCCTCCTAACCATACCTATGGGCTCCGAATCCAATGCCGGTGTCTGTTTTGCTCTGCGAATTCATGCAGAGCTAAGCGTAACCCTAAGTAGAATTTTCCCCAATGGGATTTTCCCATGTATTTTCCCAGGAAATGTACATAAGTCCGGCTCAAAAGGCCTGACCCCTCCTAACCATACCTATGTGCTCCGAATCCAATGGCGGTGTATGTTTTGTTTTGCGAATTCATGGAGAGGTAAGCGTAACCCTAAGTAGAATTTTCCCCAATGGGATTTTCCCATATATTTTGCCATGAAATGTATATAAGTCCGGCTCAAAAGGCATGACCCCTCCTAACCATACCAATGGGCTCCGAATCCAATGGCGATGTCTGTTTTGCTCTGCGAATTCATGGAGAGCTAACCCTAACCCTAAGTAGACTTTTCCCCAATGGGATTTTCCCATGTATTTTGCCATGAAATGTATATAAGTCCGGCTCAAAAGGCATGACCCCTCCTAACCATACCTATGGGCTCCGAATCCAATGGCGATGTCCGTTTTGCTCTGCAAATTCATGGACATAAGTAGAATTTTCCCCAATGGGATTTTCCCATGTATTTTCCCATGAAATCTACATAAGTCCGGCTCAAAAGGCCTGACCCCTCCTAACCATACCTATGGGCTCCGAATCCAATGCCGGTGTCTGTTTTGCTCTGCGAATTCATGTAGAGCTAAGCGTAACCCTAAGTAGAATTTTCCCCAATGGGATTTTCCCATGTATTTTCCCAGGAAATGTACATAAGTCCGGCTCAAAAGGCCTGACCCCTCCTAACCATACCTATGTGCTCCGAATCCAATGGCGGTGTATGTTTTGTTTTGCGAATTCATGGAGAGCTAAGCGTAACCCTAAGTAGAATTTTCCGCAATGGGATTTTCCATTGTATTTTCCCATGAAATGTACATAAGGCCTGACCCCTCCTAACCATACCTATGTGCTCCGAATCCAATGGCGGTGTATGTTTTGTTTTGCGAATTCATGGAGAGCTAACCCTAACCCTAAGTAGAATTTTCCCCAATGGGATTTTTCCATGTATTTTCCCATGAAATATACATAAGTCCGGCTGAAAAGGCCTGACTCCTCCTAACGATACCAATGTGCTCCGAATAGCGGTGTCTATTTTGCTCTGCGAATTCATGGAGAGCTAAACATAAGCCTAAGTAGAATTTTCCCCAAAGGGATTTTCCCATGTATTTTGCCATGAAATGTATATAGGTCCAGCTCAAAAGGCATAACCCCTCCTAACCATACCTATGGGCTCCGAATCCAATGGCGATGTCTGTTTTGCTGTGCGAATTCATGGAGAGCTAACCCTAACCCTAAGTAGAATTTTCCACAATATGATTTTCCCATGTATTTTTGCAGGAAATGTACATAAGGCTGGCTCAAAAGGCCTGACTCCTCCTAACCATACCTATGGGCTCCGAATCCAATGGCGATGTCTGTTTTGCTCTGCGAATTCATGGAGAGCTAACCCTAACCCTAAGTAGAATTTTCCCCAATGGGATTTTTCCATGTATTTTCCCATGAAATATACATAAGTCCGGCTGAAAAGGCCTGACTCCTCCTAACGATACCAATGGGCTCCGAATGGCGGTGTCTATTTTGCTCTGCGAATTCATGGAGAGCTAAACCTAAGCCTAAGTAGAATTTTCCCCAATGGGATTTTCCCTTGTATTTTGCCATGAAATGTACATAAGTCCGGCTCAAAAGGCATGACCCCTCCTAACCATACCTATGGGCTCCGAATCCAATGGCGATGTCTGTTTTGCTCTGCAAATTCATGGACATAAGTAGAATTTTCCCCAATGGGATTTTCCCATGTATTTTCCCAGGAAATGTACATAAGGCCGGCTGAAAAGGCCTGACCCCTCCTAACCATACCAATGGGCTCCGAATCCAATGGCGATGTCTGTTTTGCTCTGCGAATTCATGGAGAGCTAACCCTAACCCTAAGTAGAATTTTCCCCAAAGGGATTTTCCCATGTATTTTGCCATGAAATGTATATAGGTCCAGCTCAAAAGGCATGACCCCTCCTAACCATACCTATGGGCTCCGAATCCAATGGCGATGTCTGTTTTGCTGTGCGAATTCATGGAGAGCTAACCCTAACCCTAAGTAGAATTTTCCCCAATGGGATTTTCCCATATATTTTGCCATGAAATGTATATAAGTCCGGCTCAAAAGGCATGACCCCTCCTAACCATACCTATGGGCTCCGAATCCAATGGCGATGTCCGTTTTGCTCTGCAAATTCATGGACATAAGTAGAGTTTTCCCCAATGGGATTTTCCCATGTATTTTCCCATGAAATGTACATAAGTCCGGCTCAAAAGGCCTGACCCCTCCTAACCATACCTATGGGCTCCGAATCCAATGCCGGTGTCTGTTTTGCTCTGCGAATTCATGCAGAGCTAAGCGTAACCCTGAGTAGAATTTTCCCCAATGGGATTTTCCCATGTATTTTCCCAGGAAATGTACATAAGTCCGGCTCAAAAGGCCTGACCCCTCCTAACCATACCTATGTGCTCCGAATCCAATGGCGGTGTATGTTTTGTTTTGCGAATTCATGGAGAGCTAAGCGTAACCCTAAGTAGAATTTTCCCCAATGGGATTTTCCCATATATTTTGCCATGAAATGTATATAAGTCCGGCTCAAAAGGCATGACCCCTCCTAACCATACCAATGGGCTCCGAATCCAATGGCGATGTCTGTTTTGCTCTGCGAATTCATGGAGAGCTAACCCTAACCCTAATTAGAATTTTCCCCAATGGGATTTTCCCATGTATTTTGCCATGAAATGTATATAGGTCCAGCTCAAAAGGCATGACCCCTCCTAACCATACCTATGGGCTCCGAATCCAATGGCGATGTCTGTTTTGCTCTGCGAATTCATGGAGAGCTAACCCTAACCCTAAGTAGAATTTTCCACAATATGATTTTCCCATGTATTTTTGCAGGAAATGTACATAAGGCTGGCTCAAAAGGCCTGACCCCTCCTAACCATACCAATGGGCTCCGAATCCAATGGCGGTGTCTGTTTTGCTCTGCGAATTCATGCAGAGCTAAGTGTAACCCTAAGTAGAATTTTCCCCAATGGGATTTTCCCATGTATTTTCCCAGGAAATGTACATAAGGCCGGCTGAAAAGGCCTGACCCCTCCTAACCATACTAATGGGCTCCAAATCCAATGGCGATGTCTGTTATGCTCTGCGAATTCATGGAGAGCTAACCCTACCCCTAAGTAGAATTTTCCCCAATGGGATTTTCCCATGTATTTTGCCATGAAATGTACATAAGTCCGGCTCAAAAGGCCTGACCCCTCCTAACCATACCAATGGGCTCCGAATCCAATGGCGATGTCTGTTTTGCTCTGCGAATTCATGGAGAGCTAACCCTAACCCTAATTAGAATTTTCCCCAATGGGATTTTCCCATGTATTTTGCCATGAAATGTATATAGGTCCAGCTCAAAAGGCATGACCCCTCCTAACCATACCTATGGGCTCCGAATCCAATGGCGATGTCTGTTTTGCTCTGCGAATTCATGGAGAGCTAACCCTAACCCTAAGTAGAATTTTCCACAATATGATTTTCCCATGTATTTTTGCAGGAAATGTACATAAGGCTGGCTCAAAAGGCCTGACCCCTCCTAACCATACCAATGGGCTCCGAATCCAATGGCGGTGTCTGTTTTGCTCTGCGAATTCATGCAGAGCTAAGTGTAACCCTAAGTAGAATTTTCCCCAATGGGATTTTCCCATGTATTTTCCCAGGAAATGTACATAAGGCCGGCTGAAAAGGCCTGACCCCTCCTAACCATACTAATGGGCTCCAAATCCAATGGCGATGTCTGTTATGCTCTGCGAATTCATGGAGAGCTAACCCTACCCCTAAGTAGAATTTTCCCCAATGGGATTTTCCCATGTATTTTGCCATGAAATGTACATAAGTCCGGCTCAAAAGGCCTGACCCCTCCTAACCATACCTATGGGCTCCGAATCCAATGGCGATGTCTGTTTTGCTCTGCGAATTCATGGAGAGCTAACCCTAACCCTAAGTAGAATTTTCCCCAATGGGATTTTCCCATGTATTTTCCCAGGAAATGTATATAAGTCCGGCTCAAAAGGCATGACCCCTCCTAACCATACCTATGGGCTCCGAATCCAATGGCGATGTCCGTTTTGCTCTGCAAATTCATGGACATAAGTAGAATTTTCCCCAATGGGATTTTCCCATGTATTTTCCCATGAAATGTACATAAGTCCGGCTCAAAAGGCCTGACCCCTCCTAACCATACCTATGTGCTCCGAATCCAATGGCGGTGTATGTTTTGTTTTGCGAATTCATGGAGAGCTAAGCGTAACCCTAAGTAGAATTTTCCCCAATGGGATTTTCCCATGTATTTTGCCATGAAATGTATATAAGTCCGGCTCAAAAGGCATGACCCCTCCTAACCATACCTATGGGCTCCGAATCCAATGGCGATGTCCGTTTTGCTCTGCAAATTCATGGACATAAGTAGAATTTTCCCCAATGGGATTTTCCCATGTATTTTCCCATGAAATGTACATAAGTCCGGCTCAAAAGGCCTGACCCCTCCTAACCATACCTATGGGCTCCGAATCCAATGCCGGTGTCTGTTTTGCTCTGCGAATTCATGCAGAGCTAAGCGTAACCCTAAGTAGAATTTTCCCCAATGGGATTTTCCCATGTATTTTCCCAGGAAATGTACATAAGTCCGGCTCAAAAGGCCTGACCCCTCCTAACCATACCTATGTGCTCCGAATCCAATGGCGGTGTATGTTTTGTTTTGCGAATTCATGGAGAGGTAAGCGTAACCCTAAGTAGAATTTTCCCCAATGGGATTTTCCCATATATTTTGCCATGAAATGTATATAAGTCCGGCTCAAAAGGCATGACCCCTCCTAACCATACCAATGGGCTCCGAATCCAATGGCGATGTCTGTTTTGCTCTGCGAATTCATGGAGAGCTAACCCTAACCCTAAGTAGACTTTTCCCCAATGGGATTTTCCCATGTATTTTGCCATGAAATGTATATAAGTCCGGCTCAAAAGGCATGACCCCTCCTAACCATACCTATGGGCTCCGAATCCAATGGCGATGTCCGTTTTGCTCTGCAAATTCATGGACATAAGTAGAATTTTCCCCAATGGGATTTTCCCATGTATTTTCCCATGAAATCTACATAAGTCCGGCTCAAAAGGCCTGACCCCTCCTAACCATACCTATGGGCTCCGAATCCAATGCCGGTGTCTGTTTTGCTCTGCGAATTCATGTAGAGCTAAGCGTAACCCTAAGTAGAATTTTCCCCAATGGGATTTTCCCATGTATTTTCCCAGGAAATGTACATAAGTCCGGCTCAAAAGGCCTGACCCCTCCTAACCATACCTATGTGCTCCGAATCCAATGGCGGTGTATGTTTTGTTTTGCGAATTCATGGAGAGCTAAGCGTAACCCTAAGTAGAATTTTCCGCAATGGGATTTTCCATTGTATTTTCCCATGAAATGTACATAAGGCCTGACCCCTCCTAACCATACCTATGTGCTCCGAATCCAATGGCGGTGTATGTTTTGTTTTGCGAATTCATGGAGAGCTAACCCTAACCCTAAGTAGAATTTTCCCCAATGGGATTTTTCCATGTATTTTCCCATGAAATATACATAAGTCCGGCTGAAAAGGCCTGACTCCTCCTAACGATACCAATGTGCTCCGAATAGCGGTGTCTATTTTGCTCTGCGAATTCATGGAGAGCTAAACATAAGCCTAAGTAGAATTTTCCCCAAAGGGATTTTCCCATGTATTTTGCCATGAAATGTATATAGGTCCAGCTCAAAAGGCATAACCCCTCCTAACCATACCTATGGGCTCCGAATCCAATGGCGATGTCTGTTTTGCTGTGCGAATTCATGGAGAGCTAACCCTAACCCTAAGTAGAATTTTCCACAATATGATTTTCCCATGTATTTTTGCAGGAAATGTACATAAGGCTGGCTCAAAAGGCCTGACTCCTCCTAACCATACCTATGGGCTCCGAATCCAATGGCGATGTCTGTTTTGCTCTGCGAATTCATGGAGAGCTAACCCTAACCCTAAGTAGAATTTTCCCCAATGGGATTTTTCCATGTATTTTCCCATGAAATATACATAAGTCCGGCTGAAAAGGCCTGACTCCTCCTAACGATACCAATGGGCTCCGAATGGCGGTGTCTATTTTGCTCTGCGAATTCATGGAGAGCTAAACCTAAGCCTAAGTAGAATTTTCCCCAATGGGATTTTCCCTTGTATTTTGCCATGAAATGTACATAAGTCCGGCTCAAAAGGCATGACCCCTCCTAACCATACCTATGGGCTCCGAATCCAATGGCGATGTCTGTTTTGCTCTGCAAATTCATGGACATAAGTAGAATTTTCCCCAATGGGATTTTCCCATGTATTTTCCCAGGAAATGTACATAAGGCCGGCTGAAAAGGCCTGACCCCTCCTAACCATACCAATGGGCTCCGAATCCAATGGCGATGTCTGTTTTGCTCTGCGAATTCATGGAGAGCTAACCCTAACCCTAAGTAGAATTTTCCCCAAAGGGATTTTCCCATGTATTTTGCCATGAAATGTATATAGGTCCAGCTCAAAAGGCATGACCCCTCCTAACCATACCTATGGGCTCCGAATCCAATGGCGATGTCTGTTTTGCTGTGCGAATTCATGGAGAGCTAACCCTAACCCTAAGTAGAATTTTCCACAATATGATTTTCCCATGTATTTTTGCAGGAAATGTACATAAGGCTGGCTCAAAAGGCCTGACCCCTCCTAACCATACCTATGTGCTCCGAATCCAATGCCGGTGTCTGTTTTGCTCTGCAAATTCATGCAGAGCTAAGTGTAACCCTAAGTAGAATTATCCCCAATGGGATTTTCCCATGTATTTTCCCAGGAAATGTACATAAGGCCGGCTGAAAAGGCCTGACCCCTCCTATCCATACTAATGGGCTCCAAATCCAATGGCGATGTCTGTTATGCTCTGCGAATTCATGGAGAGCTAACCCTACCCCTAAGTAGAATTTTCCCCAATGGGATTTTCCCATGTATTTTGCCATGAAATGTACATAAGGCCTGACCCCTCCTAACCATACCTATGGGCTCCGAACCCAATGGTGATGTCTGTTTTGCTCTGCGAATTCATGGAGAGCTAACCCTAACCCTAAGTAGAATTTTCCGCAATGGGATTTTCCATTGTATTTTCCCATGAAATGTACATAAGTCCGGCTGAAAAGGCCTCACCACTCCTAACCATACCTATGGGCTCCGAATCCAATGGCGATATCCATTTTGCTCTGCGAATTCATGGAGAGCTAACCCTAACCCTAAGTAGAATTTTCCCCAATGGGATTTTTCCATGTATTTTCCCATGAAATATACATAAGTCCGGCTGAAAAGGCCTGACTCCTCCTAACGATACCAATGTGCTCCGAATAGCGGTGTCTATTTTGCTCTGCGAATTCATGGAGAGCTAAACATAAGCCTAAGTAGAATTTTCCCCAATGGGATTTTCCCATGTATTTTGCCATGAAATGTATATAGGTCCAGCTCAAAAGGCATAACCCCTCCTAACCATACCTATGGGCTCCGAATCCAATGGCGATGTCTGTTTTGCTGTGCGAATTCATGGAGAGCTAACCCTAACCCTAAGTAGAATTTTCCACAATATGATTTTCCCATGTATTTTTGCAGGAAATGTACATAAGGCTGGCTCAAAAGGCCTGACCCCTCCTAACCATACCTATGGGCTCCGAATCCAATGGCGATGTCTGTTTTGCTCTGCGAATTCATGGAGAGCTAACCCTAACCCTAAGTAGAATTTTCCCCAATGGGATTTTTCCATGTATTTTCCCATGAAATATACATAAGTCCGGCTGAAAAGGCCTGACTCCTCCTAACGATACCAATGGGCTCCGAATGGCGGTGTCTATTTTGCTCTGCGAATTCATGGAGAGCTAAACCTAAGCCTAAGTAGAATTTTCCCCAATGGGATTTTCCCATGTATTTTGCCATGAAATGTACATAAGTCCGGCTCAAAAGGCATGACCCCTCCTAACCATACCTATGGGCTCCGAATCCAATGGCGATGTCTGTTTTGCTCTGCAAATTCATGGACATAAGTAGAATTTTCCCCAATGGGATTTTCCCATGTATTTTCCCAGGAAATGTACATAAGGCCGGCTGAAAAGGCCTGACCCCTCCTAACCATACCAATGGGCTCCGAATCCAATGGCGATGTCTGTTTTGCTCTGCGAATTCATGGAGAGCTAACCCTAACCCTAAGTAGAATTTTCCCCAAAGGGATTTTCCCATGTATTTTGCCATGAAATGTATATAGGTCCGGCTCAAAAGGCCTGACCCCTCCTAACCATACCTATGGGCTCCGAATCCAATGGCGATGTCTGTTTTGCTCTGCGAATTCATGGAGAGCTAACCCTAACCCTAAGTAGAATTTTCCACAATATGATTTTCCCATGTATTTTTGCAGGAAATGTACATAAGGCTGGCTCAAAAGGCCTGACCCCTCCTAACCATACCTATGTGCTCCGAATCCAATGCCGGTGTCTGTTTTGCTCTGCGAATTCATGCAGAGCTAAGTGTAACCCTAAGTAGAATTTTCCCCAATGGGATTTTCCCATGTATTTGCCCAGGAAATGTACATAAGGCCGGCTGAAAAGGCCTGACCCCTCCTAACCATACTAATGGGCTCCAAATCCAATGGCGATGTCTGTTATGCTCTGCGAATTCATGGAGAGCTAACCCTACCCCTAAGTGGAATTTTCCCCAATGGGATTTTCCCATGTATTTTGCCATGAAATGTACATAAGTCCGGCTCAAAAGGCCTGACCCCTCCTAACCATACCTATGGGCTCCGAATCCAATGGCGATGTCTGTTTTGCTCTGCGAATTCATGGAGAGCTAACCCTAACCCTAAGTAGAATTTTCCCCAATGGGATTTTCCCATGTATTTTGGCAGGAAATATACATAAGGCTGGCTCAAAAGGCCTGACCCCTCCTAACCATACCAATGGGCTCCGAATCCAATGGCGATGTCTGTTTTGCTCTGCGAATTCATGGAGAGCTAACCCTAACCCTAAGTAGAATTTTCCCCAAAGGGATTTTCCCATGTATTTTGTTATGAAATGTATATAGGTCCAGCTCAAAAGGCATGACCCCTCCTAACCATACCTATGGGCTCCGAATCCAATGGCGATGTCTGTTTTCCTGTGCGAATTCATGGAGAGCTAACCCTAACCCTAAGTAGAATTTTCCACAATATGATTTTCCCATGTATTTTTGCAGGAAATGTACATAAGGCTGGCTCAAAAGGCCTGACCCCTCCTAACCATACCTATGGGCTCCGAATCCAATGGCGATATCCATTTTGCTCTGCGAATTCATGGAGAGCTAACCCTAACCCTAAGTAGAATTTTCCCCAATGGGATTTTTCCATGTATTTTCCCATGAAATATACATAAGTCCGGCTGAAAAGGCCTGACTCCTCCTAACGATACCAATGTGCTCCGAATAGCGGTGTCTATTTTGCTCTGCGAATTCATGGAGAGCTAAACCTAAGCCTAAGTAGAATTTTCCCCAATGGGATTTTCCCATGTATTTTGCCATGAAATGTACATAAGTCCGGCTCAAAAGGCATGACCCCTCCTAACCATACCTATGGGCTCCGAATCCAATGGCGATGTCTGTTTTGCTCTGCAAATTCATGGACATAAGTAGAATTTTCCCCAATGGGATTTTCCCATGTATTTTCCCAGGAAATGTACATAAGGCCGGCTGAAAAGGCCTGACCCCTCCTAACCATACCAATGGGCTCCGAATCCAATGGCGATGTCTGTTTTGCTCTGCGAATTCATGGAGAGCTAACCCTAACCCTAAGTAGAATTTTCCCCAAAGGGATTTTCCCATGTATTTTGCCATGAAATGTATATAGGTCCGGCTCAAAAGGCCTGACCCCTCCTAACCATACCTATGGGCTCCGAATCCAATGGCGATGTCTGTTTTGCTCTGCGAATTCATGGAGAGCTAACCCTAACCCTAAGTAGAATTTTCCACAATATGATTTTCCCATGTATTTTTGCAGGAAATGTACATAAGGCTGGCTCAAAAGGCCTGACCCCTCCTAACCATACCTATGTGCTCCGAATCCAATGCCAGTGTCTGTTTTGCTCTGCGAATTCATGCAGAGCTAAGTGTAACCCTAAGTAGAATTTTCCCCAATGGGATTTTCCCATGTATTTGCCCAGGAAATGTACATAAGGCCGGCTGAAAAGGCCTGACCCCTCCTAACCATACTAATGGGCTCCAAATCCAATGGCGATGTCTGTTATGCTCTGCGAATTCATGGAGAGCTAACCCTACCCCTAAGTGGAATTTTCCCCAATGGGATTTTCCCATGTATTTTGCCATGAAATGTACATAAGTCCGGCTCAAAAGGCCTGACCCCTCCTAACCATACCTATGGGCTCCGAATCCAATGGCGATGTCTGTTTTGCTCTGCGAATTCATGGAGAGCTAACCCTAACCCTAAGTAGAATTTTCCCCAATGGGATTTTCCCATGTATTTTGGCAGGAAATATACATAAGGCTGGCTCAAAAGGCCTGACCCCTCCTAACCATACTAATGGGCTCCAAATCCAATGGCGATGTCTGTTATGCTCTGCGAATTCATGGAGAGCTAACCCTACCCCTAAGTGGAATTTTCCCCAATGGGATTTTCCCATGTATTTTGCCATGAAATGTACATAAGTCCGGCTCAAAAGGCCTGACCCCTCCTAACCATACCTATGGGCTCCGAACCCAATGGTGATGTCTGTTTTGCTCTGCGAATTCATGTAGAGCTAACCCTAACCCTAAGTAGAATTTTCCGCAATGGGATTTTCCCATGTATTTTCCCATGAAATGTACATAAGTCCGGCTGAAAAGGCCTCACCCCTCCTAACCATACCTATGGGCTCCGAATCCAATGGCGATATCCATTTTGCTCTGCAAATTCATGGAGAGCTAACCCTAACCCTAAGTAGAATTTTCCCCAATGGGATTTTTCCATGTATTTTCCCATGAAATATACATAAGTCCGGCTGAAAAGGCCTGACTCCTCCTAACGATACCAATGTGCTCCGAATAGCGGTGTCTATTTTGCTCTGCGAATTCATGGAGAGCTAAACCTAAGCCTAAGTAGAATTTTCCCCAATGGGATTTTCCCATGTATTTTGCCATGAAATGTACATAAGTCCGGCTCAAAAGGCATGACCCCTCCTAACCATACCTATGGGCTCCGAATCCAATGGCGATCTCTGTTTTGCTCTGCAAATTCATGGACATAAGTAGAATTTTCCCCAATGGGATTTTCCCATGTATTTTCCCAGGAAATGTACATAAGGCCGGCTGAAAAGGCCTGACCCCTCCTAACCATACCAATGCGCTCCGAATCCAATGGCGATGTCTGTTTTGCTCTGCGAATTCATGGAGAGCTAACCCTAACCCTAAGTAGAATTTTCCCCAAAGGGATTTTCCCATGTATTTTGCCATGAAATGTATATAGGTCCGGCTCAAAAGGCCTGACCCCTCCTAACCATACCTATGGGCTCCGAATCCAATGGCGATGTCTGTTTTGCTCTGCGAATTCATGGAGAGCTAAGTGTAACCCTAAGTAGAATTTTCCCCAATGGGATTTTCCCATCTATTTGCCCAGGAAATGTACATAAGGCCGGCTGAAAAGGCCTGACCCCTCCTAACCATACTAATGGGCTCCAAATCCAATGGCGATGTCTGTTATGCTCTGCGAATTCATGGAGAGCTAACCCTAACCCTAAGTAGAATTTTCCCCAATGGGATTTTTCCATGTATTTTCCCATGAAATATACATAAGTCCGGCTGAAAAGGCCTGACTCCTCCTAACGATACCAATGTGCTCCGAATAGCGGTGTCTATTTTGCTCTGCGAATTCATGGAGAGCTAAACCTAAGCCTAAGTAGAATTTTCCCCAATGGGATTTTCCCATGTATTTTGCCATGAAATGTACATAAGTCCGGCTCAAAAGGCATGACCCCTCCTAACCATACCTATGGGCTCCAAATCCAATGGCGATCTCTGTTTTGCTCTGCAAATTCATGGACATAAGTAGAATTTTCCCCAATGGGATTTTCCCATGTATTTTCCCAGGAAATGTACATAAGGCCGGCTGAAAAGGCCTGACCCCTCCTAACCATACCAATGCGCTCCGAATCCAATGGCGATGTCTGTTTTGCTCTGCGAATTCATGGAGAGCTAACCCTAACCCTAAGTAGAATTTTCCCCAAAGGGATTTTCCCATGTATTTTGCCATGAAATGTATATAGGTCCGGCTCAAAAGGCCTGACCCCTCCTAACCATACCTATGGGCTCCGAATCCAATGGCGATGTCTGTTTTGCTCTGCGAATTCATGGAGAGCTAAGTGTAACCCTAAGTAGAATTTTCCCCAATGGGATTTTCCCATCTATTTGCCCAGGAAATGTACATAAGGCCGGCTGAAAAGGCCTGACCCCTCCTAACCATACTAATGGGCTCCAAATCCAATGGCGATGTCTGTTATGCTCTGCGAATTCATGGAGAGCTAACCCTACCCTTAAGTGGAATTTTCCCCAATGGGATTTTCCCATGTATTTTGCCATGAAATGTACATAAGTCCGGCTCAAAAGGCCTGACCGCTCCGAACCATACCTATGGGCTCCGAATCCAATGGCGATGTCTGTTTTGCTCTGCGAATTCATGGAGAGCTAACCCTAACCCTAAGTAGAATTTTCCCCAAAGGGATTTTCCCATGTATTTTGTTATGAAATGTATATAGGTCCAGCTCAAAAGGCATGACCCCTCCTAACCATACCTATGGGCTCCGAATCCAATGGCGATGTCTGTTTTGCTGTGCGAATTCATGGAGAGCTAACCCTAACCCTAAGTAGAATTTTCCACAATATGATTTTCCCATGTATTTTTGCAGGAAATGTACATAAGGCTGGCTCAAAAGGCCTGACCCCTCCTAACCATACCTATGTGCTCCGAATCCAAAGCCGGTGTCTGTTTTGCTCTGCGAATTCATGCAGAGCTAAGTGTAACCCTAAGTAGAATTTTCCCCAATGGGATTTTCCCATGTATTTTCCCAGGAAATGTACATAAGGCCGGCTGAAAAGGCCTGACCCCTCCTAACCATACTAATGGGCTCCAAATCCAATGGCGATGTCTGTTATGCTCTGCGAATTCATGGATAGCTAACCCTACCCCTAAGTAGAATTTTCCCCAATGGGATTTTCCCATGTATTTTGCCATGAAATGTACATAAGGCCTGACCCCTCCTAACCATACCTATGGTCTCCGAACCCAATGGTGATGTCTGTTTTGCTCTGCGAATTCATGTAGAGCTAACCCTAACCCTAAGTAGAATTTTCCGCAATGGGATTTTCCCATGTATTTTCCCATGAAATGTACATAAGTCCGGCTGAAAAGGCCTCACCCCTCCTAACCATACCTATGGGCTCCGAATCCAATGGCGATATCCATTTTGCTCTGCGAATTCATGGAGAGCTAACCCTAACCCTAAGTAGAATTTTCCCCAATGGGATTTTTCCATGTATTTTCCCATGAAATATACATAAGTCCGGCTGAAAAGGCCTGACTCCTCCTAACGATACCAATGGGCTCCGAATAGCGGTGTCTATTTTGCTCTGCGAATTCATGGAGAGCTAAACCTAAGCCTAAGTAGAATTTTCCCCAATGGGATTTTCCCATGTATTTTGCCATGAAATGTACATAAGTCCGGCTCAAAAGGCATGACCCCTCCTAACCATACCTATGGGCTCCGAATCCAATGGCGATCTCTGTTTTGCTCTGCAAATTCATGGACATAAGTAGAATTTTCCCCAATGGGATTTTCCCATGTATTTTCCGAGGAAATGTACATAAGGCCGGCTGAAAAGGCCTGACCCCTCCTAACCATACCAATGCGCTCCGAATCCAATGGCGATGTCTGTTTTGCTCTGCGAATTCATGGAGAGCTAACCCTAACCCTAAGTAGAATTTTCCCCAAAGGGATTTTCCCATGTATTTTGCCATGAAATGTATATAGGTCCGGCTCAAAAGGCCTGACCCCTCCTAACCATACCTATGGGCTCCGAATCCAATGGCGATGTCTGTTTTGCTCTGCGAATTCATGGAGAGCTAAGTGTAACCCTAAGTAGAATTTTCCCCAATGGGATTTTCCCATGTATTTGCCCAGGAAATGTACATAAGGCCGGCTGAAAAGGCCTGAACCCTCCTAACCATACTAATGGGCTCCAAATCCAATGGCGATGTCTGTTATGCTCTGCGAATTCATGGAGAGCTAACCCTACCCTTAAGTGGAATTTTCCCCAATGGGATTTTCCCATGTATTTTGCCATGAAATGTACATAAGTCCGGCTCAAAAGGCCTGACCGCTCCGAACCATACCTATGGGCTCCGAATCCAATGGCGATGTCTGTTTTGCTCTGCGAATTCATGGAGAGCTAACCCTAACCCTAAGTAGAATTTTCCCCAATGGGATTTTCCCATGTATTTTGGCAGGAAATATACATAAGGCTGGCTCAAAAGGCCTGACCCCTCCTAACCATACCAATGGGCTCCGAATCCAATGGCGATGTCTGTTTTGCTCTGCGAATTCATGGAGAGCTAACCCTAACCCTAAGTAGAATTTTCCCCAAAGGGATTTTCCCATGTATTTTGTTATGAAATGTATATAGGTCCAGCTCAAAAGGCATGACCCCTCCTAACCAAACCTATGGGCTCCGAATCCAATGGCGATGTCTGTTTTGCTGTGCGAATTCATGGAGAGCTAACCCTAACCCTAAGTAGAATTTTCCACAATATGATTTTCCCATGTATTTTTGCAGGAAATGTACATAAGGCTGGCTCAAAAGGCCTGACCCCTCCTAACCATACCTATGTGCTCCGAATCCAAAGCCGGTGTCTGTTTTGCTCTGCGAATTCATGCAGAGCTAAGTGTAACCCTAAGTAGAATTTTCCCCAATGGGATTTTCCCATGTATTTTCCCAGGAAATGTACATAAGGCCGGCTGAAAAGGCCTGACCCCTCCTAACCATACTAATGGGCTCCAAATCCAATGGCGATGTCTGTTATGCTCTGCGAATTCATGGATAGCTAACCCTACCCCTAAGTAGAATTTTCCCCAATGGGATTTTCCCATGTATTTTGCCATGAAATGTACATAAGGCCTGACCCCTCCTAACCATACCTATGGGCTCCGAACCCAATGGTGATGTCTGTTTTGCTCTGCGAATTCATGTAGAGCTAACCCTAACCCTAAGTAGAATTTTCCGCAATGGGATTTTCCCATGTATTTTCCCATGAAATGTACATAAGTCCGGCTGAAAAGGCCTCACCCCTCCTAACCATACCTATGGGCTCCGAATCCAATGGCGATATCCATTTTGCTCTGCGAATTCATGGAGAGCTAACCCTAACCCTAAGTAGAATTTTCCCCAATGGGATTTTTCCATGTATTTTCCCATGAAATATACATAAGTCCGGCTGAAAAGGCCTGACTCCTCCTAACGATACCAATGGGCTCCGAATAGCGGTGTCTATTTTGCTCTGCGAATTCATGGAGAGCTAAACCTAAGCCTAAGTAGAATTTTCCCCAATGGGATTTTCCCATGTATTTTGCCATGAAATGTACATAAGTCCGGCTCAAAAGGCATGACCCCTCCTAACCATACCTATGGGCTCCGAATCCAATGGCGATCTCTGTTTTGCTCTGCAAATTCATGGACATAAGTAGAATTTTCCCCAATGGGATTTTCCCATGTATTTTCCCAGGAAATGTACATAAGGCCGGCTGAAAAGGCCTGACCCCTCCTAACCATACCAATGCGCTCCGAATCCAATGGCGATGTCTGTTTTGCTCTGCGAATTCATGGAGAGCTAACCCTAACCCTAAGTAGAATTTTCCCCAAAGGGATTTTCCCATGTATTTTGCCATGAAATGTATATAGGTCCGGCTCAAAAGGCCTGACCCCTCCTAACCATACCTATGGGCTCCGAATCCAATGGCGATGTCTGTTTTGCTCTGCGAATTCATGGAGAGCTAAGTGTAACCCTAAGTAGAATTTTCCCCAATGGGATTTTCCCATGTATTTGCCCAGGAAATGTACATAAGGCCGGCTGAAAAGGCCTGACCCCTCCTAACCATACTAATGGGCTCCAAATCCAATGGCGATGTCTGTTATGCTCTGCGAATTCATGGAGAGCTAACCCTACCCCTAAGTGGAATTTTCCCCAATGGGATTTTCCCATGTATTTTGCCATGAAATGTACATAAGTCCGGCTCAAAAGGCCTGACCCCTCTTAACCATACCTATGGGCTCCGAATCCAATGGCGATGTCTGTTTTGCTCTGCGAATTCATGGAGAGCTAACCCTAACCCTAAGTAGAATTTTCCACAATATGATTTTCCCATGTATTTTTGCAGGAAATGTACATAAGGCTGGCTCAAAAGGCCTGACCCCTCCTAACCATACCTATGTGCTCCGAATCCAATGCCGGTGTCTGTTTTGCTCTGCGAATTCATGCAGAGCTAAGTGTAACCCTAAGTAGAATTTTCCCCAATGGGATTTTCCCATGTATTTTCCCAGGAAATGTACATAAGGCCGGCTGAAAAGGCCTGACCCCTCCTAACCATACTAATGGGCTCCAAATCCAATGGCGATGTCTGTTATGCTCTGCGAATTCATGGAGAGCTAACCCTACCCCTAAGTAGAATTTTCCCCAATGGGATTTTCCCATGTATTTTGCCATGAAATGTACATAAGGCCTGACCCCTCCTAACCATACCTATGGGCTCCGAACCCAATGGTGATGTCTGTTTTGCTCTGCGAATTCATGGAGAGCTAACCCTAACCCTAAGTAGAATTTTCCGCAATGGGATTTTCCATTGTATTTTCCCATGAAATGTACATAAGTCCGGCTGAAAAGGCCTGAATCCTCCTAACGATACCAATGTGCTCCGAATAGCGGTGTCTATTTTGCTCTGCGAATTCATGGAGAGCTAAACCTAAGCCTAAGTAGAATTTTCCCCAATGGGATTTTCCCATGTATTTTGCCATGAAATGTACATAAGTCCGGCTCAAAAGGCATGACCCCTCCTAACCATACCTATGGGCTCCGAATCCAATGGCGATGTCTGTTTTGCTCTGCGAATTCATGGAGAGCTAACCCTAACCCTAAGTAGAATTTTCCCCAAAGGGATTTTCCCATGTATTTTGCCATGAAATGTATATAGGTCCAGCTCAAAAGGCATAACCCCTCCTAACCATACCTATGGGCTCCGAATTAAATGGCGATGTCTGTTTTGCTGTGCGAATTCATGGAGAGCTAACCCTAACCCTAAGTAGAATTTTCCACAATATGATTTTCCCATGTATTTTTGCAGGAAATGTACATAAGGCTGGCTCAAAAGGCCTGACCCCTCCTAACCATACCTATGGGCTCCGAATTAAATGGCGATGTCTGTTTTGCTCTGCGAATTCATGGAGAGCTAACCCTAACCCTAAGTAGAATTTTCCACAATATGATTTTTCCATGTATTTTCCCATGAAATATACATAAGTCCGGCTCAAAAGGCATGACCCCTCCTAACCATACCTATGGGCTCCGAATCCAATGGCGATGTCTGTTTTGCTCTGCGAATTCATGGAGAGCTAACCCTAACCCTAAGTAGAATTTTCCCCAATGGGATTTTCCCATGTATTTTGCCATGAAATGTATATAGGTCCAGCTCAAAAGGCATAACCCCTCCTAACCATACCTATGGGCTCCGAATTAAATGGCGATGTCTGTTTTGCTGTGCGAATTCATGGAGAGCTAACCCTAACCCTAAGTAGAATTTTCCACAATATGATTTTCCCATGTATTTTTGCAGGAAATGTACATAAGGCTGGCTCAAAAGGCCTGACCCCTCCTAACCATACCTATGGGCTCCGAATTAAACGGCGATGTCTGTTTTGCTCTGCGAATTCATGGAGAGCTAACCCTAACCCTAAGTAGAATTTTCCACAATATGATTTTTCCATGTATTTTCCCATGAAATATACATAAGTCCGGCTCAAAAGGCATGACCCCTCCTAACCATACCTATGGGCTCCGAATCCAATGGCGATGTCTGTTTTGCTCTGCGAATTCATGGAGAGCTAACCCTAACCCTAAGTAGAATTTTCCCCAATGGGATTTTCCCATGTATTTTGCCATGAAATGTATATAGGTCCAGCTCAAAAGGCATAACCCCTCCTAACCATACCTATGGGCTCCGAATCCAATGGCGATGTCTGTTTTGCTGTGCGAATTCATGGAGAGCTAACCCTAACCCTAAGTAGAATTTTCCACAATATGATTTTCCCATGTATTTTTGCAGGAAATGTACATAAGGCTGGCTCAAAAGGCCTGACTCCTCCTAACGATACCAATGGGCTCCGAATAGCGGTGTCTATTTTGCTCTGCGAATTCATGGAGAGCTAAACCTAAGCCTAAGTAGAATTTTCCCCAATGGGATTTTCCCATGTATTTTGCCATGAAATGTACATAAGTCCGGCTCAAAAGGCATGACCCCTCCTAACCATACCTATGGGCTCCGAATCCAATGGCGATCTCTGTTTTGCTCTGCAAATTCATGGACATAAGTAGAATTTTCCCCAATGGGATTTTCCCATGTATTTTCCCAGGAAATGTACATAAGGCCGGCTGAAAAGGCCTGACCCCTCCTAACCATACCAATGCGCTCCGAATCCAATGGCGATGTCTGTTTTGCTCTGCGAATTCATGGAGAGCTAACCCTACCCCTAAGTGGAATTTTCCCCAATGGGATTTTCCCATGTATTTTTGCAGGAAATGTACATAAGGCTGGCTCAAAAAGCCTGACCCCTCCTAACCATACCTATGTGCTCCGAATCCAATGCCGGTGTCTGTTTTGCTCTGCGAATTCATGCAGAGCTAAGTGTAACCCTCAGTAGAATTTTCCCCAATGGGATTTTCCCATGTATTTTCCCAGGAAATGTACATAAGGCCGGCTGAAAAAGCCTGACCCCTCCTAACCATACTAATGGGCTCCAAATCCAATGGCGATGTCTGTTATGCTCTGCGAATTCATGGAGAGCTAACCCTACCCCTAAGTAGAATTTTCCCCAATGGGATTTTCCCATGTATTTTGCCATGAAATGTACATAAGGCCTGACCCCTCCTAACCATACCTATGGGCTCCGAACCCAATGGTGATGTCTGTTTTGCTCTGCGAATTCATGGAGAGCTAACCCTAACCCTAAGTAGAATTTTCCGCAATGGGATTTTCCATTGTATTTTCCCATGAAATGTACATAAGTCCGGCTGAAAAGGCCTCACCCCTCCTAACCATACCTATGGGCTCCGAATCCAATGGCGATATCCATTTTGCTCTGCGAATTCATGGAGAGCTAACCCTAACCCTAAGTAGAATTTTCCCCAATGGGATTTTTCCATGTATTTTCCCATGAAATATACATAAGTCCGGCTGAAAAGGCCTGACTCCTCCTAACGATACCAATGTGCTCCGAATAGCGGTGTCTATTTTGCTCTGCGAATTCATGGAGAGCTAAACCTAAGCCTAAGTAGAATTTTCCCCAATGGGATTTTCCCATGTATTTTGCCATGAAATGTACATAAGTCCGGCTCAAAAGGCATGACCCCTCCTAACCATACCTATGGGCTCCGAATCCAATGGCGATGTCTGTTTTGCTCTGCGAATTCATGGAGAGCTAACCCTAACCCTAAGTAGAATTTTCCCCAAAGGGATTTTCCCATGTATTTTGCCATGAAATGTATATAGGTCCAGCTCAAAAGGCATAACCCCTCCTAACCATACCTATGGGCTCCGAATCCAATGGCGATGTCTGTTTTGCTGTGCGAATTCATGGAGAGCTAACCCTAACCCTAAGTAGAATTTTCCACAATATGATTTTCCCATGTATTTTTGCAGGAAATGTACATAAGGCTGGCTCAAAAGGCCTGACCCCTCCTAACCATACCTATGGGCTCCGAATCCAATGGCGATGTCTGTTTTGCTCTGCGAATTCATGGAGAGCTAACCCTAACCCTAAGTAGAATTTTCCCCAATGGGATTTTTCCATGTATTTTCCCATGAAATATACATAAGTCCGGCTGAAAAGGCCTGACTCCTCCTAACGATACCAATGGGCTCCGAATGGCGGTGTCTATTTTGCTCTGCGAATTCATGGAGAGCTAAACCTAAGCCTAAGTAGAATTTTCCCCAATGGGATTTTCCCATGTATTTTGCCATGAAATGTACATAAGTCCGGCTCAAAAGGCATGACCCCTCCTAACCATACCTATGGGCTCCGAATCCAATGGCGATGTCTGTTTTGCTCTGCAAATTCATGGACATAAGTAGAATTTTCCCCAATGGGATTTTCCCATGTATTTTCCCAGGAAATGTACATAAGGCCGGCTAAAAAGGCCTGACCCCTCCTAACCATACCAATGGGCTCCGAATCCAATGGCGATGTCTGTTTTGCTCTGCGAATTCATGGAGAGCTAACCGTAACCCTAAGTAGAATTTTCCCCAAAGGGATTTTCCCATGTATTTTGCCATGAAATGTATATAAGTCCGGCTCAAAAGGCATGACCCCTCCTAACCATACCTATGGGCTCCGAATCCAATGCCGGTGTCTGTTTTGCTCTGCAAATTCATGCAGAGCTAAGTGTAACCCTAAGTAGAATTTTCCCCAATGGGATTTTCCCATGTATTTGCCCAGGAAATGTACATAAGGCCGGCTGAAAAGGCCTGACCCCTCCTAACCATACTAATGGGCTCCAAATCCAATGGCGATGTCTGTTATGCTCTGCGAATTCATGGAGAGCTAACCCTACCCCTAAGTGGAATTTTCCCCAATGGGATTTTCCCATGTATTTTGCCATGAAATGTACATAAGTCCGGCTCAAAAGGCCTGACCCCTCCTAACCATACCTATGGGCTCCGAATCCAATGGCAATGTCTGTTTTGCTCTGCGAATTCATGGAGAGCTAACCCTAACCCTAAGTAGAATTTTCCCCAATGGGATTTTCCCATGTATTTTGGCAGGAAATATACATAAGTCCGGCTAAAAAGGCCTGACCCCTCCTAACCATACCTATGGGCTCCGAATCCAATGGCGATATCCATTTTGCTCTGCGAATTCATGGAGAGCTAACCCTAACCCTAAGTAGAATTTTCCCCAATGGGATTTTTCCATGTATTTTCCCATGAAATATACATAAGTCCAGCTGAAAAGGCCTGACTCCTCCTAACGATACCAATGGGCTCCGAATAGCGGTGTCTATTTTGCTCTGCGAATTCATGGAGAGCTAAACCTAAGGCTAAGTAGAATTTTCCCCAATGGGATTTTCCCATGTATTTTGCCATGAAATGTACATAAGTCCGGCTCAAAAGGCATGACCCCTCCTAACCATACCTATGGGCTCCGAATCCAATGGCGATCTCTGTTTTGCTCTGGAAATTCATGGACATAAGTAGAATTTTCCCCAATGGGATTTTCCCATGTATTTTCCCAGGAAATGTACATAAGGCCGGCTGAAAAGGCCTGACCCCTCCTAACCATACCAATGCGCTCCGAATCCAATGGCGATGTCTGTTTTGCTCTGCGAATTCATGGAGAGCTAACCCTAACCCTAAGTAGAATTTTCCCCAAAGGGATTTTCCCTTGTATTTTGCCATGAAATGTATATAGGTCCGGCTCAAAAGGCCTGACCCCTCCTAACCATACCTATGGGCTCCGAATCCAATGGCGATGTCTGTTTTGCTCTGCGAATTCATGGAGAGCTAAGTGTAACCCTAAGTAGAATTTTCCCCAATGGAATTTTCCCATGTATTTGCCCAGGAAATGTACATAAGGCCGGCTGAAAAGGCCTGACCCCTCCTAACCATACTAATGGGCTCCAAATCCAATGGCGATGTCTGTTATGCTCTGCAAATTCATGGAGAGCTAACCCTACCCCTAAGTGGAATTTTCCCCAATGGGATTTTCCCATGTATTTTGCCATGAAATGTACATAAGTCCGGCTGAAAAGGCCTGACCCCTCCTAACCATACCTATGTGCTCCGAATCCAATGCCGGTGTCTGTTTTGCTCTGCGAATTCATGCAGAGCTAAGTGTAACCCTAAGTAGAATTTTCCCCAATGGGATTTTCCCATGTATTTGCCCAGGAAATGTACATAAGGCCGGCTGAAAAGGCCTGACCCCTCCTAACCATACTAATGGGCTCCAAATCCAATGGCGATGTCTGTTATGCCCTGCGAATTCATGGAGAGCTAACCCTACCCCTAAGTGGAATTTTCCCCAATGGGATTTTCCCATGTATTTTGCAAATGAAATGTACATAAGTCCGGCTGAAAAGGCCTGACTCCTCCTAACGATACCAATGGGCTCCGAATAGCGGTGTCTATTTTGCTCTGCGAATTCATGGAGAGCTAAACCTAAGCCTAAGTAGAATTTTCCCCAATGGGATTTTCCCATGTATTTTGCCATGAAATGTACATAAGTCCGTCTCAAAAGGCATGACCCCTCCTAACCATACCTATGGGCTCCGAATCCAATGGCGATGTCTGTTTTGCTCTGCAAATTCATGGACATAAGTAGAATTTTCCCCAATGGGATTTTCCCATGTATTTTCCCAGGAAATGTACATAAGGCCAGCTGAAAAGGCCTGACCCCTCCTAACCATACCAATGGGCTCCGAATCCAATGGCGATGTCTGTTTTGCTCTGCGAATTCATGGAGAGCTAACCCTAACCCTAAGTAGAATTTTCCCCAAAGGGATTTTCCCATGTATTTTGCCATGAAATGTATATAGGTCCGGCTCAAAAGGCCTGACCCCTCCTAACCATACCTATGGGCTCCGAATCCAATGGCGATGTCTGTTTTGCTCTGCGAATTCATGGAGAGCTAACCCTAACCCTAAGTAGAATTTTCCACAATATGATTTTCCCATGTATTTTTGCAGGAAATATACATAAGGCTGGCTCAAAAGGCCTGACCCCTCCTAACCATACCTATGTGCTCCGAATCCAATGCCGGTGTCTGTTTTGCTCTGCGAATTCATGCAGAGCTAAGTGTAACCCTAAGTAGAATTTTCCCCAATGGGATTTTCCCATGTATTTGCCCAGGAAATGTACATAAGGCCGGCTGAAAAGGCCTGACCCCTCCTAACCATACTAATGGGCTCCAAATCCAATGGCGATGTCTGTTATGCTCTGCGAATTCATGGAGAGCTAACCCTAACCCTAAGTAGAATTTTCCCCAAAGGGATTTTCCCATGTATTTTGCCATGAAATGTATATAGGTCCGGCTCAAAAGGCCTGACCCCTCCTAACCATACCTATGGGCTCCGAATCCAATGGCGATGTCTGTTTTGCTCTGCGAATTCATGGAGAGCTAACCCTAACCCTAAGTAGAATTTTCCACAATATGATTTTCCCATGTATTTTTGCAGGAAATATACATAAGGCTGGCTCAAAAGGCCTGACCCCTCCTAACCATACCTATGTGCTCCGAATCCAATGCCGGTGTCTGTTTTGCTCTGCGAATTCATGCAGAGCTAAGTGTAACCCTAAGTAGAATTTTCCCCAATGGGATTTTCCCATGTATTTGCCCAGGAAATGTACATAAGGCCGGCTGAAAAGGCCTGACCCCTCCTAACCATACTAATGGGCTCCAAATCCAATGGCGATGTCTGTTATGCTCTGCGAATTCATGGAGAGCTAACCCTACCCCTAAGTGGAATTTTCCCCAATGGGATTTTCCCATGTATTTTGCCATGAAATGTACATAAGTCCGGCTCAAAAGGCCTGACCCCTCCTAACCATACCTATGGGCTCCGAATCCAATGGCGATGTCTGTTTTGCTCTGCGAATTCATGGAGAGCTAACCCTAACCCTAAGTAGAATTTTCCCCAATGGGATTTTTCCATGTATTTTCCCATGAAATATACATAAGTCCGGCTGAAAAGGCCTGACTCCTCCTAACGATACCAATGGGCTCCGAATGGCGGTGTCTATTTTGCTCTGCGAATTCATGGAGAGCTAAACCTAAGCCTAAGTAGAATTTTCCCCAATGGGATTTTCCCATGTATTTTGCCATGAAATGTACATAAGTCCGGCTCAAAAGGCATGACCCCTCCTAACCATACCTATGGGCTCCGAATCCAATGGCGATGTCTGTTTTGCTCTGCAAATTCATGGACATAAGTAGAATTTTCCGCAATGGGATTTTCCCATGTATTTTCCCATGAAATGTACATAAGGCCGGCTGAAAAGGCATGACCCCTCCTAACCATACCAATGGGCTCCGAATCCAATGCCGGTGTCTGTTTTGCTCTGCGAATTCATGGAGAACTAACCCTAACCCTAAGTAGAATTTTCCACAATGGGATTTTCCCATGTATTTTGCCATGAAATGTACATAAGTCCGGCTCAAAAGGCATGACCCCTCCTAACCATACCTATGGGCTCCGAATCCAATGGCGATGTCTGTTTTGCTCTGCGAATTCATGGAGAGCTAACCCTAACCCTAAGTAGAATTTTCCACAATATGATTTTCCCATGTATTTTTGCAGGAAATGTACATAAGGCTGGCTCAATAGGCCTGACCCCTCCTAACCATACCTATGTGCTCCGAATCCAATGCCGGTGTCTGTTTTGCTCTGCGAATTCATGCAGAGCTAAGTGTAACCCTAAGTAGAATTTTCCCCAATGGGATTTTCCCATGTATTTGCCCAGGAAATGTACATAAGGCCGGCTGAAAAGGCCTGACCCCTCCTAACCATACTAATGGGCTCCAAATCCAATGGCGATGTCTGTTATGCTCTGCGAATTCATGGAGAGCTAACCCTACCCCTAAGTGGAATTTTCCCCAATGGGATTTTCCCATGTATTTTGCCATGAAATGTACATAAGGCCTGACCCCTCCTAACCATACCTATGGGCTCCGAACCCAATGGTGATGTCTGTTTTGCTCTGCGAATTCATGGAGAGCTAACCCTAACCCTAAGTAGAATTTTCCGCAATGGGATTTTCCCATGTATTTTCCCATGAAATGTACATAAGTCCGGCTGAAAAGGCCTCACCCCTCCTAACCATACCTATGGGCTCCGAATCCAATGGCGATATCCATTTTGCTCTGCGAATTCATGGAGAGCTAACCCTAACCCTAAGTAGAATTTTCCCCAATGGGATTTTTCCATGTATTTTCCCATGAAATATACATAAGTCCGGCTGACAAGGCCTGACTCCTCCTAACGATACCAATGGGCTCCGAATAGTCGTGTCTATTTTGCTCTGCGAATTCATGGAGAGCTAAACCTAAGCGTAAGTAGAATTTTCCCCAATGGGATTTTCCCATGTATTTTGCCATGAAATGTACATAAGTCCGGCTCAAAAGGCATGACCCCTCCTAACCATACCTATGGGCTCCGAATCCAATGGCGATCTCTGTTTTGCTCTGCAAATTCATGGACATAAGTAGAATTTTCCCCAATGGGATTTTCCCATGTATTTTCCCAGGAAATGTACATAAGGCCGGCTGAAAAGGCCTGACCCCTCCTAACCATACCAATGGGCTCCGAATCCAATGGCGATGTCTGTTTTGCTCTGCAAATTCATGGACATAAGTAGAATTTTCCGCAATGGGATTTTCCCATGTATTTTCCCATGAAATGTACATAAGGCCGGCTGAAAAGGCCTGACCCCTCCTAACCATACCAATGGGCTCCGAATCCAATGCCGGTGTCTGTTTTGCTCTGCGAATTCATGGAGAACTAACCCTAACCCTAAGTAGAATTTTCCACAATGGGATTTTCCCATGTATTTTGCCATGAAATGTACATAAGTCCGGCTCAAAAGGCATGACCCCTCCTAACCATACCTATGGGCTCCGAATCCAATGGCGATGTCTGTTTTGCTCTGCGAATTCATGGAGAGCTAACCCTAACCCTAAGTAGAATTTTCCACAATATGATTTTCCCATGTATTTTTGCAGGAAATGTACATAAGGCTGGCTCAATAGGCCTGACCCCTCCTAACCATACCTATGTGCTCCGAATCCAATGCCGGTGTCTGTTTTGCTCTGCGAATTCATGCAGAGCTAAGTGTAACCCTAAGTAGAATTTTCCCCAATGGGATTTTCCCATGTATTTGCCCAGGAAATGTACATAAGGCCGGCTGAAAAGGCCTGACCCCTCCTAACCATACTAATGGGCTCCAAATCCAATGGCGATGTCTGTTATGCTCTGCGAATTCATGGAGAGCTAACCCTACCCCTAAGTGGAATTTTCCCCAATGGGATTTTCCCATGTATTTTGCCATGAAATGTACATAAGGCCTGACCCCTCCTAACCATACCTATGGGCTCCGAACCCAATGGTGATGTCTGTTTTGCTCTGCGAATTCATGGAGAGCTAACCCTAACCCTAAGTAGAATTTTCCGCAATGGGATTTTCCCATGTATTTTCCCATGAAATGTACATAAGTCCGGCTGAAAAGGCCTCACCCCTCCTAACCATACCTATGGGCTCCGAATCCAATGGCGATATCCATTTTGCTCTGCGAATTCATGGAGAGCTAACCCTAACCCTAAGTAGAATTTTCCCCAATGGGATTTTTCCATGTATTTTCCCATGAAATATACATAAGTCCGGCTGACAAGGCCTGACTCCTCCTAACGATACCAATGGGCTCCGAATAGTCGTGTCTATTTTGCTCTGCGAATTCATGGAGAGCTAAACCTAAGCGTAAGTAGAATTTTCCCCAATGGGATTTTCCCATGTATTTTGCCATGAAATGTACATAAGTCCGGCTCAAAAGGCATGACCCCTCCTAACCATACCTATGGGCTCCGAATCCAATGGCGATCTCTGTTTTGCTCTGCAAATTCATGGACATAAGTAGAATTTTCCCCAATGGGATTTTCCCATGTATTTTCCCAGGAAATGTACATAAGGCCGGCTGAAAAGGCCTGACCCCTCCTAACCATACCAATGGGCTCCAAATCCAATGGCGATGTCTGTTATGCTCTGCAAATTCATGGAGAGCTAACCCTACCCCTAAGTGGAATTTTCCCCAATGGGATTTTCCCATGTATTTTGCCATGAAATGTACATAAGTCCGGCTGAAAAGGCCTGACCCCTCCTAACCATACCTATGTGCTCCGAATCCAATGCCGGTGTCTGTTTTGCTCTGCGAATTCATGCAGAGCTAAGTGTAACCCTAAGTAGAATTTTCCCCAATGGGATTTTCCCATGTATTTGCCCAGGAAATGTACATAAGGCCGGCTGAAAAGGCCTGACCCCTCCTAACCATACTAATGGGCTCCAAATCCAATGGCGATGTCTGTTATGCCCTGCGAATTCATGGAGAGCTAACCCTACCCCTAAGTGGAATTTTCCCCAATGGGATTTTCCCATGTATTTTGCAAATGAAATGTACATAAGTCCGGCTGAAAAGGCCTGACTCCTCCTAACGATACCAATGGGCTCCGAATAGCGGTGTCTATTTTGCTCTGCGAATTCATGGAGAGCTAAACCTAAGCCTAAGTAGAATTTTCCCCAATGGGATTTTCCCATGTATTTTGCCATGAAATGTATATAGGTCCGGCTCAAAAGGCCTGACCCCTCCTAACCATACCTATGGGCTCCGAATCCAATGGCGATGTCTGTTTTGCTCTGCGAATTCATGGAGAGCTAACCCTAACCCTAAGTAGAATTTTCCACAATATGATTTTCCCATGTATTTTTGCAGGAAATATACATAAGGCTGGCTCAAAAGGCCTGACCCCTCCTAACCATACCTATGTGCTCCGAATCCAATGCCGGTGTCTGTTTTGCTCTGCGAATTCATGCAGAGCTAAGTGTAACCCTAAGTAGAATTTTCCCCAATGGGATTTTCCCATGTATTTGCCCAGGAAATGTACATAATGCCGGCTGAAAAGGCCTGACCCCTCCTAACCATACTAATGGGCTCCAAATCCAATGGCGATGTCTGTTATGCTCTGCGAATTCATGGAGAGCTAACCCTAACCCTAAGTAGAATTTTCCCCAAAGGGATTTTCCCATGTATTTTGCCATGAAATGTATATAGGTCCGGCTCAAAAGGCCTGACCCCTCCTAACCATACCTATGGGCTCCGAATCCAATGGCGATGTCTGTTTTGCTCTGCGAATTCATGGAGAGCTAACCCTAACCCTAAGTAGAATTTTCCACAATATGATTTTCCCATGTATTTTTGCAGGAAATATACATAAGGCTGGCTCAAAAGGCCTGACCCCTCCTAACCATACCTATGTGCTCCGAATCCAATGCCGGTGTCTGTTTTGCTCTGCGAATTCATGCAGAGCTAAGTGTAACCCTAAGTAGAATTTTCCCCAATGGGATTTTCCCATGTATTTGCCCAGGAAATGTACATAAGGCCGGCTGAAAAGGCCTGACCCCTCCTAACCATACTAATGGGCTCCAAATCCAATGGCGATGTCTGTTATGCTCTGCGAATTCATGGAGAGCTAACCCTACCCCTAAGTGGAATTTTCCCCAATGGGATTTTCCCATGTATTTTGCCATGAAATGTACATAAGTCCGGCTCAAAAGGCCTGACCCCTCCTAACCATACCTATGGGCTCCGAATCCAATGGCGATGTCTGTTTTGCTCTGCGAATTCATGGAGAGCTAACCCTAACCCTAAGTAGAATTTTCCCCAATGGGATTTTTCCATGTATTTTCCCATGAAATATACATAAGTCCGGCTGAAAAGGCCTGACTCCTCCTAACGATACCAATGGGCTCCGAATGGCGGTGTCTATTTTGCTCTGCGAATTCATGGAGAGCTAAACCTAAGCCTAAGTAGAATTTTCCCCAATGGGATTTTCCCATGTATTTTGCCATGAAATGTACATAAGTCCGGCTCAAAAGGCATGACCCCTCCTAAACATACCTATGGGCTCCGAATCCAATGGCGATGTCTGTTTTGCTCTGCAAATTCATGGACATAAGTAGAATTTTCCGCAATGGGATTTTCCCATGTATTTTCCCATGAAATGTACATAAGGCCGGCTGAAAAGGCCTGACCCCTCCTAACCATACCAATGGGCTCCGAATCCAATGCCGGTGTCTGTTTTGCTCTGCGAATTCATGGAGAACTAACCCTAACCCTAAGTAGAATTTTCCACAATGGGATTTTCCCATGTATTTTGCCATGAAATGTACATAAGTCCGGCTCAAAAGGCATGACCCCTCCTAACCATACCTATGGGCTCCGAATCCAATGGCGATGTCTGTTTTGCTCTGCGAATTCATGGAGAGCTAACCCTAACCCTAAGTAGAATTTTCCACAATATGATTTTCCCATGTATTTTTGCAGGAAATGTACATAAGGCTGGCTCAATAGGCCTGACCCCTCCTAACCATACCTATGTGCTCCGAATCCAATGCCGGTGTCTGTTTTGCTCTGCGAATTCATGCAGAGCTAAGTGTAACCCTAAGTAGAATTTTCCCCAATGGGATTTTCCCATGTATTTGCCCAGGAAATGTACATAAGGCCGGCTGAAAAGGCCTGACCCCTCCTAACCATACTAATGGGCTCCAAATCCAATGGCGATGTCTGTTATGCTCTGCGAATTCATGGAGAGCTAACCCTACCCCTAAGTGGAATTTTCCCCAATGGGATTTTCCCATGTATTTTGCCATGAAATGTACATAAGGCCTGACCCCTCCTAACCATACCTATGGGCTCCGAACCCAATGGTGATGTCTGTTTTGCTCTGCGAATTCATGGAGAGCTAACCCTAACCCTAAGTAGAATTTTCCGCAATGGGATTTTCCCATGTATTTTCCCATGAAATGTACATAAGTCCGGCTGAAAAGGCCTCACCCCTCCTAACCATACCTATGGGCTCCGAATCCAATGGCGATATCCATTTTGCTCTGCGAATTCATGGAGAGCTAACCCTAACCCTAAGTAGAATTTTCCCCAATGGGATTTTTCCATGTATTTTCCCATGAAATATACATAAGTCCGGCTGACAAGGCCTGACTCCTCCTAACGATACCAATGGGCTCCGAATAGTCGTGTCTATTTTGCTCTGCGAATTCATGGAGAGCTAAACCTAAGCGTAAGTAGAATTTTCCCCAATGGGATTTTCCCATGTATTTTGCCATGAAATGTACATAAGTCCGGCTCAAAAGGCATGACCCCTCCTAACCATACCTATGGGCTCCGAATCCAATGGCGATCTCTGTTTTGCTCTGCAAATTCATGGACATAAGTAGAATTTTCCCCAATGGGATTTTCCCATGTATTTTCCCAGGAAATGTACATAAGGCCGGCTGAAAAGGCCTGACCCCTCCTAACCATACCAATGGGCTCCGAATCCAATGGCGATGTCTGTTTTGCTCTGCAAATTCATGGACATAAGTAGAATTTTCCGCAATGGGATTTTCCCATGTATTTTCCCATGAAATGTACATAAGGCCGGCTGAAAAGGCCTGACCCCTCCTAACCATACCAATGGGCTCCGAATCCAATGCCGGTGTCTGTTTTGCTCTGCGAATTCATGGAGAACTAACCCTAACCCTAAGTAGAATTTTCCACAATGGGATTTTCCCATGTATTTTGCCATGAAATGTACATAAGTCCGGCTCAAAAGGCATGACCCCTCCTAACCATACCTATGGGCTCCGAATCCAATGGCGATGTCTGTTTTGCTCTGCGAATTCATGGAGAGCTAACCCTAACCCTAAGTAGAATTTTCCACAATATGATTTTCCCATGTATTTTTGCAGGAAATGTACATAAGGCTGGCTCAATAGGCCTGACCCCTCCTAACCATACCTATGTGCTCCGAATCCAATGCCGGTGTCTGTTTTGCTCTGCGAATTCATGCAGAGCTAAGTGTAACCCTAAGTAGAATTTTCCCCAATGGGATTTTCCCATGTATTTGCCCAGGAAATGTACATAAGGCCGGCTGAAAAGGCCTGACCCCTCCTAACCATACTAATGGGCTCCAAATCCAATGGCGATGTCTGTTATGCTCTGCGAATTCATGGAGAGCTAACCCTACCCCTAAGTGGAATTTTCCCCAATGGGATTTTCCCATGTATTTTGCCATGAAATGTACATAAGGCCTGACCCCTCCTAACCATACCTATGGGCTCCGAACCCAATGGTGATGTCTGTTTTGCTCTGCGAATTCATGGAGAGCTAACCCTAACCCTAAGTAGAATTTTCCGCAATGGGATTTTCCCATGTATTTTCCCATGAAATGTACATAAGTCCGGCTGAAAAGGCCTCACCCCTCCTAACCATACCTATGGGCTCCGAATCCAATGGCGATATCCATTTTG
Source organism: Natrix helvetica (assembly GCF_964273705.1). Lineage (NCBI taxonomy): Eukaryota > Metazoa > Chordata > Lepidosauria > Squamata > Natricidae > Natrix > Natrix helvetica. The sequence goes on from NC_138558.1 coordinate 41,174,637, forward strand.
CTCTGCGAATTCATGGAGAGCTAACCCTAACCCTAAGTAGAATTTTCCCCAATGGGATTTTTCCATGTATTTTCCCATGAAATATACATAAGTCCGGCTGACAAGGCCTGACTCCTCCTAACGATACCAATGGGCTCCGAATAGTCGTGTCTATTTTGCTCTGCGAATTCATGGAGAGCTAAACCTAAGCGTAAGTAGAATTTTCCCCAATGGGATTTTCCCATGTATTTTGCCATGAAATGTACATAAGTCCGGCTCAAAAGGCATGACCCCTCCTAACCATACCTATGGGCTCCGAATCCAATGGCGATCTCTGTTTTGCTCTGCAAATTCATGGACATAAGTAGAATTTTCCCCAATGGGATTTTCCCATGTATTTTCCCAGGAAATGTACATAAGGCCGGCTGAAAAGGCCTGACCCCTCCTAACCATACCAATGGGCTCCGAATCCAATGGCGATGTCTGTTTTGCTCTGCGAATTCATGGAGAGCTAACCCTAACCCTAAGTAGAATTTTCCCCAAAGGGATTTTCCCATGTATTTTGCCATGAAATGTATATAGGTCCAGCTCAAAAGGCATGACCCCTCCTAACCATACCTATGGGCTCCGAATCCAATGGCGATGTCTGTTTTGCTGTGCGAATTCATGGAGAGCTAAGTGTAACCCTAAGTAGAATTTTCCCCAATGGGATTTTCCCATGTATTTTCCCAGGAAATGTACATAAGGCCGGCTGAAAAGGCCTGACCCCTCCTAACCATACTAATGGGCTCCAAATCCAATGGCGATGTCTGTTATGCTTTGCGAATTCATGGAGAGCTAACCCTACCCCTAAGTGGAATTTTCCCCAATGGGATTTTCCCATGTATTTTGCCATGAAATGTACATAAGTCCGGCTCAAAAGGCCTGACCCCTCCTAACCATACCTATGGGCTCCGAATCCAATGGCGATGTCTGTTTTGCTCTGCGAATTCATGGAGAGCTAACCCTAACCCTAAGTAGAATTTTCCCCAATGGGATTTTCCCATGTATTTTGGCAGGAAATATACATAAGGCTGGCTCAAAAGGCCTGACCCCTCCTAACCATACCAATGGGCTCCGAATCCAATGGCGATGTCTGTTTTGCTCTGCGAATTCATGGAGAGCTAACCCTAACCCTAAGTAGAATTTTCCCCAAAGGGATTTTCCCATGTATTTTGCCATGAAATGTACATAAGTCCGGCTGAAAAGGCCTCACCCCTCCTAACCATACCTATGGGCTCCGAATCCAATGGCGATATCCATTTTGCTCTGCGAATTCATGCAGAGCTAAGTGTAACCCTAAGTAGAATTTTCCCCAATGGGATTTTCCCATGTATTTGCCCAGGAAATGTACATAAGGCCGGCTGAAAAGGCCTGACCCCTCCTAACCATACTAATGGGCTCCAAATCCAATGGCGATGTCTGTTATGCTCTGCGAATTCATGGAGAGCTAACCCTACCCCTAAGTGGAATTTTCCCCAATGGGATTTTCCCATGTATTTTGCAAATGAAATGTACATAAGTCCGGCTCAAAAGGCCTGACCCCTCCTAACCATACCTATGGGCTCCGAATCCAATGGCGATGTCTGTTTTGCTCTGCGAATTCATGGAGAGCTAACCCTAACCCTAAGTAGAATTTTCCCCAATGGGATTTTCCCATATATTTTGGCAGGAAATATACATAAGGCTGGCTCAAAAGGCCTGACCCCTCCTAACCATACCAATGGGCTCCGAATCCAATGGCGATGTCTGTTTTGCTCTGCGAATTCATGGAGAGCTAACCCTAACCCTAAGTAGAATTTTCCCCAAAGGGATTTTCCCATGTATTTTGGCATGAAATGTATATAGGTCCAGCTCAAAAGGCATGACCCCTCCTAACCATACCTATGGGCTTCGAATCCAATGGCGATGTCTGTTTTGCTCTGCAAATTCATGGACATAAGTAGAATTTTCCCCAATGGGATTTTCCCATGTATTTTCCCAGGAAATGTACATAAGGCCGGCTGAAAAGGCCTGACCCCTCCTAACCATACCAATGGGCTCCGAATCCAATGCCGGTGTCTGTTTTGCTCTGCGAATTCATGCAGAGCTAAGTGTAACCCTAAGTAGAATTTTCCCCAATGGGATTTTCCCATGTATTTGCCCAGGAAATGTACATAAGGCCGGCTGAAAAGGCCTGACCCCTCCTAACCATACTAATGGGCTCCAAATCCAATGGCGATGTCTGTTATGCCCTGCGAATTCATGGAGAGCTAACCCTACCCCTAAGTGGAATTTTCCCCAATGGGATTTTCCCATGTATTTTGCAAATGAAATGTACATAAGTCCGGCTGAAAAGGCCTGACTCCTCCTAACGATACCAATGAGCTCCGAATAGCGGTGTCTATTTTGCTCTGCGAATTCATGGAGAGCTAAACCTAAGCCTAAGTAGAATTTTCCCCAATGGGATTTTCCCATGTATTTTGCCATGAAATGTACATAAGTCCGGCTCAAAAGGCATGACCCCTCCTAACCATACCTATGGGCTCCGAATCCAATGGCGATCTCTGTTTTGCTCTGCAAATTCATGGACATAAGTAGAATTTTCCCCAATGGTTTTTTCCCATGTATTTTCCCAGGAAATGTACATAAGGCCGGCTGAAAAGGCCTGACCCCTCCTAACCATACCAATGCGCTCCGAATCCAATGGCGATGTCTGTTTTGCTCTGCGAATTCATGGAGAGCTAACCCTAACCCTAAGTAGAATTTTCCCCAAAGGGATTTTCCCATGTATTTTGCCATGAAATGTATATAGGTCCGGCTCAAAAGGCCTGACCCCTCCTAACCATACCTATGGGCTCCGAATCCAATGGCGATGTCTGTTTTGCTCTGCGAATTCATGGAGAGCTAACCCTAACCCTAAGTAGAATTTTCCCCAATGGGATTTTCCCATGTATTTGCCCAGGAAATGTACATAAGGCCGGCTGAAAAGGCCTGACCCCTCCTAACCATACTAATGGGCTCCAAATCCAATGGCGATGTCTGTTATGCTCTGCAAATTCATGGAGAGCTAACCCTACCCCTAAGTGGAATTTTCCCCAATGGGATTTTCCCATGTATTTTGCCATGAAATGTACATAAGTCCGGCTCAAAAGGCCTGACCCCTCCTAACCATACCTATGGGCTCCGAATCCAATGGCGATGTCTGTTTTGCTCTGCGAATTCATGGAGAGCTAACCCTAACCCTAAGTAGAATTTTCCCCAATGGGATTTTCCCATGTATTTTGGCAGGAAATATACATAAGGCTGGCTCAAAAGGCCTGACCCCTCCTAACCATACCAATGGGCTCCGAATCCAATGGCGATGTCTGTTTTGCTCTGCGAATTCATGGAGAGCTAACCCTAACCCTAAGTAGAATTTTCCCCAAAGGGATTTTCCCATGTATTTTGCCATGAAATGTATATAGGTCCGGCTCAAAAGGCCTGACCCCTCCTAACCATACCTATGGGCTCCGAATCCAATGGCGATGTCTGTTTTGCTCTGCGAATTCATGGAGAGCTAACCCTAACCCTAAGTAGAATTTTCCCCAATGGGATTTTCCCATGTATTTGCCCAGGAAATGTACATAAGGCCGGCTGAAAAGGCCTGACCCCTCCTAACCATACTAATGGGCTCCAAATCCAATGGCGATGTCTGTTATGCTCTGCAAATTCATGGAGAGCTAACCCTACCCCTAAGTGGAATTTTCCCCAATGGGATTTTCCCATGTATTTGCCCAGGAAATGTACATAAGTCCGGCTCAAAAGGCCTGACCCCTCCTAACCATACCTATGGGCTCCGAATCCAATGGCGATGTCTGTTTTGCTCTGCGAATTCATGGAGAGCTAACCCTAACCCTAAGTAGAATTTTCCCCAATGGGATTTTCCCATGTATTTTGGCAGGAAATATACATAAGGCTGGCTCAAAAGGCCTGACCCCTCCTAACCATACCAATGGGCTCCGAATCCAATGGCGATGTCTGTTTTGCTCTGCGAATTCATGGAGAGCTAACCCTAACCCTAAGTAGAATTTTCCCCAAAGGGATTTTCCCATGTATTTTGGCATGAAATGTATATAGGTCCAGCTCAAAAGGCAAGACCCCTCCTAACCATACCTATGGGCTCCGAATCCAATGGCGATGTCTGTTTTGCTGTGCGAATTCATGGAGAGCTAACCCTAACCCTAAGTAGAATTTCCACAATATGATTTTCCCATGTATTTTTGCAGGAAATGTACATAAGGCTGGCTCAAAAGGCCTGACCCCTCCTAACCATACCTATGTGCTCCGAATCCAAAGCCGGTGTCTGTTTTGCTCTGCGAATTCATGCAGAGCTAAATGTAACCCTAAGTAGAATTTTCCCCAATGGGATTTTCCCATGTATTTTCCCAGGAAATGTACATAAGGCCGGCTGAAAAGGCCTGACCCCTCCTAACCATACTAATGGGCTCCAAATCCAATGGCGATGTCTGTTATGCTCTGCGAATTCATGGAGAGCTAACCCTAACCCTAAGTAGAATTTTCCCCAAAAGGATTTTCCCATGTATTTTGCCATGAAATGTATATAGGTCCGGCTCAAAAGGCCTGACCCCTCCTAACCATACCTATGGGCTCCGAATCCAATGGCGATGTCTGTTTTGCTCTGCGAATTCATGGAGAGCTAAGTGTAACCCTAAGTAGAATTTTCCCCAATGGGATTTTCCCATGTATTTGCCCAGGAAATGTACATAAGGCCGGCTGAAAAGGCCTGACCCCTCCTAACCATACTAATGGGCTCCAAATCCAATGGCGATGTCTGTTATGCTCTGCGAATTCATGGAGAGCTAACCCTACCCCTAAGTGGAATTTTCCCCAATGGGATTTTCCCATGTATTTTGCCATGAAATGTACATAAGTCCGGCTCAAAAGGCCTGACCCCTCCTAACCATACCTATGGGCTCCGAATCCAATGGCGATGTCTGTTTTGCTCTGCGAATTCATGGAGAGCTAACCCTAACCCTAAGTAGAATTTTCCCCAATGGGATTTTTCCATGTATTTTCCCATGAAATATACATAAGTCCGGCTGAAAAGGCCTGACTCCTCCTAACGATACCAATGGGCTCCGAATGGCGGTGTCTATTTTGCTCTGCGAATTCATGGAGAGCTAAACCTAAGCCTAAGTAGAATTTTCCCCAATGGGATTTTCCCATGTATTTTGCCATGAAATGTACATAAGTCCGGCTCAAAAGGCATGACCCCTCCTAACCACACCTATGGGCTCCGAATCCAATGGCGATGTCTGTTTTGCTCTGCAAATTCATGGACATAAGTAGAATTTTCCCCAATGGGATTTTCCCATGTATTTTCCCAGGAAATGTACATAAGGCCGGCTGAAAAGGCCTGACCCCTCCTAACCATACCAATGGGCTCCGAATCCAATGCCGGTGTCTGTTTTGCTCTGCGAATTCATGGAGAGCTAACCCTAACCCTAAGTAGAATTTTCCCCAATGGGATTTTCCCATGTATTTTGCCATGAAATGTACATAAGTCCGGCTCAAAAGGCATGACCCCTCCTAACCATACCTATGGGCTCCGAATCCAATGGCGATGTCTGTTTTGCTCTGCGAATTCATGGAGAGCTAACCCTAACCCTAAGTAGAATTTTCCACAATATGATTTTCCCATGTATTTTTGCAGGAAATGTACATAAGGCTGGCTCAAAAGGCCTGACCCCTCCTAACCATACCTATGTGCTCCGAATCCAATGCCGGTGTCTGTTTTGCTCTGCGAATTCATGCAGAGCTAAGTGTAACCCTAAGTAGAATTTTCCCCAATGGGATTTTCCCATGTATTTGCCCAGGAAATGTACATAAGGCCGGCTGAAAAGGCCTGACCCCTCCTAACCATACTAATGGGCTCCAAATCCAATGGCGATGTCTGTTATGCTCTGCGAATTCATGGAGAGCTAACCCTACCCCTAAGTGGAATTTTCCCCAATGGGATTTTCCCATGTATTTTGCAAATGAAATGTACATAAGTCCGGCTCAAAAGGCCTGACCCCTCCTAACCATACCTATGGGCTCCGAATCCAATGGCGATGTCTGTTTTGCTCTGCGAATTCATGGAGAGCTAACCCTAACCCTAAGTAGAATTTTCCCCAATGGGATTTTCCCATATATTTTGGCAGGAAATATACATAAGGCTGGCTCAAAAGGCCTGACCCCTCCTAACCATACCAATGGGCTCCGAATCCAATGGCGATGTCTGTTTTGCTCTGCAAATTCATGGACATAAGTAGAATTTTCCCCAATGGGATTTTCCCATGTATTTTCCCAGGAAATGTACATAAGGCCGGCTGAAAAGGCCTGACCCCTCCTAACCATACCAATGGGCTCCGAATCCAATGCCGGTGTCTGTTTTGCTCTGCGAATTCATGGAGAGCTAACCCTAACCCTAAGTAGAATTTTCCCCAATGGGATTTTCCCATGTATTTTGCCATGAAATGTACATAAGTCCGGCTCAAAAGGCATGACCCCTCCTAACCATACCTATGGGCTCCGAATCCAATGGCGATGTCTGTTTTGCTCTGCGAATTCATGGAGAGCTAACCCTAACCCTAAGTAGAATTTTCCACAATATGATTTTCCCATGTATTTTTGCAGGAAATGTACATAAGGCTGGCTCAAAAGGCCTGACCCCTCCTAACCATACCTATGTGCTCCGAATCCAATGCCGGTGTCTGTTTTGCTCTGCGAATTCATGCAGAGCTAAGTGTAACCCTAAGTAGAATTTTCCCCAATGGGATTTTCCCATGTATTTGCCCAGGAAATGTACATAAGGCCGGCTGAAAAGGCCTGACCCCTCCTAACCATACTAATGGGCTCCAAATCCAATGGCGATGTCTGTTATGCTCTGCGAATTCATGGAGAGCTAACCCTACCCCTAAGTGGAATTTTCCCCAATGGGATTTTCCCATGTATTTTGCAAATGAAATGTACATAAGTCCGGCTCAAAAGGCCTGACCCCTCCTAACCATACCTATGGGCTCCGAATCCAATGGCGATGTCTGTTTTGCTCTGCGAATTCATGGAGAGCTAACCCTAACCCTAAGTAGAATTTTCCCCAATGGGATTTTCCCATATATTTTGGCAGGAAATATACATAAGGCTGGCTCAAAAGGCCTGACCCCTCCTAACCATACCAATGGGCTCCGAATCCAATGGCGATGTCTGTTTTGCTCTGCGAATTCATGGAGAGCTAACCCTAACCCTAAGTAGAATTTTCCCCAAAGGGATTTTCCCATGTATTTTGGCATGAAATGTATATAGGTCCAGCTCAAAAGGCATGACCCCTCCTAACCATACCTATGGGCTCCGAATCCAATGGCGATGTCTGTTTTGCTGTGCGAATTCATGGAGAGCTAACCCTAACCCTAAGTAGAATTTCCACAATATGATTTTCCCATGTATTTTTGCAGGAAATGTACATAAGGCTGGCTCAAAAGGCCTGACCCCTCCTAACCATACCTTTGTGCTAAGAATCCAAAGCCGGTGTCTGTTTTGCTCTGCGAATTCATGCAGAGCTAAGTGTAACCCTAAGTAGAATTTTCCCCAATGGGATTTTCCCATGTATTTTCCCAGGAAATGTACATAAGGCCAGCTGAAAAGGCCTGACCCCTCCTAACCATACTAATGGGCTCCAAATCCAATGGCGATGTCTGTTATGCTCTGCGAATTCATGGAGAGCTAACCCTAACCCTAAGTAGAATTTTCCCCAAAAGGATTTTCCCATGTATTTTGCCATGAAATGTATATAGGTCCGGCTCAAAAGGCCTGACCCCTCCTAACCATACCTATGGGCTCCGAATCCAATGGCGATGTCTGTTTTGCTCTGCGAATTCATGGAGAGCTAAGTGTAACCCTAAGTAGAATTTTCCCCAATGGGATTTTCCCATGTATTTGCCCAGGAAATGTACATAAGGCCGGCTGAAAAGGCCTGACCCCTCCTAACCATACTAATGGGCTCCAAATCCAATGGCGATGTCTGTTATGCTCTGCGAATTCATGGAGAGCTAACCCTACCCCTAAGTGGAATTTTCCCCAAAAGGATTTTCCCATGTATTTTGCCATGAAATGTATATAGGTCCGGCTCAAAAGGCCTGACCCCTCCTAACCATACCTATGGGCTCCGAATCCAATGGCGATGTCTGTTTTGCTCTGCGAATTCATGGAGAGCTAAGTGTAACCCTAAGTAGAATTTTCCCCAATGGGATTTTCCCATGTATTTGCCCAGGAAATGTACATAAGGCCGGCTGAAAAGGCCTGACCCCTCCTAACCATACTAATGGGCTCCAAATCCAATGGCGATGTCTGTTATGCTCTGCGAATTCATGGAGAGCTAACCCTACCCCTAAGTGGAATTTTCCCCAATGGGATTTTCCCATGTATTTTGCCATGAAATGTACATAAGTCCGGCTGAAAAGGCCTGACCCCTCCTAACCATACCTATGGGCTCCGAATCCAATGGCGATGTCTGTTTTGCTCTGCGAATTCATGGAGAGCTAACCCTAACCCTAAGTAGAATTTTCCCCAATGGGATTTTTCCATGTATTTTCCCATGAAATATACATAAGTCCGGCTGAAAAGGCCTGACTCCTCCTAACGATAAAAAATGGGCTCCGAATGGCGGTGTCTATTTTGCTCTGCGAATTCATGGAGAGCTAAACCTAAGCCTAAGTAGAATTTTCCCCAATGGGATTTTCCCATGTATTTTGCCATGAAATGTACATAAGTCCGGCTCAAAAGGCATGACCCCTCCTAACCATACCTATGGGCTCCGAATCCAATGGCGATGTCTGTTTTGCTCTGCAAATTCATGGACATAAGTAGAATTTTCCCCAATGGGATTTTCCCATGTATTTTCCCAGGAAATGTACATAAGGCCGGCTGAAAAGGCCTGACCCCTCCTAACCATACCAATGGGCTCCGAATCCAATGCCGGTGTCTGTTTTGCTCTGCGAATTCATGGAGAGCTAACCCTAACCCTAAGTAGAATTTTCCCCAATGGGATTTTCCCATGTATTTTGCCATGAAATGTACATAAGTCCGGCTCAAAAGGCATGACCCCTCCTAACCATACCTATGGGCTCCGAATCCAATGGCGATGTCTGTTTTGCTCTGCAAATTCATGGACATAAGTAGAATTTTCCCCAATGGGATTTTCCCATGTATTTTCCCAGGAAATGTACATAAGTCCGGCTCAAAAGGCATGACCCCTCCTAACCATACCTATGTGCTCCGAATCCAATGCCGGTGTCTGTTTTGCTCTGCGAATTCATGCAGAGCTAAGTGTAACCCTAAGTAGAATTTTCCCCAATGGGATTTTCCCATGTATTTGCCCAGGAAATGTACATAAGGCCGGCTGAAAAGGCCTGACCCCTCCTAACCATACTAATGGGCTCCAAATCCAATGGCGATGTCTGTTATGCTCTGCGAATTCATGGAGAGCTAACCCTACCCCTAAGTGGAATTTTCCCCAATGGGATTTTCCCATGTATTTTGCCATGAAATGTACATAAGGCCTGACCCCTCCTAACCATACCTATGGGCTCCGAACCCAATGGTGATGTCTGTTTTGCTCTGCAAATTCATGGAGAGCTAACCCTAACCCTAAGTAGAATTTTCCGCAATGGGATTTTCCCATGTATTTTCCCATGAAATATACATAAGTCCGGCTGAAAAGGCCTCACCCCTCCTAACCATACCTATGGGCTCCGAATCCAATGGCGATATCCATTTTGCTCTGCGAATTCATGGAGAGCTAACTCTAACCCTAAGTAGAATTTTCCCCAATGGGATTTTTCCATGTATTTTCCCATGAAATATACATAAGTCCGGCTCACAAGGCCTGACTCCTCCTAACGATACCAATGGGCTCCGAATAGTGGTGTCTATTTTGCTCTGCGAATTCATGGAGAGCTAAACCTAAGCGTAAGTAGAATTTTCCCCAATGGGATTTTCCCATGTATTTTGCCATGAAATGTACATAAGTCCGGCTCAAAAGGCATGACCCCTCCTAACCATACCAATGGGCTCCGAATCCAATGGCGATGTCTGTTTTGCTCTGCGAATTCATGGAGAGCTAACCCTAACCCTAAGTAGAATTTTCCCCAAAGGGATTTTCCCATGTATTTTGCCATGAAATGTATATAGGTCCAGCTCAAAAGGCATGACCCCTCCTAACCATACCTATGGGCTCCGAATCCAATGGCGATGTCTGTTTTGCTGTGCGAATTCATGGAGAGCTAAGTGTAACCCTAAGTAGAATTTTCCCCAATGGGATTTTCCCATGTATTTGCCCAGGAAATGTACATAAGGCCGGCTGAAAAGGCCTGACCCCTCCTAACCATACTAATGGGCTCCAAATCCAATGGCGATGTCTGTTATGCTCTGCAAATTCATGGAGAGCTAACCCTACCCCTAAGTGGAATTTTCCCCAATGGGATTTTCCCATGTATTTTGCCATGAAATGTACATAAGTCCGGCTCAAAAGGCCTGACCCCTCCTAACCATACCTATGGGCTCCGAATCCAATGGCGATGTCTGTTTTGCTCTGCGAATTCATGGAGAGCTAACCCTAACCCTAAGTAGAATTTTCCCCAATGGGATTTTCCCATATATTTTGGCAGGAAATATACATAAGGCTGGCTCAAAAGGCCTGACCCCTCCTAATCATACCAATGGGCTCCGAATCCAATGGCGATGTCTGTTTTGCTCTGCGAATTCATGGAGAGCTAACCCTAACCCTAAGTAGAATTTTCCCCAAAGGGATTTTCCCATGTATTTTGCCATGAAATGTATATAGGTCCAGCTCAAAAGGCATGACCCCTCCTAACCATACCTATGGGCTCCGAATCCAATGGCGATGTCTGTTTTGCTGTGCGAATTCATGGAGAGCTAACCCTACCCCTAAGTGGAATTTTCCCCAATGGGATTTTCCCATGTATTTTGCCATGAAATGTACATAAGGCTGGCTCAAAAGGCCTGACCCCTCCTAACCATACTAATGGGCTCCAAATCCAATGGCGATGTCTGTTAGGCTCTGCGAATTCATGGAGAGCTAACCCTACCCCTAAGTGGAATTTTCCCCAATGGGATTTTCCCATGTATTTTGCCATGAAATGTACATAAGGCCGGCTGAAAAGGCCTGACCCCTCCTAACCATACTAATGGGCTCCAAATCCAATGGCGATGTCTGTTAGGCTCTGCGAATTCATGGAGAGCTAACCCTACCCCTAAGTGGAATTTTCCCCAATGGGATTTTCCCATGTATTTTGCAAATGAAATGTACATAAGTCCGGCTCAAAAGGCCTGACCCCTCCTAACCATACCTATGGGCTCCGAATCCAATGGCGATGTCTGTTTTGCTCTGCGAATTCATGGAGAGCTAACCCTAACCCTAAGTAGAATTTTCCCCAATGGGATTTTCCCATGTATTTTGGCAGGAAATATACATAAGGCCGGCTCAAAAGGCCTGACCCCTCCAAACCATACCAATGGGCTCCGAATCCAATGGCGATGTCTGTTTTGCTCTGCGAATTCATGGAGAGCTAACCCTAACCCTAAGTAGAATTTTCCCCAAAGGGATTTTCCCATGTATTTTGGCATGAAATGTATATAGGTCCAGCTCAAAAGGCATGACCCCTCCTAACCATACCTATGGGCTCCGAATCCAATCGCGATGTCTGTTTTGCTGTGCGAATTCATGGAGAGCTAACCCTAACCCTAAGTAGAATTTTCCACAATATGATTTTCCCATGTATTTTTGCAGGAAATGTACATAAGGCTGGCTCAAAAGGCCTGACCCCTACTAACCATACCTATGTGCTCCGAATCCAAAGCCGGTGTCTGTTTTGCTCTGCGAATTCATGCAGAGCTAAGTGTAACCCTAAGTAGAATTTTCCCCAATGGGATTTTCCCATGTATTTTCCCAGGAAATGTACATAAGGCCGGCTGAAAAGGCCTGACCCCTCCTAACCATACTAATGGGCTCCAAATCCAATGGCGATGTCTGTTATGCTCTGCGAATTCATGGAGAGCTAACCCTACCCCTAAGTAGAATTTTCCCCAATGGGATTTTCCCATGTATTTTGCCATGAAATGTACATAAGGCCTGACCCCTCCTAACCATACCTATGGGCTCCGAACCCAATGGTGATGTCTGTTTTGCTCTGCGAATTCATGGAGAGCTAACCCTAACCCTAAGTAGAATTTTCCCATGTATTTTCCCATGAAATGTACATAAGTCCGGCTGAAAAGGCCTCACCCCTCCTAACCATACCTATGGGCTTCGAATCCAATGGCGATATCCATTTTGCTCTGCGAATTCATGGAGAGCTAACCCTAACGCTAAGTAGAATTTTCCCCAATGGGATTTTTCCATGTATTTTCCCATGAAATATACATAAGTCCGGCTGAAAAGGCCTGACTCCTCCTAACGATACCAATGTGCTCCGAATAGCGGTGTCTATTTTGCTCTGCGAATTCATGGAGAGCTAAACCTAAGCCTAAGTAGAATTTTCCCCAATGGGATTTTCCCATGTATTTTTGCAGGAAATGTACATAAGGCTGGCTCAAAAGGCCTGACCCCTCCTAACCATACCTATGGGCTCCGAATCCAATGGCGATGTCTGTTTTGCTGTGCCAATTCATGGAGAGCTAACCCTAACCCTAAGTAGAATTTTCCACAATATGATTTTCCCATGTATTTTTGCAGGAAATGTACATAAGGCTGGCTCAAAAGGCCTGACCCCTCCTAACCATACTAATGGGCTCCAAATCCAATGGCGATGTCTGTTATGCTCTGCGAATTCATGGCGAGCTAACCCTAACCCTAAGTAGAATTTTCCACAATATGATTTTCCCATGTATTTTTGCAGGAAATGTACATAAGGCTGGCTCAAAAGGCCTGACCCCTCCTAACCATACTAATGGGCTCCAAATCCAATGGCGATGTCTGTTATGCTCTGCGAATTCATGGCGAGCTAACCCTACCCCTAAGTAGAATTTTCCCCAATGGGATTTTCCCATGTATTTTGCCATGAAATGTACATAAGTCCGGCTCAAAAGGCCTGACCCCTCCTAACCATACCTATGGGCTTCGAATCCAATGGCGATGTCTGTTTTGCTCTGCGAATTCATGGAGAGCTAACCCTAACCCTAAGTAGAATTTTCCCCAATGGGATTTTCCCATGTATTTTGCCATGAAATGTATATAAGTCCGGCTCAAAAGGCATGACCCCTCCTAACCATACCTATGGGCTCCGAATCGAATGGCGATGTCCGTTTTGCTCTGCAAATTCATGGACATAAGTAGAATTTTCCCCAATGGGATTTTCCCATGTATTTTCCCATGAAATGTACATAAGTCCGGCTCAAAAGGCCTGACCCCTCCTAACCATACCTATGGGCACCGAATCCAATGCCGGTGTCTGTTTTGCTCTGCGAATTCATGCAGAGCTAAGCGTAACCCTAAGTAGAATTTTCCCCAATGGGATTTTCCCATGTATTTAGCCAGGAAATGTACATAAGTCCGGCTCAAAAGGCCTGACCCCTACTAACCATACCTATGTGCTCCGAATCCAATGGCGGTGTATGTTTTGTTTTGCGAATTCATGGAGAGCTAAGCGTAACCCTAAGTAGAATTTGCCCCAATGGGATTTTCCCATGTATTTTCCCATGAAATGTATATAAGTCCGGCTCAAAAGGCATGACCCCTCCTAACCATACCTATGGGCTCCGAATCCAATGGCGATGTCTGTTTTGCTCTGCGAATTCATGGAGAGCTAACCCTAACCCTAAGTAGAATTTTCCGCAATGGGATTTTCCCATGTATTTTCCCATGAAATGTACATAAGTCCGGCTGAAAAGGCCTCACCCCTCCTAACCATACCTATGGGCTCCGAATCCAATGGCGATATCCATTTTGCTCTGCGAATTCATGGAGAGCTAACCCTAACGCTAAGTAGAATTTTCCCCAATGGGATTTTTCCATGTATTTTCCCATGAAATATACATAAGTCCGGCTGAAAAGGCCTGACTCCTCCTAACGATACCAATGTGCTCCGAATAGCGGTGTCTATTTTGCTCTGCGAATTCATGGAGAGCTAAACCTAAGCCTAAGTAGAATTTTCCCCAATGGGATTTTCCCATGTATTTTGCCATGAAATGTACATAAGTCCGGCTCAAAAGGCATGACCCCTCCTAACCATACCTATGGGCTCCGAATCCAATGGCGATGTCTGTTTTGCTCTGCGAATTCATGGAGAGCTAAGCGTAACCCTAAGTAGAATTTTCCCCAATGGGATTTTCCCATGTATTTAGCCAGGAAATGTACATAAGTCCGACTCAAAAAGCCTGACCCCTACTAACCATACCTATGTGCTCCGAATCCAATGGCGGTGTATGTTTTGTTTTGCGAATTCATGGAGAGCTAACCCTAACCCTAAGTAGAATTTTCCCCAAAGGGATTTTCCCATGTATTTTGCCATGAAATGTATATAGGTCCAGCTCAAAAGGCATAACCCCTCCTAAACATACCTATGGGCTCCGAATCCAATGGCGATGTCTGTTTTGCTGTGCGAATTCATGGAGAGCTAACCCTAACCCTAAGTAGAATTTTCCACAATATGATTTTCCCATGTATTTTTGCAGGAAATGTACATAAGGCTGGCTCAAAAGGACTGAACCCTCCTAACCATACCTATGGGCTCCGAATCCAATGGCGATGTCTGTTTTGCTCTGCGAATTCATGGAGAGCTAACCCTAACCCTAAGTAGAATTTTCCCCAAAGGGATTTTCCCATGTATTTTGCCATGAAATGTATATAGGTCCAGCTCAAAAGGCATAACCCCTCCTAACCATACCTATGGGCTCCGAATCCAATGCCGGTGTCTGTTTTGCTCTGCGAATTCATGCAGAGCTAAGTGTAACCCTAAGTAGAATTTTCCCCAATGGGATTTTCCCATGTATTTTCCCATGAAATGTACATAAGGCCGGCTGAAAAGGCCTGACCCCTGCTAACCATACTAATGGGCTCCAAATCCAATGGCGATGTCTGTTATGCTCTGCGAATTCATGGAGAGCTAACCCTAACCCTAAGTAGAATTTTCCCCAATGGGATTTTCCCATGTATTTTGCCATGAAATGTATATAAGTCCGGCTCAAAAGGCATGACCCCTCCTAACCATACCTATGGGCCCCGAATCCAATGGCGATGTCTGTTTTGCTCTGCTAATTCATGGAGAGCTAACCCTAAGTAGAATTTTCCCCAATGGGATTTTACCATGTATTTTGCCATGAAATGTACATAAGGCCTGACCCCTCCTAACCATACCTATGGGCTCCGAACCCAATGGTGATGTCTGTTTTGCTCTGCGAATTCATGGAGAGCTAACCCTAACCCTAAGTAGAATTTTCCGCAATGGGATTTTCCCATGTATTTTCCCATGAAATGTACATAAGTCCGGCTGAAAAGGCCTCACCCCTCCTAACCATACCTATGGGCTCCGAATCCAATGGCGATATCCATTTTGCTCTGCGAATTCATGGAGAGCTAACCCTAACCCTAAGTAGAATTTTCCCCAATGGGATTTTTCCATGTATTTTCCCATGAAATATACATAAGTCCGGCTGAAAAGGCCTGACTCCTCCTAACGATACCAATGGCCTCCGAATGGCGGTGTCTATTTTGCTCTGCGAATTCATGGAGAGCTAAACCTAAGCCTAAGTAGAATTTTCCCCAATGGGATTTTCCCATGTATTTTGCCATGAAATGTACATAAGTCCGGCTCAAAAGGCATGACCCCTCCTAACCATACCTATGGGCTCCGAATCCAATGGCGATGTCTGTTTTGCTCTGCAAATTCATGGACATAAGTAGAATCTTCCCCAATGGGATTTTCCCATGTATTTTCCCAGGAAATGTACATAAGGCCGGCTGAAAAGGCCTGACCCCTCCTAACCTTACCAATGGGCTCCGAATCCAATGGTGATGTCTGTTTTGCTCTGCGAATTCATGGAGAGCTAACCCTAACCCTAAGTAGAATTTTCCCCAAAGGGATTTTCCCATGTATTTTGCCATGAAATGTATATAGGTCCGGCTCAAAAGGCCTGACCCCTCCTAACCATACCTATGGGCTCCGAATCCAATGGCGATGTCTGTTTTGCTCTGCGAATTCATGGAGAGCTAACCCTAACCCTAAGTAGAATTTTCCACAATATGATTTTCCCATGTATTTTTGCAGGAAATGTACATAAGGCTGGCTCAAAAGGCCTGACCCCTCCTAACCATACCTATGTGCTCCGAATCCAATGCCGGTGTCTGTTTTGCTCTGCGAATTCATGCAGAGCTAAGTGTAACCCTAAGTAGAATTTTCCCCAATGGGATTTTCCCATGTATTTTGGCATGAAATGTATATAGGTCCAGCTCAAAAGGCATGACCCCTCCTAACCATACCAATGGGCTCCAAATCCAATGGCGATGTCTGTTTTGCTCTGCGAATTCATGGAGAGCTAACCCTAACCCTAAGTAGAATTTTCCCCAAAGGGATTTTCCCATGTATTTTGCCATGAAATGTATATAGGTCCGGCTCAAAAGGCCTGACCCCTCCTAACCATACCTATGGGCTCCGAATCCAATGGCGATGTCTGTTTTGCTCTGCGAATTCATGGAGAGCTAAGTGTAGCCCTAAGTAGAATTTTCCCCAATGGGATTTTCCCATGTATTTGCCCAGGAAATGTACATAAGGCCGGCTGAAAAGGCCTGACCCCTCCTAACCATACTAATGGGCTCCAAATCCAATGGCGATGTCTGTTATGCTCTGCGAATTCATGGAGAGCTAACCCTACCCCTAAGTGGAATTTTCCCCAATGGGATTTTCCCATGTATTTTGCCATGAAATGTACATAAGTCCGGCTCAAAAGGCCTGACCCCTCCTAACCATACCTATGGGCTCCGAATCCAATGGCGATGTCTGTTTTGCTCTGCGAATTCATGGAGAGCTAACCCTAACCCTAAGTAGAATTTTCCCCAAAGGGATTTTCCCATGTATTTTGCCATGAAATGTATATAGGTCCAGCTCAAAAGGCATGACCCCTCCTAACCATACCTATGGGCTCCGAATCCAATGGCGATGTCTGTTTTGCTGTGCGAATTCATGGAGACCTAACCCTAACCCTAAGTAGAATTTTCCACAATATGATTTTCCCATGTATTTTTGCAGGAAATGTACATAAGGCTGGCTCAAAAGGCCTGACCCCTCCTAACCATACCTATGTGCTCCGAATCCAATGCCGGTGTCTGTTTTGCTCTGCGAATTCATGCAGAGCTAAGTGTAACCCTAAGTAGAATTTTCCCCAATGGGATTTTCCCATGTATTTTCCCAGGAAATGTACATAAGGCCGGCTGAAAAGGCCTGACCCCTCCTAACCATACTAATGGGCTCCAAATCCAATGGCGATGTCTGTTATGCTCTGCGAATTCATGGAGAGCTAACCCTACCCCTAAGTAGAATTTTCCCCAATGGGATTTTTCCATGTATTTTCCCATGAAATATACATAAGTCCGGCTGAAAAGGCCTGACTCCTCCTAACGATACCAATGGGCTCCGAATGGCGGTGTCTATTTTGCTCTGCGAATTCATGGAGAGCTAAACCTAAGCCTAAGTAGAATTTTCCCCAATGGGATTTTCCCATGTATTTTGCCATGAAATGTACATAAGTCCGGCTCAAAAGGCATGACCCCTCCTAACCATACCTATGGGCTCCGAATCCAATGGCGATGTCTGTTTTGCTCTGCAAATTCATGGACATAAGTAGAATCTTCCCCAATGGGATTTTCCCATGTATTTTCCCAGGAAATGTACATAAGGCCGGCTGAAAAGGCCTGACCCCTCCTAACCTTACCAATGGGCTCCGAATCCAATGGTGATGTCTGTTTTGCTCTGCGAATTCATGGAGAGCTAACCCTAACCCTAAGTAGAATTTTCCCCAAAGGGATTTTCCCATGTATTTTGCCATGAAATGTATATAGGTCCGGCTCAAAAGGCCTGACCCCTCCTAACCATACCTATGGGCTCCGAATCCAATGGCGATGTCTGTTTTGCTCTGCGAATTCATGGACAGCTAACCCTAACCCTAAGTAGAATTTTCCACAATATGATTTTCCCATGTATTTTTGCAGGAAATGTACATAAGGCTGGCTCAAAAGGCCTGACCCCTCCTAACCATACCTATGTGCTCCGAATCCAATGCCGGTGTCTGTTTTCCTCTGCGAATTCATGCAGAGCTAAGTGTAACCCTAAGTAGAATTTTCCCCAATGGGATTTTCCCATGTATTTTGGCATGAAATGTATATAGGTCCAGCTCAAAAGGCATGACCCCTCCTAACCATACCAATGGGCTCCAAATCCAATGGCGATGTCTGTTTTGCTCTGCGAATTCATGGAGAGCTAACCCTAACCCTAAGTAGAATTTTCCCCAAAGGGATTTTCCCATGTATTTTGCCATGAAATGTATATAGGTCCGGCTCAAAAGGCCTGACCCCTCCTAACCATACCTATGGGCTCCGAATCCAATGGCGATGTCTGTTTTGCTCTGCGAATTCTTGGAGAGCTAAGTGTAGCCCTAAGTAGAATTTTCCCCAATGGGATTTTCCCATGTATTTGCCCAGGAAATGTACATAAGGCCGGCTGAAAAGGCCTGACCCCTCCTAACCATACTAATGGGCTCCAAATCCAATGGCGATGTCTGTTATGCTCTGCGAATTCATGGAGAGCTAACCCTACCCCTAAGTGGAATTTTCCCCAATGGGATTTTCCCATGTATTTTGCCATGAAATGTACATAAGTCCGGCTCAAAAGGCCTGACCCCTCCTAACCATACCTATGGGCTCCGAATCCAATGGCGATGTCTGTTTTGCTCTGCGAATTCATGGAGAGCTAACCCTAACCCTAAGTAGAATTTTCCCCAAAGGGATTTTCCCATGTATTTTGCCATGAAATATACATAAGGCTGGCTCAAAAGGCCTGACCCCTCCTAACCATACCAATGGGCTCCGAATCCAATGGCGATGTCTGTTTTGCTCTGCGAATTCATGGAGAGCTAACCCTAACCCTAAGTAGAATTTTCCCCAAAGGGATTTTCCCATGTATTTTGCCATGAAATGTATATAGGTCCAGCTCAAAACGCATAACCCCTCCTAACCATACCTATGGGCTCCGAATCCAATGGCGATGTCTGTTTTGCTGTGCGAATTCATGGAGAGCTAACCCTAACCCTTAGTAGAATTTTCCACAATATGATTTTCCCATGTATTTTTGCAGGAAATGTACATAAGGCTGGCTCAAAAGGCCTGAACCCTCCTAACCATACCTATGGGCTCCGAATCCAATGGCGATGTCTGTTTTGCTCTGCGAATTCATGGAGAGCTAACCCTAACCCTAGGTAGAATTTTCCCCAAAGGGATTTTCCTATGTATTTTGCCATGAAATGTATATAGGTCCAGCTCAAAAGGCATAAACCCTCCTAACCATACCTATGGGCTCCGAATCCAATGCCGGTGTCTGTTTTGCTCTGCGAATTCATGCAGAGCTAAGTGTAACCCTAAGTAGAATTTTCCCCAATGGGATTTTCCCATGTATTTTCCCATGAAATGTACATAAGGCCGGCTGAAAAGGCCTGACCCCTCCTAACCATACTAATGGGCTCCAAATCCAATGGCGATGTCTGTTATGCTCTGCGAATTCATGGAGAGCTAACCCTACCCCTAAGTAGAATTTTCCCCAATGGGATTTTCCCATGTATTTTGCCATGAAATGTACATAAGTCCGGCTCAAAAGGCCTGACCCCTCCTAACCATACCTATGGGCTCCGAATCCAATGGCGATGTCTGTTTTGCTCTGCGAATTCATGGAGAGCTAACCCTAACCCTAAGTAGAATTTTCCCCAATGGGATTTTCCCATGTATTTTGCCATGAAATGTATATAAGTCCGGCTCAAAAGGCATGACCCCTCCTAACCATACCTATGGGCTCCGAATCCAATGGCGATGTCCGTTTTGCTCTGCAAATTCATGGACATAAGTAGAATTTTCCCCAATGGGATTTTCCCATGTATTTTCCCATGAAATGTACATAAGTCCGGCTCAAAAGGCCTGACCCCTCCTAACCACACCTATGGGCACCGAATCCAATGCCGGTGTCTGTTTTGCTCTGCGAATTCATGCAGAGCTAAGCGTAACCCTAAGTAGAATTTTCCCCAATGGGATTTTCCCATGTATTTTCCCATGAAATGTACATAAGTCCGGCTCAAAAGGCCTGACCCCTACTAACCATACCTATGTGCTCCGAATCCAATGGCGGTGTATGTTTTGTTTTGCGAATTCATGGAGAGCTAAGCGTAACCCTAAGTAGAATTTTCCCCAATGGGATTTTCCCATGTATTTTGCCATGAAATGTATATAAGTCCGGCTCAAAAGGCATGACCCCTCCTAACCATACCTATGGGCTCCGAATCCAATGGCGATGTCTGTTTTGCTCTGCTAATTCATGGAGAGCTAACCCTAACCCTAAGTAGAATTTTCCCCAATGGGATTTTACCATGTATTTTGCCATGAAATGTACATAAGGCCTGACCCCTCCTAACCATACCTATGGGCTCCGAACCCAATGGTGATGTCTGTTTTGCTCTGCGAATTCATGGAGAGCTAACCCTAACCCTAAGTAGAATTTTCCGCAATGGGATTTTCCCATGTATTTTCCCATGAAATGTACATAAGTCCGGCTGAAAAGGCCTCACCCCTCCTAACCATACCTATGGGCTCCGAATCCAATGGCGATGTCTGTTTTGCTCTGCAAATTCATGGACATAAGTAGAATTTTCCCCAATGGGATTTTCCCATGTATTTTCCCAGGAAATGTACATAAGGCCGGCTGAAAAGGCCTGACCCCTCCTAACCATACCAATGGGCTCCGAATCCAATGGCGATGTCTGTTTTGCTCTGCGAATTCATGGAGAGCTAACCCTAACCCTAAGTAGAATTTTCCCCAAAGGGATTTTCCCATGTATTTTGCCATGAAATGTATATAGGTCCGGCTCAAAAGGCCTGACCCCTCCTAACCATACCTATGGGTTCCGAATCCAATGGCGATGTCTGTTTTGCTCTGCGAATTCATGGAGAGATAAGTGTAACCCTAAATAGAATTTTCCCCAATGGGATTTTCCCATGTATTTGCCCAGGAAATGTACATAAGGCCGGCTGAAAAGGCCTGACCCCTCCTAACCATACTAATGGGCTCCAAATCCAATGGCGATGTCTGTTATGCTCTGCGAATTCATGGAGAGCTAACCCTACCCCTAAGTGGAATTTTCCCCAATGGGATTTTCCCATGTATTTTGCCATGAAATGTACATAAGTCCGGCTCAAAAGGCCTGACCCCTCCTAACCATACCTATGGGCTCCGAATCCAATGGCGATGTCTGTTTTGCTCTGCGAATTCATGGAGAGCTAACCCTAACCCTAAGTAGAATTTTCCCCAATGGGATTTTCCCATGTATTTTGGCAGGAAATATACATAAGGCTGGCTCAAAAGGCCTGACCCCTCCTAACCGTTCCAATGGGCTCCGAATCCAATGGCGATGTCTGTTTTGCTCTGCGAATTCATGGAGAGCTAACCCTAACCCTAAGTAGAATTTTCCCCAAAGGGATTTTCCCATGCATTTTGCCATGAAATGTATATAGGTCCAGCTCAAAAGGCATGACCCCTCCTAACCATACCTATGGGCTCCGAATCCAATGGCGATGTCTGTTTTGCTGTGCGAATTCATGGAGAGCTAACCCTAACCCTAAGTAGAATTTTCCACAATATGATTTTCCCATGTATTTTTGCAGGAAATTTACATAAGGCTGGCTCAAAAGGCCTGACCCCTCCTAACCATACCTATGTGCTCCGAATCCAATGCCGGTGTCTGTTTTGCTCTGCGAATTCATGCAGAGCTAAGTGTAACCCTAAGTAGAATTTTCCCCAATGGGATTTTCCCATGTATTTTCCCAGGAAATGTACATAAGGCCGGCTGAAAAGGCCTGACCCCTCCTAACCATACTAATGGGCTCCAAATCCAATGGTGATGTCTGTTATGCTCTGCGAATTCATGGAGAGCTAACCCTACCCCTAAGTAGAATTTTCCCCAATGGGATATTCCCATGTATTTTGCCATGAAATGTACATAAGACCTGACCCCTCCTAACCATACCTATAGGCTCCGAACCCAATGGTGATGTCTGTTTTGCTCTGCGAATTCATGGAGAGCTAACCCTAACCCTAAGTAGAATTTTCCGCAATGGGATTTTCCCATGTATTTTCCCATGAAATGTACATAAGTCCGGCTGAAAAGGCCTCACCCCTCCTAACCATACCTATGGGCTCCGAATCCAATGGCGATATCCATTTTGCTCTGCGAATTCATGGAGAGCTAACCCTAACCCTAAGTAGAATTTTCCCCAATGGGATTTTCCCATGTATTTTCCCATGAAATATACATAAGTCCGGCTGAAAAGGCCTGACTCCTCCTAACGATACCAATGTGCTCCGAATAGCGGTGTCTATTTTGCTCTGCGAATTCATGGAGAGCTAAACCTAAGCCTAAGTAGAATTTTCCCCAATGGGATTTTTCCATGTATTTTGCCATGAAATGTACATAAGTCCGGCTCAAAAAGCATGACCCCTCCTAACCATACCTATGGGCTCCGAATCCAATGGCGATGTCTGTTTTGCTCTGCAAATTCATGGACATAAGTAGAATTTTCCCCAATGGGATTTTCCAATGTATTTTCCCAGGAAATGTACATAAGGCCGGCTGAAAAGGCCTGACCCCTCCTAACCATACCAATGGGCTCCGAATCCAATGGCGATGTCTGTTTTGCTCTGCGAATTCATGGAGAGCTAACCCTAACCCTAAGTAGAATTTTCCCCAAAGGGATTTTCCCATGTATTTTGCCATGAAATGTATATAGGTCCAGCTCAAAAGGCATGACCCCTCCTAACCATACCTATGGGCTCCGAATCCAATGGCGATGTCTGTTTTGCTGTGCGAATTCATGGAGAGCTAACCCTAACCCTAAGTAGAATTTTCCACAATATGATTTTCCCATGTATTTTTGCAGGAAATGTACATAAGGCTGGCTCAAAAGGACTGACCCCTCCTAACCATACCTATGGGTTCCGAATCCAAAGGCGATGTCTGTTTTGCTCTGCGAATTCATGGAGAGATAAGTGTAACCCTAAATAGAATTTTCCCCAATGGGATTTTCCCATGTATTTGCCCAGGAAATGTACATAAGGCCGGCTGAAAAGGCCTGACCCCTCCTAACCATACTAATGGGCTCCAAATCCAATGGCGATGTCTGTTATGCTCTGCGAATTCATGGAGAGCTAACCCTACCCCTAAGTGGAATTTTCCCCAATGGGATTTTCCCATGTATTTTGCCATGAAATGTACATAAGTCCGGCTCAAAAGGCCTGACCCCTCCTACCCATACCCATGGGCTCCGAATCCCATGGCGATGTCTGTTTTGCTCTGCGAATTCATGGAGAGCTAACCCTAACCCTAAGTAGAATTTTCCACAATATGATTTTCCCATGTATTTTTGCAGGAAATGTACATAAGGCTGGCTCAAAAGGCCTGACCCCTCCTAACCATACCTATGTGCTCCGAATCCAATGCCGGTATCTGTTGTGGTCTGCGAATTCATGCAGAGCTAAGTGTAACCCTAAGTAGAATTTTCCCCAATGGGATTTTCCCATGTATTTTCCCAGGAAATGTACATAAGGCCGGCTGAAAAGGCTTGACCCCTCCTAACCATACTAATGGGCTCCAAATTCTATGGCGATGTCTGTTATGCTCTGCGAATTCATGGAGAGCTAACCCTAACCCTAAGTAGAATTTTCCCCAATGGAATTTTCCCATGTATTTTGCCATGAAATGTATATAAGTCCGGCTCAAAAGGCATGACCCCTCCTAACCATACCTATGGGCTCCGAATCCAATGGCGATGTCCGTTTTGCTCTGCAAATTCATGGACATAAGTAGAATTTTCCCCAATGGGATTTTCCCATGTATTTTCCCATGAAATGTACATAAGTCCGGCTCAAAAGGCCTGACCCCTCCTAACCATTCCTATGGGCACCGAATCCAATGCCGGTGTCTGTTTTGCTCTGCAAATTCATGCAGAGCTAAGCGTAACCCTAAGTAGAATTTTCCCCAATGGGATTTTCCCATGTATTTTCCCAGGAAATGTACATAAGTCCGGCTCAAAAGGCCTGACCCCTCCTAACCATACCTATGTGCTCCGAATCCAATGGCGGTGTATGTTTTGTTTTGCGAATTCATGGAGAGCTAAGCGTAACCCTAAGTAGAATTTTCCCAAATGGGATCTTCCCATGTATTTTGCCATGAAATGTACATAAGGCCTGACCCCTCCTAACCATACCTATGGGCTCCGAACCCAATGGCGGTGTATGTTTTGTTTTGCGAATTCATGGAGAGCTAAGCGTAACCCTAAGTAGAATTTTCCCAAATGGGATTTTCCCATGTATTTTGCCATGAAATGTATATAAGTCCGGCTCAAAAGGCATGACCCCTCCTAACCATACCTATGGGCTCCGAATCCAATGGCGATGTCCATTTTGCTCTGCGAATTCATGGAGAGCTAACCCTAACCCTATGTAGAATTTTCCACAATATGATTTTCCCATGTATTTTGCCATGAAATGTACATAAGGCGGGCTCAAAAGGCCTGACCCCTCCTAACCATTACCTATGGGCACCGAATCCAATTGCGGTGTCTGTTTTGCTCTGCTAATTCATTGAGAGCTAACCCTAAGTAGAATTTTCCGCAATGGGATTTTCCCATGTATTTTCCCATGAAATGTACATAAGTCCGGCTGAAAAGGCCTGACTCCTCCTAACGATACCAATGGGCTCCGAATAGCGGTGTCTATTTTGCACTGCGAATTCATGGAGAGCTAAACCTAAGCCTAAGTAGAATTTTCCCCAATGGGATTTTCCCATGTATTTTTCCAGGAAATGTACATAAGGCCGGCTGAAAAGGCATGACCCCTCCTAACCATACCTATGGGCTCCGAATCCAATGGCGATGTCTATTTTGCTCTGCGAATTCATGGACATAAGTAGAATTTTCCCCAATTGGATTTTCCCATGTATTTTTCCATGAAATGTACATAAGTGCGGCTCAAAAGGCCTGACCCCTCCTAACTATACCTATGGGCTCCGAATCCAGTGGCGGTGTCTGTTTTGCTCTGGGAATTCATGCAGAGCTAACCCAAACCCTAAGTAGAATTTTCCCCAATGGGATTTTCCCATGTATTTTGCCATGAAATGTATATAGGTCCAGCTCAAAAGGCATGACCCCTCCTAACCATACCTATGGGCTCCGAATCCAATGGCGATGTCTATTTTGCTGTGCGAATTCATGGAGAGCTAACCCTAACCCTAAGTAGAATTTTCCACAATATGATTTTCCCATGTATTTTTGCAGGAAATGTACATAAGGCTGGCTCAAAAGGCCTGACCTCTCCTAACCATACCTATGTGCTCCGAATCCAATGCCGGTGTCTGTTTTGCTCTGCGAATTCATGCAGAGCTAAGTGTAACCCTAAGTAGAATTTTCCCCAATGGGATTTTCCCATGTATTTTCCCAGGAAATGTACACAAGGCCGGCTGAAAAGGCCTGACCCCTCCTAACCATACTAATGGGCTCCGAATCCAATGGCGATGTCCATTTTGCTCTGCGAATTCATGGAGAGCTAACCCTAACCCTAAGTAGAATTTTCCACAATATGATTTTCCCATGTATTTTGCCATGAAATGTATATAGGTCCAGCTCAAAAGGCCTGACCCCTCCTAACCATACCTATGGGCTCCGAATCCAATGGCGATGTCTGTTTTGCTGTGCGAATTCATGGAGAGCTAACCCTAACCCTAAGTAGAATTTTCCACAATATGATTTTCCCATGTATTTTGCCATGAAATGTATATAGGTCCAGCTCAAAAGGCCTGACCCCTCCTAACCATACCAATGGGCTCCGAATCCAATGGCGATGTCTGTTTTGCTCTGCGAATTCATGGAGAGCTAACCCTAACCCTAAGTAGAATTTTCCCCAAAGGGATTTTCCCATGTATTTTGCCATGAAATGTATATAGGTCCGGCTCAAAAGGCCTGACCCCTCCTAACCATACCTATGGGCTCCGAATCCAATGGCGATGTCTGTTTTGCTCTGCGAATTCATGGAGAGGTAACCCTAACCCTAAGTAGAATTTTCCCCAATGGGATTTTCCCATGTATTTTGGCAGGAAATATACATAAGGCTGGCTCAAAAGGCCTGACCCCTCCTAACCATACCAATGGGCTCCGAATCCAATGGCGATGTCTGTTTTGCTCTGCGAATTCATGGAGAGCTAACCCTAACCCTAAGTAGAATTTTCCCCAAAGGGATTTTCCCATGTATTTTGCCATGAAATGTATATAGGTCCAGCTCAAAAGGCATGACCCCTCCTAACCATACTTATGGGCTCCGAATCCAATGGCGATGTCTGTTTTGCTATGCGAATTCATGGAGAGCTAACCCTAACCCTAAGTAGAATTTTCCACAATATGATTTTCCCATGTATTTTTGCAGGAAATGTACATAAGGCTGGCTCAAAAGGCCTGACCCCTCCTAACCATACCTATGTGCTCCGAATCCAATGCCGGTGTCTGTTTTGCTCTGCGAATTCATGCAGAGCTAAGTGTAACCCTAAGTAGAATTTTCCCCAATGGGATTTTCCCATGTATTTTGCCAGGAAATGTACATAAGGCCGGCTGAAAAGGCCTGACCCCTCCTAACCATACTAATGGGCTCCAAATCCAATGGCGATGTCTGTTATGCTCTGCGAATTCATGGAGAGCTAACCCTACACCTAAGTGGAATTTTCCCCAATGGGATTTTCCCATGTATTTTCCCATTAAATGTACATAAGTCCGGCTCAAAAGGCCTGACCCCTACTAACCATACCTATGGGCTCCGAATCCAATGGCGATGTCTGCTTTGCTCTGCGAATTCATGGAGAGCTAATCCTAACCCTAAGTAGAATTTTCCCCAATGGGATTTTCCCATGTATTTTGGCAGGAAATATACATAAGGCTGGCTCAAAAGGCCTGACCCCTCCTAACCATACCAATGGGCTCCGAATCCAATGGCGATGTCTGTTTTGCTCTGCGAATTCATGGAGAGCTAACCCTAACCCTAAGTAGAATTTTCCCCAAAGGGATTTTCCCATGCATTTTGCCATGAAATGTATATAGGTCCAGCTCAAAAGGCATGACCCCTCCTAACCATACCTATGGGCTCCGAATCCAATGGCGATGTCTGTTTTGCTGTGCGAATTCATGGAGAGCTAACCCTAACCCTAAGTAGAATTTTCCACAATATGATTTTCCCATGTATTTTTGCAGGAAATTTACATAAGGCTGGCTCAAAAGGCCTGACCCCTCCTAACCATACCTATGTGCTCCGAATCCAATGCCGGTGTCTGTTTTGCTCTGCGAATTCATGCAGAGCTAAGTGTAACCCTAAGTAGAATTTTCCCCAATGGGATTTTCCCATGTATTTTCCCAGGAAATGTACATAAGGCCGGCTGAAAAGGCCTGACCCCTACTAACCATACTAATGGGCTCCAAATCCAATGGCGATGTCTGTTATGCTCTGCGAATTCATGGAGAGCTAACCCTACCCCTAAGTAGAATTTTCCCCAATGGGATTTTCCTATGTATTTTGCCATGAAATGTACATAAGTCCGGCTCAAAAGGCATGACCCCTCCTAACCATACCTATGGACTCCGAATCCAATGGCGATGTCCGTTTTGCTCTGCAAATTCATGGACATAAGTAGAATTTTCCCCAATGGGATTTTCCCATGTATTTTCCCATGAAATGTACATAAGTCCGGCTCAAAAGGCCTGACCCCTACTAACCATACCTATGTGCTCCGAATCCAATGGCGGTGTATGTTTTGTTTTGCGAATTCATGGAGAGCTAAGCGTAACCCTAAGTAGAATTTTCCCCAATGGGATTTTCCCATGTATTTTGCCATGAAATGTACATAAGTCCGGCTCAAAAGGCCTGACCCCTCCTAACCATACCTATGGGCTCCAAATCCAATGGTGATGTCTGTTTTGCTCTGCAAATTCATGGAGAGCTAACCCTAACCCTAAGTAGAATTTTCCGCAATGGGATTTTCCCATGTATTTTCACATGAAATGTACATAAGTCCGGCTGAAAAGGCCTCACCCCTCCTAACCATACCTATGGGCTCCGAATCCAATGGCGATGTCCATTTTGCTCTGCGAATTCATGGAGAGCTAAACCTAACCCTAAGTAGAATTTTCCCCAATGTGATTTTGCCATGTATTTTCCCATGAAATGTACATAAGTCCGGCTGAAAAGGCCTGACTCCTCCTAACCATACCTATGGGCTCCGAATCCAATGGCGATGTCCGTTTTGCTCTGCGAATTCATGGAGAGCTAACCCTAACCCTAAGTAGAATTTTCCATAATATGATTTTCCCATGTATTTTTGCAGGAAATGTACATAAGGCTGGCTCAAAAGGCCTGACCCCTCCTAACCATACCTATGGGCACCGAATCCAATGCCGGTGTCTGTTTTGCTCTGCGAATTCATGCAGAGCTAAGCGTAACCCTAAGTAGAATTTTCCCCAATGGGATTTTCCCATGTATTTTCCCAGGAAATGTACATAAGTCCGGCTCAAAAGGCCTGACCCCTCCTGACCATACCTATGTGCTCCGAATCCAATGCCGGTGTCTGTTTTGCTCTGCGAATTCATGGAGAGCTAACCCTAACCCTAAGTAGAATTTTCCACAATATGATTTTCCCATGTATTTTGCCATGAAATGTACATAAGGCTGGCTCAAAAGGCCTGACCCCTCCTAACCATTACCTATGGGCACCGAATCCAATTGGGGTGTCTGTTTTGCTCTGCTAATTCATGGAGAGCTAACCCTAAGTAGAATTTTCCCCAATGGGATTTTCCCATGTATTTTGCCATGAAATGTACATAAGTCCAGCTCAAAAGGCCTGACCCCTCCTAACCATACCTATGGGCTCCGAATCCAATGGCGATGTCTGTTTTGCTGTGTGAATTCATGGAGAGCTAACCCTAACCCTAAGTAGAATTTTCCACAATATGATTTTCCCATGTATTTTTGCAGGAAATGTACATAAGGCTGGCTCAAAAGGCCTGACCCCTCCTAACCATACCTATGTGCTCCGAATCCAATGCCGGTGTCTGTTGTGGTCTGCGAATTCATGCAGAGCTAAGTGTAACCCTAAGTAGAATTTTCCCCAATGGGATTTTCCCATGTATTTTCCCAGGAAATGTACATAAGGCCGGCTGAAAAGGCCTGACCCCTCCTAACCATACTAATGGGCTCCAAATCCTATGGCGATGTCTGTTATGCTCTGCGAATTCATGGAGAGCTAACCCTAACCCTAAGTAGAATTTTCCACAATATGATTTTCCCATGTATTTTTGCAGGAAATGTACATAAGGCTGGCTCAAAAGGCCTGACCCCTCCTAACCATACCTATGGGCTCCGAATCCAATGGCGATCTCTGTTTTGCTCTGCGAATTCATGGAGAGCTAACCCTAACCCTAAGTAGAATTTTCCCCAATGGAATTTTCCCATGTATTTTGCCATGAAATGTATATAAGTCCGGCTCAAAAGGCATGACCCCTCCTAACCATACCTATGGGCTCCGAATCCAATGGCGATGTCCGTTTTGCTCTGCAAATTCATGGACATAAGTAGAATTTTCCCCAATGGGATTTTCCCATGTATTTTGCCATGAAATGTATATAAGTCCGGCTCAAAAGGCATGACCCCTCCTAACCATACCTATGGGCTCCGAATCCAATGGCGATGTCTGTTTTGCTCTGCAAATTCATGCAGAGCTAAGCGTAACCCTAAGTAGAATTTTCCCCAATGGGATTTTCCCATGTATTTTCCAGGGAAATGTACATAAGTCCGGCTCAAAAGGCCTGACCCCTCCTAACCATACCTATGTGCTCCGAATCCAATGGCGGTGTATGTTTTGTTTTGCGAATTCATGGAGAGCTAAGCGTAACCCTAAGTAGAATTTTCCCAAATGGGATTTTCCCATGTATTTTGCCATGAAATGTATATAAGTCCGGCTCAAAAGGCATGACCCCTCCTAACCATACCTATGGGCTCCCAATCCAATGGCGATGTGCATTTTGCTCTGCGAATTCATGGAGAGCTAACCCTAACCCTAAGTAGAATTTTCCACAATATGATTTTCCCATGTATTTTGCCATGAAATGTACATAAGGCGGGCTCAAAAGGCCTGACCCCTCCTAACCATTACCTATGGGCACCGAATCCAATTGCGGTGTCTGTTTTGCTCTGCTAATTCATGGAGAGCTAACCCTAAGTAGAATTTTCCCCAATGGGATTTTACCATGTATTTTGCCATGAAATGTACATAAGTCCGGCTGAAAAGGCCTGACTCCTCCTAACGATACCAATGGGCTCCGAATAGCGGTGTCTATTTTGCTCTGCGAATTCATGGAGAGCTAAATCTAAGCCTAAGTAGAATTTTCCCCAATGGGATTTTCCCATGTATTTTTCCAGGAAATGTACATAAGGCCGGCTGAAAAGGCATGACCCCTCCTAACCATACCTATGGGCTCCGAATCCAATGGCGATGTCTGTTTTGATCTGCGAATTCATGGACATAAGTAGAATTTTCCCCAATTGGATTTTCCCATGTATTTTTCCATGAAATGTACATAAGTGCGGCTCAAAAGGCCTGACCCCTCCTAACTATACCTATGGGCTCCGAATCCAGTGGCGGTGTCTGTTTTGCTCTGTGAATTCATGCAGAGCTAACCCTAACCCTAAGTAGAATTTTCCCCAATGGGATTTTCCCATGTATTTTGCCATGAAATGTATATAAGTCCGGCTCAAAAGGCTTGACCCCTCCTAACCATACCTATGGGCTCCGAATCCAATGGCGATGTCCGTTTTGCTCTGCAAATTCATGGACATAAGTAGAATTTTCCCCAATGGGATTTCCCCATGTATTTTCCCATAAAATGTACATAAGTCCGGCTCAAAAGGCATGACCCCTCCTAACCATACCTATGGGCTCCGAATCCAATGGCGATGTCCATTTTGCTCTGCGAATTCATGGAGAGCTAACCCTAACCCTAAGTAGAATTTTCCACAATATGATTTTCCCATGTATTTTGCCATGAAATGTACATAAGGCTGGCTCAAAAGGCCTGACCCCTCCTAACCATACTAATGGGCTCCAAATCCAATGGCGATGTCTGTTATGCTCTGCGAATTCATGGAGAGCTAACCCTACCACTAAGTAGAATTTTCCCCAATGGGATTTTCCCATGTATTTTGCCATGAAATGTAAATAAGTCCGGCTCAAAAGGCCTGACCCCTCCTAACCATACCCATGTGCTCCGAATCCAATGCCAGTGTCTGTTTTGCTCTGCGAATTCATGGAGAGCTAACCCTAACCCTAAGTAGAATTTTCCACAATATGATTTTCCCATGTATTTTCCCAGGAAATGTACATAAGGCCGGCTGAAAAGGCCTGACCCCTCCTAACCATACTAATGGGCTCCAAATCCAATGGCGATGTCTGTTATGCTCTGCGAATTCATGGAGAGCTAACCCTACCACTAAGTAGAATTTTCCCCAATGGGATTTTCCCATGTATTTTGCCATGAAATGTAAATAAGTCCGGCTCAAAAGGCATGAACCCTCCTAACCATACCTATGGGCTCCGAATCCAATGGCGATGTCCGTTTTGCTCTGCAAATTCATGGACATAAGTAAAATTTTCCCCAATGGGATTTTCCCATGTATTTTCCCATGAAATGTACATAAGTCCGGCTCAAAAGGCCTGACCCCTCCTAACCATTACCTATGGGCACCGAATCCAATTGGGGTGTCTGTTTTGCTCTGCTAATTCATGGAGAGCTAACCCTAAGTAGAATTTTCCCCAATGGGATTTTCCCATGTATTTTGCCATGAAATGTACATAAGTCCGGCTCAAAAGGCCTGACCCCTCCTAACCATACCTATGGGCTCCGAATCCAATGGCGATGTCTGTTTTGCTGTGCGAATTCATGGAGAGCTAACCCTAACCCTAAGTAGAATTTTCCATAATATGATTTTCCCATGTATTTTTGCAGGAAATGTACATAAGGCTGGCTCAAAAGGCCTGACCCCTCCTAACCATACCTATGGGCACCGAATCCAATGCCGGTGTCTGTTTTGCTCTGCGAATTCATGGAGAGCTAACCCTAACCCTAAGTAGAATTTTCCCCAATGGTATTTTCCCATGTATTTTCCCAGGAAATGTACATAAGTCCGGCTCAAAAGGCCTGACCCCTCCTAACCATACCTATGGGCTCCGAATCCAATGGTGATGTCTGTTTTGCTCTTCAAATTCATGGAGAGCTAACCCTAACCCTAAGTAGAATTTTCCGCAATGGGATTTTCCCATGTATTTCCCCATGAAATGTACATAAGTCCGGCTGAAAAGGCCTCACCCCTCCTAACCATACCTATGGGCTCCGAATCCAATGGCGATGTCCATTTTGCTCTGCGAATTCATGGAGAGCTAAACCTAACCCTAAGTAGAATTTTCCCCAATGGGATTTTGCCATGTATTTTCCCATGAAATGTACATAAGTCCGGCTGAAAAGGCCTGACTCCTCCTAACCATACCTATGGGCTCCGAATCCAATGGCGATGTCTGTTTTGCTGTGCGAATTCATGGAGAGCTAACCCTAACCCTAAGTAGAATTTTCCACAATATGATTTTCCCATGTATTTTTGCAGGAAATGTACATAAGGCTGGCTCAAAAGGCCTGACCCCGCCTAACCATACCTATGTGCTCCGAATCCAATGCCGGTGTCTGTTTTGCTCTGCGAATTCATGCAGAGCTAAGTGTAACCCTAAGTAGAATTTTCCCCAATGGTATTTTCCCATGTATTTTCCCAGGAAATGTACATAAGGCCGGCTGAAAAGGCCTGACCCCTCCTAACCATACTAATGGGCTCCAAATCCAATGGCGATGTCTGTTATGCTCTGCGAATTCATGGAGAGCTAACCCTACCCCTAAGTAGAATTTTCCCCAATGGGATTTTCCCATGTATTTTGCCATGAAATGTAAATAAGTCCGGCTCAAAAGGCCTGACCCCTCCTAACCATACCTATGGGCTCCGAATCCAATGGCGATGTCTGTTTTGCTCTGCGAATTCATGGAGAGCTAACCCTAACCCTAAGTAGAATTTTCCCCAATGGGATTTTCCCATGTATTTTGCCATGAAATGTATATAAGTCCGGCTGAAAAGGCATGACCCCTCCTAACCATACCTATGGGCTCCGAATCCAATGGCGATGTCCGTTTTGCTCTGCAAATTCATGGACATAAGTAGAATTTTCCCCAATGGGATTTTCCCATGTATTTTCCCATGAAATGTACATAAGTCCGGCTCAAAAGGCCTGACCCCTCCTAACCATTACCTATGGGCACCGAATCCAAATGGGGGGTCTGTTTTGCTCTGCTAATTCATGGAGAGCTAACCCTAAGTAGAATTTTCCCCAATGGGTTTTCCCATGTATTTTGCCATGAAATGTACATAAGTCCGGCTCAAAAGGCCTGACCCCTTCTAACCATACCTATGGGCTCCGAATCCAATGGTGATGTCTGTTTTGCTCTGCAAATTCATGGAGAGCTAACCCTAACCCTAAGTAGAATTTTCCGCAACGGGATTTTCCCATGTATTTTCCCATGAAATGTACATAAGTCCGGCTGAAAAGGCCTCACCCCTCCTAACCATACCTATGGCCTCCGAATCCAATGGCGATGTCCATTTTACTCTGCGAATTCATGGAGAGCTAAACCTAACCCTAAGTAGAATTTTCCCCAATGGGATTTTGCCATGTATTTTCCCATGAAATGTACATAAGTCCGGCTGAAAAGGCCTGACTCCTCCTAACCATACCTATGGGCTCCGAATCCAATGGCGATGTCTGTTTTGCTGTGCGAATTCATGGACATAAGTAGAATTTTCCCCAATGGGATTTTCCCATGTATTTTCCCATGAAATGTACATAAGTCCGGCTCAAAAGGCCTGACCCCTCCTAACCATACCTATGGGCACCGAATCCAATGCCGGTGTCTGTTTTGCTCTGCGAATTCATGCAGAGCTAAGCGTAACCCTAAGTAGAATTTTCCCCAATGGGATTTTCCCATGTATTTTGGCAGGAAATGTACATAAGGCTGGCTCAAAAGGCCTGACCCCTCCTAACCATACCTATGTGCTCCGAATCCAATGCCGGTGTCTGTTTTGCTCTGCGAATTCATGCAGAGCTAAGCGTAACCCTAAGTAGAATTTTCCCCAATGGGATTTTCCCATGTATTTTCCCAGGAAATGTACATAAGTCCGGCTCAAAAGGCCTGACCCCTCCTAACCATTACCTATGGGCACCGAATCCAATTGGGGTGTCTGTTTTGCTCTGCTAATTCATGGAGAGCTAACCCTAAGTAGAATTTTCCCCAATGGGTTTTCCCATGTATTTTGCCATGAAATGTACATAAGTCCGGCTCAAAAGGCCTGACCCCTTCTAACCATACCTATGGGCTCCGAATCCAATGGTGATGTCTGTTTTGCTCTGCAAATTCATGGAGAGCTAACCCTAACCCTAAGTAGAATTTTCCGCAACAGGATTTTCCCATGTATTTTCCCATGAAATGTACATAAGTCCGGCTGAAAAGGCCTCACCCCTCCTAACCATACCTATGGCCTCCGAATCCAATGGCGATGTCCATTTTACTCTGCGAATTCATGGAGAGCTAAGCGTAACCCTAAGTAGAATTTTCCCCAATGGGATTTTCCCATGTATTTTCCCAGGAAATGTACATAAGTCCGGCTCAAAAGGCCTGACCCCTCCTAACCATACCTATGTGCTCCGAATCCAATGGCGGTGTATGTTTTGTTTTGCGAATTCATGGAGAGCTAAGCGTAACCCTAAGTAGAATTTTCCCCAATGGGATTTTCCCATGTATTTTCCCATGAAATGTACATAAGTCCGGCTGAAAAGGCCTCACCCCTCCTAACCATACCTATGGCCTCCGAATCCAATGGCGATGTCCATTTTACTCTGCGAATTCATGGAGAGCTAAACCTAACCCTAAGTAGAATTTTCCCCAATGGGATTTTGCCATGTATTTTCCCATGAAATGTACATAAGTCCGGCTGAAAAGGCCTGACTCCTCCTAACCATACCTATGGGCTCCGAATCCTATGGCGATGTCTGTTTTGCTCTGCGAATTTATGGACATAAGTAGAATTTTCCCCAATTGGATTTTCCCATGTATTTTTCCATGAAATGTACATAAGTGCGGCTCAAAAGGCCTGACCCCTCCTAACTATACCTATGAGCTCCGAATCCAGTGGCGATGTCCGTTTTGCTCTGCGAATTCATGGAGAGCTAACCCTAACCCTAAGTAGAATTTTCCGCAATATGATTTTCCCATGTATTTTGGCAGGAAATGTACATAAGGCTGGCTCAAAAGGCCTGACCCCTCCTAACCATACCTATGGGAACAGAATCCAATGCCGGTGTCTGTTTTGCTCTGTGAATTCATGGAGAGCTAACCCTACCCCTAAGTAGAATTTTCCCCAATGGGATTTTCCCATGTATTTTGCCATGAAATGTACATAAGTCCGACTCAAAAGGCCTGACCGCTCCTAACCATACATATGGGCTCCGAATCCAATGGCGATGTCTGTTTTGCTGTGCGAATTCATGGAGAGCTAACCCTAACCCTAAGTAGAATTTTCCCCAATGGGATTTTCCCATGTATTTTGCCATGAAATGCATATAAGTCCGGCTCAAAAGGCATGACCCCTCCTAACCATACCTATGGGCTCCGAATCCAATGGCGATGTCCGTTTTGCTCTGCAAATTCATGGACATGAGTAGAATTTTCCCCAATGGGATTTTCCCATGTATTTTCCCATGAAATGTACATAAGTCCGGCTCAAAAGGCATGACCCCTCCTAACCATACCTATGGGCTCCGAATCCAATGGCGATGTCCATTTTGCTCTGCGAATTCATGGAGAGCTAACCCTAACCCTAAGTAGAATTTTCCACAATATGATTTTCCCATGTATTTTTGCAGGAAATGTACATAAGGCTGGCTCAAAAGGCCTGACCCCTCCTAACCATTACCTATGGGCACCGAATCCAATTGGGGTGTCTGTTTTGCTCTGCTAATTCATGGAGAGCTAACCCTAAGTAGAATTTTCCCCAATGGGATTTTCCCATGTATTTTCCCAGGAAATGTACATAAGTCCGGCTCAAAAGGCCTGACCCTTCCTAACCATACCTATGTGCTCCGAATCCAATGCCGGTGTCTGTTTTGCTCTGCGAATTCATGCAGAGCTAAGCGTAACCCTAAGTAGAATTTTCCCCAATGGGATTTTCCCATGTAT
Organism: Natrix helvetica; assembly: GCF_964273705.1. NCBI lineage: Eukaryota > Metazoa > Chordata > Lepidosauria > Squamata > Natricidae > Natrix > Natrix helvetica. The sequence continues at coordinate 41,211,343 of NC_138558.1, forward strand.
TTTGCCATGAAATGCATATAAGTCCAGCTCAAAAGGCATGACCCCTCCTAACCATACCTATGGGCTCCGAATCCAATGGCGATGTCCGTTTTGCTCTGCAAATTCATGGACATAAGTAGAATTTTCCCCAATGGGATTTTCCCATGTATTTTCCCAGGAAATGTACATAAGTCCGGCTCAAAAGGCCTGACCCTTCCTAACCATACCTATGTGCTCCGAATCCAATGCCGGTGTCTGTTTTGCTCTGCAAATTCATGGACATAAGTAGAATTTTCCCCAATGGGATTTTCCATGTATTTTCCCATGAAATGTACATAAGTCCGGCTCAAAAGGCCTGACCCCTCCTAATTATACCTATGGGCTCCGAATCCAGTGGCGATGTCCGTTTTGCTCTGCGAATTGATGGAGAGCTAACCCTAACCCTAAGTAGAATTTTCCGCAATATGATTTTCCCATGTATTTTGGCAGGAAATATACATAAGTCCGGCTCAAAAGGCCTGACCCCTCCTAACCATACCTATGTGCTCCGAATCCAATGGCGGTGTATGTTTTGTTTTGCGAATTCATGGAGAGCTAAGCGTAACCCTAAGTAGAATTTTCCCCAATGGGATTTTTCCATGTATTTTCCCATAAAATATACATAAGTCCGGCTGAAAAGGCCTGACTCCTCCTAACGATACCAATGGGCTCCGAATAGCGGTGTCTATTTTGCTCTGCGAATTCATGGAGAACTAAACCTAAGCCTAAGTAGAATTTTCCCCAATGGGATTTTCCCATGTATTTTTCCAGGAAATGTACATAAGGCCGGCTGAAAAGGCATGACCCCTCCTAACCATACCTATGGGCTCTGAATCCAATGGCGATGTCTGTTTTGCTCTGCGAATTCATGGACATAAGTAGAATTTTCCCCAATTGGATTTTCCCATGTATTTTTCCATGAAATGTACATAAGTGCGGCTCAAAAGGCCTGACCCCTCCTAACTATACCTATGGGCTCCGAATCCAGTGGCGATGTCCGTTTTGCTCTGCGAATTGATGGAGAGCTAACCCTAACCCTAAGTAGAATTTTCCGCAATATGATTTTCCCATGTATTTTGGCAGGAAATGTACATAAGGCTGGCTCAAAAGGCCTGACCCCTCCTAACCATACCTATGGGAACCGAATCCAATGCCTGTGTCTGTTTTGCTCTGTGAATTCATGCAGAGCTAACCCTACCCCTAAGTAGAATTTTCCCCAATGGGATTTTCCCATTTATTTTGCCATGAAATGTAAATAAGTCCGACTCAAAAGGCCTGACCCCTCCTAACCATACCTATGGGCTCCGAATCCAATGGCGATGTCTGTTTTGCTCTGCGAATTCATGGAGAGCTAACCCTAACCCTAAGTAGAATTTTCCCCAATGGGATTTTCCCATGTATTTTGCCATGAAATGCATATAAGTCCGGCTCAAAAGGCATGACCCCTCCTAACCATACCTATGGGCTCCGAATCCAATTGCGATGTCCGTTTTGCTCTGCAAATTCATGGACATAAGTAGAATTTTCCCCAATGGGATTTTCCCATGTATTTTCCCATGAAATGTACATAAGTCCGGCTCAAAAGGCATGACCCCTCCTAACCATACCTATGGGCTCCGAATTCAATGGCGATGTCCATTTTGCTCTGCGAATTCATGGAGAGCTAACCCTAACCCTAAGTAGAATTTTCCACAATATGATTTTCCCATGTATTTTGCCATGAAATGTACATAAGTCTGGCTCAAAAGGCCTGACCCCTCCTAACCATTACCTATGGGCACCGAATCCAATTGGGGTGTCTGTTTTGCTCTGCTAATTCATGGAGAGCTAACCCTAAGTAGAATTTTCCCCAATGGGATTTTACCATGTATTTTGCCATGAAATATACATAAGTCCGGCTCAAAAGGCCTGACCCCTCCTAACCATACCTATGGGCTCCGAATCCAATGGGGATGTCCGTTTTGCTCTGCAAATTCATGGACATAAGTAGAATTTTCCCCAATGGGATTTTCCCATGTATTTTCCCAGGAAATGTACATAAGGCCGGCTGAAAAGGCCTGACCCCTCCTAACCATACTAATGGGCTCCGAATCCAATGGTGATGTCCATTTTGCTCTGCGAATTCATGGAGAGCTAACCCTAACCCTAAGTAGAATTTTCCACAATATGATTTTCCCATGTATTTTGGCAGGAAATGTACATAAGGCTGGCTCAAAAGGCCTGACCCCTCCTAACCATTACCTATGGGCACCGAATCCAATTGGGGTGTCTGTTTTGCTCTGCTAATTCATGGAGAGCTAACCCTAAGTAGAATTTTCCCCAATGGGATTTTACCATGTATTTTGCCATGAAATGTACATAAGTCCGGCTCAAAAGGCCTGACCCCTCCTAACCATACCTATGGGCTCCGAATCCAATGGTGACGTCTGTTTTGCTCTGCAAGTTCATGGAGAGCTAACCCTAACCCTAAGTAGAATTTTCCGCAATGGGATTTTCCCATGTATTTTCCCATGAAATGTACATAAGTCCGGCTGAAAAGGCCTCACCCCTCCTAACCATACCTATGGGCTCCGAATCCAATGGCGATGTCCATTTTGCTCTGCGAATTCATGGAGAGCTAACCCTAACCCTAAGTAGAATTTTCCACAATATGATTTTCCCATGTATTTTGCCATGAAATATACATAAGGCTGGCTCAAAAGGCCTGACCCCTCCTAACCATACCAATGGGCTCCGAATCCAATGGCGATGTCTGTTTTGCTCTGCGAATTCATGGAGAGATAACCCTAACCCTAAGTAGAATTTTCCCCAAAGGGATTTTCCCATGTATTTTGCCATGAAATGTACATAAGTCCGGCTCAAAAGGCCTGACCCCTCCTAACCATACCTATGGGCTCCGAATCCAATGGGGATGTCCGTTTTGCTCTGCAAATTCATGGACATAAGTAGAATTTTCCCCAATGGGATTTTCCCATGTATTTTCCCAGGAAATGTACATAAGGCCGGCTGAAAAGGCCTGACCCCTCCTAACAATACTAATGGGCTCCAAATCCAATGGCGATGTCCATTTTGCTCTGCGAATTCATGGAGAGCTAAACCTAACCCTAAGTAGAATTTTCCCCAATGGGATTTTGCCATGTATTTTCCCATGAAATGTACATAAGTCCGGCTGAAAAGGCCTGACCCCTCCTAACCATACCCATGGGCTCCGAATCCAATGGCGATGTCCGTTTTGCTCTGCAAATTCATGGACATAAGTAGAATTTTCCCCAATGGGATTTTCCCATGTATTTTCCCATGAAATGTACATAAGTCCGGCTCAAAAGACCTGACCCCTCCTAACCATATCTATGGGCACCGAATCCAATGCCGGTGTCTGTTTTGCTCTGCGAATTCATGCAGAGCTAAGCGTAACCCTAAGTAGAATTTTCCCCAATGTGATTTTCCCATGTGTTTTCCCATGAAATGTACATAAGTCCGGCTGAAAAGGCCTGACCCCTCCTAACCATACCTATGGGCTCCGAATCCAATGGCGATGTCCGTTTTGCTCTGCAAATTCATGGACATAAGTAGAATTTTCCCCAATGGGATTTTCCCATGTATTTTCCCGTGAAATGTACATAAGTCCGGCTCAAAAGGCCTGACCCCTCCTAACCATACCTATGGGCTCCGAATCCAATGGCGATGTCTGTTTTGCTCTGCGAATTCATGGAGAGCTAACCCTAACCCTAAGTAGAATTTTCCCCAAAGGGATTTTCCCATGTATTTTGCCATGAAATGTATATAGGTCCGGCTCAAAAGGCATGACCCCTCCTAACCATACCTATGGGCTCCGAATCCAATGGCGATGTCTGTTTTGTTGTGCAAATTCATGGAGAGCTAACCCTAACCCTAAGTAGAATTTTCCACAATATGATTTTCCCATGTATTTTTGCAGGAAATGTACATAAGGCTGGCTCAAAAGGCCTGACCCCTCCTAACCATATCTATGTGTTCCGAATCCAATGCCGGTGTCTGTTTTCCTCTGCGAATTCATGCAGAGCTAAGTGTAACCCTAAGTAGAATTTTCCCCAATGGGATTTTCCCATGTATTTTCCCAGGAAATGTACATAAGGCCGGCTCAAAAGGCCTGACCCCTCCTAACCATACCTATGGGCTCCGAATCCAATGGCGATTTCTGTTTTGCTCTGCGAATTCATGGAGAGCTAAACCTAACCCTAAGTAGAATTTTCCCCAATGGGATTTTCCCATGTATTTTGCCATGAAATGTATATAAGTCCGGCTCAAAAGGCATGACCCCTCCTAACCATACCTATGGGCTCCGAATCCAATGGCGATGTCCGTTTTGCTCTGCAAATTCATGGACATAAGTAGAATTTTCCCCAATGGGATTTTCCCATGTATTTTCCCAGGAAATGTACATAAGGCTGGCTAAAAAGGCCTGACCCCTCCTAACCATACTAATGGGCTCCGAATCCAATGGCGATGTCCATTTTGCTCTGCGAATTCATGGAGAGCTAACCCTAACCCTAAGTAGAATTTTCCACAATATGATTTTCCCATGTATTTTGGCAGGAAATATACATAAGGCTGGCTCAAAAGGCCTGACCCCTCCTAACCATACCAATGGGCTCCGAATCCAATGGCGATGTCTGTTTTGCTCTGCGAATTCATGGAGAGCTAACCCTAACCCTAAGTAGAATTTTCCCCAAAGGGATTTTCCCATGTATTTTGCCATGAAATGTATATAGGTCCGGCTCAAAAGGCATGACCCCTCCTAACCATACCTATGGGCTCCTAATCCAATGGCGATGTCTGTTTTGCTGTGCGAATTCATGGAGAGCTAACCCTAACCCTAAGTAGAATTTTCCACAATATAATTTTCCCATGTATTTTTGCAGGAAATGTACATAAGGCTGGCTCAAAAGGCCTGACCCCTCCTAACCATACCAATGGGCTCCGAATCCAATGGCGATGTCTGTTTTGCTCTGCGAATTCATGGAGAGCTAACCCTAACCCTAAGTAGAATTTTCCCCAAAGGGATTTTCCCATGTATTTTGCCATGAAATGTATATAGGTCCGGCTCAAAAGGCATGACCCCTCCTAACCATACCTATGGGCTCCTAATCCAATGGCGATGTCTGTTTTGCTGTGCGAATTCATGGAGAGCTAACCCTAACCCTAAGTAGAATTTTCCCCAATGGGATTTTCCCATGTATTTTCCCAGGAAATGTACATAAGGCCGGCTGAAAAGGCCTGACCCCTCCTAACCATACCTATGGGCTCCGAATCCAATGGCGATGTCTGTTTTGCTCTGCGAATTCATGGACATAAGTAGAATTTTCCCCAATTGGATTTTCCCATGTATTTTTCCATGAAATGTACATAAATGCGGCTCAAAAGGCCTGACCCCTCCTAACTATACCTATGGGCTCCGAATCCAGTGGCGATGTCTGTTTTGCTCTGCGAATTGATGGAGAGCTAACCCTAACCCTAAGTAGAATTTTCCCCAATTCTATTTTCCCATGTATTTCACCATGAAATATATATATGTCCAGCTCAAAAGGCCTGACCCCTCCTAACCATACCTATGGGCTCCGAATCCAATGGCGATGTCCATTTTGCTCTGCCAATTCATGGAGAGCTAACCCTAACCCTAAGTAGAATTTTCCGCAATATGATTTTCCCATGTATTTTGGCAGGAAATGTACATAAGGCTGGCTCAAAAGGCCTGACCCCTCCTAACCATACCTATGGGAACCGAATCCAATGCCGGTGTCTGTTTTGCTCTGTGAATTCATGCAGAGCTAAGTGTAACCCTAAGAAGAATTTTCCCCAATGGGATTTTCCCATGTATTTTCCCAGGAAATGTACATAAGGACGGCTGAAAAGGCCTGACCCCTCCTAACCATACTAATGGGCTCCAAATCCAATGGCGATGTCTGTTTTGCTCTGCGAATTCATGGAGAGCTAACCCTAACCCTAAGTAGAATTTTCCCCAATGGGATTTTGCCATGTATTTTCCCATGAAATGTACATAAGTCCGGCTGAAAATGCCTGACTCCTCCTAACGATACCAATGGGCTCCGAATAGCTGTGTTTATTTTGCTCTGCGAATTCATGGAGAGCTAAACCTAAGCCTAAGTAGAATTTTCCCCAATGGGATTTTCCCACGTATTTTTCCAGGAAATGTACATAAGTGCGGCTCAAAAGGCCTGACCCCTCCTAACCATACCTATGTGCTCCGAATCCAATGGCCGTTTCCATTTTGCTCTGTGAATTCATGGAGAGCTAACCCTAACCCTAAGTAGAATTTTCCCCAATGGGATTTTCCCATGTATTTTGCCATGAAATGTACATAAGTCCGGCTCAAAAGGCCTGACCCCTCCTAACCATACTAATGGGCTCCAAATCCAATGGCGATGTCTGTTATGCTCTGTGAATTCATGGAGAGCTAACCCTACCCCTAAGTAGAATTTTCCCCAATGGGATTTTCCCATGTATTTTCCCAGGAAATGTACATAAGGCCGGCTGAAAAGGCCTGACCCCTCCTAACCATACCTATGGGCTCCGAATCCAATGGCGATGTCCATTTTGCTCTGCGAATTCATGGAGAGCTAACCCTAACCCTAAGTAGAATTTTCCACAATATGATTTTCCCATGTATTTTGCCATGAAATGTATATAGGTCCAGCTCAAAAGGCCTGACCCCTCCTAACCATACCTATGGGCTCCGAATCCAATGGCGATGTCTGTTTTGCTGTGCGAATTCATGGAGAGCTAACCCTAACCCTAAGTAGAATTTTCCACAATATGATTTTCCCATGTATTTTTACAGGAAATGTACATAAGGCTGGCTCAAAAGGCCTGACCCCTCCTAACCATACCAATGGGCTCCGAATCCAATGGCGATGTCTGTTTTGCTCTGCGAATTCATGGAGAGCTAACCCTAACCCTAAGTAGAATTTTCCCCAAAGGGATTTTCCCATTTATTTTGCCATGAAATGTATATAGGTCCAGCTCAAAAGGCCTGACCCCTCCTAACCATACCAATGGGCTCCGAATCCAATGCCGGTGTCTGTTTTCCTCTGCGAATTCATGCAGAGCTAAGTGTAACCCTAAGAAGAATTTTCCCCAATGGGATTTTCCCATGTATTTTCCCAGGAAATGTACATAAGGCCGGCTGAAAAGGCCTGACCCCTCCTAACCATACTAATGGGCTCCAAATCCAATGGCGATGTCTGTTTTGCTCTGCGAATTCATGGAGAGGTAACCCTAACCCTAAGTAGAATTTTCCCCAATGGGATTTTCCCATGTATTTTGCCATGAAATGTACATAAGTCCGGCTGAAAAGGCCTCACCCCTCCTAACCATACCTATGGGATCCGAATCCATTGGCGATGTCTGTTTTGCTCTGCGAATTCATGGAGAGCTAACCCTAACCCAAAGTAGAATTTTCCCCAAAGGGATTTTCCCATGTATTTTGCCATGAAATGTATATAAGTCCGGCTCAAAAGGCCTGACCCCTCCTAACCATACCTATGGGCTCCGAATCCATTGGCGATGTCCGTTTTGCTCTGCAAATTCATGGACATAAGTAGAATTTTCCCCAATGGGATTTTCCCATGTATTTTCCCATGAAATGTACATAAGTCCGGCTCAAAAGGCCTGACCCCTCCTAACCATACCTATGGGATCCGAATCCATTGGCGATGTCTGTTTTGTTCTGCGAATTCATGGAGAGCTAACCCTAACCCAAAGTAGAATTTTCCCCAATGGGATTTTCCCATGTATTTTGCCATGAAATGTATATAGGTCCGGCTCAAAAGGCATGACCCCTCCTAACCATACCTATGGGATCCGAATCCATTGGCGATGTCTGTTTTGCTCTGCGAATTCATGGAGAGCTAACCCTAACCCAAAGTAGAATTTTCCCCAATGGGATTTTCCCATGTATTTTGCCATGAAATGTATATAGGTCCGGCTCAAAAGGCATGACCCCTCCTAACCATACCTATGGGCTCCGAATCCAATGGCGATGTCTGTTTTGCTGTGCGAATTCATGGAGAGCTAACCCTAACCCTAAGTAGAATTTTCCACAATATGATTTTCCCATGTATTTTTGCAGGAAATGTACATAAGGCTGGCTCAAAAGGCCTGACCCCTCTTAACCATACCTATGTGCTCCGAATCCAAGGCCGGTGTCTGTTTTCCTCTGCGAATTCATGCAGAGCTAAGTGTAACCCTAAGTAGAATTTTCCCCAATGGGATTTTCCCATGTATTTTCCCATGTATTTTCCCAGGAAATGTACATAAGGCCGGCTGAAAAGGCCTCACCCCTCCTAACCATACTAATGGGCTCCAAATCCAATGGCGATGTCTGTTATGCTCTGCGAATTCATGGAGAGCTAACCCTACCCCTAAGTAGAATTTTCCCCAAAGGGATTTTCCCTTTTATTTTGCCATGAAATGTATATAGGTCCAGCTCAAAAGGCCTGACCCCTCCTAACCATACCAATGGGCTCCGAATCCAATGCCGGTGTCTGTTTTCCTCTGCGAATTCATGCAGAGCTAAGTGTAACCCTAAGAAGAATTTTCCCCAATGGGATTTTCCCATGTATTTTCCCAGGAAATGTACATAAGGCCGGCTGAAAAGGCCTGACCCCTCCTAACCATACTAATGGGCTCCAAATCCAATGGCGATGTCTGTTTTGCTCTGCGAATTCATGGAGAGCTAACCCTAACCCTAAGTAGAATTTTCCCCAATGGGATTTTCCCATGTATTTTGCCATGAAATATACATAAGTCCGGCTGAAAAGGCCTGACCCCTCCTAACCATACCTATGGGCTCCGAATCCAATGGCAATGTCTGTTTTGCTCTGCGAATTCATGGAGAGCTAACCCTAACCCTAAGTAGAATTTTCCCCAATGGAATTTTCCCAAGTATTTTGCCATGAAATGTATATAAGTCCGGCTCAAAAGGCATGACCCCTCCTAACCATACCTATGGGCTCCGAATCCATTGGGGATGTCCGTTTTGCTCTGCAAATTCATGGACATAAGTAGAATTTTCCCCAATGGGATTTTCCCATGTATTTTCCCAGGAAATGTACATAAGGCCAGCTGAAAAGGCCTGACCCCTCCTAACCATACTAATGGGCTCCGAATCCAATGGCGATGTACATTTTGCTCTGCGAATTCATGGAGAGCTAACCCTAACCCTAAGTAGAATTTTCCACAATATGATTTTCCCATGTATTTTGGCAGGAAATATACATAAATCCGGCTCAAAAGGCCTGACCCCTCCTAACCATACCTATGGGCTCCGAATCCAATGGCGATGTCTGTTTTGCTCTGCGAATTCATGGAGAGCTAACCCTAACCCTAAGTAGAATTTTCCACAATATGATTTTCCCATGTATTTTGGCAGGAAATATACATAAGTCCGGCTCAAAAGGCCTGACCCCTCCTAACCATACCTATGGGCTCCGAATCCATTGGCGATGTCCCTTTTGCTCTGCAAATTCATAGACATAAGTAGAATTTTCCCGATAGGATTTTCCCATGTATTTTCCCATGAAATGTACATAAGTCCGGCTGAAAAGGCCTGACCCCTCCTAACCATACCAATGGGCTCCGAATCCAATGGCGATGTCCGTTTTGCTCTGCAAATTCATGGACATAAGTAGAATTTTCCCCAATGGGATTTTCCCATTTATTTTCCCATGAAATGTACATAAGTCCGGCTGAAAAGGCCTGACGCCTCCTAACCATACCTATGGGCTCCGAATCCAATGGCGATGTCTGTTTTGCTCTGCGAATTCATGGAGAGCTAACCCTAACCCTAAGTAGAATTTTCCCCAAAGGGATTTTCCCATGTATTTTGCCATGAAATGTATATAGGTCCGGCTCAAAAGGCATGACCCCTCCTAACCATACCTATGGGCTCCGAATCCAATGGCGATGTCTGTTTTGCTCTGGGAATTCATGGAGAGCTAACCCTAACCCTAAGTAGAATTTTCCACAATATGATTTTCCCATGTATTTTTGCAGGAAATGTACATAAGGCTGGCTCAAAAGGCCTGACCCCTCTTAACCATACCTATGTGCTCCGAATCCAATGCCGGTGTCTGTTTTGCTCTGCGAATTCATGCAGAGCTAAGTGTAACCCTCAGTAGAATTTTCCCCAATGGGATTTTCCCATGTATTTTCCCAGGAAATGTACATAAGGCCGGCTGAAAAGGCCTGACCCCTCCTAACCATACTAATGGGCTCCAAATCCAATGGCGATGTCTGTTATGCTCTGCGAATTCATGGAGAGCTAACCCTACCCCTAAGTAGAATTTTCCCCAATGGGATTTTCCCATGTATTTTGCCATGAAATGTACATAAGTCCGGCTCAAAAGGCCTGACCCCTCCTAACCATACCTATGGGCTCCGAATCCAATGGCGATGTCTGTTTTGCTCTGCGAATTCATGGAGAGCTAACCCTAACCCTAAGTAGAATTTTCCCCAATGCAATTTTCCCATGTATTTTGCCAGAAAATGTATATAAGTCCGGCTCAAAAGGCTTGACCCCTCCTAACCATACCTATGGGCTCCGAATCCAATGGGGATATCAGTTTTGCTCTGCAAATTCATGGACATAAGTGGAATTTTCCCCAATGGGATTTTCCCATGTATTTTCCCAGGAAATGTACATAAGGCCGGCTGAAAAGGCCTGACCCCTCCTAACCATACTAATGGGCTCCGAATCCAACGGCGATGTCTGTTTTGCTCTGCGAATTCATGGAGAGCTAACCCTAACCCTAAGTAGAATTTTCCACAATATGATTTTCCCATGTATTTTGGCAGGAAATATACATAAGTCCGGCTCAAAAGGCCTGACCCCTCCTAACCATACCTATGGGCTCTGAATCCAATGGCGATGTCTGTTTTGCTCTGCGAATTCATGGAGAGCTAACCCTAACCCTAAGTAGAATTTTCCCCAATGGGATTTTCCCATGTATTTTGCCATGAAATGTATATAAGTCCGGCTCAAAAGGCCTGACCCCTCCTAACCATACCTATGGGCTCCGAATCCATTGGCGATGTCTGTTTTGCTCTGCGAATTCATGGAGAGCTAACCCTAACCCAAAGTAGAATTTTCCCCAATGGGATTTTCCCATGTATTTTGCCATGAAATGTATATAAGTCCGGCTCAAAAGGCCTGACCCCTCCTAACCATACCTATGGGCACCGAATCCAATGCCGGTGTCTGTTTTGCTCTGCGAATTCATGCAGAGCTAAGCGTAACCCTAAGTAGAATTTTCCCCAATGGGATTTTCCCATGTATTTTCGCAGGAAATGTACATAAGTCCGGGTCAAAAGGCCTGACCCCTCCTAACCATACCTATGGGCTCCGAATCCAATGGCGATGTCCATTTTGCTCTGCGAATTCATGGAGAGCTAACCCTAACCCTAAGTAGAATTTTCCACAATATGATTTTCCCATGTATTTTGCCATGAAATGTACATAAGGCTGGCTCAAAAGGCCTGACCCCTCCTAACCATTACCTATGGGCACCGAATCCAATTGCGGTGTCTGTTTTGCTCTGCTAATTCATGGAGAGCTAACCCTAAGTAGAATTTTCCCCACTGGGATTTTTCCATGTATTTTCCCATGAAATGTACATAAGTCCGGCTGAAAAGGCCTGACTCCTCCTAACGATACCAATGGGCTCCGAATAGCGGTGTCTATTTTGCTCTGCGAATTCATGGAGAGCTAAACCTAAGCCTAAGTAGAATTTTCCCCAATGGGATTTTCCCATGTATTTTTCCAGGAAATGTACATAAGGCCGGCTTAAAAGGCATGACCCCTCCTACCCATACCTATGGGCTCCGAATCCAATGGCGATGTCTGTTTTGCTCTGCGAATTCATGGACATAAGTAGAATTTTCCCCAATTGGATTTTCCCATGTATTTTTCCATGAAATGTACATAAGTGCGGCTCAAAAGGCCTGACCCCTCCTAACTATACCTATGGGCTCCGAATCCAGTGGCGATGTCCGTTTTGCTCTGCGAATTGATGGAGAGCTAACCCTAACCCTAAGTAGAATTTTACCCAATTGTATTTAACCATGTATTTCACCATGAAATATATATATGTCCAGCTCAAAAGGCATGACCCATCCTAACCATACCTATGGGCTCCGAATCCAATGGCGATGTCCGTTTTGCTCTGCAAATTCATGGACATAAGTAGAATTTTCCCCAATGGGATTTTCCCATGTATTTTCCCATGAAATGTACATAAGTCCGGCTCCAATTGCCTGACCCCTCCTAACCATACCTATAGGCACCGAATCCAATGCCGGTGTCTGTTTTGCTCTGCGAATTCATGCAGAGCTAAGCGTAACCCTAAATAGAATTTTCCACAATATGATTTTCCCATGTATTTTGGTAGGAAATATACATAAGGCTGGCTCAAAACGCCTGACCCCTCCTAACCATACCAATGGGCTCCGAATCCAATGGCGATGTCTCTTTTGCTCTGCAAATTCATGGAGAGCTAACCCTAACCCTAAGTAGAATTTTCCCCAAAGGGATTTTCCCATGTATTTTGCCATGAAATGTATATAGGTCCAGCTCAAAAGGCATGACCCCTCCTAACCATACCTATGGGCTCCGAATCCAATGGCGATGTCTGTTTTGCTGTGCGAATTCATGGAGAGCTAACCCTAACCCTAAGTAGAATTTTCCACAATATGATTTTCCCATGTATTTTTGCAGGAAATGTACATAAGGCTGGCTCAAAAGGCGTGACCCCTCCTAACCATACCTATGTGCTCCGAATCCAATGCCGGTGTCTGTTTTGCTCTGCGAATTCATGCATAGCTAAGTGTAACCCTAAGTAGAATTTTCCCCAATGGGATTTTCCCATGTATTTTGCCATGAAATGTATATAAGTCCGGCTCAAAAGGCATGACCCCTCCTAACCATACCTATGTGCTCCGAATCCAATGGCGGTGTACGTTTTGTTTTGCGAATTCATGGAGAGCTAAGCGTAACCCTAAGTAGAATTTTCCCCAAAGGGATTTTCCCATGTATTTTCCCAGGAAATGTACATAAGGCCGGCTGAAAAGGCCTGACCCCTCCTAACCATACTAATGGGCTCCAAATCCAATGGCGATGTCTGTTATGCTCTGCGAATTCATGGAGAGCTAACCCTACCCCTAAGTAGAATTTTCCCCAATGGGATTTTCCCATGTATTTTGCCATGAAATGTACATAAGTCCGACTCAAAAGGCCTGACCCCTCCTAACCATACCTATGGGCTCCGAATCCAATGGCGATGTCTGTTTTGCTCTGCGAATTCATGGAGAGCTAACCCTAACCCTAAGTAGAATTTTCCCCAATGGGATTTTCCCATGTATTTTGCCATGAAATGTACATAAGGCTGGCTCAAAAGGCCTGACCCCTCCTAACCATTACCTATGGGCACCGAATCCAATTGCGGTGTCTGTTTTGCTCTGCTAATTCATGGAGAGCTAACCCTAAGTAGAATTTTCCCCAATGGGATTTTACCATGTATTTTTGCCGGAATGGACATAAGGCTGGCTCAAAAGGCCTGACCCCTCCTAACCATACCTATGTGCTCCGAATCCAATGCCGGTGTCTGTTTTGGTCTGCGAATTCATGCAGAGCTAAGTGTAACCCTAAGTAGAATTTTCCCCAATGGGATTTTCCCATGTATTTTCCCAGGAAATGTACATAAGGCCGGCTGAAAAGGCCTGACCCCTCCTAACCATACTAATGGGCTCCGAATCCAATGGCGATGTCCATTTTGCTCTGCGAATTCATGGAGAGCTAACCCTAACCCTAAGTAGAATTTTCCACAATATGATTTTCCCATGTATTTTGGCAGGAAATATACATAAGTCCGGCTCAAAAGGCCTGACCCCTCCTAACCATACCTATGGGCTCCGAATCCAATGGCGATGTCTGTTTTGCTCTGCGAATTTATGGAGAGCTAACCCTAACCCTAAGTAGAATTTTCCCCAATGGGATTTTCCCATGTATTTTGCCATGAAATGTATATAAGTCCGGCTCAAAGGCCTGACCCCTCCTAACCATACCTATGGGCTCCGAATCCATTGGCGATGTCTGTTTTGCTCTGCGAATTCATGGAGAGCTAACCCTAACCCAAAGTAGAATTTTCCCCAATGGGATTTTCCCATGTATTTTGCCATGAAATGTATATAAGTCCGGCTCAAAAGGCATGACCCCTCCTAACCATACCTATGGGCTCTGAATCCAATGGCGATGTCCGTTTTGCTCTGCAAATTCATAGACATACGTAGAATTTTCCCCAATGGGATTTTCCCATGTATTTTCCCATGAAATGTACATAAGTGCGGCTCAAAAGGCCTGACCCCTCCTAACCATACCTATGGGCACCGAATCCAATGCCCGTGTCTGTTTTGCTCTGCGAATTCATGCAGAGCTAAGCGTAACCCTAAGTAGAATTTTCCACAATATGATTTTCCCATGTATTTTGGCAGGAAATATACATAAGGCTGGCTCAAAAGGCCTGACCCTTCCTAACCATACCAATGGGCTCCGAATCCAATGGCGATGTCTGTTTTGCTCTGCGAATTCATGGAGAGCTAACCCTAACCCTAAGTAGAATTTTCCACAAAATGATTTTCCCATGTATTTTGGCAGGAAATATACATAAGTCCGGCTCAAAAGGCCTGACCCCTCCTAACCATACCTATGGGCTCCGAATCCAATGGCGATGTCTGTTTTGCTCTGCGAATTCATGGGGAGCTAACCCTAACCCTAAGTAGAATTTTCCCCAATGGAATTTTCCCATGTATTTTGCCATGAAATGTATATAAGTCCGGCTCAAAAGGCCTGACCCCTCCTAACCATACCTATGGGCTCCGAATCCAATGGCGATGTCTGTTTTGCTCTGCGAATTCATGGAGAGCTAACCCTAACCCTAAGTAGAATTTTCCCCAATGGAATTTTCCCATGTATTTTGCCATGAAATGTATATAAGTCCGGCTCAAAAGGCCTGACCCCTCCTAACCATACCTATGGGCTCCGAATCCATTGGCGATGTCCGTTTTGCTCTGCAAATTCATAGACATAAGTAGAATTTTCCCAATGGGATTTTCCCATGTATTTTCCCATGAAATGTACATAAGTCCGGCTGAAAAGGCCTGACTCCTCCTAACCATACCTATGGGCTCCGAATCCAATGGCGATGTCCGTTTTGCTCTGCAAATTCATGGACATAAGTAGAATTTTCCCCAATGGGATTTTCCCATGTATTTTCCCATGAAATGTACATAAGTCCGGCTGAAAAGGCCTGACCCCTCCTAACCATACATATGGGCTCCGAATCCAATGGCGATGTCTGTTTTGCTCTGCGAATTCATGGAGAGCTAACCCTAACCCTAAGTAGAATTTTCCCCAAAGGGATTTTCCCATGTATTTTGCCATGAAATGTATATAAGTCCGGCTCAAAAGGCATGACCCCTCCTAACCATACCTATGGGCTCCGAATCCAATGGCGATGTCTGTTTTGCTGTGCGAATTCATGGAGAGCTAACCCTAACCCTAAGTAGAATTTTCCACAATATGATTTTCCCATGTATTTTTGCAGGAAATGTACATAAGGCTGGCTCAAAAGGCCTGACCCCCCCTAACCATACCTATGGGCTCCGAATCCAATGGCGATCTCTGTTTTGCTCTGCGAATTCATGGAGAGCTAACCCTAACCCTAAGTAGAATTTTCCCCAATGGAATTTTCCCATGTATTTTGCCATGAAATGTATATAAGTCCGGCTCAAAAGGCATGACCCCTCCTAACCATACCTATGGGCTCCGAATCCAATGGGGATGTCTGTTTTGCTCTGCAAATTCATGGACATAAGTAGAATTTTCCCCAATGGGATTTTCCCATGTATTTTCCCAGGAAATGTACATAAGGCCAGCTGAAAAGGCCTGACCCCTCCTAACCATACTAATGGGCTCCGAATCCAATGGCGATGTCTGTTTTGCTGTGCGAATTCATGGAGAGCTAACCCTAACCCTAAGTAGAATTTTCCACAATATGATTTTCCCATGTATTTTGGCAGGAAATATACATAAGTCCGGCTCAAAAGGCCTGACCCCTCCTAACCATACCTATGGGCTCCGAATCCAATGGCGATGTCTGTTTTGCTCTGCGAATTCATGGAGAGCTAACCCTAACCCTAAGTAGAATTTTCCCCAATGGGATTTTCCCATGTATTTTGCCATGAAATGTATATAAGTCCGGCTCAAAAGGCCTGACCCCTCCTAACCATACCTATGGGCTCCGAATCCATTGGCGATGTCTGTTTTGCTCTGCGAATTCATGGAGAGCTAACCCTAACCCAAAGTAGAATTTTCCCCAATGGGATTTTCCCATGTATTTTGCCATGAAATGTATATAAGTCCGGCTCAAAAGGCATGACCCCTCCTAACCATGCCTATGGGCTCTGAATCCAATGGCGATGTCCGTTTTGCTCTGCAAATTCATAGACATAAGTAGAATTTTCCCCAATGGGATTTTCCCATGTATTTTCCCATGAAATGTACATAAGTCCGGCTCAAAAGGCATGACCCCTCCTAACCATACCTATGGGCTCCGAATCCAATGGGGATGTCTGTTTTGCTCTGCAAATTCATGGACATAAGTAGAATTTTCCCCAATGGGATTTTCCCATGTATTTTCCCAGGAAATGTACATAAGGCCAGCTGAAAAGGCCTGACCCCTCCTAACCATACTAATGGGCTCCGAATCCAATGGCGATGTCTGTTTTGCTGTGCGAATTCATGGAGAGCTAACCCTAACCCTAAGTAGAATTTTCCACAATATGATTTTCCCATGTATTTTGGCAGGAAATATACATAAGTCCGGCTCAAAAGGCCTGACCCCTCCTAACCATACCTATGGGCTCCGAATCCAATGGCGATGTCTGTTTTGCTCTGCGAATTCATGGAGAGCTAACCCTAACCCTAAGTAGAATTTTCCCCAATGGGATTTTCCCATGTATTTTGCCATGAAATGTATATAAGTCCGGCTCAAAAGGCCTGACCCCTCCTAACCATACCTATGGGCTCCGAATCCATTGGCGATGTCTGTTTTGCTCTGCGAATTCATGGAGAGCTAACCCTAACCCAAAGTAGAATTTTCCCCAATGGGATTTTCCCATGTATTTTGCCATGAAATGTATATAAGTCCGGCTCAAAAGGCATGACCCCTCCTAACCATGCCTATGGGCTCTGAATCCAATGGCGATGTCCGTTTTGCTCTGCAAATTCATAGACATAAGTAGAATTTTCCCCAATGGGATTTTCCCATGTATTTTCCCATGAAATGTACATAAGTCCGGCTCAAAAGGCCTGACCCCTCCTAACCATACCTATGGGCACCGAATCCAATGCCGGTGTCTGTTTTGCTCTGCGAATTCATGCAGAGCTAAGCGTAACCCTAAGTAGAATTTTCCACAATATGATTTCCCCATGTATTTTGGCAGGAAATATACATAAGGCTGGCTCAAAAGGCCTGACCCTTCCTAACCATACCAATGGGCTCCGAATCCAATGGCAATGTCTGTTTTGCTCTGCGAATTCATGGAGAGCTAACCCTAACCCTAAGTAGAATTTTCCACAATATGATTTTCCCATGTATTTTGGCAGGAAATATACATAAGTCCGGCTCAAAAGGCCTGACCCCTCCTAACCATACCTATGGGCTCCGAATCCAATGGCGATGTCTGTTTTGCTCTGCGAATTCATGGAGAGCTAACCCTAACCCTAAGTAGAATTTTCCCCAATAGGATTTTCCCATGTATTTTGCCATGAAATGTATATAAGTCCGGCTCAAAAGGCCTGACCCCTCCTAACCATACCTATGGGCTCCGAATCCATTGGCGATGTCTGTTTTGCTCTGCTAATTCATGGAGAGCTAACCCTAACCCAAAGTAGAATTTTCCCCAATGGGATTTTCCCATGTATTTTGCCATGAAATGTATATAAGTCCGGCTCAAAAGGCATGACCCCTCCTAACCATACCTATGGGCTCTGAATCCAATGGCGATGTCCGTTTTGCTCTGCAAATTCATAGACATAAGTAGAATTTTCCCCAATGTAATTTTCCCATGTATTTTCCCATGAAATGTACATAAGTCCGGCTCAAAAGGCCTGACCCCTCCTAACCATACCTATGGGCACCGAATCCAATGCCGGTGTCTGTTTTGCTCTGCGAATTTATGCAGAGCTAAGCGTAACCCTAAGTAGAATTTTCCACAATATGATTTTCCCATGTATTTTGGCAGGAAATATACATAAGGCTGGCTCAAAAGGCCTGACCCCTCCTAACCATACCAATGGGCTCCGAATCCAATGGCGATGTCTGTTTTGCTCTGCGAATTCATGGAGAGCTAACCCTAACCCTAAGTAGAATTTTCCACAATATGATTTTCCCATGTATTTTGGCAGGAAATATACATAAGTCCGGCTCAAAAGGCCTGACCCCTCCTAACCATACCTATGGGCTCCGAATCCAATGGCGATGTCTGTTTTGCTCTGCGAATTCATGGAGAGCTAACCCTAACCCTAAGTAGAATTTTCCCCAATGGAATTTTCCCATGTATTTTGCCATGAAATGTATATAAGTCCGGCTCAAAAGGCATGACCCCTCCTAACCATACCTATGGGCTCCGAATCCAATGGCGATGTCTGTTTTGCTGTGCGAATTCATGGAGAGCTAACCCTAACCCTAAGTAGAATTTTCCACAATATGATTTTCCCATGTATTTTGGCAGGAAATATACATAAGTCCGGCTCAAAAGGCCTGACCCCTCCTAACCATACCTATGGGCTCCGAATCCAATGGCGATGTCTGTTTTGCTCTGCGAATTCATGGAGAGCTAACCCTAACCCTAAGTAGAATTTTCCCCAATGGGATTTTCCCATGTATTTTGCCATGAAATGTATATAAGTCCGGCTCAAAAGGCCTGACCCCTCCTAACCATACCTATGGGCTCCGAATCCATTGGCGATGTCTGTTTTGCTCTGCGAATTCATGGAGAGCTAACCCTAACCCAAAGTAGAATTTTCCCCAATGGGATTTTCCCATGTATTTTGCCATGAAATGTATATAAGTCCGGCTCAAAAGGCATGACCCCTCCTAACCATACCTATGGGCTCTGAATCCAATGGCGATGTCCGTTTTACTCTGCAAATTCATAGACATAAGTAGAATTTTCCCCAATGTAATTTTCCCATGTATTTTCCCATGAAATGTACATAAGTCCGGCTCAAAAGGCCTGACCCCTCCTAACCATACCTATGGGCACCGAATCCAATGCCGGTGTCTGTTTTGCTCTGCGAATTTATGCAGAGCTAAGCGTAACCCTAAGTAGAATTTTCCACAATATGATTTTCCCATGTATTTTGGCAGGAAATATACATAAGGCTGGCTCAAAAGGCCTGACCCCTCCTAACCATACCAATGGGCTCCGAATCCAATGGCGATGTCTGTTTTGCTCTGCGAATTCATGGAGAGCTAACCCTAACCCTAAGTAGAATTTTCCACAATATGATTTTCCCATGTATTTTGGCAGGAAATATACATAAGTCCGGCTCAAAAGGCCTGACCCCTCCTAACCATACCTATGGGCTCCGAATCCAATGGCGATGTCTGATTTGCTCTGCGAATTCATGGAGAGCTAACCCTAACCCTAAGTAGAATTTTCCCCAATGGAATTTTCCCATGTATTTTGCCATGAAATGTATATAAGTCCGGCTCAAAAGGCATGACCCCTCATAACCATACCTATGGGCTCCGAATCCAATGGCGATGTCTGTTTTGCTGTGCGAATTCATGGAGAGCTAACCCTAACCCTAAGTAGAATTTTCCACAATATGATTTTCCCATGTATTTTTGCAGGAAATGTACATAAGGCTGGCTCAAAAGGCCTGACCCCTCCTAACCATACCTATGGGCTCCGAATCCAATGGCGATGTCTGTTTTGCTCTGCGAATTCATGGAGAGCTAACCCTAACCCTAAGTAGAATTTTCCCCAATGGAATTTTCCCATGTATTTTGCCATGAAATGTATATAAGTCCGGCTCAAAAGGCATGACCCCTCCTAACCATACCTATGGGCTCCGAATCCAATGGCGATGTCTGTTTTGCTGTGCGAATTCATGGAGAGCTAACCCTAACCCTAAGTAGAATTTTCCACAATATGATTTTCCCATGTATTTTTGCAGGAAATGTACATAAGGCTGGCTGAAAAGGCCTGACCCCTCCTAACCATACTAATGGGCTCCGAATCCAATGGCGATGTCTGTTTTGCTGTGCGAATTCATGGAGAGCTAACCCTAACCCTAAGTAGAATTTTCCACAATATGATTTTCCCATGTATTTTGGCAGGAAATATACATAAGTCCGGCTCAAAAGGCCTGACCCCTCCTAACCATACCTATGGGCTCCGAATCCAATGGCGATGTCTGTTTTGCTCTGCGAATTCATGGAGAGCTAACCCTAACCCTAAGTAGAATTTTCCCCAATGGGATTTTCCCATGTATTTTGCCATGAAATGTATATAAGTCCGGCTCAAAAGGCATGACCCCTCCTAACCATACCTATGGGCTCCGAATCCAATGGCGATGTCCGTTTTGCTCTGCAAATTCATAGACATAAGTAGAATTTTCCCCAATGGGATTTTCCCATGTATTTTCCCAGGAAATGTACATAAGGCCGGCTGAAAAGGCCTGACCCCTCCTAACCATACTAATGGGCTCCGAATCCAATGGCGATGTCTGTTTTGCTGTGCGAATTCATGGAGAGCTAACCCTAACCCTAAGTAGAATTTTCCACAATATGATTTTCCCATGTATTTTGGCAGGAAATATACATAAGTCCGGCTCAAAAGGCCTGACCCCTCCTAACCATACCTATGGGCTCCGAATCCAATGGCGATGTCTGTTTTGCTCTGCGAATTCATGGAGAGCTAACCCTAACCCTAAGTAGAATTTTCCCCAATGGGATTTTCCCATGTATTTTGCCATGAAATGTATATAAGTCCGGCTCAAAAGGCATGACCCCTCCTAACCATACCTATGGGCTCCGAATCCAATGGCGATGTCTGTTTTGCTGTGCGAATTCATGGAGAGCTAACCCTAACCCTAAGTAGAATTTTCCACAATATGATTTTCCCATGTATTTTGGCAGGAAATATACATAAGTCCGGCTCAAAAGGCCTGACCCCTCCTAACCATACCTATGGGCTCCGAATCCAATGGCGATGTCTGTTTTGCTCTGCGAATTCATGGAGAGCTAACCCTAACCCTAAGTAGAATTTTCCCCAATGGGATTTTCCCATGTATTTTGCCATGAAATGTATATAAGTCCGGCTCAAAAGGCATGACCCCTCCTAACCATACCTATGGGCTCCGAATCCATTGGCGATGTCTGTTTTGCTCTGCGAATTCATGGAGAGCTAACCCTAACCCAAAGTAGAATTTTCCCCAATGGGATTTTCCCATGTATTTTGCCATGAAATGTATATAAGTCCGGTTCAAAAGGCATGACCCCTCCTAACCATACCTATGGGCTCTGAATCCAATGGCGATGTCCGTTTTGCTCTGCAAATTCATAGACATAAGTAGAATTTTCCCCAATGTAATTTTCCCATGTATTTTCCCATGAAATGTACATAAGTCCGGCTCAAAAGGCCTGACCCCTCCTAACCATACCTATGGGCACCGAATCCAATGCCGGTGTCTGTTTTGCTCTGCGAATTCATGGAGAGCTAACCCTAACCCTAAGTAGAATTTTCCCCAAAGGGATTTTCCCATGTATTTTGCCATGAAATGTATATAAGTCCGGCTCAAAAGGCATGACCCCTCCTAACCATACCTATGGGCTCTGAATCCAATGGCGATGTCCGTTTTACTCTGCAAATTCATAGACATAAGTAGAATTTTCCCCAATGTAATTTTCCCATGTATTTTCCCATGAAATGTACATAAGTCCGGCTCAAAAGGCCTGACCCCTCCTAACCATACCTATGGGCACCGAATCCAATGCCGGTGTCTGTTTTGCTCTGCGAATTTATGCAGAGCTAAGCGTAACCCTAAGTAGAATTTTCCACAATATGATTTTCCCATGTATTTTGGCAGGAAATATACATAAGGCTGGCTCAAAAGGCCTGACCCCTCCTAACCATACCAATGGGCTCCGAATCCAATGGCGATGTCTGTTTTCCTCTGCGAATTCATGGAGAGCTAACCCTAACCCTAAGTAGAATTTTCCACAATATGATTTTCCCATGTATTTTGGCAGGAAATATACATAAGTCCGGCTCAAAAGGCCTGACCCCTCCTAACCATACCTATGGGCTCCGAATCCAATGGCTATGTCTGTTTTGCTCTGCGAATTCATGGAGAGCTAACCCTAACCCTAAGTAGAATTTTCCCCAATGGAATTTTCCCATGTATTTTGCCATGAAATGTATATAAGTCCGGCTCAAAAGGCATGACCCCTCCTAACCATACCTATGGGCTCCGAATCCAATGGCGATGTCTGTTTTGCTGTGCGAATTCATGGAGAGCTAACCCTAACCCTAAGTAGAATTTTCCACAATATGATTTTCCCATGTATTTTTGCAGGAAATGTACATAAGGCTGGCTCAAAAGGCCTGACCCCTCCTAACCATACCTATGGGCTCCGAATCCAATGGCGATGTCTGTTTTGCTCTGCGAATTCATGGAGAGCTAACCCTAACCCTAAGTAGAATTTTCCCCAATGGAATTTTCCCATGTATTTTGCCATGAAATGTATATAAGTCCGGCTCAAAAGGCATGACCCCTCCTAACCATACCTATGGGCTCCGAATCCAATGGCGATGTCTGTTTTGCTGTGCAAATTCATGGAGAGCTAACCCTAACCCTAAGTAGAATTTTCCACAATATGATTTTCCCATGTATTTTTGCAGGAAATGTACATAAGGCTGGCTGAAAAGGCCTGACCCCTCCTAACCATACTAATGGGCTCCGAATCCAATGGCGATGTCTGTTTTGCTGTGCGAATTCATGGAGAGCTAACCCTAACCCTAAGTAGAATTTTCCACAATATGATTTTCCCATGTATTTTGGCAGGAAATATACATAAGTCCGGCTCAAAAGGCCTGACCCCTCCTAACCATACCTATGGGCTCCGAATCCAATGGCGATGTCTGTTTTGCTCTGCGAATTCATGGAGAGCTAACCCTAACCCTAAGTAGAATTTTCCCCAATGGGATTTTCCCATGTATTTTGCCATGAAATGTATATAAGTCCGGCTCAAAAGGCATGACCCCTCCTAACCATACCTATGGGCTCCGAATCCAATGGCGATGTCCGTTTTGCTCTGCAAATTCATAGACATAAGTAGAATTTTCCCCAATGGGATTTTCCCATGTATTTTCCCAGGAAATGTACATAAGGCCGGCTGAAAAGGCCTGACCCCTCCTAACCATACTAATGGGCTCCGAATCCAATGGCGATGTCTGTTTTGCTGTGCGAATTCATGGGGAGCTAACCCTAACCCTAAGTAGAATTTTCCACAATATGATTTTCCCATGTATTTTGGCAGGAAATATACATAAGTCCGGCTCAAAAGGCCTGACCCCTCCTAACCATACCTATGGGCTCCGAATCCAATGGCGATGTCTGTTTTGCTCTGCGAATTCATGGAGAGCTAACCCTAACCCTAAGTAGAATTTTCCCCAATGGGATTTTCCCATGTATTTTGCCATGAAATGTATATAAGTCCGGCTCAAAAGGCATGACCCCTCCTAACCATACCTATGGGCTCCGAATCCAATGGCGATGTCTGTTTTGCTGTGCGAATTCATGGAGAGCTAACCCTAACCCTAAGTAGAATTTTCCACAATATGATTTTCCCATGTATTTTGGCAGGAAATATACATAAGTCCGGCTCAAAAGGCCTGACCCCTCCTAACCATACCTATGGGCTCCGAATCCAATGGCGATGTCTGTTTTGCTCTGCGAATTCATGGTGAGCTAACCCTAACCCTAAGTAGAATTTTCCCCAATGGGATTTTCCCATGTATTTTGCCATGAAATGTATATAAGTCCGGCTCAAAAGGCATGACCCCTCCTAACCATACCTATGGGCTCCGAATCCATTGGCGATGTCTGTTTTGCTCTGCGAATTCATGGAGAGCTAACCCTAACCCAAAGTAGAATTTTCCCCAATGGGATTTTCCCATGTATTTTGCCATGAAATGTATATAAGTCCGGTTCAAAAGGCATGACCCCTCCTAACCATACCTATGGGCTCTGAATCCAATGGCGATGTCCGTTTTGCTCTGCAAATTCATAGACATAAGTAGAATTTTCCCCAATGTAATTTTCCCATGTATTTTCCCATGAAATGTACATAAGTCCGGCTCAAAAGGCCTGACCCCTCCTAACCATACCTATGGGCACCGAATCCAATGCCGGTGTCTGTTTTGCTCTGCGAATTCATGGAGAGCTAACCCTAACCCTAAGTAGAATTTTCCCCAAAGGGATTTTCCCATGTATTTTGCCATGAAATGTATATAGGTCCAGCTCAAAAGGCATAACCCCTCCTAACCATACCTATGGGCTCCGAATCCAATGGCGATGTCTGTTTTGCTGTGCGAATTCATGGAGAGCTAACCCTAACCCTAAGTAGAATTTTCCACAATATGATTTTCCCATGTATTTTGGCAGGAAATATACATAAGTCCGGCTCAAAAGGCCTGACCCCTCCTAACCATACCTATGGGCTCCGAATCCAATGGCGATGTCTGTTTTGCTCTGCGAATTCATGGAGAGCTAACCCTAACCCTAAGTAGAATTTTCCCCAATGGGATTTTCCCATGTATTTTGCCATGAAATGTATATAAGTCCGGCTCAAAAGGCATGACCCCTCCTAACCATACCTATGGGCTCCGAATCCAATGGCGATGTCCGTTTTGCTCTGCAAATTCATAGACATAAGTAGAATTTTCCCCAATGGGATTTTCCCATGTATTTTCCCAGGAAATGTACATAAGGCCGGCTGAAAAGGCCTGACCCCTCCTAACCATACTAATGGGCTCCGAATCCAATGGCGATGTCTGTTTTGCTGTGCGAATTCATGGGGAGCTAACCCTAACCCTAAGTAGAATTTTCCACAATATGATTTTCCCATGTATTTTGGCAGGAAATATACATAAGTCCGGCTCAAAAGGCCTGACCCCTCCTAACCATACCTATGGGCTCCGAATCCAATGGCGATGTCTGTTTTGCTCTGCGAATTCATGGAGAGCTAACCCTAACCCTAAGTAGAATTTTCCCCAATGGGATTTTCCCATGTATTTTGCCATGAAATGTATATAAGTCCGGCTCAAAAGGCATGACCCCTCCTAACCATACCTATGGGCTCCGAATCCAATGGCGATGTCTGTTTTGCTGTGCGAATTCATGGAGAGCTAACCCTAACCCTAAGTAGAATTTTCCACAATATGATTTTCCCATGTATTTTGGCAGGAAATATACATAAGTCCGGCTCAAAAGGCCTGACCCCTCCTAACCATACCTATGGGCTCCGAATCCAATGGCGATGTCTGTTTTGCTCTGCGAATTCATGGTGAGCTAACCCTAACCCTAAGTAGAATTTTCCCCAATGGGATTTTCCCATGTATTTTGCCATGAAATGTATATAAGTCCGGCTCAAAAGGCATGACCCCTCCTAACCATACCTATGGGCTCCGAATCCATTGGCGATGTCTGTTTTGCTCTGCGAATTCATGGAGAGCTAACCCTAACCCAAAGTAGAATTTTCCCCAATGGGATTTTCCCATGTATTTTGCCATGAAATGTATATAAGTCCGGTTCAAAAGGCATGACCCCTCCTAACCATACCTATGGGCTCTGAATCCAATGGCGATGTCCGTTTTGCTCTGCAAATTCATAGACATAAGTAGAATTTTCCCCAATGTAATTTTCCCATGTATTTTCCCATGAAATGTACATAAGTCCGGCTCAAAAGGCCTGACCCCTCCTAACCATACCTATGGGCTCCGAATCCAATGGCGATGTCTGTTTTGCTCTGCGAATTCATGGAGAGCTAACCCTAACCCTAAGTAGAATTTTCCCCAATGGAATTTTCCCATGTATTTTGCCATGAAATGTATATAAGTCCGGCTCAAAAGGCATGACCCCTCCTAACCATACCTATGGGCTCCGAATCCAATGGCGATGTCTGTTTTGCTGTGCGAATTCATGGAGAGCTAACCCTAACCCTAAGTAGAATTTTCCACAATATGATTTTCCCATGTATTTTTGCAGGAAATGTACATAAGGCTGGCTCAAAAGGCCTGACCCCTCCTAACCATACCTATGGGCTCCGAATCCAATGGCGATCTCTGTTTTGCTCTGCGAATTCATGGAGAGCTAACCCTAACCCTAAGTAGAATTTTCCCCAATGGAATTTTCCCATGTATTTTGCCATGAAATGTATATAAGTCCGGCTCAAAAGGCATGACCCCTCCTAACCATACCTATGGGCTCCGAATCCAATGGGGATGTCCGTTTTGCTCTGCAAATTCATGGACATAAGTAGAATTTTCCCCAATTGGATTTTCCCATGTATTTTCCCAGGAAATGTACATAAGGCCGGCTGAAAAGGCCTGACCCCTCCTAACCATACTAATGGGCTCCGAATCCAATGGCGATGTCTGTTTTGCTGTGCGAATTCATGGAGAGCTAACCCTAACCCTAAGTAGAATTTTCCACAATATGATTTTCCCATGTATTTTGGCAGGAAATATACATAAGTCCGGCTCAAAAGGCCTGACCCCTCCTAACCATACCTATGGGCTCCGAATCCAATGGCGATGTCTGTTTTGCTCTGCGAATTCATGGAGAGCTAACCCTAACCCTAAGTAGAATTTTCCCCAATGGGATTTTCCCATGTATTTTGCCATGAAATGTATATAAGTCCGGCTCAAAAGGCATGACCCCTCCTAACCATACCTATGGGCTCCGAATCCAATGGCGATGTCCGTTTTGCTCTGCAAATTCATAGACATAAGTAGAATTATCCCCAATGGGATTTTCCCATGTATTTTCCCAGGAAATGTACATAAGGCCGGCTGAAAAGGCCTGACCCCTCCTAACCATACTAATGGGCTCCGAATCCAATGGCGATGTCTGTTTTGCTGTGCGAATTCATGGAGAGCTAACCCTAACCCTAAGTAGAATTTTCCACAATATGATTTTCCCATGTATTTTGGCAGGAAATATACATAAGTCCGGCTCAAAAGGCCTGACCCCTCCTAACCATACCTATGGGCTCCGAATCCAATGGCGATGTCTGTTTTGCTCTGCGAATTCATGGAGAGCTAACCCTAACCCTAAGTAGAATTTTCCCCAATGGGATTTTCCCATGTATTTTGCCATGAAATGTATATAAGTCCGGCTCAAAAGGCATGACCCCTCCTAACCATACCTATGGGCTCCGAATCCAATGCCGGTGTCTGTTTTGCTCTGCGAATTCATGCCGAGCTAAGCGTAACCCTAAGTAGAATTTTCCCCAATGGGATTTTCCCATGTATTTTCCCAGGAAATGTACATAAGTCCGGGTCAAAAGGCCTGACCCCACCTAACCATACCTATGGGCTCCGAATCCAATGGCGATGTCCATTTTGCTCTGCGAATTCATGGAGAGCTAACCCTAACCCTAAGTAGAATTTTCCACAATATGATTTTCCCATGTATTTTGCCATGAAATGTACATAAGGCTGGCTCAAAAGGCCTGACCCCTCCTAACCATTACCTATGGGCACCGAATCCAATTGTGGTGTCTGTTTTGCTCTGCTAATTCATGGAGAGCTAACCCTAAGTAGAATTTTCCCCACTGGGATTTTTCCATGTATTTTCCCATGAAATGTACATAAGTCCGGCTGAAAAGGCCTGACTCCTCCTAACGATACCAATGGGCTCCGAATAGCGGTGTCTATTTTGCTCTGCGAATTCATGGAGAGCTAAACCTAAGCCTAAGTAGAATTTTCCCCAATGGGATTTTCCCATGTATTTTTCCAGGAAATGTACATAAGGCCGGCTTAAAAGGCATGACCCCTCCTACCCATACCTATGGGCTCCGAATCCAATGGCGATGTCTGTTTTGCTCTGCGAATTCATGGACATAAGTAGAATTTTCCCCAATTGGATTTTCCCATGTATTTTTCCATGAAATGTACATAAGTGCGGCTCAAAAGGCCTGACCCCTCCTAACTATACCTATGGGCTCCGAATCCAGTGGCGATGTCCGTTTTGCTCTGCGAATTGATGGAGAGCTAACCCTAACCCTAAGTAGAATTTTACCCAATTGTATTTAACCATGTATTTCACCATGAAATATATATATGTCCAGCTCAAAAGGCATGACCCATCCTAACCATACCTATGGGCTCCGAATCCAATGGCGATGTCCGTTTTGCTCTGCAAATTCATGGACATAAGTAGAATTTTCCCCAATGGGATTTTCCCATGTATTTTCCCATGAAATGTACATAAGTCCGGCTCCAATTGCCTGACCCCTCCTAACCATACCTATAGGCACCGAATCCAATGCCGGTGTCTGTTTTGCTCTGCGAATTCATGCAGAGCTAAGCGTAACCCTAAATAGAATTTTCCACAATATGATTTTCCCATGTATTTTGGTAGGAAATATACATAAGGCTGGCTCAAAAGGCCTGACCCTTCCTAACCATAACAATGGGCTCCGAATCCAATGGCGATGTCTCTTTTGCTCTGCGAATTCATGGAGAGCTAACCCTAACCCTAAGTAGAATTTTCCCCAAAGGGATTTTCCCATGTATTTTGCCATGAAATGTATATAGGTCCAGCTCAAAAGGCATGACCCCTCCTAACCATACCTATGGGCTCCGAATCCAATGGCGATGTCTGTTTTGCTGTGCGAATTCATGGAGAGCTAACCCTAACCCTAAGTAGAATTTTCCACAATATGATTTTCCCATGTATTTTTGCAGGAAATGTACATAAGGCTGGCTCAAAAGGCGTGACCCCTCCTAACCATACCTATGTGCTCCGAATCCAATGCCGGTGTCTGTTTTGCTCTGCGAATTCATGCATAGCTAAGTGTAACCCTAAGTAGAATTTTCCCCAATGGGATTTTCCCATGTATTTTGCCATGAAATGTATATAAGTCCGGCTCAAAAGGCATGACCCCTCCTAACCATACCTATGTGCTCCGAATCCAATGGCGGTGTACGTTTTGTTTTGCGAATTCATGGAGAGCTAAGCGTAACCCTAAGTAGAATTTTCCCCAAAGGGATTTTCCCATGTATTTTCCCAGGAAATGTACATAAGGCCGGCTGAAAAGGCCTGACCCCTCCTAACCATACTAATGGGCTCCAAATCCAATGGCGATGTCTGTTATGCTCTGCGAATTCATGGAGAGCTAACCCTACCCCTAAGTAGAATTTTCCCCAATGGGATTTTCCCATGTATTTTGCCATGAAATGTACATAAGTCCGACTCAAAAGGCCTGACCCCTCCTAACCATACCTATGGGCTCCGAATCCAATGGCGATGTCTGTTTTGCTCTGCGAATTCATGGAGAACTAACCCTAACCCAAAGTAGAATTTTCCCCAATGGGATTTTCCCATGTATTTTGCCATGAAATGTACATAAGGCTGGCTCAAAAGGCCTGACCCCTCCTAACCATTACCTATGGGCACCGGATCCAATTGCGGTGTCTGTTTTGCTCTGCTAATTCATGGAGAGCTAACCCTAAGTAGAATTATCCCCAATGGGATTTTACCATGTATTTTTGCAGGAAATGTACATAAGGCCGGCTGAAAAGGCCTGACCCCTCCTAACCATACTAATGGGCTCCAAATCCAATGGCGATGTCTGTTATGCTCTGCGAATTCATGGAGAGCTAACCCTACCCCTAAGTAGAATTTTCCCCAATGGGATTTTCCCATGTATTTTGCCATGAAATGTACATATGTCCGACTCAAAAGGCCTGACCCCTCCTAACCATACCTATGGGCTCCGAATCCAATGGAGATGTCTGTTTTGCTCTGCGAATTCATGGAGAGCTAACCCTAACCCTAAGTAGAATTTTCCCCAATGGGATTTTCCCATGTATTTTGCCATGAAATGTACATAAGGCTGGCTCAAAAGGCCTGACCCCTCCTAACCATTACCTATGGGCACCGAATCCAATTGCAGTGTCTGTTTTGCTCTGCTAATTCATGGAGAGCTAACCCTAAGTAGAATTTCCCCCAATGGGATTTTACCATGTATTTTTGCTGGAAATGTACATAAGGCTGGCTCAAAAGGCCTGACCCCTCCTAACCATACCTATGTGCTCCGAATCCAATGCCGGTGTCTGTTTTGGTCTGCGAATTCATGCAGAGCTAAGTGTAACCCTAAGTAGAATTTTCCCCAATGGGATTTTCCCATGTATTTTCCCAGGAAATGTACATAAGGCCGGCTGAAAAGGCCTGACCCCTCCTAACCATACTAATGGGCTCCGAATCCAATGGCGATGTCCATTTTGCTCTGCGAATTCATGGAGAGCTAACCCTAACCCTAAGTAGAATTTTCCACAATATGATTTTCCCATGTATTTTGGCAGGAAATATACATAAGTCCGGCTCAAAAGGCCTGACCCCTCCTAACCATACCTATGTGCTCCGAATCCAATGCCGGTGTCTGTTTTGGTCTGCGAATTCATGCAGAGCTAAGTGTAACCCTAAGTAGAATTTTCCCCAATGGGATTTTCCCATGTATTTTCCCAGGAAATGTACATATGGCCGTCTGAAAAGGCCTGACCCCTCCTAACCATACTAATGGGCTCCAAATCCAATGGCGATGTCTGTTTTGCTCTGTGAATTCATGGAGAGCTAACCCTAACCCAAAGTAGAATTTTCCCCACTGGGATTTTTCCATGTATTTTCCCATGAAATGTACATAAGTCCGGCTGCAAAGGCCTGACTCCTTCTAATGATACCAATGGGCTCCGAATAGCGGTGTCTATTTTGCTCTGCGAATTCATGGAGAGCTAAACCTAAGCCTAAGTAGAATTTTCCCCAATGGGATTTTCCCATGTATTTTTCCAGGAAATGTACATAAGGCCGGCTGAAAAGGCATGACCCCTCCTAACCATACCTATAGGCTCCGAATCCAATGGCGATGTCTGTTTTGCTGTGCGAATTCATGGAGAGCTAACCCTAACCCTAAGTAGAATTTTCCACAATATGATTTTCCCATGTATTTTTGCAGGAAATGTACATAAGGCTGGCTCAAAAGGCCTGACCCCTCTTAACCATACCTATGTGCTCCGAATCCAATGCCGGTGTCTGTTTTCCTCTGCGAATTCATGCAGAGCTAAGTGTAACCCTAAGTAGAATTTTCCCCAATGGGATTTTCCCATGTATTTTCCCAGGAAATGTATATAAGTCCGGCTCAAATGGCCTGACCCCTCCTAAACATACCTATGGGCTCCGAATCCATTGGCGATGTCTGTTTTGCTCTGCGAATTCATGGAGAGCTAACCCTAACCCTAAGTAGAATTTTCCCCAATGGGATTTTCCCATGTATTTTGCCATGAAATGTATATAAGTCCGGCTCAAAAGGCCTGACCCCTCCTAACCATACCTATGGGCTCCGAATCCATTGGCGATGTCCGTTTTGCTCTGCAAATTCATAGACATAAGTAGAATTTTCCCAATGGGATTTTCCCATGTATTTTCCCATGAAATGTACATAAGTCCGGCTGAAAAGGCCTGACCCCTCCTAACCATACCTATGGGCTCCGAATCCAATGGCGATGTCCGTTTTGCTCTGCAAATTCATGGACCTAAGTAGAATTTTCCCCAATGGGATTTTCCCATGTATTTTCCCATGAAATGTACATAAGTCCGGCTGAAAAGGCCTGACCCCTCCTAACCATACATATGGGCTCCGAATCCTATGGCGATGTCTGTTTTGCTCTGCGAATTCATGGAGAGCTAACCCTAACCCTAAGTAGAATTTTCCCCAAAGGGATTTTCCCATGTATTTTGCCATGAAATGTATATAAGTCCGGCTCAAAAGGCATGACCCCTCCTAACCATACCTATGGGCTCCGAATCCAATGGCGATCTCTGTTTTGCTCTGCGAATTCATGGAGAGCTAACCCTAACCCTAAGTAGAATTTTCCCCAATGGAATTTTCCCATGTATTTTGCCATGAAATGTATATAAGTCCGGCTCAAAAGGCATGACCCCTCCTAACCATACCTATGGGCTCCGAATCCAATGGGGATGTCCGTTTTGCTCTGCAAATTCATGGACATAAGTAGAATTTTCCCCAATGGGATTTTCCCATGTATTTTCCCAGGAAATGTACATAAGGCCAGCTGAAAAGGCCTGACCCCTCCTAACCATACTAATGGGCTCCGAATCCAATGGCGATGTCTGTTTTGCTGTGCGTATTCATGGAGAGCTAACCCTAACCCTAAGTAGAATTTTCCACAATATGATTTTCCCATGTATTTTGGCAGGAAATATACATAAGTCCGGCTCAAAAGGCCTGACCCCTCCTAACCATACCTATGGGCTCCGAATCCAATGGCGATGTCTGTTTTGCTCTGCGAATTCATGGAGAGCTAACCCTAACCCTAAGTAGAATTTTCCCCAATGGGATTTTCCCATGTATTTTGCCATGAAATGTATATAAGTCCGGCTCAAAAGGCCTGACCCCTCCTAACCATACCTATGGGCTCCGAATCCATTGGCGATGTCTGTTTTGCTCTGCGAATTCATGGAGAGCTAACCCTAACCCAAAGTAGAATTTTCCCCAATGGGATTTTCCCATGTATTTTGCCATGAAATGTATATAAGTCCGGCTCAAAAGGCATGACCCCTCCTAACCATACCTATGGGCTCTGAATCCAATGGCGATGTCCGTTTTGCTCTGCAAATTCATAGACATAAGTAGAATTTTCCCCAATGGGATTTTCCCATGTATTTTCCCATGAAATGTACATAAGTCCGGCTCAAAAGGCCTGACCCCTCCTAACCATACCTATGGGCACCGAATCCAATGCCGGTGTCTGTTTTGCTCTGCGAATTCATGCAGAGCTAAGCGTAACCCTAAGTAGAATTTTCCACAATATGATTTTCCCATGTATTTTGGCAGGAAATATACATAAGGCTGGCTCAAAAGGCCTGACCCTTTCTAACCATACCAATGGGCTCCGAATCCAATGGCGATGTCTGTTTTGCTCTGCGAATTCATGGAGAGCTAACCCTAACCCTAAGTAGAATTTTCCACAATATGATTTTCCCATGTATTTTGGCAGGAAATATACATAAGTCCGGCTCAAAAGGCCTGACCCCTCCTAACCATACCTATGGGCTCCGAATCCAATGGTGATGTCTGTTTTGCTCTGCGAATTCATGGAGAGCTAACCCTAACCCTAAGTAGAATTTTCCCCAATGGGATTTTCCCATGTATTTTGCCATGAAATGTATATAAGTCCGGCTCAAAAGGCCTGACCCCTCCTAACCATACCTATGGGCTCCGAATCCTTTGGCGATGTCTGTTTTGCTCTGCGAATTCATGGAGAGCTAACCCTAACCCTAAGTAGAATTTTCCCCAATGGAATTTTCCCATGTATTTTGCCATGAAATGTATATAAGTCCGGCTCAAAAGGCCTGACCCCTCCTAACCATACCTATGGGCTCCGAATCCATTGGCGATGTCCGTTTTGCTCTGCAAATTCATAGACATAAGTAGAATTTTCCCAATGGGATTTTCCCATGTATTTTCCCATGAAATGTACATAAGGCCAGCTGAAAAGGCCTGACCCCTCCTAACCATACTAATGGGCTCCGAATCCAATGGCGATGTCTGTTTTGCTGTGCGAATTCATGGAGAGCTAACCCTAACCCTAAGTAGAATTTTCCACAATATGATTTTCCCATGTATTTTGGCAGGAAATATACATAAGTCCGGCTCAAAAGGCCTGACCCCTCCTAACCATACCTATGGGCTCCGAATCCAATGGCGATGTCTGTTTTGCTCTGCGAATTCATGGAGAGCTAACCCTAACCCTAAGTAGAATTTTCCCCAATGGGATTTTCCCATGTATTTTGCCATGAAATGTATATAAGTCCGGCTCAAAAGGCCTGACCCCTCCTAACCATACCTATGGGCTCCGAATCCATTGGCGATGTCTGTTTTGCTCTGCGAATTCATGGAGAGCTAACCCTAACCCAAAGTAGAATTTTCCCATGTATTTTCCCATGAAATGTACATAAGTCCGGCTCAAAAGGCCTGACCCCTCCTAACCATACCTATGGGCACCGAATCCAATGCCGGTGTCTGTTTTGCTCTGCGAATTCATGCAGAGCTAAGCGTAACCCTAAGTAGAATTTTCCACAATATGATTTTCCCATGTATTTTGGCAGGAAATATACATAAGGCTGGCTCAAAAGGCCTGACCCTTCCTAACCATACCAATGGGCTCCGAATCCAATGGCGATGTCTGTTTTGCTCTGCGAATTCATGGAGAGCTAACCCTAACCCTAAGTAGAATTTTCCACAATATGATTTTCCCATGTATTTTGGCAGGAAATATACATAAGTCCGGCTCAAAAGGCCTGACCCCTCCTAACCATACCTATGGGCTCCGAATCCAATGGCGATGTCTGTTTTGCTCTGCGAATTCATGTAGAGCTAACCCTAACCCTAAGTAGAATTTTCCCCAATGGAATTTTCCCATGTATTTTGCCATGAAATGTATATAAGTCCGGCTCAAAAGGCCTGACCGCTCCTAACCATACCTATGGGCTCCGAATCCAATGGCGATGTCTGTTTTGCTCTGCGAATTCATGGAGAGCTAACCCTAACCCTAAGTAGAATTTTCCACAATATGATTTTCCCATGTATTTTGCCATGAAATATACATAAGTCCGGCTCAAAAGGCCTGACCCCTCCTAACCATACCTATGGGCTCCGAATCCAATGGCGATGTCTGTTTTGCTCTGCGAATTCAAGGAGAGCTAACCCTAACCCTAAGTAGAATTTTCCCCAATGGGATTTTCCCATGTATTTTGCCATTAAATGTATATAAGTCCGGCTCAAAAGGCCTGACCCCTCCTAACCATACCTATGGGCTCCGAATCCATTGGCGATGTCTGTTTTGCTCTGCGAATTCATGGAGAGCTAACCCTAACCCAAAGTAGAATTTTCCCCAATGGGATTTTCCCATGTATTTTGCCATGAAATGTATATAAGTCCGGCTCAAAAGGCATGACCCCTCCTAACCATACCTATGGGCTCTGAATCCAATGGCGATGTCCGTTTTGCTCTGCAAATTCATAGACATAAGTAGAATTTTCCCCAATGGGATTTTCCCATGTATTTTCCCATGAAATGTACATAAGTCCGGCTCAAAAGGCCTGACCCCTCCTAACCATACCTATGGGCACCGAATCCAATGCCGGTGTCTGTTTTGCTCTGCGAATTCATGCAGAGCTAAGCGTAACCCTAAGTAGAATTTTCCACAATATGATTTTCCCATGTATTTTGGCAGGAAAGATACATAAGGCTGGCTCAAAAGGCCTGACCCCTCCTAACCATACCAATGGGCTCCGAATCCAATGGCGATGTCTGTTTTGCTCTGCGAATTCATGGAGAGCTAACCCTAACCCTAAGTAGAATTTTCCACAATATGATTTTCCCATGTATTTTGGCAGGAAATATACATAAGTCCGGCTCAAAAGGCCTGACCCCTCCTAACCATACCTATGGGCTCCGAATCCAATGGCGATGTCTGTTTTGCTCTGCGAATTCATGGAGAGCTAACCCTAACCCTAAGTAGAATTTTCCACAATATGATTTTCCCATGTATTTTGCCATGAAATATACATAAGTCCGGCTCAAAAGGCCTGACCCCTCCTAACCATACCTATGGGCTCCGAATCCAATGGCGATGTCTGTTTTGCTCTGCGAATTCATGGAGAGCTAACCCTAACCCTAAGTAGAATTTTCCCCAATGGGATTTTCCCATGTATTTTGCCATTAAATGTATATAAGTCCGGCGCAAAAGGCCTGACCCCTCCTAACCATACCTATGGGCTCCGAATCCATTGGCGATGTCTGTTTTGCTCTGCGAATTCATGGAGAGCTAACCCTAACCCAAAGTAGAATTTTCCCCAATGGGATTTTCCCATGTATTTTGCCATGAAATGTATATAAGTCCGGCTCAAAAGGCATGACCCCTCCTAACCATACCTATGGGCTCTGAATCCAATGGCGATGTCCGTTTTGCTCTGCAAATTCATAGACATAAGTAGAATTTTCCCCAATGGGATTTTCCCATGTATTTTCCCATGAAATGTACATAAGTCCGGCTCAAAAGGCCTGACCCCTCCTAACCATACCTATGGGCACCGAATCCAATGCCGGTGTCTGTTTTGCTCTGCGAATTCATGCAGAGCTAAGCGTAACCCTAAGTAGAATTTTCCACAATATGATTTTCCCATGTATTTTGGCAGGAAATATACATAAGGCTGGCTCAAAAGGCCTGACCCCTCCTAACCATACCAATGGGCTCCGAATCCAATGGCGATGTCTGTTTTGCTCTGCGAATTCATGGAGAGCTAACCCTAACCCTAAGTAGAATTTTCCACAATATGATTTTCCCATGTATTTTGGCAGGAAATATACATAAGTCCGGCTCAAAAGGCCTGACCCCTCCTAACCATACCTATGGGCTCCGAATCCAATGGCGATGTCTGTTTTGCTCTGCGAATTCATGGAGAGCTAACCCTAACCCTAAGTAGAATTTTCCCCAATGGAATTTTCCCATGTATTTTGCCATGAAATGTATATAAGTCCGGCTCAAAAGGCATGACCCCTCCTAACCATACCTATGGGCTCCGAATCCAATGGGGATGTCCGTTTTGCTCTGCAAATTCATGGACATAAGTAGAATTTTCCCCAATGGGATTTTCCCATGTATTTTCCCAGGAAATGTACATAAGGCCGGCTGAAAAGGCCTGACCCCTCCTAACCATACTAATGGGCTCCGAATCCAATGGCGATGTCTGTTTTGCTGTGCGAATTCATGGAGAGCTAACCCTAACCCTAAGTAGAATTTTCCACAATATGATTTTCCCATGTATTTTGGCAGGAAATATACATAAGTCCGGCTCAAAAGGCCTGACCCCTCCTAACCATACCTATGGGCTCCGAATCCAATGGCGATGTCTGTTTTGCTCTGCGAATTCATGGAGAGCTAACCCTAACCCTAAGTAGAATTTTCCCCAATGGGATTTTCCCATGTATTTTGCCATGAAATGTATATAAGTCCGGCTCAAAAGGCATGACCCCTCCTAACCATACCTATGGGCTCCGAATCCAATGGCGATGTCCGTTTTGCTCTGCAAATTCATAGACATAAGTAGAATTTTCCCCAATGGGATTTTCCCATGTATTTTCCCAGGAAATGTACATAAGGCCGGCTGAAAAGGCCTGACCCCTCCTAACCATACTAATGGGCTCCGAATCCAATGGCGATGTCTGTTTTGCTGTGCGAATTCATGGAGAGCTAACCCTAACCCTAAGTAGAATTTTCCACAATATGATTTTCCCTTGTATTTTGGCAGGAAATATACATAAGTCTGGCTCAAAAGGCCTGACCCCTCCTAACCATACCTATGGGCTCCGAATCCAATGGCGATGTCTGTTTTGCTCTGCGAATTCATGGAGAGCTAACTCTAACCCTAAGTAGAATTTTCCCCAATGGGATTTTCCCATGTATTTTCCCAGGAAATGTACATAAGGCCGGCTGAAAAGGCCTGACCCCTCCTAACCATACTAATGGGCTCCAAATCCAATGGCGTTGTCTGTTTTGCTCTGCGAATTCATGGAGAGCTAACCCTAACCCTAAGTAGAATTTTCCGCAATGGGATTTTCCCATGTATTTTCCCATGAAATGTACATAAGTCCGGCTGAAAAGGCCTCACCCCTCCTAACCATACCTATGGGCTCCGAATCCAATGGCGATGTCCATTTTGCTCTGCGAATTCATGGAGAGCTAGCCCTAACCCTAAGTAGAATTTTCCCCACTGGGATTTTTCCATGTATTTTCCCATGAAATGTACATAAGTCCGGCTGAAAAGGCCTGACTCCTCCTAACGATACCAATGGGCTCCGAATAGCGGTGTCTATTTTGCTCTGCGAATTCATGGAGAGCTAAACCTAAGCCTAAGTAGAATTTTCCCCAATGGGATTTTCCCATGTATTTTGCCATGAAATGTACATAAGTCCGACTCAAAAGGCCTGACCCCTCCTAACCATACCTATGGGCTCCGAATCCAATGGCGATGTCTGTTTTGCTCTGCGAATTCATGGAGAGCTAACCCTAACCCTAAGTAGAATTTTCCCCAATGGGATTTTCCCATGTATTTTGCCATGAAATGTACATAAGTCCGGCTCAAAAGGCATGACCCCTCCTAACCATACCTATGGGCTCCGAATCCAATGGCGATGTCTGTTTTGCTGTGCGAATTCATGGAGAGCTAACCCTAACCCTAAGTAGAATTTTCCACAATATGATTTTCCCATGTATTTTTGCAGGAAATGTACATAAGGCTGGCTCAAAAGGCCTGACCCCTCCTAACCATACCTATGGGCTCCGAATCCAATGGCGATCTCTGTTTTGCTCTGCGAATTCATGGAGAGCTAACCCTAACCCTAAGTAGAATTTTCCCCAATGGAATTTTCCCATGTATTTTGCCATGTAATGTATATAAGTCCGGCTCAAAAGGCATGACCCCTCCTAACCATACCTATGGGCTCCGAATCCAATGGGGATGTCCGTTTTGCTCTGCAAATTCATGGACATAAGTAGAATTTTCCCCAATGGGATTTTCCCATGTATTTTCCCAGGAAATGTACATAAGGCCGGCTGAAAAGGCCTGACCCCTCCTAACCATACTAATGGGCTCCGAATCCAATGGCGATGTCTGTTTTGCTGTGCGAATTCATGGAGAGCTAACCCTAACCCTAAGTAGAATTTTCCACAATATGATTTTCCCATGTATTTTGGCAGGAAATATACATAAGTCCGGCTCAAAAGGCCTGACCCCTCCTAACCATACCTATGGGCTCCGAATCCAATGGCGATGTCTGTTTTGCTCTGCGAATTCATGGAGAGCTAACCCTAACCCTAAGTAGAATTTTCCCCAATGGGATTTTCCCATGTATTTTGCCATGAAATGTATATAAGTCCGGCTCAAAAGGCATGACCCCTCCTAACCATACCTATGGGCTCCGAATCCAATGGCGATGTCCGTTTTGCTCTGCAAATTCATAGACATAAGTAGAATTTTCCCCAATGGGATTTTCCCATGTATTTTCCCAGGAAATGTACATAAGGCCGGCTGAAAAGGCCTGACCCCTACTAACCATACTAATGGGCTCCGAATCCAATGGCGATGTCTGTTTTGCTGTGCGAATTCATGGAGAGCTAACCCTAACCCTAAGTAGAATTTTCCACAATATGATTTTCCCTTGTATTTTGGCAGGAAATATACATAAGTCTGGCTCAAAAGGCCTGACCCCTCCTAACCATACCTATGGGCACCGAATCCAATGCCGGTGTCTGTTTTGCTCTGCGAATTCATGCAGAGCTAAGCGTAACCCTAAGTAGAATTTTCCACAATATGATTTTCCCATGTATTTTGGCAGGAAATATACATAAGGCTGGCTCAAAAGGCCTGACCCCTCCTAACCATACCAATGGGCTCCGAATCCAATGGCGATGTCTGTTTTGCTCTGCGAATTCATGGAGAGCTAACCCTAACCCTAAGTAGAATTTTCCACAATATGATTTTCCCATGTATTTTGGCAGGAAATATACATAAGTCCGGCTCAAAAGGCCTGACCCCTCCTAACCATACCTATTGGCTCCGAATCCAATGGCGATGTCTGTTTTGCTCTGCGAATTCATGGAGAGCTAACCCTAACCCTAAGTAGAATTTTCCACAATATGATTTTCCCATGTATTTTGCCATGAAATATACATAAGTCCGGCTCAAAAGGCCTGACCCCTCCTAACCATACCTATGGGCTCCGAATCCAATGGCGATGTCTGTTTTGCTCTGCGAATTCATGGAGAGCTAACCCTAACCCTAAGTAGAATTTTCCCCAATGGGATTTTCCCATGTATTTTGCCATTAAATGTATATAAGTCCGGCGCAAAAGGCCTGACCCCTCCTAACCATACCTATGGGCTCCGAATCCATTGGCGATGTCTGTTTTGCTCTGCGAATTCATGGAGAGCTAAGCCTAACCCAAAGTAGAATTTTCCCCAATGGGATTTTCCCATGTATTTTGCCATGAAATGTATATAAGTCCGGCTCAAAAGGCATGACCCCTCCTAACCATACCTATGGGCTCTGAATCCAATGGCGATGTCCGTTTTGCTCTGCAAATTCATAGACATAAGTAGAATTTTCCCCAATGGGATTTTCCCATGTATTTTCCCATGAAATGTACATAAGTCCGGCTCAAAAGGCCTGACCCCTCCTAACCATACCTATGGGCACCGAATCCAATGCCGGTGTCTGTTTTGCTCTGCGAATTCATGCAGAGCTAAGCGTAACCCTAAGTAGAATTTTCCACAATATGATTTTCCCATGTATTTTGGCAGGAAATATACATAAGGCTGGCTCAAAAGGCCTGACCCCTCCTAACCATACCAATGGGCTCCGAATCCAATGGCGATGTCTGTTTTGCTCTGCGAATTCATGGAGAGCTAACCCTAA
Source organism: Natrix helvetica (assembly GCF_964273705.1). Taxonomy (NCBI): domain Eukaryota; kingdom Metazoa; phylum Chordata; class Lepidosauria; order Squamata; family Natricidae; genus Natrix; species Natrix helvetica. Next base: position 41,252,270 of record NC_138558.1, read on the forward strand.
CCCTAAGTAGAATTTTCCACAATATGATTTTCCCATGTATTTTGGCAGGAAATATACATAAGTCCGGCTCAAAAGGCCTGACCCCTCCTAACCATACCTATGGGCTCCGAATCCAATGGCGATGTCTGTTTTGCTCTGCGAATTCATGGAGAGCTAACCCTAACCCTAAGTAGAATTTTCCCCAATGGAATTTTCCCATGTATTTTGCCATGAAATGTATATAAGTCCGGCTCAAAAGGCATGACCCCTCCTAACCATACCTATGGGCTCCGAATCCAATGGGGATGTCCGTTTTGCTCTGCAAATTCATGGACATAAGTAGAATTTTCCCCAATGGGATTTTCCCATGTATTTTCCCAGGAAATGTACATAAGGCCGGCTGAAAAGGCCTGACCCCTCCTAACCATACTAATGGGCTCCGAATCCAATGGCGATGTCTGTTTTGCTGTGCGAATTCATGGAGAGCTAACCCTAACCCTAAGTAGAATTTTCCACAATATGATTTTCCCATGTATTTTGGCAGGAAATATACATAAGTCCGGCTCAAAAGGCCTGACCCCTCCTAACCATACCTATGGGCTCCGAATCCAATGGCGATGTCTGTTTTGCTCTGCGAATTCATGGAGAGCTAACCCTAACCCTAAGTAGAATTTTCCCCAATGGGATTTTCCCATGTATTTTGCCATGAAATGTATATAAGTCCGGCTCAAAAGGCATGACCCCTCCTAACCATACCTATGGGCTCCGAATCCAATGGCGATGTCCGTTTTGCTCTGCAAATTCATAGACATAAGTAGAATTTTCCCCAATGGGATTTTCCCATGTATTTTCCCAGGAAATGTACATAAGGCCGGCTGAAAAGGCCTGACCCCTCCTAACCATACTAATGGGCTCCGAATCCAATGGCGATGTCTGTTTTGCTGTGCGAATTCATGGAGAGCTAACCCTAACCCTAAGTAGAATTTTCCACAATATGATTTTCCCTTGTATTTTGGCAGGAAATATACATAAGTCTGGCTCAAAAGGCCTGACCCCTCCTAACCATACCTATGGGCTCCGAATCCAATGGCGATGTCTGTTTTGCTCTGCGAATTCATGGAGAGCTAACTCTAACCCTAAGTAGAATTTTCCCCAATGGGATTTTCCCATGTATTTTCCCAGGAAATGTACATAAGGCCGGCTGAAAAGGCCTGACCCCTCCTAACCATACTAATGGGCTCCAAATCCAATGGCGTTGTCTGTTTTGCTCTGCGAATTCATGGAGAGCTAACCCTAACCCTAAGTAGAATTTTCCGCAATGGGATTTTCCCATGTATTTTCCCATGAAATGTACATAAGTCCGGCTGAAAAGGCCTCACCCCTCCTAACCATACCTATGGGCTCCGAATCCAATGGCGATGTCCATTTTGCTCTGCGAATTCATGGAGAGCTAGCCCTAACCCTAAGTAGAATTTTCCCCACTGGGATTTTTCCATGTATTTTCCCATGAAATGTACATAAGTCCGGCTGAAAAGGCCTGACTCCTCCTAACGATACCAATGGGCTCCGAATAGCGGTGTCTATTTTGCTCTGCGAATTCATGGAGAGCTAAACCTAAGCCTAAGTAGAATTTTCCCCAATGGGATTTTCCCATGTATTTTGCCATGAAATGTACATAAGTCCGACTCAAAAGGCCTGACCCCTCCTAACCATACCTATGGGCTCCGAATCCAATGGCGATGTCTGTTTTGCTCTGCGAATTCATGGAGAGCTAACCCTAACCCTAAGTAGAATTTTCCCCAATGGGATTTTCCCATGTATTTTGCCATGAAATGTACATAAGTCCGGCTCAAAAGGCATGACCCCTCCTAACCATACCTATGGGCTCCGAATCCAATGGCGATGTCTGTTTTGCTGTGCGAATTCATGGAGAGCTAACCCTAACCCTAAGTAGAATTTTCCACAATATGATTTTCCCATGTATTTTTGCAGGAAATGTACATAAGGCTGGCTCAAAAGGCCTGACCCCTCCTAACCATACCTATGGGCTCCGAATCCAATGGCGATCTCTGTTTTGCTCTGCGAATTCATGGAGAGCTAACCCTAACCCTAAGTAGAATTTTCCCCAATGGAATTTTCCCATGTATTTTGCCATGTAATGTATATAAGTCCGGCTCAAAAGGCATGACCCCTCCTAACCATACCTATGGGCTCCGAATCCAATGGGGATGTCCGTTTTGCTCTGCAAATTCATGGACATAAGTAGAATTTTCCCCAATGGGATTTTCCCATGTATTTTCCCAGGAAATGTACATAAGGCCGGCTGAAAAGGCCTGACCCCTCCTAACCATACTAATGGGCTCCGAATCCAATGGCGATGTCTGTTTTGCTGTGCGAATTCATGGAGAGCTAACCCTAACCGTAAGTAGAATTTTCCACAATATGATTTTCCCATGTATTTTGGCAGGAAATATACATAAGTCCGGCTCAAAAGGCCTGACCCCTCCTAACCATACCTATGGGCTCCGAATCCAATGGCGATGTCTGTTTTGCTCTGCGAATTCATGGAGAGCTAACCCTAACCCTAAGTAGAATTTTCCCCAATGGGATTTTCCCATGTATTTTGCCATGAAATGTATATAAGTCCGGCTCAAAAGGCATGACCCCTCCTAACCATACCTATGGGCTCCGAATCCAATGGCGATGTCCGTTTTGCTCTGCAAATTCATAGACATAAGTAGAATTTTCCCCAATGGGATTTTCCCATGTATTTTCCCAGGAAATGTACATAAGGCCGGCTGAAAAGGCCTGACCCCTCCTAACCATACTAATGGGCTCCGAATCCAATGGCGATGTCTGTTTTGCTGTGCGAATTCATGGAGAGCTAACCCTAACCCTAAGTAGAATTTTCCACAATATGATTTTCCCTTGTATTTTGGCAGGAAATATACATAAGTCTGGCTCAAAAGGCCTGACCCCTCCTAACCATACCTATGGGCACCGAATCCAATGCCGGTGTCTGTTTTGCTCTGCGAATTCATGCAGAGCTAAGCGTAACCCTAAGTAGAATTTTCCACAATATGATTTTCCCATGTATTTTGGCAGGAAATATACATAAGGCTGGCTCAAAAGGCCTGACCCCTCCTAACCATACCAATGGGCTCCGAATCCAATGGCGATGTCTGTTTTGCTCTGCGAATTCATGGAGAGCTAACCCTAACCCTAAGTAGAATTTTCCACAATATGATTTTCCCATGTATTTTGGCAGGAAATATACATAAGTCCGGCTCAAAAGGCCTGACCCCTCCTAACCATACCTATGGGCTCCGAATCCAATGGCGATGTCTGTTTTGCTCTGCGAATTCATGGAGAGCTAACCCTAACCCTAAGTAGAATTTTCCACAATATGATTTTCCCATGTATTTTGCCATGAAATATACATAAGTCCGGCTCAAAAGGCCTGACCCCTCCTAACCATACCTATGGGCTCCGAATCCAATGGCGATGTCTGTTTTGCTCTGCGAATTCATGGAGAGCTAACCCTAACCCTAAGTAGAATTTTCCCCAATGGGATTTTCCCATGTATTTTGCCATTAAATGTATATAAGTCCGGCGCAAAAGGCCTGACCCCTCCTAACCATACCTATGGGCTCCGAATCCATTGGCGATGTCTGTTTTGCTCTGCGAATTCATGGAGAGCTAACCCTAACCCAAAGTAGAATTTTCCCCAATGGGATTTTCCCATGTATTTTGCCATGAAATGTATATAAGTCCGGCTCAAAAGGCATGACCCCTCCTAACCATACCTATGGGCTCTGAATCCAATGGCGATGTCCGTTTTGCTCTGCAAATTCATAGACATAAGTAGAATTTTCCCCAATGGGATTTTCCCATGTATTTTCCCATGAAATGTACATAAGTCCGGCTCAAAAGGCCTGACCCCTCCTAACCATACCTATGGGCACCGAATCCAATGCCGGTGTCTGTTTTGCTCTGCGAATTCATGCAGAGCTAAGCGTAACCCTAAGTAGAATTTTCCACAATATGATTTTCCCATGTATTTTGGCAGGAAATATACATAAGGCTGGCTCAAAAGGCCTGACCCCTCCTAACCATACCAATGGGCTCCGAATCCAATGGCGATGTCTGTTTTGCTCTGCGAATTCATGGAGAGCTAACCCTAACCCTAAGTAGAATTTTCCACAATATGATTTTCCCATGTATTTTGGCAGGAAATATACATAAGTCCGGCTCAAAAGGCCTGACCCCTCCTAACCATACCTATGGGCTCCGAATCCAATGGCGATGTCTGTTTTGCTCTGCGAATTCATGGAGAGCTAACCCTAACCCTAAGTAGAATTTTCCCCAATGGAATTTTCCCATGTATTTTGCCATGAAATGTATATAAGTCCGGCTCAAAAGGCATGACCCCTCCTAACCATACCTATGGGCTCCGAATCCAATGGGGATGTCCGTTTTGCTCTGCAAATTCATGGACATAAGTAGAATTTTCCCCAATGGGATTTTCCCATGTATTTTCCCAGGAAATGTACATAAGGCCGGCTGAAAAGGCCTGACCCCTCCTAACCATACTAATGGGCTCCGAATCCAATGGCGATGTCTGTTTTGCTGTGCGAATTCATGGAGAGCTAACCCTAACCCTAAGTAGAATTTTCCACAATATGATTTTCCCATGTATTTTGGCAGGAAATATACATAAGTCCGGCTCAAAAGGCCTGACCCCTCCTAACCATACCTATGGGCTCCGAATCCAATGGCGATGTCTGTTTTGCTCTGCGAATTCATGGAGAGCTAACCCTAACCCTAAGTAGAATTTTCCCCAATGGGATTTTCCCATGTATTTTGCCATGAAATGTATATAAGTCCGGCTCAAAAGGCATGACCCCTCCTAACCATACCTATGGGCTCCGAATCCAATGGCGATGTCCGTTTTGCTCTGCAAATTCATAGACATAAGTAGAATTTTCCCCAATGGGATTTTCCCATGTATTTTCCCAGGAAATGTACATAAGGCCGGCTGAAAAGGCCTGACCCCTCCTAACCATACTAATGGGCTCCGAATCCAATGGCGATGTCTGTTTTGCTGTGCGAATTCATGGAGAGCTAACCCTAACCCTAAGTAGAATTTTCCACAATATGATTTTCCCTTGTATTTTGGCAGGAAATATACATAAGTCTGGCTCAAAAGGCCTGACCCCTCCTAACCATACCTATGGGCTCCGAATCCAATGGCGATGTCTGTTTTGCTCTGCGAATTCATGGAGAGCTAACTCTAACCCTAAGTAGAATTTTCCCCAATGGGATTTTCCCATGTATTTTCCCAGGAAATGTACATAAGGCCGGCTGAAAAGGCCTGACCCCTCCTAACCATACTAATGGGCTCCAAATCCAATGGCGTTGTCTGTTTTGCTCTGCGAATTCATGGAGAGCTAACCCTAACCCTAAGTAGAATTTTCCGCAATGGGATTTTCCCATGTATTTTCCCATGAAATGTACATAAGTCCGGCTGAAAAGGCCTCACCCCTCCTAACCATACCTATGGGCTCCGAATCCAATGGCGATGTCCATTTTGCTCTGCGAATTCATGGAGAGCTAGCCCTAACCCTAAGTAGAATTTTCCCCACTGGGATTTTTCCATGTATTTTCCCATGAAATGTACATAAGTCCGGCTGAAAAGGCCTGACTCCTCCTAACGATACCAATGGGCTCCGAATAGCGGTGTCTATTTTGCTCTGCGAATTCATGGAGAGCTAAACCTAAGCCTAAGTAGAATTTTCCCCAATGGGATTTTCCCATGTATTTTGCCATGAAATGTACATAAGTCCGACTCAAAAGGCCTGACCCCTCCTAACCATACCTATGGGCTCCGAATCCAATGGCGATGTCTGTTTTGCTCTGCGAATTCATGGAGAGCTAACCCTAACCCTAAGTAGAATTTTCCCCAATGGGATTTTCCCATGTATTTTGCCATGAAATGTACATAAGTCCGGCTCAAAAGGCATGACCCCTCCTAACCATACCTATGGGCTCCGAATCCAATGGCGATGTCTGTTTTGCTGTGCGAATTCATGGAGAGCTAACCCTAACCCTAAGTAGAATTTTCCACAATATGATTTTCCCATGTATTTTTGCAGGAAATGTACATAAGGCTGGCTCAAAAGGCCTGACCCCTCCTAACCATACCTATGGGCTCCGAATCCAATGGCGATCTCTGTTTTGCTCTGCGAATTCATGGAGAGCTAACCCTAACCCTAAGTAGAATTTTCCCCAATGGAATTTTCCCATGTATTTTGCCATGTAATGTATATAAGTCCGGCTCAAAAGGCATGACCCCTCCTAACCATACCTATGGGCTCCGAATCCAATGGGGATGTCCGTTTTGCTCTGCAAATTCATGGACATAAGTAGAATTTTCCCCAATGGGATTTTCCCATGTATTTTCCCAGGAAATGTACATAAGGCCGGCTGAAAAGGCCTGACCCCTCCTAACCATACTAATGGGCTCCGAATCCAATGGCGATGTCTGTTTTGCTGTGCGAATTCATGGAGAGCTAACCCTAACCCTAAGTAGAATTTTCCACAATATGATTTTCCCATGTATTTTGGCAGGAAATATACATAAGTCCGGCTCAAAAGGCCTGACCCCTCCTAACCATACCTATGGGCTCCGAATCCAATGGCGATGTCTGTTTTGCTCTGCGAATTCATGGAGAGCTAACCCTAACCCTAAGTAGAATTTTCCCCAATGGGATTTTCCCATGTATTTTGCCATGAAATGTATATAAGTCCGGCTCAAAAGGCATGACCCCTCCTAACCATACCTATGGGCTCCGAATCCAATGGCGATGTCGGTTTGCTCTGCAAATCCATAGACATAAGTAGAATTTTCCCCAATGGGATTTTCCCATGTATTTTCCCAGGAAATGTACATAAGGCCGGCTGAAAAGGCCTGACCCCTCCTAACCATACTAATGGGCTCCGAATCCAATGGCGATGTCTGTTTTGCTGTGCGAATTCATGGAGAGCTAACCCTAACCCTAAGTAGAATTTTCCACAATATGATTTTCCCTTGTATTTTGGCAGGAAATATACATAAGTCTGGCTCAAAAGGCCTGACCCCTCCTAACCATACCTATGGGCTCCGAATCCAATGGCGATGTCTGTTTTGCTCTGCGAATTCATGGAGAGCTAACTCTAACCCTAAGTAGAATTTTCCCCAATGGGATTTTCCCATGTATTTTCCCAGGAAATGTACATAAGGCCGGCTGAAAAGGCCTGACCCCTCCTAACCATACTAATGGGTTCCAAATCCAATGGCGTTGTCTGTTTTGCTCTGCGAATTCATGGAGAGCTAACCCTAACCCTAAGTAGAATTTTCCGCAATGGGATTTTCCCATGTATTTTCCCATGAAATGTACATAAGTCCGGCTGAAAAGGCCTCACCCCTCCTAACCATACCTATGGGCTCCGAATCCAATGGCGATGTCCATTTTGCTCTGCGAATTCATGGAGAGCTAGCCCTAACCCTAAGTAGAATTTTCCCCACTGGGATTTTTCCATGTATTTTCCCATGAAATGTACATAAGTCCGGCTGAAAAGACCTGACTCCTCCTAACGATACCAATGGGCTCCGAATAGCGGTGTCTATTTTGCTCTGCGAATTCATGGAGAGCTAAACCTAAGCCTAAGTAGAATTTTCCCCAATGGGATTTTCCCATGTATTTTGCCATGAAATGTACATAAGTCCGACTCAAAAGGCCTGACCCCTCCTAACCATACCTATGGGCTCCGAATCCAATGGCGATGTCTGTTTTGCTCTGCGAATTCATGGAGAGCTAACCCTAACCCTAAGTAGAATTTTCCCCAATGGGATTTTCCCATGTATTTTGCCATGAAATGTAGATAAGGCTGGCTCAAAAGGCCTGACCCCTCCTAACCATTACCTATGGGCACCGAATCCAATCGCGGTGTCTGTTTTGCTCTGCTAATTCATGGAGAGCTAACTCTAAGTAGAATTTTCCCCAATGGGATTTTACCATGTATTTTTGCAGGAAATGTACATAAGGCTGGCTCAAAAGGCCTGACCCCTCCTAACCATACCTATGTGCTCCGAATCCAATGCCGGTGTCTGTTTTGGTCTGCGAATTCATGCAGAACTAAGTGTAACCCTAAGTAGAATTTTCCCCAATGGGATTTTCCCATGTATTTTCCCAGGAAATGTACATAAGGCCGGCTGAAAAGGCCTGACCCCTCCTAACCATACTAATGGGCTCCGAATCCAATGGCGATGTCCATTTTGCTCTGCGAATTCATGGAGAGCTAACCCTAACCCTAAGTAGAATTTTCCACAATATGATTTTCCCATGTATTTTGGCAGGAAATATACATAAGTCCGGCTCAAAAGGCCTGACCCCTCCTAACCATACCTATGTGCTCCGAATCCAATGCCGGTGTCTGTTTTGGTCTGCGAATTCATGCAGAGCTAAGTGTAACCCTAAGTAGAATTTTCCCCAATGGGATTTTCCCATGTATTTTCCCAGGAAATGTACATATGGCCGGCTGAAAAGGCCTGACCCCTCCTAACCATACTAATGGGCTCCAAATCCAATGGCGATGTCTGTTTTGCTCTGCGAATTCATGGAGAGCTAACCCTAACCCAAAGTAGAATTTTCCCCACTGGGATTTTTCCATGTATTTTCCCATGAAATGTACATAAGTCCGGCTGAAAAGGCCTGACTCCTCCTAACGATACCAATGGGCTCCGAATAGCGGTGTCTATTTTGCTCTGCGAATTCATGGAGAGCTAAACCTAAGCCTAAGTAGAATTTTCCCCAATGGGATTTTCCCATGTATTTTTCCAGGAAATGTACATAAGGCCGGCTGAAAAGGCATGACCCCTCCTAACCATACCTATAGGCTCCGAATCCAATGGCGATGTCTGTTTTGCTCTGCGAATTCATGGACATAAGTAGAATTTTCCCCAAAGGGATTTTCCCATGTATTTTGCCATGAAATGTATATAGGTCCAGCTCAAAAGGCCTGACCCCTCCTAACCATACCAATGGGCTCCGAATCCAATGCCGGTGTCTATTTTGCTCTGTGAATTCATGCAGAGCTAAGTGTAACCCTAAGTAGAATTTTCCCCAATGGGATTTTCCCATGTATTTTCCCAGGAAATGTACATAAGGCCGGCTGAAAAGGCCTGACCCCTCCTAACGATACCAATGGGCTCCGAATAGCGGTGTCTATTTTGCTCTGCGAATTCATGGAGAGCTAAACCTAAGCCTAAGTAGAATTTTCCCCAATGGGATTTTCCCATGTATTTTTCCAGGAAATGTACATAAGGCCGGCTGAAAAGGCATGACCCCTCCTAACCATACCTATAGGCTCCGAATCCAATGGCGATGTCTGTTTTGCTCTGCGAATTCATGGACATAAGTAGAATTTTCCCCAAAGGGATTTTCCCATGTATTTTGCCATGAAATGTATATAGGTCCAGCTCAAAAGGCCTGACCCCTCCTAACCATACCAATGGGCTCCGAATCCAATGCCGGTGTCTATTTTGCTCTGTGAATTCATGCAGAGCTAAGTGTAACCCTAAGTAGAATTTTCCCCAATGGGATTTTCCCATGTATTTTCCCAGGAAATGTACATAAGGCCGGCTGAAAAGGCCTGACCCCTCCTAACCATACTAATGGGCTCCGAATCCAATGGCGATGTCCATTTTGCTCTGCGAATTCATGGAGAGCTAACCCTAACCCTAAGTAGAATTTTCCACAATATGATTTTCCCATGTATTTTGGCAGGAAATATACATAAGTCCGGCTCAAAATGCCTGACCCCTCCTAACCATACCTATGGGCTCCGAATCCAATGGCGATGTCTGTTTTGCTCTGCGAATTCATGGAGAGCTAACCCTAACCCTAAGTAGAATTTTCCCCAATGGGATTTTCCCATGTATTTTGCCATGAAATGTATATAAGTCCGGCTCAAAAGGCCTGACCCCTCCTAACCATACCTATGGGCTCCGAATCCATTGGCGATGTCTGTTTTGCTCTGCGAATTCATGGAGAGCTAACCCTAACCCTAAGTAGAATTTTCCCCAATGGGATTTTCCCATGTATTTTGCCATGAAATGTATATAAGTCCGGCTCAAAAGGCCTGACCCCTCCTAACCATACCTATGGGCTCCGAATCCATTGGCGATGTCCGTTTTGCTCTGCAAATTCATGGACATAAGTAGAATTTTCCCCAATGGGATTTTCCCATGTATTTTCCCATGAAATGTACATAAGTCCGGCTCAAAAGGCCTGACCCCTCCTAACCATACCTATGGGCTCCGAATCCAATGGCGATGTCTGTTTTGCTCTGCGAATTCATGGAGAGCTAACCCTAACCCTAAGTAGAATTTTCCCCAAAGGGATTTTCCCATGTATTTTGCCATGAAATGTATATAGGTCCGGCTCAAAAGGCATGACCCCTCCTAACCATACCTATGGGCTCCGAATCCAATGGCGATGTCTGTTTTGCTGTGCGAATTCATGGAGAGCTAACCCTAACCCTAAGTAGAATTTTCCACAATATGATTTTCCCATGTATTTTTGCAGGAAATGTACATAAGTCCGGCTCAAAAGGCCTGACCCCTCCTAACCATACCTATGGGCTCCGAATCCAATGGCGATGTCTGTTTTGCTCTGCGAATTCATGGAGAGCTAACCCTAACCCTAAGTAGAATTTCCCCAATGGGATTTTCCCATGTATTTTGCCATGAAATGTATATAAGTCCGGCTCAAAAGGCCTGACCCCTCCTAACCATACCTATGGGCTCCGAATCCATTGGCGATGTCTGTTTTGCTGTGCGAATTCATGGAGAGCTAACCCTAACCCAAAGTAGAATTTTCCCCAATGGGATTTTCCCATGTATTTTGCCATGAAATGTATATAAGTCCGGCTCAAAAGGCCTGACCCCTCCTAACCATACCTATGGGCTCCGAATCCATTGGCGATGTCCGTTTTGCTCTGCAAATTCATAGACATATGTAGAATTTTCCCAATGGGATTTTCCCATGTATTTTCCCATGAAATGTACATAAGTCCGGCTGAAAAGGCCTGACCCCTCCTAACCATACCTATGGGCTCCGAATCCAATGGCGATGTCTGTTTTGCTGTGCGAATTCATGGAGAGCTAACCCTAACCCTAAGTAGAATTTTCCACAATATGATTTTCCCATGTATTTTTGCAGGAAATGTACATAAGGCTGTCTCAAAAGGCCTGACCCCTCTTAACCATACCTATGTGCTCCTAATCCAATGCCGGTGTCTGTTTTCCTCTGCGAATTCATGCAGAGCTAAGTGTAACCCTAAGTAGAATTTTCCCCAATGGGATTTTCCCATGTATTTTCCCAGGAAATGTACATAAGGCCGGCTGAAAAGGCCTGACCCCTCCTAACCATACTAATGGGCTCCGAATCCAATGGCGATGTCCATTTTGCTCTGCGAATTCATGGAGAGCTAACCCTAACCCTAAGTAGAATTTTCCACAATATGATTTTCCCATGTATTTTGGCAGGAAATATACATAAGTCCGGCTCAAAAGGCCTGACCCCTCCTAACCATACCTATGGGCTCCGAATCCAATGGCGATGTCTGTTTTGCTCTGCGAATTCATGGAGAGCTAACCCTAACCCTAAGTAGAATTTTCCCCAATGGGATTTTCCCATGTATTTTGCCATGAAATGTATATAAGTCCGGCTCAAAAGGCCTGACCCCTCCTAACCATACCTATGGGCTCCGAATCCAATGGCGATGTCTGTTTTGCTCTGCGAATTCATGGAGAGCTAACCCTAACCCTAAGTAGAATTTTCCCCAAAGGGATTTTCCCATGTATTTTGCCATGAAATGTATATAGGTCCGGCTCAAAAGGCATGACCCCTCCTAACCATACCTATGGGCTCCGAATCCAATGGCGATGTCTGTTTTGCTGTGCGAATTCATGGAGAGCTAACCCTAACCCTAAGTAGAATTTTCCACAATATGATTTTCCCATGTATTTTTGCAGGAAATGTACATAAGTCCGGCTCAAAAGGCCTGACCCCTCCTAACCATACCTATGGGCTCCGAATCCAATGGCGATGTCTGTTTTGCTCTGCGAATTCATGGAGAGCTAACCCTAACCCTAAGTAGAATTTCCCCAATGGGATTTTCCCATGTATTTTGCCATGAAATGTATATAAGTCCGGCTCAAAAGGCCTGACCCCTCCTAACCATACCTATGGGCTCCGAATCCATTGGCGATGTCTGTTTTGCTGTGCGAATTCATGGAGAGCTAACCCTAACCCAAAGTAGAATTTTCCCCAATGGGATTTTCCCATGTATTTTGCCATGAAATGTATATAAGTCCGGCTCAAAAGGCCTGACCCCTCCTAACCATACCTATGGGCTCCGAATCCATTGGCGATGTCCGTTTTGCTCTGCAAATTCATAGACATATGTAGAATTTTCCCAATGGGATTTTCCCATGTATTTTCCCATGAAATGTACATAAGTCCGGCTGAAAAGGCCTGACCCCTCCTAACCATACCTATGGGCTCCGAATCCAATGGCGATGTCTGTTTTGCTGTGCGAATTCATGGAGAGCTAACCCTAACCCTAAGTAGAATTTTCCACAATATGATTTTCCCATGTATTTTTGCAGGAAATGTACATAAGGCTGTCTCAAAAGGCCTGACCCCTCTTAACCATACCTATGTGCTCCTAATCCAATGCCGGTGTCTGTTTTCCTCTGCGAATTCATGCAGAGCTAAGTGTAACCCTAAGTAGAATTTTCCCCAATGGGATTTTCCCATGTATTTTCCCAGGAAATGTACATAAGGCCGGCTGAAAAGGCCTGACCCCTCCTAACCATACTAATGGGCTCCGAATCCAATGGCGATGTCCATTTTGCTCTGCGAATTCATGGAGAGCTAACCCTAACCCTAAGTAGAATTTTCCACAATATGATTTTCCCATGTATTTTGGCAGGAAATATACATAAGTCCGGCTCAAAAGGCCTGACCCCTCCTAACCATACCTATGGGCTCCGAATCCAATGGCGATGTCTGTTTTGCTCTGCGAATTCATGGAGAGCTAACCCTAACCCTAAGTAGAATTTTCCCCAATGGGATTTTCCCATGTATTTTGCCATGAAATGTATATAAGTCCGGCTCAAAAGGCCTGACCCCTCCTAACCATACCTATGGGCTCCGAATCCATTGGCGATGTCTGTTTTGCTCTGCGAATTCATGGAGAGCTAACCCTAACCCTAAGTAGAATTTTCCCCAATGGGATTTTCCCATGTATTTTGCCATGAAATGTATATAAGTCCGGCTCAAAAGGCCTGACCCCTCCTAACCATACCTATGGGCTCCGAATCCAATGGCGATGTCCGTTTTGCTCTGCAAATTCATGGACATAAGTAGAATTTTCCCCAATGGGATTTTCCCATGTATTTTCCCATGAAATGTACATAAGTCCGGCTGAAAAGGCCTGACCCCTCCTAACCATACCTATGGGCTCCGAATCCAATGGCGATGTCTGTTTTGCTCTGCGAATTCATGGAGAGCTAACCCTAACCCTAAGTAGAATTTTCCCCAAAGGGATTTTCCCATGTATTTTGCCATGAAATGTATATAGGTCCGGCTCAAAAGGCATGACCCCTCCTAACCATACCTATGGGCTCCGAATCCAATGGCGATGTCTGTTTTGCTGTGCGAATTCATGGAGAGCTAACCCTAACCCTAAGTAGAATTTTCCACAATATGATTTTCCCATGTATTTTTGCTGGAAATGTACATAAGTCCGGCTCAAAAGGCCTGACCCCTCCTAACCATACCTATGGGCTCCGAATCCAATGGCGATGTCTGTTTTGCTCTGCGAATTCATGGAGAGCTAACCCTAACCCTAAGTAGAATTTTCCCCAATGGGATTTTCCCATGTATTTTGCCATGAAATGTATATAAGTCCGGCTCAAAAGGCCTGACCCCTCCTAACCATACCTATGGGCTCCGAATCCATTGGCGATGTCTGTTTTGCTCTGCGAATTCATGGAGAGCTAACCCTAACCCAAAGTAGAATTTTCCCCAATGGGATTTTCCCATGTATTTTGCCATGAAATGTATATAAGTCCGGCTCAAAAGGCCTGACCCCTCCTAACCATACCTATGGGCTCCGAATCCATTGGCGATGTCCGTTTTGCTCTGCAAATTCATAGACATAAGTAGAATTTTCCCAATGGGATTTTCCCATGTATTTTCCCATGAAATGTACATAAGTCCGGCTGAAAAGGCCTGACCCCTCCTAACCATACCTATGGGCTCCGAATCCAATGGCGATGTCTGTTTTGCTGTGCGAATTCATGGAGAGCTAACCCTAACCCTAAGTAGAATTTTCCACAATATGATTTTCCCATGTATTTTTGCAGGAAATGTACATAAGGCTGGCTCAAAAGGCCTGACCCCTCATAACCATACCTATGTGCTCCGAATCCAATGCCGGTGTCTGTTTTCCTCTGCGAATTCATGCAGAGCTAAGTGTAACCCTAAGTAGAATTTTCCCCAATGGGATTTTCCCATGTATTTTCCCAGGAAATGTACATAAGGCCGGCTGAAAAGGCCTGACCCCTCCTAACCATACTAATGGGCTCCGAATCCAATGGCGATGTCCATTTTGCTCTGCGAATTCATGGAGAGCTATCCCTAACCCTAAGTAGAATTTTCCACAATATGATTTTCCCATGTATTTTGGCAGGAAATATACATAAGTCCGGCTCAAAAGGCATGACCCCTCCTAACCATACCTATGGGCTCTGAATCCAATGGCGATGTCCGTTTTGCTCTGCAAATTCATAGACATAAGTAGAATTTTCCCCAATGGGATTTTCCCATGTATTTTTCCATGAAATGTACATAAGTCCGGCTGAAAAGGCCTGACCCCTCCTAACCATACCTATGGGCTCCGAATCCATTGGCGATGTCCGTTTTGCTCTGCAAATTCATAGACATAAGTAGAATTTTCCCAATGGGATTTTCCCATGTATTTTCCCATGAAATGTACATAAGTCCGGCTGAAAAGGCCTGACCCCTCCTAACCATACCTATGGGCTCCGAATCCAATGGCGATGTCTGTTTTGCTGTGCGAATTCATGGAGAGCTAACCCTAACCCTAAGTAGAATTTTCCACAATGGGATTTTCCCATGTATTTTCCCATGAAATGTACATAAGTCCGGCTGAAAAGGCCTGACCCCTCCTAACCATACTAATGGGCTCCAAATCCAATGGCGATGTCTGTTTTGCTCTGCGAATTCATGGAGAGCTAACCCTAACCCAAAGTAGAATTTTCCCCACTGGGATTTTTCCATGTATTTTCCCATGAAATGTACATAAGTCCGGCTGAAAAGGCCTGACTCCTCCTAACGATACCAATGGGCTCCGAATAGCGGTGTCTATTTTGCTCTGCGAATTCATGGAGAGCTAAACCTAAGCCTAAGTAGAATTTTCCCCAATGGGATTTTCCCATGTATTTTTCCAGGAAATGTGCATAAGGCCGGCTGAAAAGGCATGACCCCTCCTAACCATACCTATAGGCTCCGAATCCAATGGCGATGTCTGTTTTGCTCTGCGAATTCATGGACATAAGTAGAATTTTCCCCAAAGGGATTTTCCCATGTATTTTGCCATGAAATGTATATTGGTCCAGCTCAAAAGGCCTGACCCCTCCTAACCATACCAATGGGCTCCGAATCCAATGCCGGTGTCTATTTTGCTCTGTGAATTCATGCAGAGCTAAGTGTAACCCTAAGTAGAATTTTCCCCAATGGGATTTTCCCATGTATTTTCCCAGGAAATGTACATAAGGCCGGCTGAAAAGGCCTGACCCCTCCTAACCATACTAATGGGCTCCGAATCCAATGGCGATGTCCATTTTGCTCTGTGAATTCATGGAGAGCTAACCCTAACCCTAAGTAGAATTTTCCACAATATGATTTTCCCATGTATTTTGGCAGGAAATATACATAAGTCCGGCTCAAAAGGCCTGACCCCTCCTAACCATACCTATGGGCTCCGAATCCAATGGCGATGTCTGTTTTCCTCTGCGAATTCATGCAGAGCTAAGTGTAACCCTAAGTAGAATTTTCCCAATGGGATTTTCCCATGTATTTTGCCATGAAATGTATATAAGTCCGGCTCAAAAGGCCTGACCCCTCCAAACCATACCTATGGGCTCCGAATCCAATGGCGATGTCTGTTTTGCTGTGCGAATTCATGGAGAGCTAACCCTAACCCTAAGTAGAATTTTCCACAATATGATTTTCCCATGTATTTTTGCAGGAAATGTACATAAGGCTGGCTCAAAAGGCCTGACCCCTCTTAACCATACCTATGTGCTCCGAATCCAATGCCGGTGTCTGTTTTCCTCTGCGAATTCATGCAGAGCTAAGTGTAACCCTAAGTAGAATTTTCCCCAATGGGATTTTCCCATGTATTTTCCCAGGAAATGTACATAAGGCCGGCTGAAAAGGCCTGACCCCTCCTAACCATACTAATGGGCTCCGAATCCAATGGCGATGTCCATTTTGCTCTGTGAATTCATGGAGAGCTAACCCTAACCCTAAGTAGAATTTTCCACAATATGATTTTCCCATGTATTTTGGCAGGAAATATACATAAGTCCGGCTCAAAAGGCCTGACCCCTCCTAACCATACCTATGGGCTCCGAATCCAATGGCGATGTCTGTTTTGCTCTGCGAATTCATGGAGAGCTAACCCTAACCCTAAGTAGAATTTTCCCCAATGGGATTTTCCCATGTATTTTGCCATGAAATGTATATAAGTCCGGCTCAAAAGGCCTGACCCCTCCTAACCATACCTATGGGCTCCGAATCCATTGGCGATGTCTGTTTTGCTCTGCGAATTCATGGAGAGCTAACCCTAACCCAAAGTAGAATTTTCCCCAATGGGATTTTCCCATGTATTTTGCCATGAAATGTATATAAGTCCGGCTCAAAAGGCCTGACCCCTCCTAACCATACCTATGGGCTCCGAATCCATTGGCGATGTCCGCTTTGCTCTGCAAATTCATAGACATAAGTAGAATTTTCCCAATGGGATTTTCCCATGTATTTTCCCATGAAATGTACATAAGTCCGGCTGAAAAGGCCTGACCCCTCCTAACCATACCTATGGGCTCCGAATCCAATGGCGATGTCTGTTTTGCTGTGCGAATTCATGGAGAGCTAACCCTAACCCTAAGTAGAATTTTCCACAATATGATTTTCCCATGTATTTTTGGAGGAAATGTACATAAGGCTGGCTCAAAAGGCCTGACCCCTCTTAACCATACCTATGTGCTCCGAATCCAATGCCGGTGTCTGTTTTCCTCTGCGAATTCATGCAGAGCTAAGTGTAACCCTAAGTAGAATTTTCCCCAATGGGATTTTCCCATGTATTTTCCCAGGAAATGTACATAAGGCCGGCTGAAAAGGCCTGACCCCTCCTAACCATACCTATGGGCTCCGAATCCATTGGCGATGTCCGTTTTGCTCTGCAAATTCATAGACATAAGTAGAATTTTCCCAATGGGATTTTCCCATGTATTTTCCCATGAAATGTACATAAGTCCGGCTGAAAAGGCCTGACCCCTCCTAACCATACCTATGGGCTCCGAATCCAATGGCGATGTCCGTTTTGCTCTGCAAATTCATAGACATAAGTAGAATTTTCCCCAATGGGATTTTCCCATGTATTTCCCCATGAAATGTACATAAGTCCGGCTCAAAAGGCCTGACCCCTCCTAACCATACCTATGGGCACCGAATCCAATGCCGGTGTCTGTTTTGCTCTGCGAATTCATGGAGAGCTAACCCTAACCCTAAGTAGAATTTTCCACAATATGATTTTCCCATGTATTTTGGCAGGAAATATACATAAGTCCGGCTCAAAAAGCCTGACCCCTCCTAACCATACCTATGGGCTCCGAATCCAATGGCGATGTCTGTTTTGCTCTGCGAATTCATGGAGAGCTAACCCTAACCCTAAGTAGAATTTTCCCCAATGGAATTTTCCCATGTATTTTGCCATGAAATGTATATAAGTCCGGCTCAAAAGGCATGACCCCTCCTAACCATACCTATGGGCTCCGAATCCAATGGCGATGTCTGTTTTGCTGTGCGAATTCATGGAGAGCTAACCCTAACCCTAAGTAGAATTTTCCACAATATGATTTTCCCATGTATTTTGGCAGGAAATATACATAAGTCCGGCTCAAAAAGCCTGACCCCTCCTAACCATACCTATGGGCTCCGAATCCAATGGCGATGTCTGTTTTGCTCTGCGAATTCATGGAGAGCTAACCCTAACCCTAAGTAGAATTTTCGCCAATGGGATTTTCCCATGTATTTTGCCATGAAATGTATATAAGTCCGGCTCAAAAGGCCTGACCCCTCCTAACCATACCTATGGGCTCCGAATCCATTGGCGATGTCTGTTTTGCTCTGCGAATTCATGGAGAGCTAACCCTAACCCAAAGTAGAATTTTCCCCAATGGGATTTTCCCATGTATTTTGCCATGAAATGTATATAAGTCCGGCTCAAAAGGCATGACCCCTCCTAACCATACCTATGGGCTCTGAATCCAATGGCGATGTCCGTTTTGCTCTGCAAATTCATAGACATAAGTAGAATTTTCCCCAATGGGATTTTCCCATGTATTTTCCCATGAAATGTACATAAGTCCGGCTCAAAAGGCCTGACCCCTCCTAACCATACCTATGGGCACCGAATCCAATGCCGGTGTCTGTTTTGCTCTGCGAATTCATGCAGAGCTAAGCGTAACCCTAAGTAGAATTTTCCACAATATGATTTTCCCATGTATTTTGGCAGGAAATATACATAAGGCTGGCTCAAAAGGCCTGACCCCTCCTAACCATACCAATGGGCTCCGAAACCAATGGCGATGTCTGTTTTGCTCTGCGAATTCATGGAGAGCTAACCCTAACCCTAAGTAGAATTTTCCACAATATGATTTTCCCATGTATTTTGGCAGGAAATATACATAAGTCCGGCTCAAAAGGCCTGACCCCTCCTAACCATACCTATGGGCTCCGAATCCAATGGCGATGTCTGTCTTGCTCTGCGAATTCATGGAGAGCTAACCCTAACCCTAAGTAGAATTTTCCCCAATGGAATTTTCCCATGTATTTTGCCATGAAATGTATATAAGTCCGGCTCAAAAGGCATGACCCCTCCTAACCATACCTACGGGCTCCGAATCCAATGGCGATGTCTGTTTTGCTGTGCGAATTCATGGAGAGCTAACCCTAACCCTAAGTAGAATTTTCCACAATATGATTTTCCCATGTATTTTTGCAGGAAATGTACATAAGGCTGGCTCAAAAGGCCTGACCCCTCCTAACCATACCTATGGGCTCCGAATCCAATGGCGATCTCTGTTTTGCTCTGCGAATTCATGGAGAGCTAACCCTAACCCTAAGTAGAATTTTCCCAATGGAATTTTCCCATGTATTTTGCCATGAAATGTATATAAGTCCGGCTCAAAAGGCATGACCCCTCCTAACCATACCTATGGGCTCCGAATCCAATGGGGATGTCCGTTTTGCTCTGCAAATTCATGGACATAAGTAGAATTTTCCCCAATGGGATTTTCCCATGTATTTTCCCAGGAAATGTACATAAGGCCGGCTGAAAAGGCCTGACCCCTCCTAACCATACTAATGGGCTCCGAATCCAATGGCGATGTCTGTTTTGCTGTGCGAATTCATGGAGAGCTAACCCTAACCCTAAGTAGAATTTTCCCCAATGGGATTTTCCCATGTATTTTGCCATGAAATGTATATAAGTCTGGATCAAAAGGCCTGACCCCTCCTAACCATACCTATGGGCTCCGAATCCAATGGCGATGTCTGTTTTGCTGTGCGAATTCATGGAGAGCTAACCCTAACCCTAAGTAGAATTTTCCCCAATGGGATTTTCCCATGTATTTTCCCAGGAAATGTACATAAGGCCGGCTGAAAAGGCCTGACCCCTCCTAACCATACTAATGGGCTCCAAATCCAATGGCGTTGTCTGTTATGCTCTGCGAATTCATGGAGAGCTAACCCTACCCCTAAGTAGAATTTTCCCCAATGGGATTTTCCCATGTATTTTGCCATGAAATGTACATAAGTCCGGCTCAAAAGGCCTGACCCCTCCTAACCATACCTATGGGCTCCGAATCCAATGGCGATGCCTGTTTTGCTCTGCGAATTCATGGAGAGCTAACCCTAACCCTAAGTAGAATTTTCCCCAATGGAATTTTCCCATGTATTTTGCCATGAAATGTATATAAGTCCGGCTCAAAAGGCATGACCCCTCCTAACCATACCTATGGGCTCCGAATCCAATGGGGATGTCCGTTTTGCTCTGCAAATTCATGGACATAAGTAGAATTTTCCCCAATGGGATTTTCCCATGTATTTTCCCAGGAAATGTACATAAGGCCGGCTGAAAAGGCCTGACCCCTCCTAACCATACTAATGGGCTCCGAATCCAATGGCGATGTCTGTTTTGCTGTGCGAATTCATGGAGAGCTAACCCTAACCCTAAGTAGAATTTTCCACAATATGATTTTCCCATGTATTTTTGCAGGAAATGTACATAAGGCTGGCTCAAAAGGCCTGACCCCTCCTAACCATACCAATGGGCTCCGAATCCAATGGCGATGTCTGTTTTGCTCTACGAATTCATGGAGAGCTAACCCTAACCCTAAGTAGAATTTTCCCCAAAGGGATTTTCCCATGGATTTTGCCATGAAATGTAGATAGGTCCAGCTCAAAAGGCCTGACCCCTCCTAACCATACCAATGGGCTCCGAATCCAATGGCGATGTCTGTTTTGCTCTGCGAATTCATGCAGAGCTAACCCTAACCCAAAGTAGAATTTTCCCCAATGGGATTTTCCCATGTATTTTCCCATGAAATGTACATAAGTCCGGGTCAAAAGGCCTGACCCCTCCTAACCATACCTATGGGCTCCGAATCCAATGGCGATTTCCATTTTGCTCTGCGAATTCATGGAGAGCTAATCCTAACCCTAAATAGAACTTTCCACAATATGATTTTCCCATGTATTTTGCCATGAAATGTACATAAGGCTGGCTCAAAAGGCCTGACCCCTCCTAACCATTACCTATGGGCACCGAATCCAATTGCGGTGTCTGTTTTGCTCTGCTAATTCATGGAGAGCTAACCCTAAGTAGAATTTTCCCCAATGGGATTTTACCATGTATTTTGCCATGAAATGTACATAAGTCCGGCTCAAAAGGCCTGACCCCTCCTAACCATACCTATGGGCTCCGAATCCAATGGTGATGTCTGTTTTGCTCTGCGAATTCATGGAGAGCTAACCCTAACCCTAAGTAGAATTTTCCGCAATGGGATTTTCCCATGAATTTTCCCATGAAATGTACATAAGTCCGGCTGAAAAGGCCTCACCCCTCCTAACCATACCTATGGGCTCCGAATCCAATGGCGATGTCCATTTTGCTCTGCGAATTCATGGAGAGCTAGCCCTAACCCTAAGTAGAATTTTCCCCACTGGGATTTTTCCATGTATTTTCCCATGAAATGTACATAAGTCCGGCTGAAAAGGCCTGACTCCTCCTAACCATACCTATGGGCTCCGAATCCAATGGCGATGTCTGTTTTGCTCTGCGAATTCATGGAGAGCTAACCCTAACCCTAAGTAGAATTTTCCCCAATGGGATTTTCCCATGTATTTTGCCATGAAATGTACATAAGGCTGGCTCAAAACGCCTGACCCCTCCTAACCATACCTATGGGCACCGAATCCAATCGCGGTGTCTGTTTTGCTCTGCTAATTCATGGAGAGCTAACCCTAAGTAGAATTTTCCCCAATGGGATTTTACCATGTATTTTTGCAGGAAATGTACATAAGGCTGGCTCAAAAGGCCTGACCCCTCCTAACCATACCTATGTGCTCCGAATCCAATGCCGGTGTCTGTTTTGGTCTGCCAATTCATGCAGAGCTAAGTGTAACCCTAAGTAGAATTTTCCCCAATGGGATTTTCCCATGTATTTTCCCAGGAAATGTACATAAGGCCGGCTAAAAAGGCCTGACCCCTCCTAACCATACTAATGGGCTCCGAATCCAATGGCGATGTCCATTTTGCTCTGCGAATTCATGGAGAGCTAACCCTAACCCTAAGTAGAATTTTCCACAATATGATTTTCCCATGTATTTTGGCAGGAAATATACATAAGTCCGGCTCAAAAGGCCTGACCCCTCCTAACCATACCTATGTGCTCCGAATCCAATGCCGGTGTCTGTTTTGGTCTGCGAATTCATGCAGAGCTAAGTGTAACCCTAAGTAGAATTTTCCCCAATGGGATTTTCCCATGTATTTTCCCAGGAAATGTACATATGGCCGGCTGAAAAGGCCTGACCCCTCCTAACCATACTAATGGGCTCCAAATCCAATGGCGATGTCTGTTTTGCTCTGCGAATTCATGGAGAGCTAACCCTAACCCAAAGTAGAATTTTCCCCACTGGGATTTTTCCATGTATTTTCCCATGAAATGTACATAAGTCCGGCTGAAAAGGCCTGACTCCTCCTAACGATACCAATGGGCTCCGAATAGCGGTGTCTATTTTGCTCTGCGAATTCATGGAGAGCTAAACCTAAGCCTAAGTAGAATTTTCCCCAATGGGATTTTCCCATGTATTTTTCCAGGAAATGTACATAAGGCCGGCTGAAAAGGCATGACCCCTCCTAACCATACCTATAGGCTCCGAATCCAATGGCGATGTCTGTTTTGCTCTGCGAATTCATGGACATAAGTAGAATTTTCCCCAAAGGGATTTTCCCATGTATTTTGCCATGAAATGTATATAGGTCCAGCTCAAAAGGCCTGACCCCTCCTAACCATACCAATGGGCTCCGAATCCAATACCGGTGTCTATTTTGCTCTGTGAATTCATGCAGAGCTATGTGTAACCCTAAGTAGAATTTTCCCCAATGGGATTTTCCCATGTATTTTCCCAGGAAATGTACATAAGGCCGGCTGAAAAGGCCTGACCCCTCCTAACCATACTAATGGGCTCCGAATCCAATGGCGATGTCCATTTTGCTCTGCGAATTCATGGAGAGCTAACCCTAACCCTAAGTAGAATTTTCCACAATATGATTTTCCCATGTATTTTGGCAGGAAATATACATAAGTCCGGCTCAAAAGGCCTGACCCCTCCTAACCATACCTATGGGCTCCGAATCCAATGGCGATGTCTGTTTTGCTCTGCGAATTCATGGAGAGCTAACCCTAACCCTAAGTAGAATTTTCCCCAATGGGATTTTCCCATGTATTTTGCCATGAAATGTATATAAGTCCGGCTCAAAAGGCCTGACCGCTCCTAACCATACCTATGGGCTCCGAATCCATTGGCGATGTCTGTTTTGCTCTGCGAATTCATGGAGAGCTAACCCTAACCCAAAGTAGAATTTTCCCCAATGGGATTTTCCCATGTATTTTGCCATGAAATGTATATAAGTCCGGCTCAAAAGGCCTGACCCCTCCTAACCATACCTATGGGCTCCGAATCCATTGGCGATGTCCGTTTTGCTCTGCAAATTCATAGACATAAGTAGAATTTTCCCCACTGGGATTTTTCCATGTATTTTCCCATGAAATGTACATAAGTCCGGCTGAAAAGGCCTGACCCCTCCAAACCATACCTATGGGCTCCGAATCCAATGGCGATGTCTGTTTTGCTGTGCGAATTCATGGAGAGCTAACCCTAACCCTAAGTAGAATTTTCCACAATATGATTTTCCCATGTATTTTTGCAGGAAATGTACATAAGGCTGGCTCAAAAGGCCTGACCCCTCTTAACCATACCTATGTGCTCCGAATCCAATGCCGGTGTCTGTTTTCCTCTGCGAATTCATGCAGAGCTAAGTGTAACCCTAAGTAGAATTTTCCCCAATGGGATTTTCCCATGTATTTTCCCAGGAAATGTACATAAGGCCGGCTGAAAAGGCCTGACCCCTCCTAACCATACTAATGGGCTCCGAATCCAATGGCGATGTCCATTTTGCTCTGCGAATTCATGGAGAGCTAACCCTAACCCTAAGTAGAATTTTCCACAATATGATTTTCCCATGTATTTTGGCAGGAAATATACATAAGTCCGGCTCAAAAGGCCTGACCCCTCCTAACCATACCTATGGGCTCCGAATCCAATGGCGATGTCTGTTTTGCTCTGCGAATTCATGGAGAGCTAACCCTAACCCTAAGTAGAATTTTCCCCAATGGGATTTTCCCATGTATTTTGCCATGAAATGTATATAAGTCCGGCTCAAAAGGCCTGACCCCTCCTAACCATACCTATGGGCTCCGAATCCATTGGCGATGTCTGTTTTGCTCTGCGAATTCATGGAGAGCTAAACCTAACCCAAAGTAATATTTTCCCCAATGGGATTTTCCCATGTATTTTGCCATGAAATGTATATAAGTCCGGCTCAAAAGGCCTGACCCCTCCTAACCATACCTATGGGCTCCGAATCCAATGGCGATGTCCGTTTTGCTCTGCAAATTCATGGACATAAGTAGAATTTTCCCCAATGGGATTTTCCCATGTATTTTCCCATGAAATGTACATAAGTCCGGCTGAAAAGGCCTGACCCCTCCTAACCATACCTATGGGCTCCGAATCCAATGGCGATGTCTGTTTTGCTGTGCGAATTCATGGAGAGCTAACCCTAACCCTAAGTAGAATTTTCCACAATATGATTTTCCCATGTATTTTTGCAGGAAATGTACATAAGTCCGGCTCAAAAGGCCTGACCCCTCCTAACCATACTAATGGGCTCCGAATCCAATGGCGATGTCCATTTTGCTCTGCGAATTCATGGAGAGCTAACCCTAACCCTAAGTAGAATTTTCCACAATATGATTTTCCCATGTATTTTGGCAGGAAATATACATAAGTCCGGCTCAAAAGGCCTGACCCCTCCTAACCATACCTATGGGCTCCGAATCCAATGGCGATGTCTGTTTTGCTCTGCGAATTCATGGAGAGCTAACCCTAACCCTAAGTAGAATTTTCCCCAATGGGATTTTCCCATGTATTTTGCCATGAAATGTATATAAGTCCGGCTCAAAAGGCCTGACCCCTCCTAACCATACCTATGGGCTCCGAATCCATTGGCGATGTCCGTTTTGCTCTGCAAATTCATAGACATAAGTAGAATTTTCCCAATGGGATTTTCCCATGTATTTTCCCATGAAATGTACATAAGTCCGGCTGAAAAGGCCTGACCCCTCCTAACCATACCTATGGGCTCCGAATCCAATGGCGATGTCTGTTTTGCTCTGCGAATTCATGGAGAGCTAACCCTAACCCTAAGTAGAATTTTCCCCAATGGGATTTTCCCATGTATTTTGCCATGAAATGTATATAGGTCCGGCTCAAAAGGCATGACCCCTCCTAACCATACCTATGGGCTCCGAATCCAATGGCGATGTCTGTTTTGCTGTGCGAATTCATGGAGAGCTAACCCTAACCCTAAGTAGAATTTTCCACAATATGATTTTCCCATGTATTTTTGCAGGAAATGTACATAAGTCCGGCTCAAAAGGCCTGACCCCTCCTAACCATACCTATGGGCTCCGAATCCATTGGCGATGTCTGTTTTGCTCTGCGAATTCATGGAGAGCTAACCCTAACCCTAAGTAGAATTTTCCCCAATGGGATTTTCCCATGTATTTTGCCATGAAATGTATATAAGTCCGGCTCAAAAGGCCTGACCCCTCCTAACCATACCTATGGGCTCCGAATCCAATGGCGATGTCTGTTTTGCTCTGCGAATTCATGGAGAGCTAACCCTAACCCAAAGTAGAATTTTCCCCAATGGGATTTTCCCATGTATTTTGCCATGAAATGTATATAAGTCCGGCTCAAAAGGCCTGACCCCTCCTAACCATACCTATGGGCTCCGAATCCATTGGCGATGTCCGTTTTGCTCTGCAAATTCATAGACATAAGTAGAATTTTCCCAATGGGATTTTCCCATGTATTTTCCCATGAAATGTACATAAGTCCGGCTGAAAAGGCCTGACCCCTCCTAACCATACCTATGGGCTCCGAATCCAATGGCGATGTCTGTTTTGCTGTGCGAATTCATGGAGAGCTAACCCTAACCCTAAGTAGAATTTTCCACAATGGGATTTTCCCATGTATTTTGCCATGAAATGTATATAGGTCCGGCTCAAAAGGCATGACCCCTCCTAACCATACCTATGGGCTCCGAATCCAATGGCGATGTCTGTTTTGCTGTGCGAATTCATGGAGAGCTAACCCTAACCCTAAGTAGAATTTTCCACAATATGATTTTCCCATGTATTTTTGCAGGAAATGTACATAAGTCCGGCTCAAAAGGCCTGACCCCTCCTAACCATACCTATGGGCTCCGAATCCAATGGCGATGTCTGTTTTGCTCTGCGAATTCATGGAGAGCTAACCCTAACCCTAAGTAGAATTTTCCCCAATGGGATTTTCCCATGTATTTTGCAATGAAATGTATATAAGTCCGGCTCAAAAGGCCTGACCCCTCCTAACCATACCTATGGGCTCCGAATCCAATGGCGATGTCTGTTTTGCTCTGCGAATTCATGGAGAGCTAACCCTAACCCTAAGTAGAATTTTCCCCAATGGGATTTTCCCATGTATTTTGCCATGAAATGTATATAAGTCCGGCTCAAAAGGCCTGACCCCTCCTAACCATACCTATGGGCTCCGAATCCATTGGCGATGTCTGTTTTGCTCTGCGAATTCATGGAGAGCTAACCCTAACCCTAAGTAGAATTTTCCCCAATGGGATTTTCCCATGTATTTTGCCATGAAATGTATATAAGTCCGGCTCAAAAGGCCTGACCCCTCCTAACCATACCTATGGGCTCCGAATCCAATGGCGATGTCTGTTTTGCTCTGCGAATTCATGGAGAGCTAACCCTAACCCAAAGTAGAATTTTCCCCAATGGGATTTTCCCATGTATTTTGCCATGAAATGTATATAAGTCCGGCTCAAAAGGCCTGACCCCTCCTAACCATACCTATGGGCTCCGAATCCATTGGCGATGTCCGTTTTGCTCTGCAAATTCATAGACATAAGTAGAATTTTCCCAATGGGATTTTCCCATGTATTTTCCCATGAAATGTACATAAGTCCGGCTGAAAAGGCCTGACCCCTCCTAACCATACCTATGGGCTCCGAATCCAATGGCGATGTCTGTTTTGCTGTGCGAATTCATGGAGAGCTAACCCTAACCCTAAGTAGAATTTTCCACAATATGATTTTCCCATGTATTTTTGCAGGAAATGTACATAAGGCTGGCTCAAAAGGCCTGACCCCTCTTAACCATACCTATGTGCTCCGAATCCAATGCCGGTGTCTGTTTTCCTCTGCGAATTCATGCAGAGCTAAGTGTAACCCTAAGTAGAATTTTCCCCAATGGGATTTTCCCATGTATTTTCCCAGGAAATGTACATAAGGCCGGCTGAAAAGGCCTGACCCCTCCTAACCATACTAATGGGCTCCGAATCCAATGGCGATGTCCATTTTGCTCTGCGAATTCATGGAGAGCTAACCCTAACCCTAAGTAGAATTTTCCACAATATGATTTTCCCATGTATTTTGGCAGGAAATATACATAAGTCCGGCTCAAAAGGCCTTACCCCTCCTAACCATACCTATGGGCTCCGAATCCAATGTCGATGTCTGTTTTGCTCTGCGAATTCATGGAGAGCTAACCCTAACCCTAAGTAGAATTTTCCCCAATGGGATTTTCCCATGTATTTTGCCATGAAATGTATATAAGTCCGGCTCAAATGGCCTGACCCCTCCTAACCATACCTATGGGCTCCGAATCCATTGGCGATGTCTGTTTTGCTCTGCGAATTCATGGAGAGCTAACCCTAACCCTAAGTAGAATTTTCCCCAATGGGATTTTCCCATGTATTTTGCCATGAAATGTATATAAGTCCGGCTCAAAAGGCCTGACCCCTCCTAACCATACCTATGGGCTCCGAATCCATTGGCGATGTCCGTTTTGCTCTGCAAATTCATAGACATAAGTAGAATTTTCCCAATGGGATTTTCCCATGTATTTTCCCATGAAATGTACATAAGTCCGGCTGAAAAGGCCTGACTCCTCCTAACCATACCTATGGGCTCCGAATCCAATGGCGATGTCCGTTTTGCTCTGCAAATTCATGGACACAAGTAGAATTTTCCCCAATGGGATTTTCCCATGTATTTTGCCATGAAATGTATATAGGTCCGGCTCAAAAGGCATGACCCCTCCTAACCATACCTATGGGCTCCGAATCCAATGGCGATGTCTGTTTTGCTGTGCGAATTCATGGAGAGCTAACCCTAACCCTAAGTAGAATTTTCCACAATATGATTTTCCCATGTATTTTTGCAGGAAATGTACATAAGGCTGGCTCAAAAGGCCTGACCCCTCCTAACCATACCTATGGGCTCCGAATCCAATGGCGATCTCTGTTTTGCTCTGCGAATTCATGGAGAGCTAACCCTAACCCTAAGTAGAATTTTCCCCAATGGAATTTTCCCATGTATTTTGCCATGAAATATATATAAGTCCGGCTCAAAAGGCATGACCCCTCCTAACCATACCTATGGGCTCCGAATCCAATGGCGATGTCTGTTTTGCTGTGCGAATTCATGGAGAGCTAACCCTAACCCTAAGTAGAATTTTCCACAATATGATTTTCCCATGTATTTTTGCAGGAAATGTACATAAGGCTGGCTCAAAAGGCCTGACCCCTCCTAACCATACCTATGGGCTCCGAATCCAATGGCGATCTCTGTTTTGCTCTGCGAATTCATGGAGAGCTAACCCTAACCCTAAGTAGAATTTTCCCCATTGGAATTTTCCCATGTATTTTGCCATGAAATGTATATAAGTCCGGCTCAAAAGGCATGACCCCTCCTAACCATACCTATGGGCTCCGAATCCAATGGCGATGTCTGTTTTGCTGTGCGAATTCATGGAGAGCTAACCCTAACCCTAAGTAGAATTTTCCACAATATGATTTTCCCATGTATTTTTGCAGGAAATGTACATAAGGCCAGCTGAAAAGGCCTGACCCCTCCTAACCATACCAATGGGCTCCGAATCCAATGGCGATGTCTGTTTTGCTGTGCGAATTCATGGAGAGCTAACCCTAACCCTAAGTAGAATTTTCCACAATATGATTTTCCCATGTATTTTGGCAGGAAATATACATAAGTCCGGCTCAAAAGGCCTGACCCCTCCTAACCATACCTATGGGCTCCGAATCCAATGGCGATGTCTGTTTTGCTCTGCGAATTCATGGAGAGCTAACCCTAACCCTAAGTAGAATTTTCCCCAATGGGATTTTCCCATGTATTTTGCCATGAAATGTATATAAGTCCGGCTCAAAAGGCCTGACCCCTCCTAACCATACCTATGGGCTCCGAATCCATTGGCGATGTCTGTTTTGCTCTGCGAATTCATGGAGAGCTAACCCTAACCCAAAGTAGAATTTTCCCCAATGGGATTTTCCCATGTATTTTGCCATGAAATGTATATAAGTCCGGCTCAAAAGGCATGACCCCTCCTAACCATACCTATGGGCTCCGAATCCAATGGGGATGTCCGTTTTGCTCTGCAAATTCATGGACATAAGTAGAATTTTCCCCAATGGGATTTTCCCATGTATTTTCCCAGGAAATGTACATAAGGCCCGCTGAAAAGGCCTGACCCCTCCTAACCATACTAATGGGCTCCGAATCCAATGGCGATGTCTGTTTTGCTGTGCGAATTCATGGAGAGCTAACCCTAACCCTAAGTAGAATTTTCCCCAATTGTATTTTCCCATGTATTTCACCATGAAATATATATATGTCCAGCTCAAAAGGCATGACCCCTCCTAACCATACCTATGGGCTCCGAATCCAATGGCGATGTCCGTTTTGCTCTGCAAATTCATGGACATAAGTAGAATTTTCCCCAATGGGATTTTCCCATGTATTTTCCCATGAAATGTACATAAGTCCGGCTCCAATTACCTGACCCCTCCTAACCATACCTATGGGCACCGAATCCAATGCCGGTCTCTGTTTTGCTCTGCGAATTCATGCAGAGCTAAGCGTAACCCTAAATAGAATTTTCCACAATATGATTTTCCCATGTATTTTGGTAGGAAATATACATAAGGCTGGCTCCAAAGGCCTGACCCCTCCTAACCATACCAATGGGCTCCGAATCCAATGGCGATGTCTGTTTTGCTCTGCGAATTCATGGAGAGCTAACCCTAACCCTAAGTAGAATTTTCCCCAAAGGGATTTTCCCATGTATTTTGCCATGAAATGTATATAGGTCCAGCTCAAAAGGCCTGACCCCTCCTAACCATACCAATGGGCTCCGAATCCAATGGCGATGTCTGTTTTGCTCTGCGAATTCATGGAGAGCTAACCCTAACCCAAAGTAGAATTTTCCCCAATGGGAATTTCCCATGTATTTTCCCATGAAATGTACATAAGTCCGGCTCAAAAGGCCTGACCCCTCCTAACCATACCTATGGGCACCGAATCCAATGCCGGTGTCTGTTTTGCTCTGCGAATTCATGCAGAGCTAAGCGTAACCCTAAGTAGAATTTTCCCCAATGGGATTTTCCCATGTATTTTCCCAGGAAATGTACATAAGTCCGGGTCAAAAGGCCTGACCCCTCCTAACCATACCTATGGGCTCCGAATCCAATGGCGATGTCCATTTTGCTCTGCGAATTCATGGAGAGCTAACCCTAACCCTAAGTAGAATTTTCCACAATATGATTTTCCCATGTATTTTGCCATGAAATGTACATAAGGCTGGCTCAAAAGGCCTGACCCCTCCTAACCATTACCTATGGGCACCGAATCCAATTGCGGTGTCTGTTTTGCTCTGCTAATTCATGGAGAGCTAACCCTAAGTAGAATTTTCCCCAATGGGATTTTCCCATGTATTTTGCCATGAAATGTACATAAGTCCGGCTCAAAAGGCCTGACCCCTCCTAACCATACCTATGGGCTCCGAATCCAATGGTGATGTCTGTTTTGCTCTGCGAATTCATGGAGAGCTAACCCTAACCCTAAGTAGAATTTTCCCCACTGGGATTTTTCCATGTATTTTCCCATGAAATGTACATAAGTCCGGCTGAAAAGGCCTGACTCCTCCTAAAGATACCAATGGGCTCCGAATAGCGGTGTCTATTTTGCTCTGCGAATTCATGGAGAGCTAAACCTAAGCCTAAGTAGAATTTTCCCCAATGGGATTTTCCCATGTATTTTTCCAGGAAATGTACATAAGGCCGGCTGAAAAGGCATGACCCCTCCTAACCATACCTATGGGCTCCGAATCCAATGGCGATGTCTGTTTTGCTCTGCGAATTCATGGACATAAGTAGAATTTTCCCCAATTGGATTTTCCCATGTATTTTTCCATGAAATTTACATAAGTGCGGCTCAAAAGGCCTGACCCCTCCTAACTATACCTATGGGCTCCGAATCCAGTGGCGATGTCCGTTTTGCTCTGCGAATTGATGGAGAGCTAACCCTAACCCTAAGTAGAATTTTCCCCAATTGTATTTTCCCATGTATTTCACCATGAAATATATATATGTCCAGCTCAAAAGGCATGACCCATCCTAACCATACCTATGGGCTCCGAATCCAATGGCGATGTACGTTTTGCTCTGCAAATTCATGGACATAAGTAGAATTTTCCCCAATGGGATTTTCCCATGTATTTTCCCATGAAATGTACATAAGTCCGGCTCCAATTGCCTGACCCCTCCTAACCATACCTATGGGCACCGAATCCAATGCCGGTGTCTGTTTTGCTCTGCAAATTCATGCAGAGCTAAGCGTAACCCTAAATAGAATTTTCCACAATATGATTTTCTCATGTATTTTGCCATGAAATGTACATAAGGCTGTCTCAAAAGGCCTGACCCCTCCTAACCATACCTATGGGCACCGAATCCAATTGCGGTGTCTGTTTTGCTCTGCTAATTCATGGAGAGCTAACCCTAAGTAGAATTTTCCCCAATGGGATTTTACCATGTATTTTTGCAGGAAATGTACATAAGGCTGGCTCAAAAGGCCTGACCCCTCCTAACCATACCTATGGGCACCGAATCCAATTGCGGTGTCTGTTTTGCTCTGCTAATTCATGGAGAGCTAAGCGTAACCCTAAGTAGAATTTTCCCCAAAGGGATTTTCCAATGTATTTTCCCATGAAATGTACATAAGTCCGGCTCAAAAGGCCTGACCCCTCCTAACCATACCTATGTGCTCCGAATCCAATGGCGGTGTACGTTTTGTTTTGCGAATTCATGGAGAGCTAAGCGTAACCCTAAGTAGAATTTTCCCCAAAGGGATTTTCCAATGTATTTTGCCATGAAATGTACATAAGTCCGGCTCAAAAGGCCTGACCCCTCCTAACCATACCAATGGGCACCGAATCCAATGCCGGTGTCTGTTTTGCTCTGCGAATTCATGCAGAGCTAAGTGTAACCCTAAGTAGAATTTTCCCCAATGGGATTTTCCCATGTATTTTGCCATGAAATGTACATAAGGCTGGCTCAAAAGGCCTGACCCCTCCTAACCATTACCTATGGGCACCGAATCCAATTGCGGTGTCTGTTTTGCTCTGCTAATTCATGGAGAGCTAACCCTAAGTAGAATTTTCCCCAATGGGATTTTACCATGTATTTTTGCAGGAAATGTACATAGGGCCGGCTGAAAAGGCCTGACCCCTCCTAACCATACTAATGGGCTCCAAATCCAATGGCGATGTCTGTTATGCTCTGCGAATTCATGGAGAGCTAACCATACCCCTAAGTAGAATTTTCCCCAATGGGATTTTCCCATGTATTTTGCCATGAAATGTACATAAGTCCGACTCAAAAGGCCTGACCCCTCCTAACCATACCTATGGGCTCCGAATCCAATGGCGATGTCTGTTTTGCTCTGCGAATTCATGGAGAGCTAACCCTAACCCTAAGTAGAATTTTCCCCAATGGGATTTTCCCATGTATTTTGCCATGAAATGTACATAAGGCTGTCTCAAAAGGCCTGACCCCTCCTAACCATACCTATGGGCACCGAATCCAATTGCGGTGTCTGTTTTGCTCTGCTAATTCATGGAGAGCTAACCCTAAGTAGAATTTTCCCCAATGGGATTTTACCATGTATTTTTGCAGGAAATGTACATAAGGCCGGCTCAAAAGGCCTGACCCCTCCTAACCATACCTATGTGCTCCGAATCCAATGCCGGTGTCTATTTTGCTCTGCGAATTCATGGAGAGCTAAACCTAACCCTAAGTAGAATTTTCCCCAATGGGATTTTGCCATGTATTTACCCATGAAATGTACATAAGTCCGGCTGAAAAGGCCTGACTCCTCCTAACGATACCAATGGGCTCTGAATAGCTGTGTCTATTTTGCTCTGCGAATTCATGGAGAGCTAAACCTAAGCCTAAGTAGAATTTTGCCAAATGGGATTTTCCCATGTATTTTTCCAGGAAATGTACATAAGGCCGGCTGAAAAGGCATGACCCCTCCTAACCATACCTATGGGCTCCGAATCCAATGGCGATGTCCGTTTTGCTCTGCGAATTGATGGAGAGCTAACCCTAACCCTAAGTAGAATTTTCCCCAATTGTATTTTCCCATGTATTTCACCATGAAATATATATATGTCCAGCTCAAAAGGCATGACCCCTCCTAACCATACCTATGGGCTCCGAATCCAATGGCGATGTCCATTTTGCTCTGTGAATTCATGGAGAGCTAACCCTAACCCTAAGTAGAATTTTCCGCAATATGATTTTCCCATGTATTTTGGCAGGAAATGTACATAAGGCTGGCTCAAAAGGCCTGACCCCTCCTAACCATACCTATGGGAACCGAATCCAATGCCGGTGTCTGTTTTGCTCTGCGAATTCATGGAGAGCTAACCATACCCCTAAGTAGAATTTTCCCCAATATGATTTTCCCATGTATTTTGGCAGGAAATGTACATAAGGCCGGCTGAAAAGGCCTGACCCCTCCTAACCATACTAATGGGCTCCAAATCCAATGGCGATGTCTGTTATGCTCTGCGAATTCATGGAGAGCTAACCATACCCCTAAGTAGAATTTTCCCCAATGGGATTTTCCCATGTATTTTGCCATGAAATGTACATAAGTCCGACTCAAAAGGCCTGACCCCTCCTAACCATATCTATGGGCTCCGAATCCAATGGCGATGTCTGTTTTGCTCTGCGAATTCATGGAGAGCTAACCCTAACCCTAAGTAGAATTTTCCCCAATGGGATTTTCCCATGTATTTTGCCATGAAATGTACATAAGGCTGTCTCAAAAGGCCTGACCCCTCCTAACCATACCTATGGGCACCGAATCCAATTGCGGTGTCTGTTTTGCTCTGCTAATTCATGGAGAGCTAACCCTAAGTAGAATTTTCCCCAATGGGATTTTACCATGTATTTTTGCAGGAAATGTACATAAGGCTGGCTCAAAAGGCCTGACCCCTCCTAACCATACCTATGTGCTCCGAATCCAATGCCGGTGTCTATTTTGCTCTGCGAATTCATGGAGAGCTAAACCTAACCCTAAGTAGAATTTTCCCCAATGGGATTTTGCCATGTATTTACCCATGAAATGTACATAAGTCCGGCTGAAAAGGCCTGACTCCTCCTAACGATACCAATGGGCTCTGAATAGCTGTGTCTATTTTGCTCTGCGAATTCATGGAGAGCTAAACCTAAGCCTAAGTAGAATTTTGCCCAATGGGATTTTCCCATGTATTTTTCCAGGAAATGTACATAAGGCCGGCTGAAAAGGCATGACCCCTCCTAACCATACCTATGGGCTCCGAATCCAATGGCGATGTCCGTTTTCCTCTGCGAATTGATGGAGAGCTAACCCTAACCCTAAGTAGAATTTTCCCCAATTGTATTTTCCAATGTATTTCACCATGAAATATATATATGTCCAGCTCAAAAGGCATGACCCCTCCTAACCATACCTATGGGCTCCGAATCCAATGGCGATGTCCATTTTGCTCTGTGAATTCATGGAGAGCTAACCCTAACCCTAAGTAGAATTTTCCGCAATATGATTTTCCCATGTATTTTGGCAGGAAATGTACATAAGGCTGGCTCAAAAGGCCTGACCCCTCCTAACCATACCTATGGGAACCGAATCCAATGCCGGTGTCTGTTTTGCTCTGTGAATTCATGCAGAGCTAAGTGAAACCCTAAGAAGAATTTTCCCCAAAGGGATTTTCCCATGTATTTTCCTATGAAATATACATAAGTCCGGCTGAAAAGGCCTGACCCCTCCTAACCATACCTATGTGCTCCGAATCCAATGGCCGTTTCCATTTTGCTCTGTGAATTCATGGAGAGCTAACCCTAACCCTAAGTAGAATTTTCCCCAATGGGATTTTCCCATGTATTTTGCCATGAAATGTACATAAGTCCGGCTCAAAAGTCCTGACCCCTCCTAACTTTACCTATGGGCTCCGAATCCAATGGGGATGTCCGTTTTGCTCTGCAAATTCATGGACATAAGTAGAATTTTCCCCAATGGGATTTTCCCATGTATTTTCCCAGGAAATGTACATAAGGCCGGCTGAAAAGGCCTGACCCCTCCTAACCATACTAATGGGCTCCGAATCCAATGGCGATGTCCATTTTGCTCTGCGAATTCATGGAGAGCTAACCCTAACCCTAAGTAGAATTTTCCACAATATGATTTTCCCATTTATTTTGGCAGGAAATATACATAAGGCTGGCTCAAAAGGCCTGACCCCTCCTAACCATACCAAAGGGCTCCGAATCCAATGGCGATGTCTGTTTTGCTCTGCGAATTCATGGAGAGCTAACCCTAACCCTAAGTAGAATTTTCCCCAAAGGGATTTTCCCATGTATTTTGCCATGAAATGTATATAGGTCCGGCTCAAAAGGCATGACCCCTCCTAACCATACCTATGGGCTCCGAATCCAATGGCGATGTCTGTTTTGCTGTGCGAATTCATGGAGAGCTAACCCTAACCCTAAGTAGAATTTTCCACAATATGATTTTCCCATGTATTTTTGCAGGAAATGTACATAAGGCTGGCTCAAAAGGCCTGACCCCTCCTAACCATACCTATGTGCTCCGAATCCAATGCCGGTGTCTGTTTTGCTCTGCGAATTCATGCAGAGCTAACCCTACCCCTAAGTAGAATTTTCCCGAATGGGATTTTCCCATGTATTTTGCCATGAAATGTACATAAGACTGGCTCAAAAGGCCTGACCCCTCCTAACCATTACCTATGGGCACCGAATCCAATTGCGGTGTCTGTTTTGCTCTGCTAATTCATGGAGAGCTAACCCTAAGTAGAATTTTCCCCAATGGGATTTTACCATGTATTTTTGCAGGAAATGTACATAAGGCTGGCTCAAAAGGCCTGACCCCTCCTAACCATACCTATGTGCTCCGAATCCAATGCCGGTGTCTGTTTTGCTCTGCGAATTCATGCAGAGCTAAGTGTAACCCTAAGTAGAATTTTCCCCAATGGGATTTTCCCATGTATTTTCCCAGGAAATGTACATAAGGCCGGCTGAAAAGGCCTGACCCCTCCTAACCATACTAATGGGCTCCAAATCCAATGGCGATGTCTGTTATGCTCTGCGAATTCATGGAGAGCTAACCCTACCCCTAAGTAGAATTTTCCCCAATGGGATTTTCCCATGTATTTTGCCATGAAATGTACATAAGTCCGGCTCAAAAGGCCTGACCCCTCCTAACCATACCTATGGGCTCCGAATCCAATGGCGATGTCTGTTTTGCTCTGCGAATTCATGGAGAGCTAACCCTAACCCAAAGTAGAATTTTCCCCACTGGGATTTTTCCATTTATTTTCCCATGAAATGTACATAAGTCCGGCTGAAAAGGCCTGACTCCTCCTAACGATACCAATGGGCTCCGAATAGCGGTGTCTATTTTGCTCTGCGAATTCATGGAGAGCTAAACCTAAGCCTAAGTAGAATTTTCCCCAATGGGATTTTCCCATGTATTTTTCCAGGAAATGTACATAAGGCCGGCTGAAAAGGCATGACCCCTCCTAACCATACCTATGGGCTCCGAATCCAATGGCGATGTCTGTTTTGCTCTGCGAATTCATGGACATAAGTAGAATTTTCCCCAAAGGGATTTTCCCATGTATTTTGCCATGAAATGTATATAGGTCCAGCTCAAAAGGCATGACCCCTCCTAACCATACCTATGGGCTCCGAATCCAATGGCGATGTCTGTTTTGCTGTGCGAATTCATGGAGAGCTAACCCTAACCCTAAGTAGAATTTTCCCCAAAGGGATTTTCCCATGTATTTTGCCATGAAGTGTATATAGCTCTGGCTCAAAAGGCATGACCCCTCCTAACCATACCTATGGGCTCCGAATCCAATGGCGATGTCTGTTTTGCTGTGCGAATTCATGGAGAGCTAACCCTAACCCTAAGTAGAATTTTCCACAATATGATTTTCCCATGTATTTTTGCAGGAAATGTACATAAGGCTGGCTCAAAAGGCCTGACCCCTCCTAACCATACCTATGTGCTCTGAATCCAATGCCGGTGTCTGTTTTGCTCTGCGAATTCATGCAGAGCTAAGTGTAACCCTAAGTAGAATTTTCCCCAATGGGATTTTCCCATGTATTTTCCCAGGAAATGTACATAAGGCCGGCTGAAAAGGCCTGACCCCTCCTAACCATACTAATGGGCTCCAAATCCAATGGCGATGTCTGTTATGCTCTGCGAATTCATGGAGAGCTAACCCTACCCCTAAGTAGAATTTTCCCCAATGAGATTTTCCCATGTATTTTGCCATGAAATGTACATAAGTCCGGCTCAAAAGGCCTGACCCCTCCTAACCATACCTATGGGCTCCGAATCCAATGGCGATGTCTGTTTTGCTCTGCGAATTCATGGAGAGCTAACCCTAACCCAAAGTAGAATTTTCCCCACTGGGATTTTTCCATTTATTTTCCCATGAAATGTACATAAGTCCGGCTGAAAAGGCCTGACTCCTCCTAACGATACCAATGGGCTCCGAATAGCGGTGTCTATTTTGCTCTGCGAATTCATGGAGAGCTAAACCTAAGCCTAAGTAGAATTTTCCCCAATGGGATTTTCCCATGTATTTTTCCAGGAAATGTACATAAGGCCGGCTGAAAAGGCATGACCCCTCCTAACCATACCTATGGGCTCCGAATCCAATGGCAATGTCTGTTTTGCTCTGCGAATTCATGGACATAAGTAGAATTTTCCCCAAAGGGATTTTCCCATGTATTTTGCCATGAAATGTATATAGGTCCAGCTCAAAAGGCATGACCCCTCCTAACCATACCTATGGGCTCCGAATCCAATGGCGATGTCTGTTTTGCTGTGCGAATTCATGGAGAGCTAACCCTAACCCTAAGTAGAATTTTCCCCAAAGGGATTTTCCCATGTATTTTGCCATGAAGTGTATATAGGTCTGGCTCAAAAGGCATGACCCCTCCTAACCATACCTATGGGCTCCGAATCCAATGGCGATGTCTGTTTTGCTGTGCGAATTCATGGAGAGCTAACCCTAACCCTAAGTAGAATTTTCCACAATATGATTTTCCCATGTATTTTTGCAGGAAATGTACATAAGGCTGGCTCAAAAGGCCTGACCCCTCCTAACCATACCTATGTGCTCCGAATCCAATGCCGGTGTCTGTTTTGCTCTGCGAATTCATGCAGAGCTAAGTGTAACCCTAAGTAGAATTTTCCCCAATGGGATTTTCCCATGTATTTTCCCAGGAAATGTACATAAGGCCGGCTGAAAAGGCCTGACCCCTCCTAACCATACTAATGGGCTCCAAATCCAATGGCGATGTCTGTTATGCTCTGCGAATTCATGGAGAGCTAACCCTACCCCTAAGTAGAATTTTCCCCAATGAGATTTTCCCATGTATTTTGCCATGAAATGTACATAAGTCCGGCTCAAAAGGCCTGACCCCTCCTAACCATACCTATGGGCTCCGAATCCAATGGCGATGTCTGTTTTGCTCTGCGAATTCATGGAGAGCTAACCCTAACCCAAAGTAGAATTTTCCCCACTGGGATTTTTCCATTTATTTTCCCATGAAATGTACATAAGTCCGGCTGAAAAGGCCTGACTCCTCCTAACGATACCAATGGGCTCCGAATAGCGGTGTCTATTTTGCTCTGCGAATTCATGGAGAGCTAAACCTAAGCCTAAGTAGAATTTTCCCCAATGGGATTTTCCCATGTATTTTTCCAGGAAATGTACATAAGGCCGGCTGAAAAGGCATGACCCCTCCTAACCATACCTATGGGCTCCGAATCCAATGGCGATGTCTGTTTTGCTGTGCGAATTCATGGAGAGCTAACCCGAACCCTAAGTAGAATTTTCCCCAAAGGGATTTTCCCATGTATTTTGCCATGAAGTGTATATAGGTCCGGCTCAAAAGGCATGACCCCTCCTAACCATACCTATGGGCTCCGAATCCAATGGCGATGTCTGTTTTGCTGTGCGAATTCATGGAGAGCTAACCCTAACCCTAAGTAGAATTTTCCACAATATGATTTTCCCATGTATTTTTGCAGGAAATGTACATAAGGCTGGCTCAAAAGGCCTGACCCCTCCTAACCATACCTATGTGCTCCGAATCCAATGCCGGTGTCTGTTTTGCTCTGCGAATTCATGCAGAGCTAAGTGTAACCCTAAGTAGAATTTTCCCCAATGGGATTTTCCCATGTATTTTGCCATGAAATGTATATAAGTCCGGCTCAAAAGGCATTACCCCTCCTAACCATACCTATGGGCTCCGAATCCAATGGCGATGTCCGTTTTGCTCTGCAAATTCATGGACATAAGTAGAATTTTCCCCAAGGGATTTTCCCATGTATTTTCCCATGAAATGTACATAAGTCCGGCTCAAAAGGCCTGACCCCTCCTAACCATACCTATGTGCTCCGAATCCAATGGCGGTGTACGTTTTGTTTTGCGAATTCATGGAGAGCTAAGCGTAACCCTAAGTAGAATTTTCCCCAAAGGGATTTTCCAATGTATTTTCCCAGGAAATGTACATAAGGCCGGCTGAAAAGGCCTGACCCCTCCTAACCATTACCTATGGGCACCGAATCCAATTGCGGTGTCTGTTATGCTCTGCGAATTCATGGAGAGCTAACCCTACCCCTAAGTAGAATTTTCCCCAATGGGATTTTCCCATGTATTTTGCCATGAAATGTACATAAGTCCGACTCAAAAGGCCTGACCCCTCCTAACCATACCTATGGGCTCCGAATCCAATGGCGATGTCTGTTTTGCTCTGCGAATTCATGGAGAGCTAAGCGTAACCCTAAGTAGAATTTTCCCCAATGGGATTTTCCCATGTATTTTCCCATGAAATGTACATAAGGCTGGCTCAAAAGGCCTGACCCCTCCTAACCATTACCTATGGGCACCGAATCCAATTGCGGTGTCTGTTTTGCTCTGCTAATTCATGGAGATCTAACCCTAAGTAGAATTTTCCGCAAAGGGATTTTACCATGTATTTTGCCATGAAATGTACATAAGTCCGGCTCAAAAGGCCTGACCCCTCCTAACCATACCTATGGGCTCCGAATCCTATGGTGATGGCTGTTTTGCTCTGCGAATTCATGGAGAGCTAACCCAAACCCTAAGTAGAATTTTCCGCAATGGGATTTTCCCATGTATTTTGCCATGAAATGTATATAAGTCCGGCTCAAAAGGCCTGACCCCTCCTAACCATACCTATGTGCTCCGAATCCAATGGCGATGTCCATTTTGCTCTGCGAATTCATGGAGAGCTAACCCTAACTCTAAGTAGAATTTTCCGCAATATGATTTTCCCATGTATTTTGCCATGAAATGTACATAAGGCTGGCTCAAAAGGCCTGACCCCTCCTAACCATACCTATGGGCTCCGAATCCAATGGCGATGTCCGTTTTGCTCTGCAAATTCATGGACATAAGTAGAATTTTCCCCAATGGGATTTTCCCATGTATTTTCCCATGAAATGTACATAAGTCTGGCTCAAAAGGCATGACCCCTCCTAACCATACCTATGGGCTCGGAATCCAATGGCGATGTCCATTTTCCTCTGCGAATTCATGGACAGCTAACCCTAACCCTAAGTAGAATTTTCCACAATATGATTTTGCCATGTATTTTGCCATGAAATGTACATAAGGCTGGCTCAAAAGGCCTGACCCCTCCTAACCATTACCTATGGGCTCCGAATCCAATGGCGATGTCCATTTTGCTCTGCGAATTCATGGAGAGCTAAACCTAACCCTAAGTAGAATTTTCCCCAATGGGATTTTGCCATGTATTTACCCATGAAATGTACATAAGTTCGGCTGAAAAGGCCTGACTCCTCCTAACGATACCAATGGGCTCTGAATAGCTGTGTCTATTTTGCTCTGCGAATTCATGGAGAGCTAAACCTAAGCCTAAGTAGAATTTTCCCCAATGGGATTTTCCCATGTATTTTTCCAGGAAATGTACATAAGGCCGGCTAAAAAGGCCTGACGCCTCCTAACCATACCTATGGGCTCCGAATCCAATGGTGATGTCTGTTTTGCTCTGCGAATTCATGGAGAACTAACCCTAACCCTAAGTTGAATTTTCCGCAATGGGATTTTCCCATGTATTTTCCCATGAAATGTACATAAGTCCGGCTGAAAAGGCCTCACCCCTCCTAACCATACCTATGGGCTCCGAATCCAATGGCGATATACGTTTTGCTCTGCGAATTGATGGAGAGCTAACCCTAACCCTAAGTAGAATTTTCCCCAATTGTATTTTCCCATGTATTTCACCATGAAATATATATATGTTCAGCTCAAAAGGCATGACCCCTCCTAACCATACCTATGGGCTCCGAATCCAATGGCGATGTCTGTTTTGCTGTGCGAATTCATGGAGAGCTAACCCTAACCCTAAGTAGAATTTTCCCCAAAGGGATTTTCCCATGTATTTTCCCATGAAATGTACATAAGTCCGGCTCAAAAGGCATGACCCCTCCTATCCATACCTATGGGCTCCGAATCCAATGGCGATGTCCATTTTGCTCTGCGAATTCATGGAGAGCTAACCCTAACCCTAAGTAGAATTTTCCACAATATGATTTTCCCATGTATTTTGGCAGGAAATATACATAAGGCTGGCTCAAAAGGCCTGACCCCTCCTAACCATACCAATGGGCTCCGAATCCAATGGCGATGTCTGTTTTGCTGTGCGAATTCATGGAGAGCTAACCCTAACCCTAAGTAGAATTTTCCACAATATGATTTTCCCATGTATTTTTGCAGGAAATGTACATAAGGCTGGCTCAAAAGGCCTGACCCCTCCTAACCATACCTATGTGCTCCGAATCCAATGCCGGTGTCTGTTTTGCTCTGCGAATTCATGCAGAGCTAACCCTACCCCTAAGTAGAATTTTCCCCAATGGGATTTTCCCATGTATTTTGCCATGAAATGTACATAAGGCTGGCTCAAAAGGCCTGACCCCTCCTAACCATACCTATGGGCACCGAATCCAATTGCGGTGTCTGTTTTGCTCTGCTAATTCATGGAGAGCTAACCCTAACCCTAAGTTGAATTTTCCGCAATGGGATTTTCCCATGTATTTTCCCATGAAATGTACATAAGTCCGGCTGAAAAGGCCTCACCCCTCCTAACCATACCTATGGGCTCCGAATCCAATGGCGATGTCCATTTTGCTCTGCGAATTCATGGAGAGCTAAACCTAACCCTAAGTAGAATTTTCCCCAATGGGATTTTGCCATGTATTTACCCATGAAATGTACATAAGTCCGGCTGAAAAGGCCTGACTCCTCCTAACGATACCAATGGGCTCTGAATAGCTGTGTCTATTTTGCTCTGCGAATTCATGGAGAGCTAAACCTAAGCCTAAGTAGAATTTTCCCCAATGGGATTTTCCCATGTATTTTTCCAGGAAATGTACATAAGTGCGGCTCAAAAGGCCTGACCCCTCCTAACTATACCTATGGGCTCCGAATCCAGTGGCAATGTCCGTTTTGCTCTGCGAATTGATGGAGAGCTAACCCTAACCCTAAGTAGAATTTTCCCCAATTGTATTTTCCCATGTATTTCACCATGAAATATATATATGTCCAGCTCAAAAGGCATGAACCCTCCTAACCATACCTATGGGCTCCGAATCCAATGGCGATGTCCATTTTGCTCTGTGAATTCATGGAGAGCTAACCCTAACCCTAAGTAGAATTTTCCGCAATATGATTTTCCCATGTATTTTGGCAGGAAATGTACATAAGGCTGGCTCAAAAGGCCTGACCCCTCCTAACCATACCTATGGGCTCCGAATCCAATGGCGATGTCCGTTTTGCTCTGCAAATTCATGGACATAAGTAGAATTTTCCGCAATGGGATTTTCCCATGTATTTTGCCATGAAATGTATATAAGTCCGGCTCAAAAGGCATGACCCCTCCTAACCATACCTATGGGCTCCGAATCCAATGGCGATGTCCATTTTGCTCTGCGAATTCATGGACAGCTCACCCTAACCCTAAGTAGAATTTTCCACAATATGATTTTCCCATGTATTTTGCCATGAAATGTACATAAGGCTGGCTCAAAAGGCCTGACCCCTCCTAACCATACCTATGGGCACCGAATCCAATTGCGGTGTCTGTTTTGCTCTGCTAATTCATGGAGAGCTAACCCTAAGTAGAATTTTCCCCAATGGGATTTTACCATGTATTTTGCCATGAAATGTACATAAGTCCGGCTCAAAAGGCCTGACGCCTCCTAACCATACCTATGGGCTCCGAATCCAATGGTGATGTCTGTTTTGCTCTGCGAATTCATGGAGAGCTAACCCTAACCCTAAGTAGAATTTTCCGCAATGGGATTTTCCCATGTATTTTCCCATGAAATGTACATAAGTCCGGCTGAAAAGGCCTCACCCCTCCTAACCATACCTATGGGCTCCGAATCCAATGGCGATGTCCATTTTGCTCTGCGAATTCATGGAGAGCTAAACCTAACCCTAAGTAGAATTTTCCCCAATGGGATTTTGCCATGTATTTACCCATGAAATGTACATAAGTCCGGCTGAAAAGGCCTGACTCCTCCTAACGATACCAATGGGCTCTGAATAGCTGTGTCTATTTTGCTCTGCGAATTCATGGAGAGCTAAACCTAAGCCTAAGTAGAATTTTCCCCAATGGGATTTTCCCATGTATTTTTCCAGGA
This sequence comes from Natrix helvetica, assembly GCF_964273705.1. Classification (NCBI taxonomy): domain Eukaryota; kingdom Metazoa; phylum Chordata; class Lepidosauria; order Squamata; family Natricidae; genus Natrix; species Natrix helvetica. The sequence goes on from NC_138558.1 coordinate 41,296,715, forward strand.
AATGTACATAAGTGCGGCTCAAAAGGCCTGACCCCTCCTAACTATACCTATGGGCTCCGAATCCAGTGGCAATGTCCGTTTTGCTCTGCGAATTGATGGAGAGCTAACCCTAACCCTAAGTAGAATTTTCCCCAATTGTATTTTCCCATGTATTTCACCATGAAATATATATATGTCCAGCTCAAAAGGCATGAACCCTCCTAACCATACCTATGGGCTCCGAATCCAATGGCGATGTCCGTTTTGCTCTGTGAATTCATGGAGAGCTAACCCTAACCCTAAGTAGAATTTTCCGCAATATGATTTTCCCATGTATTTTGGCAGGAAATGTACATAAGGCTGGCTCAAAAGGCCTGACCCCTCCTAACCATACCTATGGGCTCCGAATCCAATGGCGATGTCCGTTTTGCTCTGCAAATTCATGGACATAAGTAGAATTTTCCCCAATGGGATTTTCCCATGTATTTTCCCATGAAATGTACATAAGTCTGGCTCAAAAGGCATGACCCCTCCTAACCATACCTATGGGCTCCGAATCCAATGGCGATGTCCATTTTCCTCTGCGAATTCATGGACAGCTAACCCTAACCCTAAGTAGAATTTTCCACAATATGATTTTCCCATGTATTTTGCCATGAAATGTACATAAGTGCGGCTCACAAGGCCTGACCCCTCCTAACTATACCTATGGGCTCCGAATCCAGTGGCGATGTCCGTTTTGCTCTGCGAATTGATGGAGAGCTAACCCTAACCCTAAGTAGAATTTTCCCCAATTGTATTTTCCCATGTATTTCACCATGAAATATATATATGTCCAGCTCAAAAGGCATGACCCCTCCTAACCATACCTATGGGCTCCGAATCCAATGGCGATGTCCATTTTGCTCTGTGAATTCATGGAGAGCTAACCCTAACTCTAAGTAGAATTTTCCGCAATATGATTTTCCCATGTATTTTGGCAGGAAATGTACATAAGGCTGGCTCAAAAGGCCTGACCCCTCCTAACCATACCTATGGGCTCCGAATCCAATGGCGATGTCCGTTTTGCTCTGCAAATTCATGGACATAAGTAGAATTTTCCCCAATGGGATTTTCCCATGTATTTTCCCATGAAATGTACATAAGTCTGGCTCAAAAGGCATGACCCCTCCTAACCATACCTATGGGCTCCGAATCCAATGGCGATGTCCATTTTCCTCTGCGAATTCATGGACAGCTAACCCTAACCCTAAGTAGAATTTTCCACAATATGATTTTGCCATGTATTTTGCCATGAAATGTACATAAGGCTGGCTCAAAAGGCCTGACCCCTCCTAACCATTACCTATGGGCACCGAATCCAATGGTGATGTCTGTTTTGCTCTGCGAATTCATGGAGAGCTAACCCTAACCCTAAGTAGAATTTTCCGCAATGGGATTTTCCCATGTATTTTCCCATGAAATGTACATAAGTCCGGCTGAAAAGGCCTCACCCCTCCTAACCATACCTATGGGCTCCGAATCCAATGGCGATGTCCATTTTGCTCTGCGAATTCATGGAGAGCTAAACCTAACCCTAAGTAGAATTTTCCCCAATGGGATTTTGCCATGTATTTACCCATGAAATGTACATAAGTCCGGCTGAAAAGGCCTGACTCCTCCTAATGATACCAATGGGCTCTGAATAGCTGTGTCTATTTTGCTCTGCGAATTCATGGAGAGCTAAACCTAAGCCTAAGTAGAATTTTCCCCAATGGGATTTTCCCATGTATTTTTCCAGGAAATGTACATAAGGCCGGCTGAAAAGGCATGACCCCTCCTAACCATACCTATGGGCTCCGAATCCAATGGCGATATCCGTTTTGCTCTGCGAATTGATGGAGAGCTAACCCTAACCCTAAGTAGAATTTTCCCCAATTGTATTTTCCCATGTATTTCACCATGAAATATATATATGTTCAGCTCAAAAGGCATGACCCCTCCTAACCATACCTATGGGCTCCGAATCCAATGGCGATGTCTGTTTTGCTGTGCAAATTCATGGAGAGCTAACCCTAACCCTAAGTAGAATTTTCCCCAAAGGGATTTTCCCATGTATTTTCCCATGAAATGTACATAAGTCCGGCTCAAAAGGCATGACCCCTCCTATCCATACCTATGGGCTCCGAATCCAATGGCGATGTCCATTTTGCTCTGCGAATTCATGGAGAGCTAACCCTAACCCTAAGTAGAATTTTCCACAATATGATTTTCCCATGTATTTTGGCAGGAAATATACATAAGGCTGGCTCAAAAGGCCTGACCCCTCCTAACCATACCAATGGGCTCCGAATCCAATGGCGATGTCTGTTTTGCTGTGCGAATTCATGGAGAGCTAACCCTAACCCTAAGTAGAATTTTCCACAATATGATTTTCCCATGTATTTTTGCAGGAAATGTACATAAGGCTGGCTCAAAAGGCCTGACCCCTCCTAACCATACCTATGTGCTCCGAATCCAATGCCGGTGTCTGTTTTGCTCTGCGAATTCATGCAGAGCTAACCCTACCCCTAAGTAGAATTTTCCCCAATGGGATTTTCCCATGTATTTTGCCATGAAATGTACATAAGGCTGGCTCAAAAGGCCTGACCCCTCCTAACCATACCTATGGGCACCGAATCCAATTGTGGTGTCTGTTTTGCTCTGCTAATTCATGGAGAGCTAACCCTAAGTAGAATTTTCCCCAATGGGATTTTACCATGTATTTTGCCATGAAATATACATAAGTCCGGCTCAAAAGGCCTGACGCCTCCTAACCATACCTATGGGCTCCGAATCCAATGGTGATGTCTGTTTTGCTCTGCGAATTCATGGAGAGCTAACCCTAACCCTAAGTTGAATTTTCCGCAATGGGATTTTCCCATGTATTTTCCCATGAAATGTACATAAGTCCGGCTGAAAAGGCCTCACCCCTCCTAACCATACCTATGGGCTCCGAATCCAATGGCGATGTCCATTTTGCTCTGCGAATTCATGGAGAGCTAAACCTAACCCTAAGTAGAATTTTCCCCAATGGGATTTTGCCATGTATTTACCCATGAAATGTACATAAGTCCGGCTGAAAAGGCCTGACTCCTCCTAACGATACCAATGGGCTCTGAATAGCTGTGTCTATTTTGCTCTGCGAATTCATGGAGAGCTAAACCTAAGCCTAAGTAGAATTTTCCCCAATGGGATTTTCCCATGTATTTTTCCAGGAAATGTACATAAGTGCGGCTCAAAAGGCCTGACCCCTCCTAACTATACCTATGGGCTCCGAATCCAGTGGCAATGTCCGTTTTGCTCTGCGAATTGATGGAGAGCTAACCCTAACCCTAAGTAGAATTTTCCCCAATTGTATTTTCCCATGTATTTCACCATGAAATATATATATGTCCAGCTCAAAAGGCATGAACCCTCCTAACCATACCTATGGGCTCCGAATCCAATGGCGATGTCCGTTTTGCTCTGTGAATTCATGGAGAGCTAACCCTAACCCTAAGTAGAATTTTCCGCAATATGATTTTCCCATGTATTTTGGCAGGAAATGTACATAAGGCTGGCTCAAAAGGCCTGACCCCTCCTAACTATACCTATGGGCTCCGAATCCAGTGGCAATGTCCGTTTTGCTCTGCGAATTGATGGAGAGCTAACCCTAACCCTAAGTAGAATTTTCCCCAATTGTATTTTCCCATGTATTTCACCATGAAATATATATATGTCCAGCTCAAAAGGCATGAACCCTCCTAACCATACCTATGGGCTCCGAATCCAATGGCGATGTCCGTTTTGCTCTGTGAATTCATGGAGAGCTAACCCTAACCCTAAGTAGAATTTTCCGCAATATGATTTTCCCATGTATTTTGGCAGGAAATGTACATAAGGCTGGCTCAAAAGGCCTGACCCCTCCTAACCATACCTATGGGCTCCGAATCCAATGGCGATGTCCGTTTTGCTCTGCAAATTCATGGACATAAGTAGAATTTTCCCCAATGGGATTTTCCCATGTATTTTCCCATGAAATGTACATAAGTCTGGCTCAAAAGGCATGACCCCTCCTATCCATACCTATGAGCTCCGAATCCAATGGCGATGTCCATTTTCCTCTGCGAATTCATGGACAGCTAACCCTAACCCTAAGTAGAATTTTCCACAATATGATTTTCCCATGTATTTTGCCATGAAATGTACATAAGTGCGGCTCAAAAGGCCTGACCCCTCCTAACTATACCTATGGGCTCCGAATCCAGTGTCGATGTCCGTTTTGCTCTGCGGATTGATGGAGAGCTAACCCTAACCCTAAGTAGAATTTTCCCCAATTGTATTTTCCCATGTATTTCACCATGAAATATATATATGTCCAGCTCAAAAGGCATGACCCCTCCTAACCATACCTATGGGCTCCGAATCCAATGGCGATGTCCATTTTGCTCTGTGAATTCATGGAGAGCTAACCCTAACTCTAAGTAGAATTTTCCGCAATATGATTTTCCCATGTATTTTGGCAGGAAATGTACATAAGGCTGGCTCAAAAGGCCTGACCCCTCCTAACCATACCTATGGGCTCCGAATCCAATGGCGATGTCCGTTTTGCTCTGCAAATTCATGGACATAAGTAGAATTTTTCCCAATGGGATTTTCCCATGTATTTTCCCATGAAATGTACATAAGTCTGGCTCAAAAGGCATGACCCCTCCTAACCATACCTATGGGCTCCGAATCCAATGGCGATGTCCATTTTCCTCTGCGAATTCATGGACAGCTAACCCTAACCCTAAGTAGAATTTTCCACAATATGATTTTGCCATGTATTTTGCCATGAAATGTACATAAGGCTGGCTCAAAAGGCCTGACCCCTCCTAACCATTACCTATGGGCACCGAATCCAATGGTGATGTCTGTTTTGCTCTGCGAATTCATGGAGAGCTAACCCTAACCCTAAGTAGAATTTTCCGCAATGGGATTTTCCCATGTATTTTCCCATGAAATGTACATAAGTCCGGCTGAAAAGGCCTCACCCCTCCTAACCATACCTATGGGCTCCGAATCCAATGGCGATGTCCATTTTGCTCTGCGAATTCATGGAGAGCTAAACCTAACCCTAAGTAGAATTTTCCCCAATGGGATTTTGCCATGTATTTACCCATGAAATGTACATAAGTCCGGCTGAAAAGGCCTGACTCCTCCTAACGATACCAATGGGCTCCGAATAGCTGTGTCTATTTTGCTCTGCGAATTCATGGAGAGCTAAACCTAAGCCTAAGTAGAATTTTCCCCAATGGGATTTTCCCATGTATTTTTCCAGGAAATGTACATAAGGCCGGCTGAAAAGGCATGACCCCTCCTAACCATACCTATGGGCTCCGAATCCAATGGCGATGTCCGTTTTGCTCTGCGAATTGATGGAGAGCTAACCCTAACCCTAAGTAGAATTTTCCCCAATTGTATTTTCCCATGTATTTCACCATGAAATATATATATGTTCAGCTCAAAAGGCATGACCCCTCCTAACCATACCTATGGGCTCCGAATCCAATGGCGATGTCTGTTTTGCTGTGCGAATTCATGGAGAGCTAACCCTAACCCTAAGTAGAATTTTCCCCAAAGGGATTTTCCCATGTATTTTCCCATGAAATGTACATAAGTCCGGCTCAAAAGGCATGACCCCTCCTATCCATACCTATGGGCTCCGAATCCAATGGCGATGTCCATTTTGCTCTGCGAATTCATGGAGAGCTAACCCTAACCCTAAGTAGAATTTTCCACAATATGATTTTCCCATGTATTTTGCCATGAAATGTACATAAGGCTGGCTCAAAAGGCCTGACCCCTCCTAACCATTACCTATGGGCACCGAATCCAATTGCGGTGTCTGTTTTGCTCTGCTAATTCATGGAGAGCTAACCCTAAGTAGAATTTTCCCCAATGGGATTTTCCCATGTATTTTGCCATGAAATGTACATAAGGCTGGCTCAAAAGGCCTGACACCTCCTAACCATACCTATGTGCTCCGAATCCAATGGCGATGTCTGTTTTGCTCTGCGAATTCATGGAGAGCTAACCCTAACCCAAAGTAGAATTTTCCCCACTGGGATTTTTCCATGTATTTTCCCATGAAATGTACATAAGTCCGGCTGAAAAGGCCTGACTCCTCCTAACGATACCAATGGGCTCCAAATAGCGGTGTCTATTTTGCTCTGCGAATTCATGGAGAGCTAAACCTAAGCCTAAGTAGAATTTTCCCCAATGGGATTTTCCCATGTATTTTTCCAGGAAATGTACATAAGGCCGGCTGAAAAGGCATGACCCCTCCTAACCATACCTATGGGCTCCGAATCCAATGGCGATGTCTGTTTTGCTCTGCGAATTCATGGACATAAGTAGAATTTTCCCCAAAGGGATTTTCCCATGTATTTTGCCATGAAATGTATATAGGTCCAGCTCAAAAGGCATGACCCCTCCTAACCATACCTATGGGCTCCGAATCCAATGGCGATGTCTGTTTTGCTGTGCGAATTCATGGAGAGCTAACCCTAACCCTAAGTAGAATTTTCCCCAAAGGGATTTTCCCATGTATTTTGCCATGAAATGTATATAGGTCCGGCTCAAAAGGCATGACCCCTCCTAACCATACCTATGGGCTCCGAATCCAATGGCGATGTCTGTTTTGCTGTGCGAATTCATGGAGAGCTAACCCTAACCCTAAGTAGAATTTTCCACAATATGATTTTCCCATGTATTTTTGCAGGAAATGTACATAAGGCTGGCTCAAAAGGCCTGACCCCTCCTAACCATACCTATGTGCTCCGAATCCAATGCCGGTGTCTGTTTTGCTCTGCGAATTCATGCAGAGCTAAGTGTAACCCTAAGTAGAATTTTCCCCAATGGGATTTTCCCATGTATTTTGCCATGAAATGTATATAAGTCCGGCTCAAAAGGCATTACCCCTCCTAACCATACCTATGGGCTCCGAATCCAATGGCGATGTCCGTTTTGCTCTGCAAATTCATGGACATAAGTAGAATTTTCCCCAAGGGATTTTCCCATGTATTTTCCCATGAAATGTACATAAGTCCGGCTCAAAAGGCCTGACCCCTCCTAACCATACCTATGTGCTCCGAATCCAATGGCGGTGTACGTTTTGTTTTGCGAATTCATGGAGAGCTAAGCGTAACCCTAAGTAGAATTTTCCCCAAAGGGATTTTCCAATGTATTTTCCCAGGAAATGTACATAAGGCCGGCTGAAAAGGCCTGACCCCTCCTAACCATTACCTATGGGCACCGAATCCAATTGCGGTGTCTGTTATGCTCTGCGAATTCATGGAGAGCTAACCCTACCCCTAAGTAGAATTTTCCCCAATGGGATTTTCCCATGTATTTTGCCATGAAATGTACATAAGTCCGACTCAAAAGGCCTGACCCCTCCTAACCATACCTATGGGCTCCGAATCCAATGGCGATGTCCGTTTTGCTCTGCGAATTCATGGAGAGCTAACCCTAACCCTAAGTAGAATTTTCCCCAATGGGATTTTCCCATGTATTTTGCCATGAAATGTACATAAGGCTGGCTCAAAAGGCCTGACCCCTCCTAACCATTACCTATGGGCACCGAATCCAATTGCGGTGTCTGTTTTGCTCTGCTAATTCATGGAGAGCTAACCCTAAGTAGAATTTTCCCCAAAGGGATTTTACCATGTATTTTGCCATGAAATGTACAAAAGTCCGGCTCAAAAGTCCTGACCCCTCCTAACCATACCTATGGGCTCCGAATCCAATGGTGATGTCTGTTTTTCTCTGCGAATTCATGGAGAGCTAACCCAAACCCTAAGTAGAATTTTCCGCAATGGGATTTTCCCATGTATTTTGCCATGAAATGTATATAAGTCCGGCTCAAAAGGCATGACCCCTCCTAACCATACCTATGGGCTCCGAATCCAATGGCGATGTCCGTTTTGCTCTGCAAATTCATGGACATAAGTAGAATTTTCCCCAATGGGATTTTCCCATGTATTTTCCCATGAAATGTACATAAGTCTGGCTCAAAAGGCATGACCCCTCCTAACCATACCTATGGGCTCCGAATCCAATGGCGATGTCCATTTTGCTCTGCGAATTCATGGACAGCTAACCCTAACCCTAAGTAGAATTTTCCACAATATGATTTTCCCATGTATTTTGCCATGAAATGTACATAAGGCTGGCTCAAAAGGCCTGACCCCTCCTAACCATTACCTATGGGCACCGAATCCAATTGCGGTGTCTGTTTTGCTCTGCTAATTCATGGAGAGCTAACCCTAAGTAGAATTTTCCCCAATGGGATTTTACCATGTATTTTGCCATGAAATGTACATAAGTCCGGCTCAAAAGGCCTGACGCCTCCTAACCATACCTATGGGCTCCGAATCCAATGGTGATGTCTGTTTTGCTCTGCGAATTCATGGAGAGCTAACCCTAACCCTACGTAGAATTTTCCCCAATGGGATTTTCCCATGTATTTTGCCATGAAATGTACATAAGTCCGGCTGAAAAGGCCTCACCCCTCCTAACCATACCTATGGGCTCCGAATCCAATGGCGATGTCCATTTTGCTCTGCGAATTCATGGAGAGCTAAACCTAACCCTAAGTAGAATTTTCCCCAATGGGATTTTGCCATGTATTTACCCATGAAATGTACATCAGTCCGGCTGAAAAGGCCTGACTCCTCCTAACGATACCAATGGGCTCTGAATAGCTGTGTCTATTTTGCTCTGCGAATTCATGGAGAGCTAAACCTAAGCCTAAGTAGAATTTTCCCCAATGGGATTTTCCCATGTATTTTTCCAGGAAATGTACATAAGGCCAGCTGAAAAGGCATGACCCCTCCTAACCATACCTATGGGCTCCGAATCCAATGGCGATGTCTGTTTTGCTCTGCAAATTCATGGACATAAGTAGAATTTTCCCAAATTGGATTTTCCCATGTATTTTCCCATGAAATGTACATAAGTGCGGCTCAAAAGGCCTGACCCCTCCTAACTATACCTATGGGCTCCGAATCCAGTGGCGATGTCCGTTTTGCTCTGCGAATTGATGGAGAGCTAACCCTAACCCTAAGTAGAATTTTCCCCAATTCTATTTTCCCATGTATTTCACCATGAAATATATATATGTCCAGCTCAAAAGGCATGACCCCTCCTAACCATACCTATGGGCTCCGAATCCAATGGCGATGTCCATTTTGCTCTGTGAATTCATGGAGAGCTAACCCTAACCCTAAGTAGAATTTTCCGCAATATGATTTTCCCATGTATTTTGGCAGGAAATGTACATAAGGCTGGCTCAAAAGGCCTGACCCCTCCTAACCATACCTATGGGAACCGAATCCAATGCCGGTGTCTGTTTTGCTCTGTGAATTCATGCAGAGCTAAGTGTAACCCTAAGAAGAATTTTCCCCAATGGGATTTTCCCATGTATTTTCCTATGAAATATACATAAGTCCGGCTGAAAAGGCCTGACCCCTCCTAACCATACCTATGTGCTCCGAATCCAATGGCCGTTTCCATTTTGCTCTGTGAATTCATGGAGAGCTAACCCTAACCCTAAGTAGAATTTTCCCCAATTGGATTTTCCCATGTATTTCGCCATGGGAATATATATAAGTCTGGCTCAAAAGACCTGACCCCTCCTAACCATACCTATGTGCTCCGAATCCAATTGCGGTGTTGGTTTTGTTCTGCGAATTCATGGAGAGCTAAACCTAACCCTAAGTAGAATTTTCCCCAATGGGATTTTCCCATGTATTTTCCCATGAAATGTACATAAGTCCGGCTGAAAAGGCCTGACCCCTCCTAACCATACCTATGGGCTCCGAATCCAATGGCGATGTCCGTTTTGCTCTGCGAATTCATGGAGAGCTAACCCTAACCCTAAGTAGAATTTTCCCCAATTGGATTTTCCCATGTATTTCGCCATGAAATATACATAAGTCCGGCTCAAAAGACCTGACCTCTCCTAACCATACCTATGGGCTCCGAATCCAATGGCGATGTCTGTTTTGCTCTGCGAATTCATGGAGAGCTAAAGCTAACCCATAGTAGAATTTTCCCCAATGGGATTTTCCCATGTATTTTGCCATGAAATGTATATAAGTCCGGCTCAAATGGCCTGACCCCTCCTAACTATACCTATGGGCTCCGAATCCAATGGGGATGTCCGTTTTGCTCTGCAAATTCATGGACATAAGTAGAATTTTCCCCAATGGGATTTTCCCATGTATTTTCCCAGGAAATGTACATAAGGCCGGCTGAAAAGGCCTGACCCCTCCTAACCATACTAATGGGCTCCGAATCCAATGGCGATGTCCATTTTGCTCTGCGAATTCATGGAGAGCTAACCCTAACCCTAAGTAGAATTTTCCACAATATGATTTTCCCATGTATTTTGGCAGGAAATATACATAAGGCTGGCTCAAAAGGCCTGACCCCTCCTAACCATACCAATGGGCTCCGAATCCAATGGCGATGTCTGTTTTGCTCTGCGAATTCATGGAGAGCTAACCCTAACCCTAAGTAGAATTTTCCCCAAAGGGATTTTCCCATGTATTTTGCCATGAAATGTATATAGGTCCGGCTCAAAAGGCCCGACCCCTCCTAACCATACCTATGTGCTCCGAATCCAATGCCGGTGTCTGTTTTGCTCTGCGAATTCATGCAGAGCTAACCCTACCCCTAAGTAGAATTTTCCCCAATGGGATTTTCCCATGTATTTTACCATGAAATGTACATAAGTCCGGCTGAAAAGGCCTGACCCCTCCTAACCATACCTATGGGCTCCGAATCCAATGGCGATGTCCGTTTTGCTCTGCAAATTCATGGACATAAGTAGAATTTTCCCCAATGGGATTTTCCCATGTATTTTCCCATGAAATGTACATAAGTCCGGCTCAAAAGGCCTGACCCCTCCTAACCATACCTATGGGCTCCGAATCCAATGGCGATGTCTGTTTTGCTCTGCGAATTCATGGAGAGCTAACCCTAACCCTAAGTAGAATTTTCCCCAATGGGATTTTCCCATGTATTTTCCCATGAAATGTACATAAGTCCGGCTGAAAAGGCCTGACCCCTCCTAACCATACCTATGGGCTCCGAATCCAATGGCGATGTCCGTTTTGCTCTGCAAATTCATGGACATAAGTAGAATTTTCCCCAATGGGATTTTCCCATGTATTTTCCCATGAAATGTACATAAGTCCGGCTCAAAAGGCCTGACCCCTCCTAACCATACCTATGGGCACCGAATCCAATGCCGGTGTCTGTTTTGCTCTGCGAATTCATGCAGAGCTAAGCGTAACCCTAAGTAGAATTTTCCCCAATGGGATTTTCCCATGTATTTTCCCATGAAATGTACATAAGTCCGGCTGAAAAGGCCTGACCCCTCCTAACCATACCTATGGGCTCCGAATCCAATGGCGATGTCCGTTTTGCTCTGCAAATTCATGGACATAAGTAGAATTTTCCCCAATGGGATTTTCCCATGTATTTTCCCATGAAATGTACATAAGTCCGGCTGAAAAGGCCTGACCCCTCCTAACCATACCTTTGTGCTCCGAATCCAATGGCGATGTCCGTTTTGCTCTGCGAATTCATGGAGAGCTAACCCTAACCCTAAGTAGAATTTTCCCCAATTGGATTTTCCCATGTATTTCGCCATGGGAATATATATAAATCCGGCTCAAAAGACCTGACCCCTCCTAACCATACCTATGTGCTCCGAATCCAATTGCGGTGTTGTTTTTGTTCTGCGAATTCATGGAGAGCTAAACCTAACCCTAAGTAGAATTTTCCCCAATGGGATTTTCCCTTGTATTTTCCCATGAAATGTACATAAGTCCGGCTGAAAAGGCCTGACCCCTCCTAACCATACCTATGGGCTCCGAATCCAATGGCGATGTCCGTTTTGCTCTGCGAATTCATGGAGAGCTAACCCTAACCCTAAGTAGAATTTTCCCCAATTGGATTTTCCCATGTATTTCGCCATGAAATATATATAAGTCCGGCTCAAAAGACCTGACCCCTCCTAACCATACCTATGTGCTCCTAATCCAATTGCGGTGTCCGTTTTGTTCTGCGAATTCATGCAGAGCTAAGCGTAACCCTAAGTAGAATTTTCCCGAATGGGATTTTCCCATGTATTTTGCCAGGAAATGTACATAAGGCCGGCTCAAAAGGCCTGACCACTCCTAACCAAACCAATGGGCTCCGAATCCAATGGCGATGTCCGTTTTGATCTGCAAATTAATGCAGAGCTAACCCTATCCCTAAGCAGAATTTTCCCCAATGGGATTTTCCCATGTATTTTGACATGAAATGTACATAAGGCCTGCTATGACCCAGGCCTGCCACGCCCACGAACCAGTTCTCCTGGCTTCTGCATATGCGCAGAAGCATTTTTTAGTACTGCACATGTGTGCGCAACACACATCAATCACGCATGCAGTGCGCAACCACGAGCAAACTGCCAGTAGTGGCTGCCAAAACCCACCCCTGCTACATGCCATATCCCAATTCTGGCAGACAGGGTAAAAATTTGGCATGTTCTAAATATAAGAAATTAGGGGTGGATATATTTCGAGGTATCCAAAAGATTTTTTTTCTTAAAACTTCGTTTTTGGTGGGGCACAATTCTAGTTCTTCTGCCAATGTTCTAGAAGTGAGATTTAAAAATGTGTTGTTGTTTTTTCAACAAGATTGCTTTCCATATTATCCCAACCGGATGCACGCTATTCCATTCAACAAGGCCAACAGGCAGAAGCTTAGCCTGGAAAACATGGTACTTCCTTGCCCTAGAAACTCCAAGGTAAGCTTGATCTAAAAGAATTGCTCAGACAGAAGAAAGATGCAGCCTGGTGGAATTTTATTTTCATTCCATCTAACTGTCTTTGAGTTGATGGCTGCTCTGATGTCAGTTGGCCAATAGGAACAGTAAAGTTCCAAGATAACTTGAGAGAACGGTCATGAATGTAGTTCCTAGGGCAGGGCTGTCCAAACTTGGGAACTTTAAGACTTGTGGACTTCAACTCCCAGAATTCCAAAGCCAGCATGCTGGCTGGGGAATTCTGGCAGCTGAAGTCCACAAGTCTTAAAGTTCCCAAGTTTGGACAGCCCTGTCCTAGGGTTTTGTTTTGTTTTTGCTAACTTCCCCTCCCTCACTTCAAGAAAGTCATTACAAAATTGTCAGGCTCCTCCACAAGATCAACAAGTGATTGCTGTCAATGAAAATACTCATGGAACATTCTTCTTTAGGAGTTTTACAATACATTTTCTCTCCCAGTCCTGAGTTCCTAAACTAAGAGTTTATTGGAGCCACAGGGAAAGTAATCTGCCATCTTGTCATATGCAACCATTGAATTTATCAACATGCAACATGTATACTGAAATGCAATTTTCTTTCCAGTCATTATTTATATTCCTTTCTTGACTTCCAGGTCATTGCTCTTCCTATTTCTTGTCAAATGGGAATCACTTGCCGTGTCCTGTAGAAACTAAGGTAAGGAAGATATATTATTTCTAAAAGGTAACATCTCATCTTTTCTCTCTTTGTAATGAACTCCAAACTGAGCCTGCTAAAATCATCCAGTGTAAAAGTGTTATGCACTCTATCTGGTTGTAAGTTATGATAAATATCTATCAATGGCTTCAGTGCAACAGAAATTTATTTAAGGGCCACATCTTAATGAAAGGTTTTTTTTAAAAAAAAATTAAGTTCTCCACCAAGTATAATGAATTGCCTCTGTCTAAAAAGCAAAAAAAAGTGCTTTAAGAAACAATACTTAAATATTGGATAACATGTCTATAGCTCAAAGGTGTTATTATCTTTTTATTTAACTTCGTAATTTATACAAAGTAATTCTATAACCATCCTGAATACAGCTTTCTTCTAACAGCTTTCCCATAAATACACACCATTCATCAATGTATACTGTCATGATATAATTTTTGCAAATCAGTACTATTTTTTGCAAACTGCTCCAGAAAAATAATAGATGTCAGCAGCATGTATTATCAGCTGGCAGTTGCATTCCAGTGACATTTTACAGGTACATTTGATCCTGGATATGCCCTTTTTGGGGTGAGGGAACCCCCCTCTAACATGCTACTGAAATCCATTTCACAATAGTTGAGAATCCATAGTTTTTTGCCCCTTTCAGGAGGGAAACAGCATATTTATATAAACCCCAGAATAGAATAGCGCATTCTTATAGGTACCAACTGAAAATATGCGCTTCTGGGCATATACAGTACATAAAAGATCAAAAGTATCCTGTTCTAAAGATGTTTCTGTTTCATACACATTTTATATTTTCTCATAATCCTGCTTAAGACTGAATGCAGGACTATTACCCTTCTCTAATATTATCCTTCTCTAATGTCATACAGAAGAAACATGTATGTTTGGGCATTTCAGCTTGAGTTAAAGTTTAAAGTTTCCTTTGCATGCCTGAATATTTTTTTTTGAACAAAATTTTTATTGGTTTTACAAAATTTTTAGGATAAGGGGTAATGGGTAAGGGTACAAATTATGGCAGCTACATTGTGCAGAGAATGGTACCCCCCCAACTCTCATTATATTCACTTGTTATTACATTGATACATTAAGTAAAATATTATTTAACAATTTTTTTTGACAGCATATTATACCTTGTATCTTCAATATTTTCAATCTATTTTATATCCAACAGAAAAGAATTCCCTATCTCAGCAATTGCAATGTTTTTCTGGCTCACTTTTGTGATCTAAGTTTTCTCGATGCTGCCTCTTCCCCCACTCCCCCACCAGCAAAGCTCCGGCACCTCCCGTGTCCTGCGTGTCTTGTGTGGTATCAGCAACTTTGTCCAGAAGAGCATTGTTTTTTTCCATGAAGGCCTCTGACTTCATGGTTGTGTCAATTCTAACTCTGCTACCCTCCCAGAATATCAACATCCCTTCTGGTAGAAGCCAATGAAACCAAACCCCATTTTCAAATAGTTTTTTCGCTAAAAGCGAATATTTTTTTCTTTTATCTCTAACTTTCTTTGGTATTTGTTTCAAGATGACTATCTCTCTCTCCTTGTATTTTAACATTTGCCCCCTTTGTGCACTCAGAATCTCATCTCTTGTAGTCTTTCTAAGGAATTTAATATGAACCTCTCTTGGAACATTATGTGTTCTAGCATAAGCTGAATTGACTCTATAGATCAGGTCTATGTCCCACCCCAACTGCTGTCTGTCTTTTTTGATGTATTCAGCGAGTAAGTTTGTCATAATCTCCCTCAAATCTTCATTATCAACCTCAATTACATTTTGAAATCTAAGAAAAAAAGACATTCTTTCAAATTCTGTTTTTATCTGGTGGTTCTCAAGTTCTTGGTTTCCTTTCTGGACCTCTGTCACCTCTCTTCTCATCTCAGCCATCCCTTCCTCCACAAGGTCCAATCTCTGTGAGTTTTGGGCCGTTCTGTTTTGGTTCTCTCTAAGTTGTTCATTCATTTCCTTCAGCTGATTTTTCAATTCCTCCTGCCCCTTTAAAATTTTTTGAAGCAACTGCTGGGTTAGGTCCTCCTCAGGGGATTTTTGTAGTAAGGATGTTAGCGTCCGTTGTCCACTGGGGCTGGACGTTGAGGATGTTGGAGCAGAACCAGCGAAGCCTGGTCTCCCAGGTGGGGGTCTTTTCGGTGCCATCTTAGTAACAAGAAACTCAGCAGTATTTATGTCCCCAAAATAGGATGGTAGTAATGAGCAAAGGGTAGCCAAGAGGGATCGTGAGGCAGGGAGTCCAGACAGTAATAAAGACCTTTTCTATAATTCAAATCCAAACAATAAAATCCATCAGTCCATTCCAAGTCCAGGGTACAGTATTTCAAGAGATATTTCTGAGTATCACGGAGACAAAGGCAAAATGCCGGCAATTTCTGTGGGTGGAGTCAAATCTCAAAGAGCATAAAGACAACAGAAGTGTGCCATCTTGCCTTGCCAGCCCGGGAACAAAAGGCAGCAAACCGAAAGTTTTCAGAAGTTTTCAAAAGAAACAGACCATCACTTCTCTTTCACAATTGCAGCAGGGTATTCGCCTGCTTGCTTGCTAAGAGTGTGGTTCCATTTTAAAACTCTCCCCCCTCTCCTCCAGGGGCAGAGAGCAGTCCAAAGCCGCCCATCCAAGGGGGGGGATCCCCCTCCCTCCAGCCACACTTCCCAAAAGCCGATTGAAAAAAGTTTTTTTTTCCTTTAAAGCACTGTCAAACCTTCACCAAACTATCGAAAAAGGGAGTCGGGGAGGGTCTCTATCTCACCACCTCGCAGCTGCAGCCTTCACGATGCTGAGTTCGTCCGGCAGCCCCGTTGCGAAAGTGTGCGGAAGCAAAGAGCTCCCGCGCACCCCCTTTTGCCTCCTGGCGCCTAGGGCAATGCCAGGAGCCCCCCGCAGCTGCTGCTGACACCGGGGACCCCAGCTAGCCGCCCCCTCGGCTGGGCACCCCTACAAGGCACCAGTGCCCCCCCCCGCTCAAGGAGGAGCCCACCAGGAGCGCACAGGGCGAGCGGAACGTGCCCGTCGCTCTCGGGAACCAGAACCGGAAGCCTCTGCATGCCTGAAATTTTGAAGTGGTGAGTTATTCTCAGCATTAAAAACCTACTTGTTCCATTTTACCATTGAGAAAATGCAGATAATTGTTCAACAATAAATATGTAAACAATATGCTGTGAAATTTAGAATCACAGAATAACGGAGTTAGAAAGGACCTTAGGGTCTTGTAGTCCGACACCTGCTCAAATAGGAGACCCTATACCAGGGGTGTCCAAACTTGGCAACTTTAAGACTTGTGGACTTCAACTGCCAGAATTCCCCAACCAGCTCTGCTGGCTGGGGAATTCTGGGAGTTGAAGTCCACAAGTCTTAAAGTTGCCAAGTTTGGACACCCCTGCCCTATACCATTTTTGGACAAATGGCTGTCCAAACTCTTCTTAAAAGCCTCCAGTGATGCCCAGAACTTCTGATTGTTTTAATCATCAGGAAATTTGTCCTTAGTTCTAGGTTGGTTCTTTCCTTTATTAGCTTCCATCCATTGCTTTTTTGTCCTGCTTTTTGGTGCTTGAGAAAATACCTCCTCCCCTCTTTTTTGTAACAGCCTCATAAATACTGGAAGACTCCTATCATGTCACCTCTAGTTTTTCTCTTCATAGGACTAGCCATATTTCTGCAACTGTTTTAGTCGCGAGTCCCCTAATCATCTTTGTTACTGTTGTCTGCATCCTTTCTAGAGTCTCAACATCATTTTAAATCCTGGTGACCAAACCTGGACATGGTATTCTAAATGTGGTCTTACCAAAGTAGTATAAACTAGTACTAGCACTTCACATTACATTGATTATCTTGATTAAATACATAACTCTTCTCTTCTTCTAAGAAATTTACATATTTTAAAACACATTAAGTTAGACCAGTGTTTCTCAACCTTGGCTACTTTAAGATGGGTGGACCAACTGCCACAATACCACAGCCACATCTTGACTAAACATATTTGCCTGATCCAATCTTGTCTGCCTTGACCAGAATTTATGCCTTTAACTCAACTTCATTGGGTACTGTCATATTCCAAAATGAAACATCAAGAGAATAGGTCAACATATGCAATTATATTTGAAAGAGTTATGAGAAGATGCTATGCAACAAGTCTTATGTCTTTCTATAGGGATCTAGACTGAAGACCTTTTATTTTGTTTAATTTTTCTGTAATTAAGATATGCTAATTGTCAACACAAGACTGCATAGAAAAAACAACAACTACTGTATATTGAATTTGCAGCTCACCAGAAAGTGAACAAATAAATTGAAGGGGAAAAAAGAGAATTCCTATAAATAATAGAAAGTGTATCTTTAATTTCTGAGCAAGCCAGATGGGAGCTGCTTCTGAATTTTAAATTTCTTGGAGATTCCTTCATGTTCTTATATTCTAAGTGATCTTACTTCATCTGGGATAGAGATTAATACTAAGCCACCATGCAAGCATTAAATCTTTTCTAGACAAATATAGTCAATTGGATTATATATTTTCAAGAAGGAAAAATTGAATTTATTGCCAGGGGAGAAAAAAATAAAGCTCCAATGTAATGTCAGCTAGACAGAAGAAATATACCAAAAAGGAAAATTAACCAAAATATAGATAAGGAATGCTCTCAGGCTTCCAAGGCTCCTCTACACTTTTCATAGATATTCTTGATTTACTTTGCTCAAAAGTCTTTTTTCTCTTCAATAATATCAAGTGCACCATCTGTTTTTATATTTCCTCCTTAGATTTTTACCCTCAAGTTTCAAAGTGGATGTACATAGAATTTGGTCCATTCTGGATATACATGTATTTAAGTAATTTTCTCTTCATCTTAGATCAGAGGTACTTTTGTTTTCCTGAGAAACAGCTGGGACATAAACCTTAGATTAGACTTTCATTCCTCTTCACCCAACACTGAATTTCTCTCTGTTAAAATGTTATGGTTTCATACAAATAAAATAAAAAATGCTCTAGGTTAATTTGGTAGCATTGATGATTGGTAGGTTAAACCAATAAGGAGTCCAGTAAAGGTTTGGATCTGAAATCTTTCTTGGGTAAAACAAAACACGTTTTCCTAACTTTTTTTCTGATAAGTTATTGGCTCTTGGCTCAGTTCTATCCCTGGAATATTTTTTGAAATTTAACATTTTGTTTCAAAGGCTTCAATTTTACTGATTTTGGTGTTGCAAATATATATCTGGACAGATATAAGGATATTATTTTAAGTTGCTTCCCTTGAAATATGTATAGTTCTTTTATTTTGGTGGGGTCTGTGGTTTGTTTATTGTAATCTCTTCTATATCTGATTACATAGAATAATAGCTGCAAATCTATATACGATGTACATTGAGAATAATATCGATTTTGCAAACTTTGTGGCAGATAGGCAATTGTGCAAAATTCTGTATGCCAGGGCCCCAAACAAGCCTAGTTGTGCATGTGTGTGCCAGCTCGCCACTTGCACAAGGGTTGTATTTATTATTTATTATTATTTATTAAATTTGTTAGCCGCTCCCTCTCCACAAAGGGACTCGGGGCGGCGTACAATAAATAAAACACATAATATAAAATTACACATTGTGCAGAGGAGGTATAAAAAACACAATACATCATTATTATAACATAGAAATATTAAAATAAGTTAAAATTAAATACCCCATGGAGATTACAAATATAAAAATTGCCAGGACTGGTAAAATGGAACTACGGTTGAGCCAGGCCTGCTAGTTGAAAAAGGTGGGTCTTGAGTTTTGAACGGAAGGAGCGGAGGTCGGTGGTAATCCTAATATCCGGGGGGAGGTCATTCCAGAGGGCTGGGCCCATCACAGAGAAGGCCCTACTCCTGGGCACCGCCCTCTGGCACTGCTTAGTGGACGGCACCCGGAGAAGTCCCTCTCTGTGCGAGCGAATTGGTCGTAGGGATGTATGGGGCAGGATGCGATCCCGCAGGTAACTAGGTCCTATGCCATGGAGCGCTTTGAAGATGGTAATCAACACCTTGAAACGCACCCGATAGACCACAGGGAGCCAGTGCAGCTCGCGCAGGAGAGGTGTTATATGGGAGTATCTCGTACTTCCCATAATCACCCGCGCGGCCGCGTTCTGGACCAACTGCAGTCTTCGAGTGCATCTCAAGGGGAGCCCCATGTAGAGAGCATTACAGTAGTCTAGGCGGGACGTCACCAGCGCGTGAGTGACCGTGCGAAGGGCGTATGCGTGTGCTTGTGCATGTCGGTCTCCCGCTTGCAGAGTCCAGTTCCCCTCTCTCCACTCCCCAGCAGGGCTGCCAAGCTGCAAAGGTTGGGGACTACTATTGTATGCCATCAGAATCTCCACTTCCATATTTGCTTAGTTCATTCCCTCCCTCCCTCCCTCCCTCCCTCCCTCCCTCTCTCTTTCTCTCTCTCTCTCTCTCTCAAAAAAGAAAAGAAAATTTTCAAGCATGTATGAAAAACTTATAACAGCTAGTTAAGTCATTGGGGTATGAAGTAGAAGACTGTGAATTCTAGTTTTTATTTATTTTATTTATTGCTAAATGTATATGCCACTCATCTTGCTGTCCATCTTAGGCACAACCAATAACTTTCATTCAGCCCTAGGAAGGAAAAAACAGCAAACCTTTTCTGAAAAACCTTGTCAAGAAAATGGCAGGAATTTGTCCAGGTAGTCCCTCAGATTCAGATACAATTCAGTGGGGGTAAAAAAAAAAACAAAGAATCCGGTTGCATTTCAGTAACAAATAAAGTTGAGCATTTGAAATTAAAATGCTGGCACTTGGTTTTTGATAGTTGCTGGCCTTTTCTGAAAAACAGCAGAATCAAAAGCCCTTTATTTTCTTTAAAAAGGAACGTAAGTAGAAAGGTAATGAGCAAAAGCCTTTTTAGCAGCTGGCACTGGCATAACCTGAAGCAAGAAATAACTCTTAACATCCAAAGCTCAAACACTGCAAGGCAAATGTTCTAAGTTCTGCTACCCTTATGAATATAAAATTTTAACCGCCTGAACTTTAAGGCCTTTTGTCGTTAAAAAAAAAATCTATTGGTGTACATTTGGTTGCTTTGATAGGATAGAACAAGGCCTGCTGTGACCTCTTGATACCTTGGAAGATACAAACTTGTATTATTTTGTGCACATGTGGTCCAGTTCAATGCAACTTAGCCTCAATTAACTGCCCCCAGTGGATATGTGTGCCTGTGTTCTCACTTTGTTTTTTATTTAGTTAATTAATTCTCAAAATATTTACATAAGCAAAAAAGAGAGAGAGTGTGTGTCAGTCACTAAAACCCTTTGATAAAAAAGAGAAATTTCTTATGATCTGCCCACTTTAGAACTTTATGAAAACGTCATATTTTGTCCCAGAGGAAGGATTTAGAGAATTGTCCCATTTGTCCCATGCAAATAATTGACTTAACTTTAAATTTGTACCTGTATTTTCATATTGAGCTGAACAAATTTGCCTGCAACAGAGCACTTCTTCATGTAGGAGAAAACAATTTTAATATGACACAACTTCCATGAAACGCAGCCAGAATGGGAATAAAAAAATAACTATTTAACAAAAATATTGATGTTGAGGTCAGTGAGCCAGTTTGGCCTGGTAGTTAAAGCACTGGGCTAGGAACCAGGAGACTGAATGAGTTCTTGTCCCACTTTATGTCTGAAGCCCTCTGGGTGACCTTGAGGCAGTCATTCTCTCTCATCTGAAGCCAGTCCTACAGTGGTTGTTGAGGGGGGGGGGGATAGTAGGAAGAAGGAATATTAGCTCTATTAACCACAATAAAAGTGATAAGTAAATAAATAAATAAACAATAAATAAATAATCCTCTAAAGAAATAGCACCATCTTGAAATTCTCCATCTGAAAGCAAAACCCATTCTTGCAATCTGCATAGTCGATGTTTAGATTCACTGAATCTCAACTAGACCTTATCTTGGCCAATTAGGACTCAGCAGAACATTATTAGGAATTTGGAAATGGAATTTACTTTTTGTACTATGTTTCCTGCTTATCACTTTTATTCAGATAACAAAAATTGATTAAAAGCAGATTGAAATTGCTTTTAAGATCCAACTAAGAATTAAATCAAAACAAAGAAGGGGCCACATTATAAAGAATTCATTTTTTTTCACTACGAATTATGTCAAATGTTTAGTATATTTCTGTTATATAAGCAGAAGAAAATTATAAATGTGTTTCAAATATTATCATACTTTAGAGCCTAAATGGCAAATAGTGAAGATTACTAGAAGGGTACACATACAAGCAATAGGAAGTCCCTGGCTTTCCCTTCCTTCTCTGTTTCTTTGACTTGCTGAGGTTTTAGTATTCAGACTAACAGAGAACAAAAATAGGTCATTTGATGGCTCCCTTGCAAAAAAGAGAATGAGATGAAAAATAAACAGTTGTTCACTCTGCACAGTAAGGATGTTTGGTGAGCCCTAAGTGCAATTATTTCTAAAGTATAAGTCAATGCATGTCTGCTCAGATGTAAATTCAAGTGAATTTGGTTGGTTTGGTGGGTATAAAATTGCATCCTCCATCTGTATGCAATTTATAATTTATTACAATTCTCTTCCAATTTAACTGTTTTGTTTAAAAGAAGTTTCTAATTTTTCTCATGTGAATTTCCCCCCCTGTATATGTATTGTTAATGGGACAGGATAATAGGATGGAAATTCCAAATGATGTTTCAAGATTAACAAAGTCTAACAAATTCATCAGAAAACTTTGCTTTTGTACTTTCTTTCTCCAGTGGGAACTAGATCAGACCATATCTCTGCTGCCATTCTATCAGTATAAATGTGGGCATTCTGTGGCAAAATCAAGGGTACAAAATGGAGAGAATGTATAGATTGTGGATTCATTAGTTCTATTTGGGTAGTTTCGATATACACAATTCTCTTCTTTCAGTTTGAGGGCTTTAAATAGCATTGCTGTAGCCAACGCTCATACAGAATGGGAGGGGGGGAGAGAAGTCAGTTGTGGCCCAGAGACTTACACATTCTTCTCTGGCAATGATACATACATACAAGAATAAAATGATACATCATTGTTCTTAAAACTAAACTAAATATGATGTTAAACATCCATTTACCACTAAATAACAGATAAAATTAGCATGTTTAGCTTTCAGACTTTCAGTATCCCATGCTCTATGACAGCTTCCTGGTTCCTTGCTTTCCATCATCAACATGCAAAGAGAAGAGAAGAAATGCAGAAACCGCCCTCTCTAAATCTACTCACATAACCTCAGCATACCTCAGAAACTCACATAACTTCAGAAAAGTTATCATCATATTCTGTTTCAATTGAAGCAGGCAGATTCTTGTACAGAGACTGGAGACAAACTTTTAATCTCAAGTGCAGAAGCTGCCATATATCCTTGTCTTTCTCCACCATCTTAAAATAACACATTATCCTGATACGGAATATTTTCGCTATTCAAGTCAGACTTTTATGGAGCTCAAACATCTTTCTTATCTCATCTCAAAAAGTCTCTCATTTCTCATTCTGCACTGTACTTATTTTTTTCTAGTGGTCATAGACAAACTAGGTTAGATTACCACTGTTGCGTTTTATGTTAAAGTTCTGAAAACCAATCTAAATGAAATGTGATACGTACAATGTTAAATAATGGCAATTACAGGAAAGCCACACAATTGCTGAGTGTTCAAATTATTTAACTATTTACTTTCTTAACATGATTACCATAGACTCTCTCTCTATAAAAGGCAAATACCAGTCACTCATCATGAAGTGGTAAAGCCTACAAACTTGAAATTTGGCACGTATGTTTTTCTTGGCTTCAGGTGCTCGCTAAGAAAGGATTTTTTGAAATGACCATCAGATTATTAGTATTTCTCATACAGTAATTAATATGCTCTGATGCTAAGAAGTTCTACTCCCCCTCACCAAAATGTCTATGCCTTCCCCCGATGGAACTCCTTCTGGACTCAAGGTGATGGGAGCAATATTATGTTTTCAATCACCGACCACCACTGAGCCAACGGATTGTAAATGCTCCTTCACTCAGGAGGGTCTGGGGCCCCTTACAGTACTAAACGTCAGTACCTCGCCACAATGTCTATGCCTTCCACCTATGGAACTGCTTCCGGACTCCAGGTGGCAGCAGCAATATCCCCTTATGTGTTTCACTCACCGATCACCACTGAGCCAACAGATTGAGCCGGAGTGAACCAGATTTCTCCTGCATTGCCAATCACTTGGGTTTGTTGCAAAGCACGGGTATCCAGCTAGTAGACTATATGAGGAGTGGACAGTCTAAGGCTCTGAGCCTATATGTGATTCTGAAAATAAGAAATGCATATAAACTTTAATGCATATATCTTCAAACAAATCTTTTCCTAAACTTGGGTTCCTAATAAGTCCCTCCTTATTTTGCATTATCACACCAACCTCTTCTATGACATGCAGCCTTGGACATGAAAAACATGAATATTCCATATTCAAATACATGTCGCCCTTGTTTAGTGATTGCCTTGTACAGTGACCATTTGCTGTGATGTGACAATGATAATTTTCAATCAATCCTCACATTTATAATCTTTGCAAGTTCATAAAACAAAAGAACATAGGGAAGAAAATCATAAGCTTAGCGATCCCTTCACTGAACAATCAAAGTGCCAGTCCCAATTTTGGACGACAACAATACCTGCGTGAAGCTCTAAAGGATTCTTTTCAGTAGCAATATGGTACAATTTTCAGGGGTCAAATGAATTCGTGACGTAATCACATACTGACACACCAAAGTCCAAGTGTCTTTCATCAATTCTGGCTTGATCCCCCATTCTTCATTTTCATTGTACCACTTTTTTATCTTCTGCCACATAAAAATGGTGTTTTGAACCATTCTCTTGTTTTTCACTTAGCTTTATAACTGCTGATATTGCTGGGTTTTTGGATTCTGTCCCCATAAATACTGAAGAAACAGAAACCTCTACATTTATGTCCATGGCTATATTTCGACTTTCAGGATGCTGAACAGTCACAGCTAAATGATGTTCACAATGTTAGTCCAAGACACTGGCATACATCATGGTTCCTTGGACTTTGTAGCCTTGGATAAGCGGGGGGGAGGGGAATACAATTGTTTCAGTCAATGCCATTTTGCGGATGACCCAATCCCATGATTGTGTCACTGAAAATCAGCAGTAAAATCTCAAATGTCCAGCAATGCATCTTTATTTTTTTTTAATGCAGGAGAGTCCTGGGAAGCATACTATTCACTGCTCTATCCCATCTGAATTTTTTTCCAACAAAATCCAACCTTTTGGGTGCTGAAAAGCATCATTTGCAGCAGCAGAAAGGGTTGCTCAGGAAAGAAGAGAGGTGATTTCTCTCCCATTTCCATTCCTATCCTTTGTGGCATCCCAATATATTTACATGGTCCTCAAAAGTTCGATCTACCCCTGGCCCGCAGATTGTCATGATGCGTCTTTGCGGCACTCTCAAGTTAGTGTAGCTTTATATTCTCATTGTGTTTTGTAAGTGTTAGCATTACTTATATCATTTTATAGTTCGCTGTCTTATTCATTGTAAAATTTAATTGTAATTTTAAATGAATCTTTTGTGTTTTAATATGTGTACTCTATAATTTTATCTTAATAATTCTATCTTTATCTTATTTTATTATATCAATATGTCTTTTTTAATTTTTATTCCTATTTTAATGTAATGGTTATGCTATCAGTTATATGCTGGTCGATGACTAAAATAAAAGTGACTGATTGAAAGTTGGGGTATTGGGTATGATCAGGCAGACATTACCTTTTCCTGAATAAAAGCAGTATCTGCAATCAGCTAATTGTGCATTCAGTTTTCAAAAGCACAGTCATTTCACTAGGTGTTATAATTTCACTATGAATCATTGCACTTGGGTAGTACAATAACTGTGAAACAGCATGTATGACTCCTTTTTCCTTGTTTTAATGTGGATCTCATGATAATTTTCTCAAACTCATTGCTTTTCCAGGACAATTAACTGTAAAAGCCTTCATGTAAGAGCTACATGTGGCTTCTTCAGAAAGCCCTAGCAGATGCTTTGTGTAACCCAATTAAATCCATGTGCATTACATGATGCTATTAATTATACAATCTGGTGGCATAATATGAAACAATCTCTTACATCAGCTGACAGGGAGTTCAATAAATGGGGCAAGGGAAAGTTGCAATTGTTTCAGTACATACTGCTTCTCTTCAGAAACAAGGAATAATCTAAACTAAACCATTTCCCATAAAGTTGCATTAAACATTCCGTCCCATTTTTCTTGTCATTCTCCCAAAATATTTCACACTTTAACTTCGCTGTAGTGATTAGGAGTGTCTTGTTTACTGGTTTTGATCACTACATAACTTCTGCATGAAACTCTAAATATTATTTGCTCTGGAATGTGGATCAGAGGATTTTTGTGTGTGCAATTTTCATTCACATTATTTTGTCATGACTTGCTTTTGGATTTCTTTTTGGCTAAGCATTGTAGGAATAGGATTCTGAGAAAACTTTTATGGTCTTGTCCAGCAAGATTTTTATTATGGTCTTTTACTTTTACAAATGTTCACAACTGAATTAAATATAAATGAATAAATATAAATAAATAAATATAAATTAAATATACTCAGAGAATGACATTTGCTATAAGTATATTCAGATATCTTTATATATGTTGCCTATGGATGCAAACATTGTAATTCTGTACTACGGCACCGCACTGTCAACAACAGAAACAATTACTTTTCTAACCCTCCACTTTTTATTTGAATCAGAGAACTCATGAAGAATCCCTCAAATTCACCTTTAGTTAAAAAGAAATATAGCAATGGTTTTCATTCAACTTATTCCTTCTCCTTCTCTTTCTCCGGAGGTTAATTCTTGCTTCTTCCATTCTTTGTACTAAGGAGCCACCAACAGTGAAATAGACTATTGGATAGAACAAAATAGTCTTTTTTTTCTTAATATACTTGCAGGCAAAGTCATCAACTGATGCCCACCTGAATTGTGAATTGTGCTTTCAAAAGTTAAGTGGGAGAACAGCAGCCATGGAAATAAACTATCTCACAAATTGTAATTGCTTGTAGCCTGTGCTATATAATCTCAGAATGAGATTGTAGACCTGTGGAAAAAATATGTCTTAATTTTTATGTTATCCATTCAAAGTAATATAGTAGGAAGGCCAGGAAATTGACTTAAACAGCTTTAATTGGAAGAAACTATTTAAATTAAAATACAGCTGATGCCAATAGCAATGAAAACAAAGAAAAGAACAACTTATGATACCCATGCTTCTGAAATAGCACATTTTCTCTGGGCTTTTCTTTTCTTTTTCTTTCTTAAACAGTTTCCCTTCCACAGATTTCAATCAAAAGGAAATGATGGCCATTCTCATCATGTTTTTACTCTTTCCATTCACCACCACCCCTTTTAAAAAAATCTTTAATACAACAAAGATGTTAAGAAAAATATGATACATGTGATAACCATGTGTTATAATATTATTTTTTTAAACAAGCAAACTGAGAGTGGAAATTCTGAAATTTATGTTATAAACAGAGAAACACCTAACTTTGACCAAATTGCTCCCGGCCTCTTTGTTAAACATATCAAAGAAAATGAAAAATAAATAAATATAAATATAAATATACTTAAAATATTGATAAACAGCATAGATCAGTAACTGACTGAAGTAAAATATACATTTAAGTTACACTATGGAGTAACTTAAGTTACACTATGGAGTAATATCTGTTTTCACTAACAAAAAGTATATAGTTAATGTACTGCATGTATTGCTAATACAATCAAGAACCAGTAGCATAGTCTGAAGTCATATTAATAATCCTATGAGTTTCAGTCCAACTAAAAATAGTAGGACATTGCCCAAACCAAGAGAGTTATATTTCTAATTTGGGAAGGAAGTACAGCTGAACACTTTTCTGAATCTTCAGACAGTTGAAATGTTTTCCTTTGTCCTCAGGATGGTAAAATATAGCAACCTCCAGATGCAGTAAAAAAAGGTAGTAACAATGTAGAGATCTATATGAAATATAAATTTTAGCACGATCCTTTCTTAGAAGGAAGAAATAAGTTCTTAAAATAATGTTAAGGAACCCCCACAAAGTCAATATCTTCTAGATATGTCCCAGAGTAAGAAATCCTAATATACTTTCCCCAATAATCCCTTTGACCTGATTCCAAACCATAGTGAGATAGGTCTTCTTCCTGATTGTGTAACATGTCATATTTTTTTCAAGAAATAGAATTAGTGCTTGAATGCTTCAGTGTCACTGATAAGACCCAAGAGGAAGTCTTACTTAAAATGAAGAAAAAGGTCCAGTGTGATTAATCAATTCACAGGACAACAGAATGAGAAGGAGGAGCTGAAATTATGCATATATTTTTCCAGGATCTTCTGAGTCTTTGTGAAGTAACAATTGCTAGCTCTGCTGTTATGAGAGCTGTCTAGGTTAATATTTCTAAAAGACGTCCATAATCTGAAAAGGTCATTGCTTTGTTTACAAGTCTTTGGCTTTTACGAGGAAGTGATGATTAGACTGAATTGCAAAAGAGACCCCTGAGAGGTAACTTCTGATTTGCAAGGATCTAGTGGGGAAATGATGAAGTTGCCTATTCAGATTCTTTTCCAAGGTCAAGATTGTCAGACACCATGATACATCTATTTGCACACATAACAAAATGATTTTGGCTTTTTTAAAAAAAGTGTATCTTTTTTCCAGTATATTAAAACTTGAATCGCAAACAGTAAGGCAAAAAAACTTCAGAAGGCCTTTCCTTCTCCTTTCCCTATTATGAGTTTATTATTTTTACCAATATAACTTTCACTTTTCCAACACTGAAAAATTAAATTTTGAAAACGTTTATTATTGTGCCAAAATGAATTGTCTCTAGAAGTAAATGTTATAGTTTAAACATCATTGCTTTCGATCTACCCGGCACACTTAGAATTCTCATCTCTGTTCTGGTCTGAGTAAATTGGAAGTTAACAAGAATGATATCATTGGGGCTCATTTTAAAGACCTTTTTGGGCCGCAAGTGCTGTGAGGTTTGGGTATTTTAAACAGAGGTCCTATACTCCTTCTAACATTAGAACTGTCCTCTTCCCCAGATGTAAACTAATGTCCAAACTGACAGCCTTTGGGCCATCTGCTTTTTCTAGGAATCAGAGAGGTCATTAATGAGCATGCCTAATTCTGTTTCTAGCTCCTATTTTCAAATGAAATGGTATGGGAATTGAAGAAAATAAATATTCTGCTTACTCTATGAATAGCCCAGCAGGCACTTGGGGGCTATATTTTAGTTCATTTCCTATCAAATAGAGAATTCAATGGATCAGTTGTCATTAAAAGCAAGCTGAGCAAGCTGCTGCCTTATTATTTTCTTTTTGCTCAGCTAAAACCACGATACAACTTTTGCTGACATGTCTTTTTCATTTACTTATAACTATGTTATTTACAATTAGCTTTCCATGATCATTACTCATAATATGTCTATATATGTGTATCAGAATTCTGACCTTTCATCTCTCTCTCTCTCTCTCTCTCTCTCTCTCTCTCTCACACACACACACACACACACAGACACACACACACACAGACACACACACACACACACATCATATATCCATACATCATCACAGCATTACTTTTGTTTTTGACAGCTTAAATTGCATTTTGGATCTTATTGTGATTTATTTTCTTCCTTTATGGATTAATAATGTCTTGAAATGTATTGGCCGGTTGAAAAGTTGACTGTAACCATTTCCTAATACCCATTGGCTGGGGCTATAGTAAAATCTCCACATATAATTCCTGAGAAAGTACTATTGTTTTTGAAATTAAAATATCTGTAAAATATTTTTTTAAAAAATATTCCTTTTGACTGTAATAAAGTTTTCCCTTTGGTAAGAATTGCCAATGAGATAATATAATCTCAAAGATTATATAAAATAGCAACGTGTTCTTTGGAAATATATATATTTTTAATCATCATTGGTTTCTTTACTTCTTTCCCATAACTTCTTTACAGGACAATAAAAATAATATCTTATAGAATTAATTGTATTATAATTTTACATAAATTTAATGGTATTATTAATTCTTATTAATCCATTGTTAGTGCCATTTGTGCCTAATTTTTTTCTTGTTTACTTGTGCTCAGTGTTAGCCTTTCCAGATAGGTGACAAGTACAAAATGTGATTAAGCAAAAAGAGTTTCTGATGTGTGTCCTGATTGTGGTCATGAAATCCATCCTGGCCTTATGTCTGCAAGGAAATAAGTCACACAGGGTTTGCATTGTGCTATTGTAATTCATCTTTTATTGTCAGTCTGCTTTGTAGATGGGTTTGCATTGCTACCATTTAGATGTATGTTTTCATGCTATAGATAATGACTGGGGAAAAAAAAGCATTAAAAGGCAAAAAAGAGAAAAAATATTTGAAAAAAATGTCTAAGATTTTTTTTTCTTCCATGCAATTGGGTCTGATTGTGGGAGACTGCCTGGACAAGTTCCTACAGTTTTCTTGGCAAGATTTTTCAGAAGTGATTTGCCATTGTCTCCTTCCTAGGGTTGAGAAAAAGTGACCGGCTCAAGTCAACCAGCTGGCTTCAGGCCTAAGGCACGACTAGAACTGACAGTCTCCTGCTTTCTAATCTGAGGCCTGAAGCACTACACCACAATGGCCCTCAATATGTAAAATAACTGTTATAAAATCCAATACATTCAGCAAAGAGAACTACAGGTATCGTTGCAAATGTTCTCAATAATGACACTTTTATTCCAGAATGCTCTCCCTAAATTTGTTGGCAACCTAAAGTAGATTTTTTAAAATGTTAAAATATGCTATAAAATTATTGACTTCATGAATTCGTTATTTTCTATATCATATTTAAATGTCTGTAAAGTAACATATAAATTGTGGAAATAGCAATATGTAAACATTAAAAAAGAGGCTCTTGTTAAAAATGCATTATGTATATTTGTTCTGTCCCGTGATTCCAATGAATATGAAGACACAGGCTTGGCTGTCTGCCACGACTAATTACATAGATAAAGCCACCCCTTGGCTAGGAGCCTAGAACGCTATCTTCAAGAACCCAAGATAAAACTTACAGAAGGCTTTCTCAATGGCTCATCTAATGGACTGTTGTTTCCTGCAAAAATTCCCCTCCCATCTTAAATAAACTCTTTGGTAGGGGCCACACCCTTAACCAGCTGTCCTTACCTTCTTCTATGACATCATCTCCACAGCTGTTCCTTTCTCTTCTCAGCTCTACATAAACGCACATCAGGGACAACCTCCCTCTGTTCCTCCTCGCTGCTCCCTGACTCAGATGCCACCTGGTGGCCAACAGGCCTCTCTAGTTCCTGCTCTGACTCCAAACACCCTCCAGAATCTTCCTCATCCTCCAGAGCAGTCCCACAATGGTCTGAGCTGTCAGAGTTCACCAACAGCCCAGCCAGCCGCTGCTGGGCCACAACAGTATTCAATTCCATTTTTTATCCATTCTATTTGGAGCTCTTCTCTTCTTCTTTTATTAGTAATAACAGTCTGTAGTTCAGGTTCCTAGTCTGGGAAATGTAAAGGTCAATGTGAGAAAGAAGACAAATATTAAAAAGTCAACGTTGAATTGAGGGGTACTGGATGTTGCGGGTACTCGCAGAAAAGAACAAAATGAGTAGCTAAGAAAATGACTATTAATTGAAATACTGTGTGATCTTATTCGTATCTGCTATGAATCAAATAATGAAACTGACTTGCAACTCTGAATATTTCAGTTTTTTTTTTCCTTGGGAATTAATGATATGACTAAGAAATATAAATGACCCAATGTAACGTGATGTCTTCAGCATTCAAATTGTGGTCTTCAGTGAGTTGAAAATATGATAAATTGCCAAATTTTAAGAAAATTCCCAAGTTTGCTGAGAGGAAATTATTCACCTTTACAGGTCTGCTAGTCCTTGGAAAAGTTATTTTAACTGAACAGCTCAGCTCCATTATGAATTCATATGATTGCCCTAAGTAGGGCAGCCTTTCAGTGTTCCCCCCAGTTGGAATGAAGATGATAACTACAAATATGTATTGCTTCAATCTGGGCCCTGGGGAAAAATGCATCCCAACGGACAGTTTAGATTCCTGTTGGGTTTTGTTGGAAGAAATGTCCTTCTGGGTTCGCCATCAAGTGGGGAAAAATACACTGGAGGCATGGAGGGTGCTTACAAAGATGGTTTAATGTTTTAATGGAGGACAGGACCGCATGGCTGGAGGTCCTGGGGAAAAAGGTGATCACATGCTTCCAGGTGTTGGGTGAAGAAGAAGAAAAGGGAAGAAGGGTCGAAGAAGGGCTTGCAGGGCTTTTTATAATCTGTTCGGCCCCACCTATCTGTTTCCTGTTCCTGTGTAAGAAATGTATTCTGATTGGTTTCAGACTCACGTGGGCCCATGAAAGGGCGATCCTCTAGGCTGAGTTTTGAATCCAGGTTTTGTTGAGTTCAGATGCCATGTGGTCAGTTGAGTAAAGGCTTATATTACCATGCCTTCATTCCCATCCAGTCTTTTATTATGTAAAGTGGACTAGCTTGGGCTTTAATGGCTCATGGACAAAAGGTGGGGGCAGGAAGCTGCAGGGAGAGTTACCTTGTCTTTTTGAAACATGTTTCTTTTCACATCCAGAGAAATATTCTGCCTTTTCAATATTTCCTAGGATATTTCATTTTTCTGGGAGAGGGCTGGGTGATAACTTCAGTTTACTGTTGAGGAAATCTGATTCAGCTATCTCCAGAATCCACCTGCTATAATTTGTAAATTCTTCCTAACTTACAACTATTTGTTTACCACCTATTCAAGGTTACAGTGACACTGTAAAAATGAGTTATGACCACTCTTCATGCTTATGATTATCATAGCATCCCCACAGTTATGTAATCAAAATTAGTGCAGATGAAAACTGACATGTATTTACAATGGTTGCAGCATCCCAAGGTCACATGATTGCCATTTTCATCCTTCTCAACCAGCTTCCAACAAGCTAAATCAATGGGAGAACCAGGATTAGTTTAATGACTATATGAGTCTAGAAACTCAGTGATTTGTTAACCATGGCAAAAAAAAGTCATAAAATAGGGCATGATTCACTTAACAACTGCCTTGCCTAGCAATGGAAATTCTGATCCCAGTTTTGATTGTAGGTTAAGTTAGGTTACCTATATATGAATCTGAACCATAATGTTAATGCATATTTGTTCTGTTCAACAAAATCTTTGTATGTTTGTAATATATTTGAAGAATTTTGCTGCCCCCTCAAGAAGGAAACTCAAAAGTGCTAATAGCCCACAAAACCTGTAGAACAAAGAATAAGAAGATAAATTATAAATGCAACAATTTCCCATTCAAAACAACAAGTTAATCAACAGTAGAGAATTCATTAATAACATATTAACAATGAGCAAACTTAATTATGTTAAGTCTATGAACAACAATGATGAAGTGCAAATCAGCACCCGTTTTATTTTATTCCAGTATTTCACTTAGCCACAGACAACACGATTTTTAAACCAACCATTTCAAAGAGTGCTATTTCTTCCTTACTTCCCTTCTTTATTTAATCAAGATGTAAAGAAAAAGTCAATGAGAATAAAGCCTATGTACTACTAGGCAATTTATGTTTGAGTTTTACAATGTATTGTTCTACCTTCTTTTGACATTAAGCTGTGGTTCAGACATTAAATCTGTTATTGTTGCTCAACGCTGTTATTCTCTGCACAGAATCTTATTTTTAAACATTTATTCTTACTCACAATTCAAGAGGTTATTGGAGTTAAGGGAGGGATCTGATATGGTAACATGATCTCCTATTTTTTCTGCTGTTGCAGTGCTATTCTGTGGCTGGTGTGTCATTATATGCTTGCACCATTAACCATAAATTATAAAGCCCATATATCCCTTCAAAGTTCATCAATTTTTCATTCAGAGTTGAAATGCTCCTCAGAGATCATCCAAGCCAACTCAGTTTACTCCAATATCAGCAATTACAACTCTATATCTGTAAAAGATGCAGTTTCTCAGGGTGGAGTCAAAAGAGAAATCATTCAATTGGGAAGAGGGGGACCTTGGAGTCGATTTATTAGCAGTGCCTGTGACAACTGATACTTAACAACTGGTTTCCTGGAGCCAAAGTGCCTTGAGATCCCCTCACCTTTTGGGGGAATGTTTATGATGGCCATGTGGGACGTTTCACTTTAATGTCTAATGGAAGATAGTCATGGGACTGTATGTTTATTCGGCTCTCAGGGCGGTTGATAGAAAAAACATCTTCACACTTGTGTATTGGCTAAAATCTGCATTCTAACTAATGGGAGGCATCTCTACTACTTTAATTCTACTTGCATTGCCTAAATGGATTCAGATGTTGCTTTGAATTCAATGGCTGCCATTCTACTTAATAAAAGGTTCCTTTAGAAATACTCGGTTTCAAAAGTCTTCACTTTCTAAAGTTAGGAGAGGAACCCTTACAATATTCCCACAAGTGATTCAAGTCGAGCCTCCGCCCTCCCCCGAGGTCTATTAATTTTTATCTAGCGCCAATTTAGTGCTGATTATTAGTTGACTAGAGCTTTGTGTTTAGGCACGAGCAATAAATCTCAACTAGAACTTAATACGTGGTCCTGATTCTTCACACCTGACAATATCTGAGTCTAGAACAGTGTTTCTCAAACCTGCTAGATGGTGAATTCTGGGAGTAAAAGTTCACACACCTTTAAAGTTCCAAACTTGATAAACCCTGGACTATATAGCATTTCAAAATTAGCAATTATAAATTCTTTATTACCATTTGCTTCTAAGGGAAATATCAACATTTCAGTTTTCTAATGTGAAAACATAGATGCTGGAATACAGTCTCTGAATTCCAAAATAAGGATTGGTAAAAGTTTTTCTCATTTCTACTCTGCAAAAAAGCCAAAGTACTGCATGAATGTTTTTCTTCAGGAAAGTGCCAGAATTATTAGGACATAGAGCCCTAACCACTTGCTGTTTGACAGGGCAAATTAATTTTTCTCACACTGTCCTACATAAATATCTTGTCCTTGCATGGGAGGTTACTTATTTTATTGTGTCCTTCACTGACACCATATTTTCCCTTGAGAAATTTAGCGCACAGTTGCCCTAACCAATCTGGCAGTATGGATCCTTGCAAAAAAAAAAAAAATCTACAGCAATAAATACTTCATGAAAAAGAAAAACAGAGAATTTTACTCAAGGGACAGATCCTGGAGACACCTTTGAGGGACAGGAATGCACATTTCAATCAGAACAATACTACCCCTTGTTCTTTAGAATAGAACTTTATTAATGTTTGTGTAACATTGTATAAAATGAATTAGCTGTCTATATTCAAAAGTTGGGTTTTTGTAGGAGTCTGTATAATTATGAGGGTCTATACAAAGACAGCATTGTTTAGGTTAATGTTTTCTAGCCTTGGTTAAATTCCAGCGGTGTGTTTTTAAATTCCACCATTGTCCCACTTGCATGGCCATTAGTGAAAATGCTAAAAAAAATGAAGCTAAGATATCTGGAAGTTAGTTTGCATGTGAGGCACTGATTTACACAGAATAATAGAACAACAGAGTTGGAAGGAATCTTGAATTGTTCTAGCTGTCAGGAAATTTCTCATTTCCACTGTAGTTCTCCCCTTGATTAGTTTACATCAATTTTTTAGAAATAATTTATTTATTACAATAATGTACAATTATTAACAATGTATAAATTAAGTTATTACAAATTACCATCACTGGGAAGTGGTATTGAGATTTTTATTTTATTTTTGCTTTTTAATCTTATTCATAGGATTGGCAGGAAAGTTACCAAAAACAGCATCAACCTGTTACTGCTCAAAACAGATGTGCCATATTTAATTAATTGAAAAAAAAAATCTGAAGATTGAAACTAGGGTGAACGGGCGTGCAAATTAGGGGCTAAAGATTTTGACTAATTCTCCTTTATAAGAAAAGTAGCATGTACATGCTAAATTCAACATTGCAAATAATATGAATAAAGTAAAAAAGGGAAGCACTGGGAAGGGAACAGTTCTTCATCCTTATTATTGTGTAACTCAAATAAAATCTGGATGCGGAATTCAGAAATGATAAGATCATGTTTTTTTTTACCTAAATAGGTCAAACCAACTGAAATCCACAAAGTATGGATAGGTCTATAGTTTAACATGATTGGTTTTAAGGCACAATAGGAAAGGAATGAACTATCTGCTGTAATAACACACTCACATACATGATTGGATACTGATTTTCAATACGCTTTGCTTCAATAAACATACTTGACTTTGCATTTAGCAATAAATAGAATGATCACTGAACTTAACTTTGAATGGGAAACATATTCTGTTCACTTTATTATATTGCAAGAAAGCTGATCAGTGTATTTCTACTTTGGTCAAATAACGTTTATTTTTATGTTACTACATGCTTGTACTCTTCTTCTTTCTTTTTTTTTTGAGATATTTAGGAATCAAATATATGAAAAGGCATGCCTGTTATTTCCAATTGGCTGCTCCAAGTTAAATTAAAAAGCTACATAGAAATTTCGTATCTTTGGATGAACATGCAAAGGCCACAAATAGTAGCAATTAACCCCACATGCTTGTTCATTTTGTTCCTAAATCCCTACGATATGTTTTTGTAGAAATAGAAATAGCATCCAAAGAGACAAAGGATATATCTATCTGATCGCTCCAAGATCAATACAGTTTTGATCTGTATTTTCAATACAGTAGTGAACTATAGCTGAGGGGTTTTGGCATATTAGTATACTAATACATTTATTTATTTATTTATTTTATTTCTTGGATTTCTAGACCACCCCCTCTCCCAAAAAGGGACTTTATAAATGCTATAAAGTAATCATTTTCCAAATTAATCCCATTTCTGAACAAAATTTCTACAGGAATATGACCAAAATATTCACAAAGTATAAGCATCATTGATGACTATGCACTTTTGTATATATACAGAATTCTGATAAATTCAGGTGTGCTTCTTTAGAAAAATGAAATGGTGTCCAGTAGGGACCTTCCAATTTTTTATTTGATTTGGAAAATATATTTAGCACCTGTCTGTTAAGCCAAATATTTATTATAGTCATCGACCAGCATGGTATCTGTTTTTTCACTCATTAAAGCAGCCATGTCTTTTATCATATTTACCCAGCTCTACTGGAGATTCTTCCAAAGAAATGAAAAGTTCTAGTAACTAATAGTAAATATAGAAATGATATTGCTCCACAGAACATTTTGAAGAAGCACTTTGACATGTATTTTGTAATAAATCAAGTATTCCTCTTGAAGTATTGAGGCACTTTGTATACAAAACTTGGTGTGCTTTTGTGAAGACACTCCCAGGTTTTTGTGCATATTGGCACATGTATGTTATTCTGGCAAATGCTTGTGAATTACAATAGTTGTAAATGCACCAGTGGTGGGTTTCAAATTTTTTTAGAACCTCTTCTATAGGTGTGGCCTGCTTTGTGGGAATGGCTTGCCGGCCCTGTGACCAGGTGGGAGTGGCTTGCCAGCCATGTGACCGAGTGGGGAGTGGCTTGGCAGTCAAATGACTGGATGGGCGTGGCCAACTTGTAAAATGTGGTGAAACTCACTTAACAATGCTCTTGCTTAGCAACCAAAATGTTGGCTCAGAAACTCTGGCATTTGAAGCACGCAAGTCTTAAAGCTGTCAAGTTACAAGACCCTTGAACCCCTAATCCTTTAGAAAAAAAACCCCAGGGATGTTCAAACTTGACAGCTTTAAGACTTTAAGGTTTAGATAGGACTCTTAGAGGCGGGCGGGGTGATTGGTGAGCCAGCCAATCAGTGAGCGGTGGGCAGGGCAAGCATGGTGTGGACAGGCAGGGGGAGGGAGCTGGAACCGGTTCTAAATGGCATGGTAGATTTGTGGAACTTCTTCTATAAAAAAGGTTAGAACTGGCAGGAACCTATCCCTGAAATGCACATATCTTTGGGGTTGATCTGAAAAAGTCCCTCAAGTACTAAGAGCTTTTGAAAATTGTGGCCGTGTATCTTTGACAAAGAATAGTTTGCTTGCACCAACGCACTTAGCAAACATATCATGGCATGCTTCATATAGCCCTACAATACAATTCTAGCATTATATCCAATGCACTGTTGACCTGCAAGCATAACAAATTGCATTGGTCAGCCTTTCTTTCTTTCTGGATATGAAATCCATGAATTTCCTTTCTACTCAAAAGCAGGAATGTCCCAAGTGGACCTTGTTTCTTGATTCAAAGGATAAATGTACACAATAATTGTAAGCAAGCATAAAAGAGCAAAACATTCTGCCTTTTCAAGTTTGTTTTCTCACTGTGAGAATTTTGTATATTACTTGTATCTAGTTGAATCTTTACTTTGCTCTTTGCTAATGAAAATTATGTCATAATCCATTCTATCAAGCAACAGCTACGGCTGGATAAGCATGACTTAATGAAATCTTCTTACGTTTGCTCCTTGGCCAGTAAAAAATAAATGGATCTTCAAATTATCTGCTCATTTTACACAATTTAAATTTCTACACTTTCCTTTCACTCACCTGCTTGTTGATTTCCTTTCCAACGATTGAAACTGAACCCCTTCATCTGCATACATCTGCATCTGCCAGTTTAAAAGAAAGAAAGTCTTCCCGTGAGTTATGTGGTCATATAATGTTATGGCATTGTAAGCTGCCTAGAGTCACTTTGGATATAAATTTGTATGTATGTATGTATGTATGTATGTATGTATGTGTGTATGTGTATGTGTATGTGTATGTGTATGTGTATGTGTATGTGTATGTGTATGTGTATGTGTATGTGTATGTGTATGTGTATGTGTATATATATATATATATATATATATATATATATATATATATATATATATATATATATATATATATATATATATATATATATATATATATATATATATATATAATTTGTTTTCATAGATTTTCACTGGTGTAGGTATGCTGGTTTTGTTGTATTCGGGTCTTTTCCCGTGTAAGGTTGAGATTGTCTTTGCAACGTTTCGGCAGGATCTCACATGCCATCATCAAGCGTGGGCTCAAAATGAATATATAAATCAGCAAAATTCTCCACAAGCACAATATCAGGACAGCCTTCACCACTGACCAAAAAATAGCCAACATCTTAAGAAACCCCAAAGACAAAATCCAGCTAGAAAACCAAGGAGTCTACGAAATACCATGCAAAATCTGCCCAGCAATATACATAGGGCAAACAAACAGGAGAATAAATGCACGCATCACAGAACACAAAAATGCAGTAAGAAAAAAAGAAAAAACTTCTTCCCTTTTCCAGCACCTTAAAGCTACAGGACACGAAATCAACTTTGAAGGAGCCAGGTTAATCTCCAAAACAGAACACCTCCACAAGAGAATAATCATGGAAGCCATCAAAATAGAGAAACACCCCCACAGCATGAACAAACGTGATGATACCTCCCGCCTACCAAACATCTGGAAACCAGCCCTAGCCAACAAAAGAACACCACCCACCACCCAAGCCGTTAAAATACAAAACAACAATGCACACACAACCTGCACCAATCAGCACCAATCTACCAATCATGATACAACCACACAACCAATCATTCCACTTACTGAAACAAAGCCACCACCCCATCCCCTCCCACCAAGACTTACAGAAAGACGGCAGCTCCGATCACATTTTAAGCCCATAGCTTGAAGATGGCAGGTGTGATCCTGCCGAAACGTTGCAAAGACAATCTCAACCTTACACGGGAAAAGACCCGAATACAACAAAACCAGCATATATATATGCTGCCCCGAGTAGCTCACTCCTCCCTCTTTCTGTCCTTCGTAATTGTACTGATAAATAAATAAAGGGAGACTAG
This sequence comes from Natrix helvetica, assembly GCF_964273705.1. NCBI lineage: Eukaryota > Metazoa > Chordata > Lepidosauria > Squamata > Natricidae > Natrix > Natrix helvetica. The sequence continues at coordinate 41,336,243 of NC_138558.1, forward strand.
GATAGATCTATTTCGAGCTAATTAGCTCTCATCAGCTAGCCATACCCTTACTGGGATTGGAACCCGGGCTGTATATATCTTAGGCAGGAGTCTTAACCACTTAACCACTAAGCCACGGGTTCTCTTCCTTATCAGTTGAACCATAACATAAATACATACATACATACATATACATATACATCATATACATATACATATACATATACATATACATATACATATACATATACATATACATATACATATACATATACATACATACATACATACATACATACATACATACATATATATATATATATATATATATATATATATATATATATAATTAATGACATCTGATGACTGATGTCATCTTAGGGTTCTTGTTGGGAAGATTTGATTAACTGAGGAGCTGATTCTTGTTGTCTATGAAGAAACATCTGAAGAGAAAATGTTTTCTCTAATAGTTTATCATTCATGCTGTATATTTTAACAGTTACTTTATGTTTTCTGGAATTCTGGCATTATAGACACACACACAAACACACACAATTAAATAAATACTAAAAATCAAGAGCAGAAATGATATGGGTGAACTCTTGTCTATCGCTCCACCAACAAGGGATAAGTGCAAAGTTACATACGCATACCCGTTTCCCCGTACCCGTACATCTTGCATACCCGTACATCTTGCAGAATAGTTTAATACCTTTAGATAAAATTGCACTTCATAATCACTCAAATTCATTTCTTGCTGAGCAAGCAATCTGTACCTCTCTTTCTTGGAGCTAGGGTATGCCAGATCAATATTACGGAACCTATGTCTTTATAGCCATCAGCAAACAATCAGTAATCACCAGCAACCAGAAAAACACAAATATCTATAATACAAACCTCACTCATACTTAAATCATCTTTTGCTTGTTTCATGATAGTTACATAGTATTCAGCAATCATGCAGATCATGGAATGTTTTGGTGTTGAAAGAAGATAAAAAAATGAGGAGAAAAATTATCTGTTTCATCAAGATACTGGGGCAAAATATACTCTTATACAAGGTATACAAAGGACAGCATAATTACATTGAAACTATACAATTAAGCCCATTTTATTCTCTTGCTAGTGAAAAGCATTTTCTTCTGTTCATAGACTTTTTTAGAAAAAAAATATAGATATATTTTTATTCACAATTTTCCTGAAATATATATTATGTACAAAATTGCAGAGGCCACCAAGCTAGCAGGAATAGCCGAGATAGGCTTAAGATAGAGAAGGATGTTGACAGACTTGAACATTGGGTGCTATCTAACAAAATGAAATTCAGTGGTGAAAAAAGTAAGGTTCTACATTTAGGCAAGAAAAAAATGCACAGGTACAGTATAGGTGGTACCTCGCTCAATAGCAGTAACTGTGAGAGGGATATTTGAATCCGAGTGGACAACCATTTGAATAGGAGCTGCCAAAAAAGCCAACACAGTTCTAGGCTGCATAAACGGAAGGATAGAATCAAGATCACGTGAAATGTTACCTTTTAAATGCCTTGGTAAGGACACACTTGGTAAACTGCATCCAGTTTTGGTCATCACGATGTAAAAAAGATGTGGAGACTCTAGAAAGAGTGCAAAGAAGAGCAACAAAGATGATTAGGGGACTGGAGGCTAAAACATATGAAGAACAGTTGCAGGAACTGGGTATGTCTAATTTTAATGAAAAGAAGGACTAGGGGAGACATGATAGCAGTGTTCCAATATCTCAGGGGCTGCCACAAACAAGAGGTAGTCAAACTATTCTCCAAAGCACCTGAGGGCAGAACAAGAAGCAATGGGTGGAAACTAATCAAGGAGAGAAGCAACTTAGAACTAAAGAGAAATTTCCTGACAAAACAATTAATCGGTGTAACAACTTGCCTCCAGAAGTTGTGAATGTTCCAATACTGGAAGTTTTTAAAAGATATTGGATAACCATTTGTCAGAAGTGGTGTAAGGTTTTCTGCCTAAACAGGGGGTTGGAATAGAAGACCTCCAAGGTCCCTTCCGTTATTCCGTTATTGAACTTTTCTATACATTTCCTAGATATTGGTCTTTATCAGTATTTCTTAAACTTTTTGGACCGTATCTCACTTTTTAAAATGATGGAAGACCTGAAACAAGTTTTTATTTTTATGGGCTGCACTTATTGATTTAACATAATTAAATAAAAATTAGCACATTTATACAATATGTATATATTGAATCATATTAAAAAATAACTATTAAACCCATTAGATATTAAACAAAAATATTTTCCATTAAAACCCTATATTTTTTAACAAATTAAAAAAAAGGAGATTGACATTGTTTTAAAATTTTGAAATACCTGGCAAATAATTAAAATAAATATCTGGCAAATAATTTTGATTTTGCAAGCGCTCATCTGAGCAGATTATGACAGACTCTCAAGTGCCCTAGTACCATCCTTTATTAAATCTTCTATGTTATCTTGACTTTCCTCTCCTTTTAAGCATAACTACCATTTCTTGGATAACTTTCAGAAATATATTCTTCTGAAAATACATAGCCTGCAAATAAATTGGTTTTCATTGCTGATGGATTTTTCCACTACAAACACAGAGATGATAGGTTTGTACGATGATGGAATCAGTTTTGGAGTATCTTATATGTGGGCTCCCAGGACATCTGTTGTAGATGTCTGTTAACTGATCAAAGAGAGAAGCAACTTAGAACTGAGGAGAAATTTCCTGACAGTTAGAACAATTAATCAGTGAAACAACTTGCTTCCAGAAGTTGTGAATGCTCTAACACTGGACGGTTTTAAGAAGATGTTGGATATCCATTTGTCTGAAGTGGTGTAGGGTTTCATGCCTAACCAGGGGGTTGGACTAGAAGACCATCAAGGTCCCTTCAAACTTTGTTATTCTATTTTATTCTAAATATCTATTTGAATAATCATATTTCTATTTTGCTATGTTGTCTCATATAATTAATCTTCTTAAAACAATATCATTGGGTTCCACTTTACAGCCATTTGTATAACTACGGTATGTTTGGTGACAACACAGAAGTGGTCTATCCTTGATTTCTCCTAATAGCTTGAATAAAAGGTTGCCACAAAGAAGAGGGAGTCAAACTATTCTCCAAGGCACCTGAGGGTAGAACAAGAAGCAATGGGTGGAAACTAATCAAGGAGAGAAGCAACTTAGAACTGAGGAGAAATTTCCTGACAGTTAGAACAATTAATCAGTGGAACAGCTTGCCTCCCGAAGTTGTGAATGCCCCAACACTGGAAGTCTTTAAGAAGATGTTGGATAGCCATTTGTCTGAAACGGTATAGGGGTTTCCTGCCTAGGCAGGGGGTTGGACTAGAAGACCTCCAAGATCCCTTCCAACTCTACTATTGTATTGTATTGTATTGTAAAACACTTTCACAATCTATTTTGCTATTAAGTGACATGAAATATTGAATAGTACATACAAAGGCATATAACTGCTAATACAGAAATGCTGTATGTTTCAATAATTGGGTACTTTATATGCCTTTCTCCACGTTTTAGTTAAAGATAAGAAGGCAATTTTTTCTTTTGCTTAGAATATCGCAAAGAAAGGAATCAAAAGAGAAAATGCAATGGCAAAATTGTATAAAATATTAAAGAGCATGTGTCAAAATGCTTGAAATAGTAATTCTGTAATTTAGATCTTCATCTGATTGGCAGAAATGTGTACTAATTAACTTTGAAATTGAGTGGCAGAGTACCCAAAATGAAATGCTTTAAACAAGTTGGGCTCCTTGACTTCAGAAGAAGTGAACAATGAGAGGACACAAAGTTGCTGCAGTCCAAAACAATTCATTATTAAAGGTAGACCAAAATGGTAGAAGATTATAAACTGCTATAATGAAAAGATAGTTACTTATATTTTAATATTTAATAGGATAAAGACACTATTAAAAGTTGTTTCACAAAATTAAATAGATGATATAAAGACATATGGTTACCACAGTTTATCGGATAATAGAACATAATTCATTTTGAAGTTATCATTTAGATAAAAATCATAAATGGCTAAAAATTAAATTTTGATAAATTCACTTTTATATGAATATTGATATGCAGGTACTGTATGTTTATTAGCCCTGCCTCCTGCTTAGACAATCCTATCTCTACCGAGCTTATTAATCTCTGCCATAACTTATCAAGGAGGACCTCTAACAATAGCAAATACACTTGTAGTGAGTAAGTAAGTGGTTTAATACCATGAGAATTCTGTAATACAGAAATCTTACCATAAACAAGGGGAAAGAAAATACTTTGCATTTACTTATTGAAGTTCATTGTTTTCACCTTTGAGTAGCTTTGAGCTGAGAAAGAGGCATATGAATCCTCTTTGACATCTATTGCTTCTCAATGCAACAACACAGATGGCCAATGAACCAACAAAATGCATTTGCCAAATGCAATTCTCATTAATTTCTCAAATAATGTATGTGCTATTGAAAATGAAGAGATTCTAAATCAACATGACCTTTTGTAGCACTTTCTAACCCGTTTCCCATCAAATGTGCAAGTAATGCAATATCCAGAATCCTAGGAATAATAATTTGGACAAAACTATTCCATTGTGACTAACACTAACAATATGAAACTTTACATCTTGCTTAATTATGATCCTATTTTTATTTGCGCCCAGTTCCTCCCTTTCTGATTTCCTTGTATTGATTTTTTAGGTTATAAAATCTAAACATTCTCCTTGGCAGAATTCTGTCTTGTATTTGTTCTTTAATTCAAGGTTGATATGTCTACTTTGATTTATGGTAGACTGTGGGAAACAAAGATGTGGTGAAGCCTTATCTCTTTCATATTGTATGCTTTTGATAAAATTGGTTTCTCGCTTTTAATTTGACCAAACCAAGTTGATTTTTTTCATCTCCAAGGGAGAGACTTTTGAACACAAGACACCTTTGAACACATTTTTTTGCTTCTTCCACCAAGTTATCCATTTCAGAGCATATACAATGCAGCTAAAGCTTTTATGGAAAGTCCAAAGGAATAGTTGGGACATCCACTTGATTTGTCCCCTATGATATTCTGTAATTTACTTGATTGTACTGAAGTCATACATCTACATTTGTAATGTGCTGTAAAAATTAAAACACTCAATCCTAACTTTAAGATTAGTGACAGGAACTGATATCATTTTAGGGATCTCCTTGGGAAGATTTGATTAACTGGGGAGCTGATTCTTGTTGTTTATGAAGAAACATCTGAAGAGAAAATGTTTTCCCCATTTCCACTATTCTCCAATAGTTTGTCATTCCTGTCATTTATATTCTATCAGTTACTTTAAAAAAAAAAAATCTGTTAGATTTCCATGAACTATTAATTTTTAGTTAAAAACAGCCCAGCTTCACACACGTTTCATTCTTCCCATCTTAGCTTTTTCACATTATTGAAACAGTCATCTACTCCACAGCTTTATACATATGTACAGTACATACACATATTTAGAAAAATACATATGAACCTGATATTGATAGCAGCCTCTATTGTATAACCTCTGATTCTGTATCATCCTTCAATAGACTTCAATATTTCAAAATCTTGTCAAGGGTTTCTGAATGGTTTTATATATGTGTGAATTTTTATCACTTTTCCACAGCACTCTATTTCTATTAGCAGTTCCTTCTATTAACAAGAAAAAATTAGTTTACATTTTTCATTTAAAGTATGCATTTCTCTGAGCATTGAATGAAGATGTTTCTGATAAGATGTAAAAAGCAAAATTCATGCAACTAAGGATTCTTTATATAAGCTAGGCTTGTTGGTTGTTCAGCAGAATGCAAAATGAATCTCATGTTTTAGCAATCTTAGACAAACTGAGTTCTACATGTTTAATATGGGTCTGCTTCATAATGAGGCATATAGGGATATATATGTATTCAATAGACATTACAATTTTATGGTAAAATGTGAGTCAGTGGCTTAAAATATTAGGGAGTGTCACATATGCATCCAGTCTTTAAGGTTTCCATATACACCTATGAAGGTTTGCATACATACCTATGAAAATATTTTCTGAACAAATTGGCAGCATGGAATACTAAAATTTTGAGATGATACACGAATTTTGGAAAAGCAAGTATCCCTAAAGAGGAAGAGGAATTTCTAGTCTATCACAGGGATGAAAACTATGCAACACTGCTGTAGTAAAAATTTAGATTGGTATTCTGATAACATATGTGTAGAAAGTAGAATTTTGATAAATAAATTAGCATCAGCATAATGGTTAAAGGTTATACTCAGTTTTAAAACTGAATAATATTGTTATTTTATTACATTTAGTTTACCTGCCGAAACACTTAAAGACCTTTGACCTCAAAAAGAATCTGCATTTCCTATTCTGCTCATATTCTGTTCATATATTTTGGATACATAGATGTATAACATACATACAGGATGGTCTACAGTATCAGATTATATATTTAAAGATAAATCTGAATACTTTAGGACATTCAGATCATATTCTTCTGGAGAAAGAGACCTGTTAGCAAAATGCAATATATGAATTTATATGTGCCTATAAATTATGGATGGTAGAATCATAGAACTAAGACCCACTGCATTAATGGTTTTAGCTGAACTTCGCTAAAGGATGTAGTCCCCATTTTTGTATTGGTTACTGTGTGTAAGTAAATATTCTAAAACTAAGTTAGATAGTCTTCTTCAGGGCAGCAAAGTTCTTCTGTAGAGGTTGAGAAGAATCTTATAAAAAGCGTGATCCAGTAAAGTCTGCTACAGCTTCAGAATCGGTCAAAGCCTACATCCATTGTTACATGACATTAAGGACATGCACTATGTTAAGTTCTTTACAATATTTTTGATCCTTAATGTGATTCAAATTGAATCATTATCCTAAGACTCATAGTTCTTGTTTAAAAGATATTTATAATCTTTCATAAGATTATTCACAAATAAACCTACTGCGTTCTGCAGTATTTGTACTTAAGGTAGTACCCATTACAATGACATTTAATTATTGTAGCAATGAATAGTTTTTGTTTCGTTACATTAATGTCTCTTCACTGGAAGCATATTCAAATAGATTCCATTATTTACAGCTAAAGCTATTGTTATTATGGGTTGCCCACAGATCTGAGCTCCGTTGGTGGAAATTGTTAAAAGAGAGAGAAGGCTCAAAAGGTGTTATTCCCTTTTGTGTATTGAGTGTATGCATGAAAAAAGCATATTTTCACATTTTCCTTTAAACTTGCTCCTTCACTGAAGTTATTAATCATCTCTCTTAAGAGGAAGTTATTTTAATGCATTCTTCATGTAGCAGCTAAGAACGTGAAGTTGCCTTGCATTTTTTAAAAATACATTCAGACTGGATGCAGAACCATTCTTAATCTATTCTGTATGATATGGTCAAAGAAGACTATACAAATAAAATACAATTTCTTATATAGTCTGAGAGTTTGCTTCTTCTTGTAAATGCAAAAGTCATAATTCTTTCTCTCTCTTTTGTTTAAATCAATTGGCTAGAAAAATGCATCTCCAAATCCTTTATCAGGCCTAAGGAATACTTGTTGAGCCTGATGTTCCTCAAAGCTTTATTCTGTTATTTACTTAATTAATATTCTGCCTTTCTATGGTGCCATTAGTCACAATTCCCAGAGACTTCCAGAAATTGTTTTTAAATTGCAATATTTAATGTGACAGAAGGAGAAAATGATTAAATGTATGACCATAATCATATCAAGGATTATGCATTTAAATTAAAATCAAATTCAGCTTATGACTTAACCCCACCTGGGACATTGCAGCCCCAGCCATCAATGAAAGGCTACAGATAACCCTAAGTTTGGAAAATGTTGTACACATTCTTGACATTTTGGGGACAACTGACTATATTGAATGCTGTGCTATAAGTGTGCTATATGAAGATTGAATGCAAGCTAAACATTGCCAGTTTACCTAGGTCACCAAACTCAAGGGCATAAGAGTTCAAGGGCATGGAAGTATGACTACAAAAGACCATGATCTGAGACACCCTGCATCTTATTTAAAATATGAGCCAGCAGTGTGCAACAGCTGCCAAAAAAGCCAATGCAATCCTAGGCTGCATTAACCGAAGGATAGAATCAAGATCATGTGTAGTGTTAATACCAATTTATAATGCCTTGATAAGCCCACACTTGGAATACTGCATTCAGTTTTGGTCGCCATGATGTAAAAAAGATGTGGAGACTCTAGAAAGAGTGCAGAGAAGAGCAACAAAGATGATGAGGGGACTGGAGACTAAAACATATGAGAACGGTTGCAGGAACTGGGTATGTCTAGTTTAATAAAAAGAAGGACTAGAAGAGACATGATAACAGTGTTCCAATATCTCAGGGGTTGCCACAAAGAAGAGGGAGTCAAACTATTCTCCAAAGCATCTGAGGGCAGAACAAGAAGCAATGGATGGAAACTAATCAAGGAGAGAAGCAACTTAGAACTAAGGAGAAACTTCCTGACAGTTAGAACAATTAATCAGTGGAGCAACGTGCCTCCAGAAGTTGTGAATGCCCCAACAGTGGAAGTCTTTAAGAAGATGTCGGATAGCCATTTGTCTGAAATGGTATAGGGTTTCTTGTCTAGGCAGGGGTTGGACTAGAAGACCTCCAAGGTCCCTTCCAACTCTGCTATTGTATTGTATTATGGGCAAGTTGGTATAAAGGAATCACTTATAGCAGTGCTTCTCAATTATTTTCTGTCATGCCCCCCCCTAGGAAGAAGAAAACATTCCCCCCCCCCCCGCGCGACTGTAAATAGTATCATTTGTCTTTAAAATTGTTATAAGTACACCTCTGCATAACATAGCACACCGGTCTTTCCTCGTCTCCCACCGTAGTCACATGCTTTCTTTCCTCTTTCCCTCTTACTTGTCTATCCTTCCTTCCACCCTCCCTTCCTCCTTCCCTTCCTTCCTGCCTCCCTTCCAGTTCCCTCCTTCCTCTTTCCCCCTGCCTGCCTGCCTTCTTTCCCTCCTGCTTATCTATGCTTCCTTCCTTCCTTGCACCTCCCTCCCTTCTGCCTGCCTGCCTTCTTTCCTCTTTCCCTATTGTCCTATCCTTCCTTTCTCCCTCCCTCCTTCCCTGCCTCCCTTCCAGTTCCCTCCTTCCTCTTTCCTCCTGCCTGCCTGCCTTCTTTCCCTCCTGCTTATCTATGCTTCCTTCCTTCCTTGCACCTCCCTCCCTTCTGCCTGCCTGCCTTCTTTCCTCTTTCCCTATCCTCCTATCCTTCCTTTCTCCCTCCCTCCTTCCCTGCCTCCCTTCCAGTTCCCTCCTTCCTCTTTCCTCCTGCCTGCCTGCCTTCTTTCCCTCCTGCTTATCTATGCTTCCTTCCTTCCTTGCACCTCCCTCCCTTCTGCCTGCCTGCCTTCTTTCCTCTTTCCCTATCCTCCTATCCTTCCTTTCTCCCTCCCTCCTTCCCTGCCTCCCTTCCAGTTCCCTCCTTCCTCTTTCCTCCTGCCTGCCTGCCTTCTTTCCCTCCTGCTTATCTATGCTTTCTTCCTTCCTTGCACCTCCCTCCCTTCTGCCTGCCTGCCTTCTTTCCTCTTTCCCTATCCTCCTATCCTTCCTTTCTCCCTCCCTCCTTCCCTGCCTCCCTTCCAGTTCCATTCTTCCCTCCTTCCTTCTGCCTCCTTCCTGCCTGCTTGCCTTCTTTCCTCTTTCCCTCCGGCGTGTCTGCTTTTCTTTCCTTCCTTCCACCTCTCTTCTGCCCTTCTTCCCTCCCTCCCTGCCAGCAGCTCCTCCAGCATCCCAGCTGGAAGCAGCAGCACAACAGTTGCCGTTACCAGGGGCGAAGGGGTGGCGGTGGCAAGATTGGGCGACCGCCGCCCCTTTGTCCCTTCCCCAACAGCGGCTGTTGCGGTGGAGCTTCCAGACGGAATGCTGGCGGTGGAGCTGCTGGCGGGGAGGCGAGCTACGCGGTGGCGAAGACGGGCGGTCCCATGCTTCCCTCCCTCCCACCCCCGCCCGAGCAGGCTTCTTGCACAGCTCCAGCCCGCGGCTCCAATGAAAATCCACAGTCCGAAGTGCTGCCACTTCCAGGTGGCATATATTATGCCTCGCCCACGCCTTCGCCGCCGTTGCACCCAGATGGAAAGGGAGCCTTTGCGCCCCCCTTTACGGAGCCTCGCGCCCCCCCAGGGGGGCGCGCCCCACTATTTGAGAACCACTGACTTATAGTAAGTCTCCAAGATTTTAACTGAGCTCCCAAACCAATTGGGAGGCCATAGACTACAGAATTAACATCTCTATGTTGTTGGGTTTTTTTGTATAGTTACTATATTGCAATTTCTGAAAATACGTTAAAAGCATTCCAATAAAGCTTGATCATTCAGTCTGGGTAGGTTCAAAGCATAGTCACATTCTTGATATGCAACATTTCACCTGCTAAACTGACCTAAGAACTAAATTGAGCCTAATATCATCTTGGAAACATGCTGTCTGACACTGAATTCAAAATCATATCTTAATTTCAAATTGAAGTACCATTTAACACAGAGTGCATTGGTACACTAGAATCAATTTTGCTCCCCATCAATAGCTCCCCAAAATATATATATATATTTGTTTTCGTAGATTTTCATGGGTGTAGGTATGCTGGTTTTGTTGTATTCGGGTCTTTTCCCGTGTAAGATTGAGATTGTGTTTGCAACGTTTCGGCAAGATCTCACCTGCCTGAAGCCTGAAGATGGCAGGTGAGATCTTGCCAAAACGTTGCAAACACAAACTCTGGCTTAGATATGTTGATGACACTTTCGTGATTTGGCCACACGGAAAAGAAAAACTGGACAACTTCCTCACACATCTCAACAGCCTACACCCCAAAATACAATTCACCATGGAAATAGAAGCAAACAACCAACTTCCCTTTCTGGACGTCCTAATCTACAAAAAACCCAATGGCTCCCTAGGACACACCATCTACCAGAAAAAAACACACACCAACCACTACTTAAATGCACAATCCCATCACCACCCTGCACAGATCAACTCTGTAGCCAAGACCCTCATCTCCAGAACCAAATGCCTAGCCGACAAAGACCACCTGAAACTGAATTACACAAACTCACAAATGTATTAATCTCCAATGGATTCCAAAGAAAAACAATCACCAACCTAATCCAAAAGGAGACTCCCCCAAAAAACCAAGACACAGAACAGGACAATGGCATCGCCCTCCTCCCTTACATCAAAGGCACCACAGATAAAATCAGCAAAATTCTCCACAAGCACAATATCAGGACAGCCTTCACCACTGACCAAAAAATAGCCAACATCTTAAGAAACCCCAAAGACAAAATCCAGCTAGAAAACCAAGGAGTCTACAAAATACCATGCAAAATCTGCCCAGCAATATACATAGGACAAACAAACAGGAGGATAAATGCACGCATCACAGAACACAAGAACGCAGTAAGAAAAAAAGAAAAAACTTCTTCCCTTTTCCAGCACCTTAAAGCTACAGGACATGAAATCAACTTTGAAGGAGCCAGGTTAATCTCCAAAACAGAACACTCCACAAGAGAATAATCATGGAAGCCATCGAAATAGAGAAACACCCCCACAGCATGAACAAACGTGATGATACCTCCCGCCTACCAAACATCTGGAAACCAGCCCTAGCCAACAAACGAACACCACCCACCACCCAATCCGTTACAATACAAAACAACAATGCACACACAGCCTGCACCAATCAGCACCAATCTACCAATCATGATACAACCACACAACCAATCATTCCACTTAGTGAAACAAAGCCAGCACCCCATCCCCTCCCACCAAGACTTACAGAAAGACGGCAACTCCGTTCCCATTTTAAGCCCACGCTTGAAGATGGCAGGTGAGATCCTGGCAAAACGTTGCAAAGACAATCTCAACCTTACACGGGAAAAGACCCGAATACAACAAAGCCAGCATACCTACACCCGTGAAAATCTACAAAAACAAATATATATATATAGCCATACCCTTACTGGGATTTGAACCTGGGCTGTATTATATCTTATTTAGCTACTAAGCTTAGTGGCTAAGACTTTATTATATCTTATTTAGCCACTAGGCTTAGTGGCTAAGACTTCTGCCTAAGATATAATACAGCCCAGGTTCAAATCCCAGTAAGGGTATGGCTAGCTGTTGAGAGCTAATTAACTCGAAATAGATCTATACTAGTCTCCCTTTATTTATTTATCAGTACAAATACAACACAAATATAAAAAGGCAACATTAAAAATAAAAATATGGTTTTCTGCCTGCATGGTCTTCTGTGATGAGCCGAAGGACAGAAAGAGGGAGTAGTGACCTTCCTCCCATATTTAGGCATACCAGGGGTTGTAACACAAATGCATATATATATATACGTGTCCGTGTGTGTATATGTTTTTGTAGACTCAGCCTGAAGTTGGCGAGTGAGACCTCACTGAAACGTTGCCATGACAATCTCAATCTTACATGGGAAAAGACCAATTCCATTCTAGATGCTGTTTAATATTGCAATTCAACGTATGCAACCAAACAACCAAACTCAGGGAGCACCAAAAACTCCACAAAGTTAAATTAAGATTATTCTGGAACTAAAATGCTTTGTCATACCAAGCACAACCCAAAAATTAATGGGATTAAAGTTAGGTCCAATTTTCAAACCCTTTAAACTTTTTCTGTTCTTCTCCGATTTCTACTCCCATTTCACCTTGCAGTGTAGTTTTACATAATTCAACCCTATCGATATCAATGCTCATGAAGAAAAAGTAAAGGGTGGGGGATATTTGAATTCTTCTAAATAAATCCTTATTTTCTTTAATGGTAGAATTTCTTTCAACTTTGAGATGTCCACAGTTTTTCTTTTAATTTATCCTTTCCATTTTAAAAAAAGTTTTTTTTAATTCTAATTTGATTTCAGCAGTTTTCTGAGAAGGTTTTAGATATCCATATAATACGGTACAATCATCAGAGGTGGGTAGGTGAGAGAAAGAATTTTTAGTTTTTCCTATTTGTTTTGTTGATGAATTGTAGAGGAGCATTAGAGGAGCTTTTGCAGAAAAAACAACACTATCTTTTTGGAGCATCTTTTTTCCAAATTTATTTTTTTTCTCTTTTGATGCTTGCAGCATCCATTTGTAGAATAGCAATTTTTCTAATAGGAAAATAATTGAATATTATATTGTTCTATGACTCACAGAATTATAGAAGTATAATTCAATAAACCTTGGTCAAAAACTAACAGTAAACATTTACATTTATAATATTGATACTTGGACATATAGTCAACATCCAGTCTAGAGTACAAGAAAAAGGGCTGATATAGAAGGGCCAGACAAGCAGCGAATATTGCTAAATCTCAGATAGAAATTGAGTTGTCCAAATGTCAATGGTTAATTTCAAGGAACAGAACAGTTTCTTGCAGTTTGTCATACACATTGTTTTAACATTTGAATAAATCCAGGTATTATTTTAACCCAGAAATTTCTGGGTTCTATGCAAGCAGAGCATGAGTTGTTTAGATTTAGAATTATTTAATTTATTTTCATTTATTTTTGCCACAAAACCAGTATTGCCAAGACTATGCACATTCAATGTTTAAGAAAAAATGTTTTTAAAAGTTAATGCTAAAATAGAAGTTAAGAAATAAAATGTCCATTACCTAGTTCTAGTGAGAACATCCAACACTGAGCAATCAATTTTAGAACATAGCAAACTCTAGAACAACATTTGGCCACCATATATGCTGTACATATGTGAAGGAGAGCCTTGAAAGGGCCAACATGTGAACTTCTCTACCTTTGTTACTTTTGCCTCAATGACTTGAAAGGAACACTATTCCATAACTATGCACCAGTGACAAAATGAAAATGGCACCTGAGTGTGAATGTTTGTTGGAAAAAGATTCTTGTTGTGTGAGAGACAGCAGACAGGAGGTATTTGCAGCTGAGAGGTGAAGGAGCCATCAGGACAAGGTGCAGCTTACCAATGCCAGATGGTGAAGTAGGATTGGGCACACTTTCCACAAAACCAGCAACAGAAGATCTGAAAGGGAAAATGAAGTACACAAATCACTCTGCTCCAAGAAAGATGCTAACTGCCTATAGCCAGCTGGCCAGTGGTAAAACACCTTTCTGTCCCAATATAGCTAAAAGGCTGTGTACAGCCAACTCTTTAGCAGCAGTTTGAAGCCGCAAGTAACATTATTGTCAGCAAACTGCAAGTTGCCTAAATGGTGGCTAAAATTATTACAACTCAAACAAGAATTGTTTATAGAACTCTTTAAATTCAATAACATGTAGGCATAGACATGTAGGTAGAATAGGTTTGATGATAAGCATAATGTGATAAATTCAGAAATATGTTAAGCTTTTAGTGAAGTCAGAACTGTAACACAAAGAGAACAGGAGTGTGTTTATTGGTGGTGTTAGATTGGGCAAAGGAAAGGCACACTCAGGCTAAAGGCAACAACAGCTCTTTATTGTAACAGAACAACTATGTACTATCCAGCGAAGGTGCAGTCTGACAGCAGCCCTTTTATAGGGAGCTGTCAGACCCTTTGACCAATGAGATTGAATCTCTGTTCCCGCTGGAACAGAGGACCTTGGTGGAAACCATTATAACAGTTGCTAATATCTAACAGGTGGCCTAGAGAACCCCCACATCCTTTTCATCTGTATGTTAATAGATAAAATACAAAGTCGTTGGTGTGCCCAAGGTTTCAGCTAGAATAGAGACAAATACTAAATAAAAGCTACTAAACTGTCAGGAAAATAGCCTACTAGGAAGAGACTTACTTTCAAGGATACCTTTTCAAAGGTCTAAAATTATTCATTTCTCTGTTTTCTTGAAGGCCTAAATGTTCTTGTAGACTCACTAGATGTGTCCTTGTTTCAAATTCCAGAATTTGCAGAGGAGAGGGACAGAAATAAATCTTAAGAACCTGCAGATTTTTATAACCAGCAAAATGTGGTTATTTTTCATAGGAAAGACTAATACAAATTTAAAAAAGCGGAGGCAAGAAAATGAGACAATTCTCTCTCAGTGATCTTTGCCATAAATATGCTTCTTTTGTTCTTCATTGGCCAATTATGTGTTCTTTCCATAGTAACTGAAAAATGAAAGCAGCTCATAAAGGATTATTTAATTACAGAGAGCCTTATTACTTCTTTATTAAACTCAACCTGTCACAGTACTGCAATGTGTACGGCTACAAAGAGCTTTACATTCTCACTTCATCTCTTCTCAATTTTTCCACAAGATTTCCCCCTCATATTGCTACTTTCCAGATACGTTGGAACTATAATTCTAGCAATTTCCAGTGGATGTTTAGAGGCCACCAATTTGGAGGAAAACACATTCAGGACAAAGAAATTAAATTTGAGCTTTGACCTTTAAAACTTCTTTTAACAAGCAAAGAAAGGTCTGAAATGTTTAGTCTGCCAGAAACGGGACAGAGAGGGAATCTGATGTAGTAGCAAACTGCAAATTCTAGGCTCACTTTAGGCTCAAAACCAGCTAGATGACCTTAGCCCTAAAAAGAAGCAATGGCAAATTACAGGCAGTTCTCGATTTTTGATCTTACCAACCATTTGAAGTCACAATAGAACCCCCCTCCAAAAAAGCTACTTGTGACACGGTTTTGAAGTTCTGAAATCATGCCCCTCCCAAAATCGAACACATATTTTGAGCAATCAACAACTTGCCCACATTTATATCTGTTTGCAATGCCCTCACTATCTCGTGACTGCAATTTACAACTTACTGGAAACTGATATTTACTTCTGGTTTTTGGCAAAAAACAACAACAACCCATTGTGAACAATGTGTTTGCTTAATAACTGCAGTGTTTTCCTAATGATCCAACAAAGAAAGTCATAAAATTTGGTCCATTCCAGTCTACCATTATTTTTCTATTTTCCTTACTTACCACTATAGCCTCTAGCCCTGGGATTCCTTGGTGATCTTCCATGCAAGTAGTAACAACTTCCTGCTTAGCTGCAGAGTCCAGCTTATGCATCCATATTTGAAAACATGCTGTATCTATGAATAAACTACAGCATTATAGCACACCACCTTTATTGCAGTTCTAGATGCTGCAGAATCTTTCTGGCTCACACAAAAGCAGGGGGGCAGGGAGGGAGATCCATACTGAATTCTTTAATGCATAGCATAGAAATTCTGTATTTCTTCTGAATCATCTTCCAAGGATATACATACTAGTACTCAGTGACGTGCGGTGAGGTTTATGGCTGGTGAGGCACTGACACAGTGGTGGGTTTTAAATATTTTTAGACTTGTGGACTTCAACTCCCAGAATTCCACAGGCAGGCATGCTCAGTTCCGATTTAAAATGACAGCATTTGTTTCTCTCTCCCTTCCTTCCCCCCTCTCAAACACACACACACACACACACACACACACACATTGGATTGGACTAACTCTCCTACCCCCTTCCCTCTCTCACTCACTCTCAAACAAACACACACACACACACAAAAGTTGGATTGGATATTTTTTCCAGTGGCTTGGAAGCAGCTCCTCTGCCATCCCCCCCATTCCCCTGTTGCCTTCCCCAAACACCTCCACCATTGCAAATGCAGCCTGCTGTCTAAGTAAGAAATGCCTGGAATGCAATAAAGCCCACCCACTCACCTCCTGCTGGCAGGCTGAGAGGAGAGGCAAAGAAGCCGGAGGGGAGCCGATCCGAGCCTTCCAAAAGAAAGAGGCTGGGGGAAAGTGTGTGTGCTACAGCATGGCTCTTTGCGTGGCTTCCGTGGATGACTCTGCTTAACTGTTAAAAAAAGCTTCTAAAAAGCGCCCTCTACTATGAGGCAGGAGAACTGCTGCCTCAACTATGTTAAGAATTTTTAGGCTTTTAAACCTTGCTTAACTCTGCTCGAGTGATCATAAAACGCCTAAAGTCAGACTAGAGGAGACATGCAGTTCTCCTGCCTCATAGTAGAGGGCACTTTTTTAGAGGCTTTTTTTAACAGTTAAGCAGAGTCATCCACAGTGAGGCAGCAACTAGCTCAGCTTTTTCCTTTTACATTTTTTTTTCTTTTCATGATGAGAGCGGTGAGGCTATGCCTCACTTGCCTCACCTGACTGCACATCACTGCTAGTGCTCAACTGTTCAGTGAACGATTTTTGATTAGTACACATGCATCCCCTGAGGGAAAAATAATTTACCAACCTCTGGCTTTATGTTAAACAGTAATGTTTTATCACTACATTGTTCTCATGTTCCTTAGATTGCTTAATGCTTTCCATGATGCCTTCAACTAATTATTTTTATTTATTTATTTAGATTTATGTGGCCATCCACTCGCTCTCAGTGACTCTGGGTGACTTGCAAACAATCAAAATCCAATATAAAACAATACCTACACACCCCTGGTGACAACCCAGAATAAAGAGATGGGTTCCATGCCATTTTGGGCTCCTTAGGCCCGTTGGCAGAATCAGGTCTTCAGGGCCTTATGAAAGAGCGGGGACCAGTCTGGAGAGATTTTGCAGGATGATATTCCAAAGGAGGAAACCACCAAAGACAAGGCCTTTCTTCTGGGTTTCACCAGATATACCTTCTTAGAATCAACAATATTTCTTGCCTCCCTGCTCTAATGGGTCAGGTAGATGTAACTGGGAAGAGATGGTTCCGTAGATAACACATCCCAAGCCATGAAGGCTTTTAAAGATGGCAACCAACACCTTGAATTGTACCTGGAAGCAAATTAACAGTTAAAGCAGCTCCCACAGGAGAGATGGAACATGTGCACACATGGGTCTGTACAAAAACGTGCAGGCTACTGCATTTTGAACTAATTTGAACTTCTGGGTGCTTTTCAAGGGCAGCTCCATGAAGAGTGCATTGCAATAGTCAAGATGGGAGGTAACTAGATATGAGTGACTGTGAGCAGGGATTGTTGGTCCAGGAAAGTGTGTAACCGGCGCACACCCCTCAGTTGCACAAAGGGCCTCCTGGTCATGACTGCCATCTGCACCAAGAGGAGTCATGGATCCAGAGGACCCCCAGATTATGCCTTGGGTCTGTTTGTGGCAGTGCCATCATTTCCAAGATGGCAATTCTTCATGGACTAAAGAACCCCAAACCCAGAGCCACTCAGTTTTAAAACCTAGATTATCTACTTTAGTTTATGCACCCTTATATGTGGAAATCCTCATATTAAGATCTAGATATAGTAAGCAATTTCCATTTTGTTTAGTGTTAATGGGAAAACAAGCATTTTGAAATGTTATATATTTAATTTTCTTCCTCTACTTCATTCCAAAATAACAATTTCTCTAGTTAAATTGTCCTTCCAAGGGTAAGTCAGCGGACAGAACCCTTAAGAATGCAGTGGTGCTTAATGTTGGAATCACCTTTTTCAAAAAAGCAGAATTCAAAAGTCACAAAACAAAAGAACTGAGATTTGTATCTCAGTCCTCCATCCCAAGATATGTTATAAGATGATCCAGATTTATTTTTGCATGACAGACTTTAACAAAATATTTTCCATTTGCTGTAGTTAAGCATAATCTTTATTGTAATTGTACTTAAATACAGCTAAATTGGTTAAATTGGTTAAATAAATTCTGAAAAGCCTAAATGAGGCTGGAGTTTGTCTTTTTGAAAACAAAGTTTGGCACCATAGGATTGTTGTTCTATTATTCCACACAAATCTTTGAATTAGTTCTTCTTTTTTCTCCTTTGGCAGTGATTTTTCAAAATATGGAAGTTTATGGATTTTTTTTTTTTTGAAATAGTTCTATAATCATTTTTGCAAAATCTTGTAATTACCTCCTAGTATAGTTATTTAACTATACTTAAAAGTTCCTTCTGCTCTATGATCTCCACATTTGCGTATGTGTTTCTATAAATTTATATTTGTTTCCCTGTACAATTATGCAATCAAACCTAGTGCTGTGGACCCAGCTTGAGCTCAGAATGCAGGGATTATATCAAATGAGATCAAAAGTTAGTGAGAGCTGCATTAAAATATTTCTAGCTGGGACAATCACAGAATATTTGTATTCACAAAACAAATATTGCCAGTCTAACAAGCCTCCTTACTATGTATTTGCCCTCCAAAAGCTGCCCCTGTCAAAATAATAGCAGGCTTTACTATCATGTCTAAAACTGGCCAAAGAAAGGGCTGATTGTGAATTAGAGCTAGTGGTTAGCAAAATCTAATGAAGAGGCTTGGATATGTTTTTCATTCCAATGTCTGACTCAAATATTTCTGTGCCATCAAGCTGATCCAATGCTGCAAGAACCATAGTTGATGGGTGGCTATACAAAGAGATGGTTAATTTAAGACTAGAACTGATATTTCAATTCCTAACACATTTCAGAAAGGAACATGGCACTTTAGTCTATCAGATTGAGTGAAGGGACTCCTTTGTCTATCAATAGTTTCACTGAAACAAATTGCTTCATAATGTATCAGCACATTTTATTTATTTATTTATTCAATCCCCATAGCTATCCACTTCAAACAAGACTTTGGATGGTGAACAAAACAATGACAATATACTGTAATACAAAAGTAAACAAATATGGCAGTTGAGAAAAAATGTTATTATGACTGTCAATATAGCTAGGAAACAGGGCCCTTCACAAACTCAGAGCCCCATGTCTGGGCACAAAGCAAAGTCTTCAATGCCTTAGAAAAGGTTCACAGTCCTCCTCAACTCTAAAGGGACAATGTTGCAGAAGGCAGGGCTTATGGCAGAGAAGGCAGGCTTCCTAGTCTCAGCAGCCAACATTCTTTGGCAGGCCCAGCCTCCAAGACCAAATTGGACAAGTAGAAACCACTGGGAAAAGACCCTCAGGTGAACCAGTCCCAAACCATTTGTTGTTTTATGGGTTTCAATGAACTGAATCCAATGTATCCATTTTATTTTTCTCGTTCAGTCAGTCAGTCAGTCTGTCTGTCTGTCTGTCTGTCTGTCTGTCTGTCTGTCTGTCTGTCTGTCTGTCTATCTATCTATCTATCTATCTATCTATCTATCTATCTATCTATCTATCTATCTATCTATCTATCTATCAGGTTTGTTTGCTGCCCATCTCAGCTAGAGGCAATTCTGGGCAGCTTACAAACTTTAAAAACAATAAAAAATTAAACAATTCGCCATCAGTCAATTGCAAAAGGCAACTTAACTTGGAACAGCTTACATCCTGCAACAATATCTGAACCATCATCAAACATCCACATCTTCCTATCACAGGTCCTTGGGAAAGACTCAACAAGTGGACAAAAATGCCATAATAATAATTTACAAGTAAAAAGATGGTGTGCAAGAGAACAGGATATGCATGGGGCTTATCTTGTCTTAATCCATTTCCTTATTGTTATGCAGTTTTCATGGTATGTACACAACACATTTGTGCATATAAATTGCATGTGTTTATGTGCATGTGCACAAACATTTGTGTGTATATATATCTCCTTTACTTTGTGCTACTTATTTGTGAAAGCATTAATGGGCAGGTATGAAGAAATCATGATCCACTGACCGATAACTAAAACAGTGCAACTTTTTGCTTCTTTGATATAATAATCCAGCCACCAATCTAGACAAGCTTAGCTTGTCTTGAAAAGTTAAGCAGGATGAGATTTGGTTAACACTGGACAGAATGCAATTAGAATTGTAGCTAGAGGGGAAAGTCATGAAACATTCCAGGATACAGCATTGCAAACCACTTAAATATTGCTGTTAAGACAACCCCATGGATATGTCCAAGAATTCACCCAAATTCAAGCCCAATTTAGGGGCAAAGTCTTTGCCAATTTGGTAATCATAGGTGTTCAGCGACATAGACTTAGGTTATCTGAGGACACCAAATAAAAAGTCTTGTGGCTGCATACTATTTGTGACTGAAGGTTCTGTACCCTGGATTACACAAAACAGAAGGTAAACAACAAAATGTAAGACTTTCATTATCTAATGAATTGCAATTGTTTGATTCTATCTGGACAATCTTGTCAGTTGTTTAATAGCTCACCTACGTGTCAACCTGAACTAGATAAAGAAGAAATGAATTTGATTTTAAGAACTGCTTGGGCTTCTAACTGATACCGCTAGAAAATTAGCTCTTATCTGGAGTTAGGCAGTGAAATAATAAGATGCGATAACTGACTGTCTAGATATAAAATCAGCTTCATGTCTGCACATCCTGCTCAAGTCAAGAAAAAAAAACCAGTGCCATTTGGTTCATCAGGATTTATGGCACACGAGTTTCTTGCTTGATGGAAATTCTGTTTGTCTCTATACACAAAGGAGACAGATGTGCCACATTAATAAGTGATCTGTGGTGCTGTTAACATCAGTTTGCCTAGAAACAGTTAGCCGCTGCATACTAATACCACCAAAAGAAAAGATACATATGTTTGGATAGCCTTCTGAAACAGCTGCATTGCCACCTGTCTCAGTTTGATGAGGACGTTTTCTACACTTTATGGCTGTCACCTCAAATCTTGCATCAGATAGCTGTAGGGTTGAAACAATGGCATTTCTCATTTTTATTATCAGCAATGCCCATGGAATGAAAGCACAAAGACATTGCCCTAAAATGCTTTCTTTTGTTTGTGTATTTCATCTCTATGAACATCATAATTTTTGTTTTTGCACTTAACATTTTGCAATATTCTGGCCAGACATTTACAGACAATTCTGTAAACCTATAAAGAGATTTTTGATTCCTTATGAGCCATAAACCACTTGTGGAGGGCCTAGTTCCTCTGTTTGTTGTTACACTTTTTTCTATTTATTTGAAGTCTTACAACTGCATGTGACTCTTGGCTCCTCTTTGCAGCTCTTCAGTCTCCTTCCAACCATGTCACTCAAGTTTAGTAGCACAAGATCTGAAAACTAATGCTATTTGGGACAAGAAACATACTCACAGGTATATTATAAAATATTAAATATGTTTCCCATTAAAAATATCCTAAAGGTGAAAATCTGAGGTCCACAAAAACAAAAATTAGTCTTTCCTACATATGAGGCGCGGTGGCTCAGTGGCTAAGACGCTGAGCTTGTTGATCAGAAAGGTCAGCAGTTCGGCGGTTCGAATCTGTAGCGCCACATAATGGAGTGATAGCGCCTCCCCTTACTTGTCCCAGCTTCTGCCAACCTAGCAGTTCGAAAGCATGTAAAAATGCAAGTAGAAAAATAGGTAACAGTGCTCCATGCGTCTTTGGCATTTAGTCATGCTGGCCACTTGAACACAGAGACATCTTCGGACAGCACTGACTCTTTGGCTTTGAAACCGAGATGAGCACTGCCCCCTAGAGTCGGGAACACTAGAACATATGTGCAAGGGGAACCTTTATCTTTACATATGAGTTGTGGCCCTACCTATTTTGTTTTAGCAATTGGTACACCATACATCTCACTATACCCAAGTTAAATGTAGATTCTGGGCACCAAATGGTTGTCTATATTTGGTTTTAAGAGCACCTTCTGTCACTCTAAACCCTAAAATCCCCATCAGCTTTGACCATTTCATCAGCCAGTAAGGCTGGCTAGGGTACTCTGCGAGTTGAAGTCCATAAATCTTAAAACTTGCCTAGATTGGGGAACTAAAGCTAGAGCATTTGGTTCATAATGATTCAATACATTATGCATATCTAGAAAATGGATTAACATGATGTGAGAATGTTGTGTAGTACCCTGCCAATGTGCCCTAATACAAACTAAAAGTTTTGAACTTCTAATGTTGGGGAATGGCATGCAGCGTTTGAGTTTCTGCATTTCTCCTGACCTCTTGTCCTGACTCTCTCAACCTGAAGGCATTCAGATCGGTCGGACTGCAAATTCCCCTCTAACCTAGCTCAAAAAGATAATTTCGGGGTAGTTTCACATGGAAACAAGATGCTTTAATCTTACCATTCTGCTGAAAGATCAACAAAAGAAAAAAAATAAGATACAAAATAATGCTACAAAACTTGAAAAATGCTTCAAACAACACACTATCACAATTCTTTGGGGATGCATGAGAAGTAAAAGTAAAGTATTTCCAAGTCCACCCTATTAGTAGGAGGAATCATCTCATGGAATAAAGCTGGTAATTTTACTAAATCTTGTTTTTAACAGATTTAGTAACAGTATATTTTTGATCCAAATGTTGTTGTTGATCACTCTTTTCTAAGATCATTTATCTGCATCTATTATTGTTGACTGTGTGAATATAGTTGATAGGACCAGAAGACGATCTTCACATTAACCTATAGCAGCTCTATTGTCAGCCATGTTGATCAGGACTTATTAGGAACAATGGTTCCTAACAAGCTCATCTAGAGGGTAGAAAATTGAAGAATACTGATACAGCATTTGCACAATCTCTTTCAATTATAACACATGTGATATAAACTTTTAAGCTGATCTTTCTATCTGATGCAGGAACAAAGATAACCTTGCCTTCATGCTTCAGTGCACTGTCTATAACTGTCTGAAAATTGAGAACTGCACAAACAATGCTACTGATCTCATGTCAGAGAATGGAATGAAATACAGATAATTAGTCTAGCCTTTCCAACTATTTTGAATGTAGCCATCATCAAAGGAAAAATAAGGCAAGAAGTAGTGAAGGGAAAAGGCAGAAAAGAGACCTAGCAGCAGCAAAAGAATAAACTCAGCAATGATCGGGTCTTGTATTAGTTCTATTGTTGCATTACTCCACTGGATTGACAATTGGATTACTTCTTCTTACCACTGGTCTGTCAAACATTACCATCATAGAAACATGCTAGTTCAAGTAAGAATGAGTTGACTAAAGATGTAAAAGATGGTGATCTGCTGTGACATGATCAGCATCACTGAACAAACTCAGCTAGGATTGGTCTTTTTTTTAGTCAAAAACAAACATATTGTGATCAAAGGTGGATTGTGCATCCGAATCCACTCTAAATTCATATCTGGAGGTTGCTTAACCCATCCCCTGTGTCAAGGAATACCACAGTCTGAGCCACTTACTGATTACTGCGTAAGTACAATTAGGTGCAACTTTTTCATTCCTTTAGAGCAGTGTTTCTCAACCTTGGCAACTTTAAGATGTATGGACTTCAGCTTCCATACTTCCCCAGCTAGCATGGAAAATGAACTTACAAGAGATGAAATCCACACAGTTGTCAAGGTTGAAAAACACTGCTTTTCACTGATAATTCAGTGTAACTAGCGGTAGGGCACAAGCATAATGGCCAGGCATTTATGGATTGTAAATTATGAGCTGCAACTGATTGGTACAGAGGAAGTATTTTCATTTTTCCCTGATACTCTGTACCTGAATCGTTATTCCACAGTTTTCTCAAAAATGCCTTTATTATGCTAATGACATTGCAGTTCCTACTGCACCGTGGCTTCATCTAGATTTTTAGCAGGACAGATTATCCATCCGTCTGTCTGTCTGTCTGTCTGTCTGTCTGTCTGTCTATCATCAATCTATCTATCAATCATCTATCTATCTGTCTATCTATCATCTATCTATCATCTATCTATCTATCTATCTATCTATCTATCTATCTATCTATCTATCTATCTATCTATCTATCTATCATCGTATCTATCAAGATATTTTATGTTGCTTTAGAGACTCGGAAGTATTTAAACAGCACATAGCAGCATTTCTTAGCTATATTTATAAATGTAATGGTATTGCTACTACATTTTTTTGCATTTGTCCAAGCACTTTACATTTTAGTTATTCTTTCAGTATGTAGATTAGACCATTGGTACAGTGGGAGGACTTTAACGTTAATATTGAATGTAAATGTTGTTGATCAGTGACCAAAATAAATGATGATGATGCTCCAGTTAGCAAGTGCAAAATATTAACATTGCAATGATTATAAAAAACAAACTTAACTAGTAGAACATCCTAGTAATTCATTCATCATAGAAGATCATATTATATCCAGAATACATAACACCATATATCATTACAATTTACCTTCATATATTCTGGGTAGCACTAATTACTCATGTCATCTATATATTGAAAAAGCCACATTTTCCAGGTTTTTTTTAAATATTAGAAATGAAGGTGTGGACATTATTCCTGACATGAAAGCAAATATTCTGATAAGAATTGATATCTTATTCTCTAACTCAGTTTTTTAAAAATCCTCTAAATTTGAATACGAAATCTAAACTAGACTCTAATTTTAATTTTTGAGAAAGGTTCATATTTTATAATGAAATATGACCATCATTCAGAGTTTAATGTAAAGCCTACCTACGTACATAACTGAGATACCTATGTGTAGGCAACTCTGTATATTCCCTTCCCTTTGTTTAATTATTTTTTTTTGTTAATTAATTCTGTCTCTTTCTGTCTGTCTCTCTGTCTCCCCCCGCCCCTGTATGTCAAAATATAGTAGTATAGTTGAAAAATTATTTTTTAACCATGAACCTTAAATCCTTGCAATAGAGAATGACCTATCTATCATGGTACCTATCAAGACATTTTATGTTCCTTTAGAGACTTGGAAGTATCTAAACAGCACATAGCAGCATTTCTTAGCTATATTTATAAACGTAATGGTATTGCTATTACATTTTTTTTTTTGCATTTGTCCAAGCACTTTTCATTTTAGTTATTCTTTACATTTTAGTTATTCTTTTAGATTAGACCATTGGTACAGTGGGACCTCCCCATGGAGATTGGTCTTACTTCCCCTCCCCTTTAAACCAGGGTTTTAAAAGCTTATTTGAAAATTTTCTTTGTACTGGGTTCAAGCTGACATTGTGTGTCTTCCAGTAATTGGTGGGTAAATGTTTAAAACATCATTATTTAGCATAGCTTTCTCTGTTGTGTTTTATATTTAGATTTCATAACCTCACTTCTTACTCACTGTTGGACTGGTCCCAAACTATCATTATTTCTGTTCACTTGTTGGCGTTTCCAGTGAAATTTCCAGGAACGCAACTAAGTTTTGTTGATAGCTATCATTTAAAATACCCTGAGTCTGAGTCTTATCTGGTAATGAAGACTGAGGGTTTTACTTCCTTCTTTCCTTTCTCCCTCCCTCTCTCCCTCCCTCCCTCCCTCCCTCCCTCCCTTCCTTCCCTAAGAAATCACATGACTGCAACTTTGTTTGCCATCTTCAGCTTTCTTTTGCTTCATCGATCTGCAAGGCTATAAGTACTGGTACTGTTTGCTTATTTTTTCATCATCTTCATAATTGTGAAATGTCACTGTTCGACACGGTTGTTAAGCAAAAACTACCTTTAAGTGTAACTACTAAATGAAAGAATAGAAATCTACAGTATATTAGCTATCTTTGAAAAACCACTAAGTATGTAAAATTCAAATAAAGTCACTTTTGGAGTTTTTTTAATTGATGAAATAGACAGGTGATGATTTGGCTGTTAATAATCACTGCATGAATGCAATCTAATGCATATTAATTGCTTCTTTGATTTTCACCCTAGCTCTTTTTGGTATTGGAGAAATACATTCTTTTAACTAAATATTTTCCCCTCTCTATCTTATTCCAGTACTTTTAGCTTTATTTTTCTTTCAATATAATAAACTGGCAAGCACTGCTGAAAATTAATCTGTTGCTTTCGTTATTTGTAATATGATACTTGATTTTCCTTTCACTTTCCTTTCACTTCGCTTTCTGATGCAAGCATTTTGTTTTTATTTTGTTCACTCCAAGAGCCCACCTATAGTCCTTATCTGACCTTTAAATACTGCCTTCATTTAATATAGTTTCATTGCTACAGCTTGCACAATGCCTATTGAAGAAATAAAGGACAGCCCTTATGCGAATCACCAACATGGAGCTGATTCAGAGCTTCTCTTAATTTGTAAATAGTAGCAGTATGCGAGTTGTTTAAATGGCATTTATGCCCTATTTCATGGCAGTGATTCATGATTTCCATGTGCAATTATTGCTAGTCTTAGAAGATGACACACTGCAAGCAGTCTGAACCAGGAACTTTTATACTCTCTCCAAGCTGAATAGAGACTGATATTGTCAATTTCCCTACTGAATTAAATTGAAATGAAAATAGACAGTATTGGCCACACAGTTCAGTGATGCCAGCTTTACAAGTGAAGGTATACTGTTAGAACAATTTATTTCATCTGTGAATGAACAGCAGCGGATGGAGTGAGGTGCGCAAGAAACTTCCATGTTATAGCTTTGTGAGATTTGCCAGAACAGACGTTGTGGAGGCAGGAATCACAGCACTCAATGTCTTTCACTAAAAGAAGTTATATGTTTCTGAAAGTTGCATTAAAAAGGGGAGAATCATTTTTAAAAAAACATGCATTTCAAATTCTTTCTTAATCTGTTTAACTTCCTGGAAGCCTGAGTTAACTTTCCATTAAAACCCTTGGAAATTCAGAAAATGTCTGATGTTTTTGGTTTTTGACAGTTATAGTGGATTCCTTATTATTTTCTGAAAATAATGCAAAAGAAACTCAAAAGAGTAGTATTAACTGGCTAATGAAAGAATCTACTACATGTTGAGTTCTTTCCCATTGCCATGTTAACATGCACTGTTCCTGGCCACAAGTTAGCAATATTGACAACAACAACAAAAATAGCTGCCCTTATATCCAAGTGCTAATATTTTTCAATAATAAGGCCAGTAAATAGCATTGTCTTTCAAGGTTTCATGTTGGACAATTTAAGAAAAAAGGTTGGATTACCCTCTCACTAAGCATCATCTGCTAGTGTGAAAACAATCATATATTGTCTCTTGAATCTGTGTTGGGGAGGGGTTGTCTGGAATGGAGAAATTAGCTATATATCAGATTGCACTAGTGTTAGAACCCTGGATCTGTTCTTTTAAATATAAAATGAGGAACAGTAACTAGTTTCAGATCAAACAAAAGAGAATACTCCGGTGTCATCCTACATTTCTTCATCATTTGTTTGACCTATCAGGTGAGCAGTTTTTAAGCCAGAGGTATAGCATTATTCCTAAAGAGTGCTCAACTCACGTTTAGGAATAGGCTAACTGAGAAGTCATAGGTATAGTGAAGAAACTGCAAGAAACATTAAGCAGCTGAGAGAATTTCTTTGCTTGAACATGTACAGTATAGGATAAGAACCAAAGAATACTAGCCATGTTGTAATATACAGGTCTGATGCTTTTTCAAAAGACTTCTGACTCATGCATAAAAACAGGTCACATGCCCTTTCAAAGAGTATAAAGGAGATGTGTAACGACTGACTGGCAGTTCCAAAGCACAGGTCAAACATTGAATTGGCAGTGACCTTTATGAAAACATTGTGTCCCATTTCTTCAGAAATATGAATCAAAGTTGCTGTGGAATGAAATGTCCAATAACCAGAGGGGAGAAACAACTGCCCATAATAATGAAAGTCATTTACAGAAGTTGGACAGATCTCAGGCCTTGATTGCTGGCATGAAGTGTCATAGGTTTGGCCACAGTCAAAATGGTGTTGGGACATAAGAGATAACACTATTTTAAAACTCAATAGCTAAATTTGAAGGCAATCTCCTCTGAGAGCTAGCACTGCACTTTGTTAGCAGGGTATTCTCATGCTATGGTTTGAGAGATAGGAAGATGAATCTATAATTCAATACAATGAATTGGTCAATACATCCCACTATGTAATAACACAGATGGGTTAGTAATGTTAAGAACTGTGGACAGCTAGGCTCAATCCCTGTGGTCCACATAGGCAATGTGATAGCTTTTTGTGATATCATCAATTGCTTGAAATATCAGATGCTGCTGCTCATCTAAAGAACACTGAACAAATATCCTAAAATAATCTCAGTTTTGTATATAAAGCCAGAAGTCTTCACAAAGTGAAACCAGAGTCTTGGACTTTAAGAGAGCTAATTTCAATAAATTTAGAGAGAGCTTGGGAAAAAATCCATGGATGAGAATCCTCAAGGGGAAAACAACTCAAGAAGCTTGGGAAATTTTGAAAATGAGATTACAAAAGCTGAGTCTAGCACAATACCAATAAAGAAGAAGAATAACAGCTCCCAAAAGAAACCAGCATGGCTGCATAAAGAACTTTCGGACAAATTGAAAGACAAAAAGGATAAGTACAAAAAGTGGAAAGGGGGGGACATAACTAAGGCAGAATATCAGCAAGTAGCCCGAGCATGTATAGATGAAGTGAGGAAAGCTAAGGCTCACAATGAAGAAAGGCTTGCCACAAAAGTAAAAAATAACAAAAAAAGCTTCTTCCAACATGTTAAAAACAAGAAAAGAGTTAAGGAAACAATTGGTCCATTGCTGGGAGAAAGTGGCAAGAAGGTGACAAGCAACAGGGAGAAAGCAGAACTATTTAACTTATGTTTTGTATCTGTCTTTACACATAGGGATAAAACAGTGCAACCTATCAAAAACAGCACCACAAAAATCAGATTAGGAACACAAGTTGAAATAGGGAAGAAAATGATAAGTGAGCATCTGTCTACCCTAGATGAGTTCAAATCACCAGGACCGGATGGATTACACCCCAGGGTTCTGAAGGAACTGGCAGACGAGATCTCAGAACCACTGAACTATATCTTTCAGAGATCCTGGAGCACCAGGGAACTACCAGAGGACTGGAAAAGAGCTGATGTGGTTCCCATCTTCAAAAAAGGGAAAAAAACAGATCCAGGAAACTACAGACCTATCAGCCTGATCTCAATACCAGGAAAGATTCTGGAAAAGATAATCAAGCAACGAATTAGCGAACACCTAGAAGCAAACAAAGTAATAGCCAAAAGCCAACATAGGTTTGTCAAAAACAAATCATGCCAGACTAATCTTATTGAATTCTTTGACAAAGTGACAAAATTAACAGACCAGAGGAAAGCCGTCAATATAGTTTACTTGGACTTCAGTAAGGCATTTGATAAGGTAGACCATAACCTACTACTAGATAAAGTAGAAGAAAGGGTTGGACAGCATCAATGATTTGGATGAGGGAATAAATGGGGAACTCATCAAATTTGCAGATGACACCAAGCTGGCAGGAATAGCAACACTCCAGAAGATAGGCTAAAGATACAGAAGGATCTTGACAAACTTGAACATTGGGCACTATCTAACAAAATGAAATTCAATGGTGAAAAGAGTAAGGTTCTACATTTAGGCAACAAAAATGGAATGCACAGGTACAGTATAGGTGGTACCTTGCTCAACAGTAGTAATTGTGAAAGGGATCTTGGAGTCCTAGTGGACAACCATTTAAATATGAGCCAGCAGTGTCCAGCAGCTGCCAAAAAACCCAACACAGTTCTAGGCTGCATCAACAGAGGGATAGAATCAAGATCACGTGAAGTGTTAATACCACTTTATAATGCTTTGGTAAGGCCACACTTGGAATACTGCATTCAATTTTGGTCACCACGATGTAGAAAAAATGTGGAGACTCTCGAGAGAGTGCAGAGAAGAGCAACAAAGATGATTAGGGGACTGGAGACTAAAACATATGAAGAACGGTTGCAGGAACTGGGTATGTCTAGTTTAATAGAAAGAAGGACTAGGGGAGATATGATAGCAGTGTTCCAATATCTCAGGGGTTGCCACAAAGAAGAGGGAGTCAAACTATTTTCCAAGGCACCTGAGGGTAGAACAAGAAGCAATGGGTGGAAACTAATCAAGGAGAGAAGCAATTTGGAACTGAGGAGAAATTTCCTGACAGTGAGAACAATTAATCAGTGGAACAGCTTGCCTCCAGAAGTTGTGAATGCCCCAACACTGGAAGTCTTTAAGAAGATGTTGGATAGCCATTTGTCTGCAATGGTATAGGGTTTCCTGCCTAGGCAAGGGGTTGGACTAGAAGACCTCCAAGGTCCCTTCCAACTCTGGTATTGTATTGTAAGTCCAAACAATATTACATTTAGATTGGAACAATCAATAGAGAAATTCTAACCCTCGGAAATATATGTACTCAGATGAAAGTTTTGTTTCCAGCTTTATTGACCAGGAATTCAGTAGAATCAATATATATTTTGATAGCTGCCAAACTGAGTCTTTTTGGTTCAGTGCCTTGATGACAGCTTGCTGCCAAGTAAGATGAGCTTTCAGGATTGGTAGAAAACAAGGATGGTGAAATCTGATTTTGCTTTTCATTACTTTGTCAAACATTTGCTCATTTAGGTATGATTTACTGTGATTAATATTTCTATTACAAAACTGGTGCTTAAGTACAAACCCAGATGCAATTTTTCTCCCAACCTATTCTTCATTTCATTTATTTGTCATTCCAGAAGATCTGACATTACGAATCATTCAGAATGAAAATTTTTGTCACTTGTAACTTAATGTTGTTCTCTTACCATTTTCTAAATGTGGCTCTGTGGTGCAGGGTTATGAAACTCAGAAGTGCCTCAATAGTTAGCAATCTAAAATATGATTTAAAGAAGGGATTATGATTAAATAGATGTTGAGGAACTGCTACTGCACTTATAATTTCTGAAATAACAGATTGCATTATTATTTTTTGAAACAATAATGGTTTTTAAACTTTCTACCTCTTATTAATTTAAACTGAAGCCTACCATGGGAGATTTATCAGGTAGCACAGACAGGATTTTTAAATACCTTCTTATCCAGGCCCTAGCAAGGCTGCTGATATTGGAAGACTCTGCAGAAACATATTAAGTCCTTAAGCAGTATTTGCAGATTTGGTTATATCTGGTGAAATCTAATTTTTAGCTCCTTAGAAGAGCAATAATCTGAAGTCTGTAGACTTAAGCATTAAGTCTTAGAGCATTCCAGTCTCAGCAAAGCCAGTTTGAATATTTTAAACTTGAAGAACATGCTTTGTATTCCACAGCATTGTTCTGTGGGATACAAGTGATGGTATTCCATAAGCTTTGTTAAGAGCATATCTCAGACTATAGGGCTATTTTTGTTGGAGGTCCAAGTTCAATAAAATAAACTCTTCAAAACTTCAAGACTTCTTGACCAAGACAGGCATATAAGATGTAGATTGACAGTTAAGGATTTACTCTCTTCCTCTTTCTGCTTATCACTTTGCCTTCTATTTTGTCTCTAAGAGATTGCTTATGTGAGTCACTTCCTTTTGCTTTCTTCTCAGGCGCATACTATAGGACTTTTCTGGATTGTGGGTCCCTTTGCTCAGTCACTCATGCCCTGGTCATCTTCTGCTTGGATTGCTATCCCGTATTCTACATGGGCTACCCTTGGAGAATATTTAAAAGCTTCAATTGTTCAGAATACAGCCGCATGGACAGTTTTGGAGGCACCTAGGTGGCACATATAACATCACTGTTATGTGAGCTGCACTGGCTGCTGATTTGCTTCTGGGTTTAATTCAAGAAGTTGGCTACTAGGTAACTTTAAAGTCCTTTATGGAATCATCTTTCTCCAATGGGATTTCTCCCTCCCTCACTCGTGCTGTCAGAAGGGGCCTACTACAGATCCTATCAGCCAAGGAATTTTGGATCTAGGAAAAGAACATTTTCTGCCATGGCTCCTGCCCTTGGAACATCTTGCCACAGGAGGTAAGATCCACTTCTTTTCTTTTAGCCTTCAGGAAAAACCTTAAAACCTGGCTATGCGGGCTAGCACAGGTTCCTGAAGACGAAGCTATTGGTTGGAGATGGTTGGTGTAATAACAGAGAAGGCACTGCGATGTGGACGGTAAATAAATTTGATAAATAACATAAATAAAGCACTTTTTGATTACTGACTTACACTTGTACCAGAAGAACCAGGACACTTCCGGGTTGAAAGGATTGCTTACTGACAGGACATAACTATCTGTGCAAGGCTTTGCCTACACATATAATAAATGTCCTTTGTTCTATAACCTGCTTTACTATTCATTTCTAAGATTAGATTCTCAGAAAGAGAATGTGCAGAGAGAGAATACATTAGCTTCCAATACATATTCAGCAGGTGTTTTCTCAATGTTTGTATTATTCCAAGTGCTGTGATTGGATTGTTATTATGTAGACTGGGATTCCCTTCCCTTCCCTGTTCCCCAGCTATTTCTAGTCCCAGACAGCTAGTACAGCAGGAGTGACCGGTTCCATTTTCGTTGCATTGCCTGAGGCTGTTTGGGCCTCATTTAAACATATCATATTTAAGTACATATTTTTTGGAAGGTCGTTCTATTCCCAGACTTGCTTGGGTTGAGATATGGCTCTGTATGCTCTTATAGATGATTCTGGATAATTGATTTCAAACATGATTGTTCTCAATTGCCTAGTAGATTAAGGACAATTCCTTAGAGCAGCTCTTTGTTTTCCATGTTGCTCCCAGCTGCAACTGCAAAAATTTCAGAATTGAACACAGTTGGTTGACAATGGGCTAGGCCACGGGTGCCAAACTTGCGGCCTGCGGGCTAGATCTGTCATACACTGACCATACCTATCCCTGGTTTATCAAGGGGGGGAAAAGGGGGAAGGGAGAAAAGGTTGTGATACTGTTCTGACCTAGGCTTCCTGAGAAAGCATACATCACAATCTTAGTCCCCAAACCCTCTTTTATTTCAACGGCTGTGAATTATGGCCATTCACAGCCCATAATATTTCACAAATAGTCTGCAAAGAGTCCGACAGATGTCTGCTCGAGTTGCCAAAGTCTTTCAGGGTAATGTTGATAAGCACTCACTTTTATCTCCCTTGAAACGCTGCCAGAGACCTAATTGCCAATTAGTTTTGCAAGGCCAAATGCAGCACAGAATCAAACAGGAATTCTCAGAGCTTGAACCGACCAGATGAAGCAATTGCTTCATGCAAAGGCTCACGTCCGTTTGCTCCTCTTTTATGTCTTATGGGAGGGGCCTTTCACTCCAAGCCTTACTCCCGAGTCATCTTTTTTGTCTTAACTGTTCTTGCCTTCATGCGCACATTGGGCACAGGCTCACACTGTTCTTCTGCCTCACTGATGTCAGACTCAGGAGTTTCCAGAGGCAGCATGTAACTACCAGATGGCCCTGGCCCTCTCTCTACTTCTGATGCAGAGCCCTTCCCCAGACTCCAAGACTGGCCCATGTCCCTCCCCAGCCTCCTCACTGTCTGACTCTGCTGCCAGCTCCGCAGGCCACTGGCAGACCACAACAGATACATCTCGTGATGACAACATGTTGTCATGAGTTTGACACACCTGGGGTAGGCTAATGTTAAGCCTAGATTATAACTGCCTTATTATTACTTTGCTTCTTGTCCTTTCTATCCATATGGGAAAGACAGG
The DNA here is from genome assembly GCF_964273705.1 of Natrix helvetica. Taxonomy (NCBI): domain Eukaryota; kingdom Metazoa; phylum Chordata; class Lepidosauria; order Squamata; family Natricidae; genus Natrix; species Natrix helvetica. The sequence goes on from NC_138558.1 coordinate 41,370,411, forward strand.
CCTCGCTGGTTGGTTCCTGGCTAGATCAGTCTACTGTAGTTCCCTTCTCTTTTTTGGAACTGTTCTTTCTTCTTTAGTCCTCCTGTTTTCTTTGTTTCTCAGGTGTTTGCATGCATGGATGTTTTCACCACCAGTTCCTATATTATTTTCTTTGATATTAACACATATCATTTCTTTTTTCTATTATGGTACCATCATTGCTCTCATGCCAAGTTCTTTTGTTTCTTCCATTCCTGTAAGACTACGAAAACTTTGAACAGTGACAAACTGACAATTCACCCCCATAAAATAAGTAGGAAGAGGAAGGAAAGCCTTGTAGAACTGTGGGCAGGAGGTAGGAAAGCAAGAACAACATGTTTCATCCGACAGAAAATGAAAAGGTGCCTACCTGGTGATATGAACAAAGAATTGAGCACAAGCTTCAGGAGCTGAGGGTAGCTCACTCACTTAATGGGGCCTTTGTTGGATCAAAGAATGGACCAAAGTACTGGAAACCATCTGGTCTAAAAGCAGATGAGAGCTTGGGTCATAAAATAGTTTTGAATTAAAGATGAATTGAAGATTGTGACTGCAATGCATTTGTAATAGGCTGGAAATAGGAGGAATTGATGTCCTATGTTTTTGCCCTAAGGAAGTAGGGAATGGCCCACCTTGGTGATGTGCTGAGCAGAAAGAGCCGTTCTCCCCCAAGTCTTAATAAAATCCTTTGCTACAACAAAGTTAAACTTGATGGTTACCTTGAATGCATTTGGTTTTTGTATTGTGTTTCCTTTTGGAGTCATGTAGTCATTTGTCAAATTAGAAAATGTGCATGTCTTTATTAACTTTCTATTCTTACTGATGCAGTGACTGTGGGTGACATAATAAAAAGTTAAAAGTGCTAAAAATTAGAAAAATTGAATGGAGAAGTTAAAAATAATTAATTGCATCTGTTTTATAGCAGTGTTTGATCTTTTTTTCTGATGCAAGTTTTACCATGAATATGATCTACAAAACTTTCTTGACAATATTGTTTATGATGCAATCAGAGAGTGGATCAGTCCAGCTTCTCTTAGCTATTGTACCTTACTGGAGGTCCAACGCTCCATTGTAATCACTGGGCATTTTCTTCCAAAGCTATTTTGAGTTGAACTTCAGAAAAAACTGGATCCCTGGTTTTCAAACATGCATCTGTCACTGTAATAGTAGACAATGCACTTTGCAGGCTTATGTAAATGGATCTTGTAAGATTAACCATATTTGTGTTCTATCTATGTGGGTTTACTTGTGACTACATATGGAACTTTGCAATATTTCTTGACAGTACTAATCAGTCTCGTATTTTATCACCATCATAATATTCAGGAGTCAAAGAAGAAGTAAACAGTGCAGAATCTCTTTCCAGATTTTAAAACCATGGAAACAGAAGTTTCCCTAATCCTTGTTAAAGTCAATTTATCACCCTTTTATTATTATCCATTTTACTTATTTTAGCTTAAACCTCTTATTTATTTAGGTCGTCTCCTCAGCAAATTCTGCTCAGGCCAATCCATTTTCTGCCCGGGGAAACAAACAGCTGCACCAAATTCCGAACTGAGAAACGCCTCCGGTTGCGGACAAAAAAAAAAAACAACCGACGGTTGCTATTCCTGCATCCTCTCGTAATACAGATAATCTTCTCTCTTGAAGGGAGAAAGGCGGCGTGCTGAGGGATAACGAGAGGGAGACTACATTTCCCAGAACGCTTTGCCCAGGAGCTTGCTTTTGGATTGGCCGCCGCCCGGCCCAATTCGGGCCGGGAAAGTGGCGTGGATAACGGCCGCTAGCAGGTAGACGGGAGGTATTGAAGGGCGCTGTTGGGAAGCCATGGCATCGCTACGGCTCTTAAGGCTGCACCTGTCTGCGGGGAGCTGCCTCCTCTTCCTCCTTTGTTTCCAGTTCGGGGGAAGCCAGAAGAAGAAGGAGGTAGACCACTCTTCACCTGCCCCATCTTTCCTTCTTCCCCGGGAGCACCGATAAGAACGGGCAATTGTGTCCCCCACCCTTCCCTCCACGCTGCTGGCGCCCTTGCTTTATTTGAGTGCATCGCTGCTGCTTTCCTTTCTCGTCCCCACTTATGCCATTCTGAGTCCTCGCTTTCCTTGCCCTGCGCGCGTTTTGTATTTTACGAGCGTCCTTCTGGTTCAGAATTGGTTCGCAGCCATTTCACACGCAGCCCCGAATTTTCTTTCGGTAGCCTCGGAGATTGCCATCTCCGAGGAAATGTTCCCTGGGGACCGTGCATCGGTAGCCATTCTTCTCCCGTAGGTGCAGAAGTGCAGCGTGGTAAGAAACAATGGTCCTTCAGGCCTGGCCTTCAAGATGTAAATCAGGTGGAGATACAGCCTAGCTGAGGGCTTGAACTAACTATCCAGCCGTAAACGGGAGCTCAGGGACTCAAGAGTCTTTTATTTTCCAAAACATTACAATAAATCAATAAATAAAGCTTATCTTCTTTGATGTAACACTCTGTTCTATCATAACTTCCAAAGTAAATAAGATAAATTATTCTGGGGCCTGGATTTTTCAAGGGAGGACTCAGTTTCCTTGAGCAAGTATTTGGGAATAAGAGAAATGAATTTGATATCAAAGATGGTGACTTTTATACAGGAGAATAAGGGATCCTTTTTGGACTTAATTGCTGGGAGGTTTCCCCCCCCCCCCATATTTTTTTCTTATTGCATTTTGCTGATATTTTGAAATGGTCTGCAAAATTTAAATCCACCTGAAGCTGCTTTTCTAAAAATAGAATTTTATATTCCTTGTTGTGCTCTTACAGATCTTGATTAAAATTAAGATCTTCCTCTAGCAAAGAGGAAAGGACTAGCTGAAAGGGCAAGGAAAAAGAAGAGAAGGACAACCTGAGTGGAGGCAGGACCACATTGACAAAAGGAATATATAATACGGAGGTCTTCAAACTTCCACAAGTCTTAAAGTTGCCAAGTTTGGGGACCCCTGATATAATACATCTCCAGGATGCCTAGGTTTTTCATTGTGGGTACAATAAATTACATTTTAGTCATTGTTTTAATATAAGTTATGAATTCTAGACAATTTTTATGTAATGTTTTCTTTGTAAGCTGTAAATGTAAAGTTCTGAAACTGAAAAAAAACTTCATAGGTGTGGAAAAATGAAGAACATCAAACTGGAGTTGAAAAAAAAACTATGAAGGGCAAACTAGAAGCAAAGGGAGAAAAGCAAAAATGAAATTTAAGACAGAGAACATTAAAGAGTATATGAGCTGAAGAAGAAACCTATAGGTATATTCTTCCTTTTTTTCCTGCAAGTACAAGGTCAGCTTTTTTTTGGATCAAACAAGTGTTGATCCATTGATTATGGCAGGAATTGATTAATCAGCTTGTCACCCACACCTGATATTAGGCATTGGGGTTGAACTAATTCTCCCTCCAGAAGTTAAATCACTATGGACTCAACGTGCTATTTTATTTTCTAAATCGTTTGAAGATTAAAGCATATATAAAAGGTTAACCTCTTTGATCACACACTGATTCATCAAAACTTCTGAAGTAAAGAAAATAAATTATTCAATGTCCTGAATTTTTCAGTGGTGTGTGTAAGAGAGTCTGTATGAGATAAAGAACTTTTTGAGAAATTAGAACCATGTCTATTCATTTGGTTACTTTTTAACAAACTTTATATACTATGAAATTTGTTCCTGTGTTTGGAAAATGCAACTTTCTTTCTTTGTTTTAATCCTAAGATTTCAGCTGCTTATTTTTGTTATTAATATATACTATTTCAGAGATGTGACATGTGTTGAGGAAAATGAAGCAGTCCTAATATTATGAGGTGGATTATTTGGTAGATTATTTTCTGCATGGTAAGGAGGAACAGAAATAAAAAATTTATGAAATAGCTATTAGTAAACCTAAAAAATGTAATAAGATGCATAAATCCTATTTAATATCCAAACTTTCATTGAACTTAGGAGAGATCATTTGAAATAACCAGCAGTCTAGTTACCTGTGACAATGCAGGTATTCTGGCACCTACTTCTAATTTGGCTACAAAGAATAGGAGAAACAGTAATGAAACTCTTGCTTCTGTTCTTAGGCATTTTCTAAATATCAAAATATTTGTATATTGAACCTGTGACAGCTCCAGTATTGTTTCCTGAAGGGTTACAATGCTTTTGAGAGAATGTGCACAACATATAAATCCTTCTAGACTGTGGCTGTTGCTGGATGGCCAGGTGGAAGCCATGACAATATGGTTTTTTTTTTTTACCTCCAGTTAATGTTCTAGCTGTTTTTGTATTACCGATTTTTAAGAATGAATTATGCAATGAATCACTGCATATGTTTTGATTTTGGCAGATACAAATCTAGGAAATGAATAATAACAAAATTATGTTATTATACCAGTAAGACTGATAAACCAAATTATGTTTGAAGGAAACAAATGGGTAGTAAGAGAAGATAGCAGACAGATTATATGAAAACATTTCATTTTAGTGGAAAGAGAAAATTATTTTCTGTCCTCCTTTACAGTCCAGGTACTAAACACTAGGTCCACTTCTGAGCTCCCTAAGCCCAATGATGGTATCTTAAAACTGATTTCTTGCCTTAATTGCAGATTTCCAGTGCGAGATTGTGATTATAGAGGCATATGAAGTGGGGGAAAAAAAGCATCTCGATTTTTGTTACTGAACTTAGAAATATATCTGAAAATCTACCATTGCTCCCCCTTTGGCCATTAGTTACAGAGACTTGATTGGCCTTCAAATGCTTTGGAACTTTTCCTGGTTTTGCAGGTGGCTAGGCCAATTTAGTTCCTTAGGGATCATGGGGCAAACTGCATCTGCTTCTGGAATTCTGACATGCCAAATTTCTATATTTTGATGTGTTGATCTAACCTTCCTTTAGTGTCAGGGACAGTACTTGTTTGCAAATTGTAATTTTAATTTCTCATTTCAAGAGGGACATTGCATTACAAGAAAGCAAACCCCAAAATCTTTTCTGGAAACTTAGTGTTTGTTTCTTTCATGTCAAGGCATAGGGTAGCTCTGACATTCCATTCTTTGGACTGAAATGCATTAAATAGAAGTTGAAATAACAAAGACTGATGAGCTCCGGGTGAGATAATAACAGCTGCCATTCTTTGTCATGAACTTTGACATGGCAATTCTTTACAGAATATTTGTAATAAGAACCTGATCGTTGGAATGTTTTGGCATAATTCTTTTTATAGGTGACAGAAGAATTGGAGTGATGGAGATAATATTTGGTTCTTTGAAGTGGTGTCTCACTTAAATCACGATTGACACGTACAAAAGGGTTTGGGGTTCACATATCTTCTTTCCTAATCACTTTTAGAAATTGCTCGTTATTTGTGTTTCATCTAGTAGGAGCCTTTGTATCAACAAATTTTATAGCATTGGGTGAGTTTCCTTCAATCTTTAGTGAAAGAAATTGTAAATCTAAGTTTTTCTGGAATAAACTTCAAAAGGATAATTAAAACTTTGATTTTAAAAAGTTACATATGGACTAGGTTTCTAAATATATTTGAAATAAAATTTTGGAATTAATTATAAGAATCCTTCCATGGGAAATTTACTTTTGTTTTGAATTCTGTAACAAAACTCTGAAAGCATGGGATTTGTAGGACCTTTCTAAGCTAGAGCAGCAGTGTTTGTTAGCTGGAGATAATGGCACAATTACAACAGCAGAAAGAAGTTTTAAGTCTGCAAAAGATATTCTCAGAAATACAGAAAATATCAGATACATGTGCGAGGATAGAGAAGAAGTTGGAAGACTTAGTGCATTTAACAGCAAAATATGATGAAGAAGATATTTATCAAATGGAAAAAGTGGTGGTTAAAATCCTAAAAATCAAAGAGGAAAATGAATATAAAGAATTAAAATTGCTGATATTTATGGTGATTGGTTTGTCTCTGAAAAGGGGAAGAGTGGAATACTGAAAGAGGAATTAAATTTTATTAGCAATATCATTGATAACACTACCGACAATCAAAGATAAGCTGATTAAGGAAACAGAAGAAGGGCATTGAAATTACATGAGAGATTTTATAAACAAAGAGTTGCTAAGAGGAGTCCATACAAAGTTGATTAAGGAGATGATTAGAAGACTGACACCACAAATGCCAGAAGATATGAGCCTGTTTTGCTACTGGAAAGATACAGGTTGATAGATGAAAGAGTATAATTTAAAACTAGTTAAACTTAGTGAAATTTAGTTACAATAGATATAGTTAAATAAATAATTGATAATGATAATGTATACACCAATGTGTGGTGTTATGATAAGTAATAATTGGATATGAATATTGAATGGTACCCATGAAAGGAAGATTAGAAACCCTTTTGGATTATATATAAAGGTTAATAAAAAAAGAAGTTAGATTCAGTTAAGTCTTGATTATTGGGGGGGAAATGAGATGATACGGGATATAGTCAAATAAAGGAGGGATAATGATAACAACGTATATATATATGTATGGGTACAACATAAGGAAATGGGATGTAAATTGTAAACAGTGCCCTCGCGTGCCCTGACCAATGCCATAGGTTCGCCATCACTGCTCTAGAGCAATCATATTTATTATGTTCTTTGTGCCAGATATTACTTAATATGAAGTCTAAATTTAAACTGTATTGCCACACCTTTCTTTCAAAATGTTATTTGGCTACTGTCCAGCATAGAATTAAGCATATTTAAGATGATGGAAGTATGCCTAACTTTGTATTGTAGCTATGTTTCTATAGTTACATATTATTTTTCAACAGGCATCTTTGATCAATATAAAATTGCAATGCAGTTGGAATCAGCATGAATTGCTTTGTGTAAAACATGCTGAAAACTTCTGAAACCAATAAAAGTTGGCTTCGTCTTATTACTTTAATTGTCTACAATGTTCAAGCAATAATTAAGTTCCAATTTTCAGAAAAACTATTTACATTTTCTTTTCATTATAGGAGGATGGTAATTCTATGCTAGCCAAATATAAGTCACATAACATTTTTTCAAAGTAATACATAAAGTATAATATTTGTGAATTACAATTCATTTTATTATATGTATGGAATAGCTAAACATATATAAGATTTTTAATTAGGATGCTTGGGGAGAGGGGGTAGTTGGGGAAATACACTATCAATATCAATAGACAATTGCAGTGTGTTAAAATTCCATTGTGTTTGTTAAGACTTTCTGAAATAGTTTGAAACTCTTTGATGTATGTTATTTCCAGTTTCACTCTACTATGCTGGTGTAGTTAGATTAATATGAAATCGTTATCATTTAAATAAATCTGTATTTAAATAGTTACCTGTGCTGGTGAAGTTAGATTAGTCTGAAATAGTTACCATTTAAATAGATCTGTATTTAAATGCCCTGACAGGCTTAATAGTCTGCTATTACTGTTTGAAGTCCTGAGATCAAATTTGGGTCTATTTCTGTTCCTCTGGTTTGTTTATCCCGTATAAAACCTAGAGCAGTATTGTTGGCAAATGATGCCATATTATCACATTAGAGGAAGAGCATGTGAAGGCATCACTAACTTTGTGTATAAAGTTGTTTGGGCCAATGATTGTGCTATTGGTATAAATGTTGGGGGAAATCTGGATTTATTGCAAGATATGGGTTCCCATGTTGGCCTATTTGTTTTGTTGCTTCATATTTTTGTGACAATCTGCTTCGGGTTGAGTGGTTGTTTTATGTAAGTATGGGACTATAGCCAATACCTGAGAAAGTGTGATGCCATTGTCCAGTATGGTCTGTAGCTTTTTAATGGTGCAGTTTGGTACCTTGAGCTATAAACTGAAAGTGACAACCAAATGGTGTTTTGTTATTCTGTTTTTGTGCTCTGTCTTTGTGTCCTAGAAATTTATCTGGCTCTATTGATTTGTGTGTTGATCTTGTTGAGTGGATCATTCAGTCTCTTGAATGTCAGATTTAATTCTGTTTGGTAAACATCTCTGCAAACAGGGTGGGAACAATTTGGTTGCATTGTGGAGCCTGGCAATAAATGTTAAATCTGGTGATGTGTTCTGGATGAAAATTGAAAGCATGGAAGGTATGGATGAAAATCTGTTGTGTTTCTGCATAACATGATGTTTATGTTTATTGCGTAATTTTACTGTAACATCAAATTTTATCTGTATACAGGTTGAAGCTGACATTGATGGTGGAATGGACGTTGTTGGTCAACTTGTTTGGTTATCATTCTTTTCTTGGGGACTTGGACAGTACCTTGTTTTATCCTGCTGAGATTGTCGAAAGGGGGAATTTTTTATTTAATTTATCATTGTGGTTTCAGTGTTTTGGTGAAAGCGTTCAAAATAAAAATCTAATTCCACATGGGGGCATTTATTTATTTGGTATTCAGTATCATCCGCAGTGACATATTCTCCCAGTATGTATTGTGTTGATATGGCTATGTATTTGTTTCTTGTCTTGAAAGTATTCCTTAAATCTGAAGTATTTCAAGGTCAGCATAGAGTTGCATATTTTATATGGGCTTAGTGTGGCAAAAGGATAAACCTCATGAAAGAATTGACTCTTCTTCACAGTCAGCATTGTGGATTGCAGCTGCAGTGTGCAAGTACCTGGTTGAAATATAGCTGGCTACCAAATATATATTGTGTTCACACCTAGTGGTAAGCTGTAAGGTGGTTTGCTTCATTTTAAGTTAGCTGAATTCAGCTATTTTGTTTTTTAACCATACTTAGGATGTAAACCTATCTAATTATGGTTTATATAAAAGATTTCAGTAAGGAAAAAAAATGTTTAGCAAGTCTGACAGTTACAAAACCAAGAACAGGTGTGAACAAGTGTGTTCATTCCAGAGAGAAGAAGAGATAATCCATGAAAGATATGAAGAAGAAAAGAACTATTAGAAAATGAAAATTAATTTTTTTTAAAGTTATTTTTGAATCAACAGAGATGCTGAACATTGGTGATAGCAGTTTTCCTATTTTTTCCCCCCAGTAAACCTTATCCCTAGTTCTTGGACCTGTTTTTAAAATTGCCTCACTTGTTCATTTCTGCTGGTGTAATATAATCTAGGTGTTTATCCTACAACTTTAGCTAAGCAAGCTCTGTCTTAATGCAATGGGTGAATTTTGGATATGGACCTGAGACTTAGAATTGTTTTTTAAAAGAAAAAAAATTTGGTTGCTTTCATTGATAGATGGATAGTCTTATTAGGAAATTCTGAAAAGGATATTTTAGATGCCTTGTGGTATTATCTCCCATTATCATCTTTCTTCATAATTTGTTGGTTAGATTTGACGGTCAATTGCTCCCTTATGGCTTTAGCTTTATTACTGTTTTGTCTCCCATAGGATACCTAGGAGCTATGCTTTGTTTTTCTTTCTGTTTTAAGTTTAGCCATAAATAAAACCATTCTTTTTGCTCCCCCCACTGCTTCTCCCAAGATAGCTGATGTATCATTTCCACTTATGTTCATGTGTCTTGGGGCAAATAACATCTGCAGCACCTTTGCTTCCATCGGCAAGTATTTCTGATCTTTAAAAAGAAAGTGATGTGGTAATTTTGTTGATGGATCACTGGGGAAATCGATGTAAGAGCAAAGAAGAGATGATATAGCAGACAGTTGATGGAATATGCAAGTTTTAATAAAGAAGAACGGTACTAATAACAGATATAATGTAGTGGCAAAAAGTGTGACGTTTTCCAGTAGAGTGGAGGGAGGGGTCACAGAAGGGTTAACACAGCCTGATTGGTCCATTTGACTGAGAGAAAACTTCTTGACCTTCGCCTTCTCCCGTTGGTTCCCAGTTTCCTCTCAGTCAGGTCCAAGACACAGGTTTGGTTCCTAGTAAGAGTGTTTTATTGGGTTTTATTAGTCAGTATTAGTGTTGTGGATACTTTGAATTCGGATTTTTTTTATTTCAAATTTTTTTTTGTAGTGGGTCCGCCTTGCAGGGCTGTTGTTCGGCTGCCCTCAGCAGGCTGAGATAGTCAGTGGGGGGGGCGCTTCCTCCCCCCTCCTAAGGGATCGCTCCGGACTGGTGCCTGGGGTCTCGGGTGTGCCGGGCGTCCCTGCGTGCTTTAAATTACCTTTTAAAACTTTTCCTGTAAGGCTCGCAGCGCGCTGGGGCTTTTCGGCGCGAAAGCGGCTATTAGGCTTCTTATTCAAACCGCTAGCTTCCCGGGCCGGTTACAGCCCACGGCAGCAGCGCGGAGTCGTTTTTCTGGTATTGGATGGCTCCTCGTGGCTTAGGAGCCCAGCAGTAATCTGGAGTGTTTGTTTGGAATGGCGACCATTGCAGCTTGCAGGCATTAGCAATTAAGGGCGAGATAGGCAGCCATTTTTAGGCGCGCTTTTGTAAGCTCCGCCAAAGAAGCCGGCGGCCATTTTGAGTCACGTGTTTGGGGCTTGCAACACGGAGAGGCTGTGAAAAACGTGGCAGTGCTGTTTGCAACTTTGCCGGAGGCCCGGAGCAGGCGATTCTCACCAGCTGAAGGGCAATTATTACCAAAACTTCATTCTGGAGCACGTGAGTGGGGATGGCAGATAGAACTGAGTCCCAGCAGGCCGCGCCAGCTCAGGCAGGCGAAGATCAGGCTGAGCCCACTCCCCCAGTTAGGCCTCGGGTTTCTAGGCCTTCAGCTGAGGACAGGCCTTCGAGAGCTCTGCAAAGGGATGAGCTCAGGCGGTCCAGGGCTATTGAGAAGGTCATTGAAAGGGCTGAGAAGAGACAGGCCAGGGATCCTAGGCCCAGATCCAGATCCCCACACGCGGTGGCTTCCTGCCCTCCCCCACCGGTGGCCAGGGGGTTCAGCTCTTACTCTGCTTCTTCTTGCAGTTCTGATAAGGGTCAGGAGCGGGGGGCGCCTCGCTCTCCTTCTGCTTCCCTGGGGACTAGAGAGGGAGATAGGGGGGATCCATTGGAAGGCACCTCTGCAGGTCCCGTTAGGGGTAGGAGATCCAGCAGGGCCTATGTGGCACCAGACTATGATTCAGAAGGTGATGAGGAGGATCTAGAAAACCTCCCTGAGAATCTCAAAAGGCTTATTTCTGCAGCCATTTCTAGGGGCATTTCCCAAAGGGATAGACCTTACCACCACAGTCGAGTTACTCCCTTTAGTAGGTCCAGATCTAGGGCTTCTTCTCCTTCCCTCATGAGTGAGGTCTCCTCTAGGGGGGAGGCACGGAGGGATGATTGGGGGTTCTCTGAGGAGGAGGATGCGGCTCCTGAGCCGCCTCGCTCTTCCAATCTTTTCCTCCAGGCCATGTTCAAACCATTGCTTAAGAAAGCTAGGAGGACCACCAAGGTGGGCACGGGGGACCCCACGGTCCCACCGCCCACGGATCCGGACATGGTCATGTTCTCAGCGACGGCCACCAATAAGGAGGAGATTCCTGCCCCTCCTCTTTTCTTAGAGGTGGCTACTAGCCAATGGGCCCGTCCTTCTAACTTTTCCCCACCTGGCAGCAACGACCGTCGCGCCTACAACATGGAAAAGTCCTTTGTGCAGGCTATTCAGCTTCCAGTTATAGATCAGCCCATAGCAGTTTAGTCTCCTCTTCCCCAGTGGTCTCGGGGGACGCAGCTGACAAACTTAAGCCAGAGGACAAGAGGGCGGAGCTCACCTTACGTAAAAATTATAAGGCCTCAGCATGGGCGGTGCGGGCAGCGGCTGCTGCCTCGTACTTCAACCGCTCTACGGTCATGTGGCTCCGCCAGCTTCAGGATCGCATTCCGATCCAGGATGAGCGCGTACACCAGGATTTGGCTAAAATAATGGCAGCGTGTCAGTATTCGGCTGATGCGACCCTAGACGCTGTTAGGTTTGGTTCAAGTGCTTTGGCCACCTCTGTGGCCTCTCGTAGGCTCCTGTGGCTCAGGAACTGGCAGATAGACTATAAAGCGAAGTGGGATCTGGTAGCTGCCCCCTTTGAGGGTCCAAACTTGTTTGGGGCTTCCTTAGACCCGATTTTGGTGGAAAACAAAGATAAAAAGAAAGTTATGCCTACATCCACCAAGAAGGCGGAGTCCCGTAGTCATCCCTATCGCAGGCCCCAGTTCAAGTCCTATGACAGGGATCAGGACCAGCGGTACCAACCGTACAGGCAGGACAGGTCATTCAATAGGCAGAGTTTTCAGGACCGTTCTAGGTATCAGCCGCAGTCCAAGCGGCCCTTTCGTGGGGGGGGCGGCCATCCCTTCCGCAGAGGGAAATGACTCGAACCCGAGTCATCCCATCGGATGCCTCCTGGCACTGTATGCGGACGAGTGGGATCAGATCACGTCAGACGGTTGGGTCAGGGCGACCGTTCGCCACGGCCTAAGGTTGGAATTCCTCTCCAAACCCCCAAGTTTTTTCAAAGTTTTTCCCCCGGCTCGGGACCCGAAGCGACGTCGCCTCATGGACCTCGCAGTCGCCCATCTTCTAGAAATCAGGGCTGTGGAGGTCGTTCCGGAGCCGGAGAGGGGTCTGGGCTACTACTCCCATCTGTTCGTAGTTCCAAAATCCTCGGGGGGTTGGAGGGCGATTCTCAACCTGAAACGCCTGAACCGCTACCTAGTATACAGGCGGTTCAAGATGGCGTCCCAGAAATCAATTCTGCAGGGCATTCGGAAGGGGGATTACATGGCCTCAGTAGATTTGACGGAGGCCTACCTCCACGTCCCCATCCTTCAGTCTCACCGGCGTTATCTCAGGTTCTCTCACCGGGGCAGGCATTACCAGTACCGGGCTCTCCCGTTTGGTCTGGCCTCAGCTCCGCGGACGTTCACCAAGGTCCTGGCAGCACTGGCGGCTTACCTGCGTTCCATTCCGGTGAGACTTCAGTGCTACTTGGACGACGTCCTCGTTCAGGCCGGGTCCCTCTCCAGAGCCAGGTCGGATCTTCGGCTGACGATCCGTTGGCTTCAGGCGTTGGGGTTTTCTATGAACTTTCCCAAGAGCCACCTGTCCCCATCCAGGCAGATCCTACACCTAGGGACAGTGATAGACTCCGAGTCAGGGAGGGTCCGCCTGTCCCCAGAACGCTTGTCCAGCCTCCGCCAGCTGGTCTCCTCCGTACAAAAAAGAAGGTCTGTTTCCATCCTGACCTTGTCTCAACTCCTGGGGAAGATGGTCTCTTGTATAGGGATTGTGCCCTGGGCCCGGCTCCACCTGCGACCTCTCCAGTAGGCCTTGATCCCGGTCCAGAGAAGGATGATGAGGAACTCCTTGCGGCCAGTTCCTCTACCGGCGGAGGTGAGACTCTCGTTTCGGTGGTGGTTGTCCCCAGCGCTGCAACAGGGGGCTTGTTTTTGGGAGCCCGAGAGAGTCACAGTGACGACGGATGCCAGCCTCTTCGGCTGGGGGGCCGTGATGGACTCCGACATGGCCCAGGGACGTTGGTCTGCCTCGGATCTCCGCCACAACATCAATTGGCTGGAGCTGAAAGCCGCGAGATTTGCCCTACGGACCTTTCGTCATCACCTGCGGGGGCGCCATGTCCTCCTGCTTACGGACAATGTGGCAACGAAGGCCCATGTCAATTGCCAGGGGGGCACCCACTCCCGTTCTCTCTGGCGAGAGGCGCAGTTGTTGGGCTTGTGGGCGGAGAGACACTTAGCCTCCATAGTGGCGGAGCACATCTCAGGAGTGTCCAATCTTCAGGCGGATTGGCTGAGTCGCACAACCCTGGACGATGGCGAGTGGCAACTGGGCCCGGAGTTGTTTCGGAAGATATGCAGCAGGTTCGGCACACCTCGGGTGGCTCTGTTTGCCTCCCCCGACAACGCTCAGCTGCCCCGGTTCTTTACCCGGTTCCAGTCTCCGTCGGCGGAAGGAGCGGATGCTCTCAGGAGCCGGTGGCCCCCGGGCCTTCTTTATGCCTTTCCTCCCCTTCCCCTCGTTCCCCGTACGATAGGGAAGATAGTCACAGAGAGGGCTCTCGTTATTCTGTTAGCCCCATACTGGCCGAGGAGACCCTGGTTCGCGGACCTGGTCCAGCTGTCGGTAGCAGACCCCTGGAGGATTCCCCCGGGGGAGGTCGTTCTGAGTCAGGGGGCTTTACGTCACCCAGGGCCTCAGTGGCTTCATCTGACCGCCTGGCTCTTGAACGGAGGATCCTGAGGGGGCAGAGACTTTCGTCGGGAGTTATTGCCACCTTAGAGGCGTCTAGGAGGCCGTCCACGGTTAGGATTTACAATGCCACATGGAAAGCGTTTGCGAAGTGGTGTATTCCCTTGGGGTTGGATCCTTCTAGGGCTACCGTCCCAAACGTGTTGGAGTTCCTCCAGAAGGGGTTGGAGGACGGCTTGTCGCATAATACGCTCCGGCGTCAAGTGGCGGCTTTGGCCACCATTCTGGGGGGGAGGGTTCCCCCACCCTTTCCCGTTCTCCCCTGATTAAGCGTTTTCTGAAGTGGGCGGCTAACATCCGTCCACCTCCGGTTCATAGGTTTCCAACCTGGGATCTGACCCTGGTTCTCCAGGCTCTGACGAGCTCCCCGTTCGAACCACTTAGGACGGTACACATGCGTCTGCTTACCCTTAAGGTGGTGTTTTTAGTGGCCATTACATCGGCCAGGTGCATTTCGGAGTTGGGGGCCCTTTCTTCATGCAGTGACCTGTGTGTAATACACCAGGACAGGGTGGTCCTTCGCTTCGATCCTTCGTTCATTCCGAAGGTGAATTCACAGTTTCACAGGGCCCAGGAGGTCGTGCTCCCGAATTTTTGCCCCAATCCTTCGAGGGAGCGGGAGTTGGTGTGGCAGAAGTTGGATGTTCGCCGGGCTGTTCGCATATACCTGAAGCGAACTGAGGGCATTAGGAGGACGGAAGCGTTATTCGTTTCCTTTCGTCCAGGCTCGTTAGGATGCAAGGTGTCTTCTTCCACCATCGGACGATGGATTAGGTTGGCCATAGTTGAGGCTTACGGAGCTTCTGGGAAGACTCCTCCATCAGGAATCACTGCGCACTCCACCCGCAGTGCCGCTGCTTCGGCGGCCTGGGCCACCAGGGCGCCTTTCGAGGATATTTGTAGGGCGGCTGCCTGGGCCTCCCCCACACCTTTTATTAGGCACTATCGTTTGGATGCTTATGCCTCGGCTGAGGCATCTTTTGGCCGGAGGGTCCTTCAGAGGGTGGTGGCCGATTCCTCACCTGGGACCCAGTCTGCCCGCCCGGGGACGTAGCGTGGGTATGTCCCTTCTGTGACCCCTCCCTCCACTCTACTGGAAAAAGAACGTTGGTCTTACCTGAACGTTTTTTTCTGGAGTAGTGGAGGGAGGGGTCACATTTCCCGCTCTAGTTAGTTAGACAGGGTCCGGGAGGTGTAGAATCGGGAGGCCCCGGGGGGGCTTGTCCTTGTTTGTGTTTAACTTGCAGATGCTGGCCGTGACATCGCGGAAACTGGGAACCAACGGGAGAAGGCGAAGGTTAAGAAGTTTTCTCTCAGTCAAATGGACCAATCAGGCTGTGTTAACCCTTCTGTGACCCCTCCCTCCACTACTCCAGAAAAAAACGTTCAGGTAAGACCAACGTTCTTTTAAACCTGGATATTCATGGCTCCTACCTCAGCCTTGAATTTCCTATTTTGATCAAGCTATTGCTTCAGTTTCCAAAGAATAAAAAGTAAGTGTAATGTTAGAAACTGTGGTTATGATTTTTAAGGCAACTTGTGGGAGATGGTGAATGATTCAGGAGCAACATTCTGTAGATACTGTCTATTCTCATTACTATCAATAACTTACTATTTTTGGATGTCGGCTAATTAGATGATGAACTCCATAGACCAAATAGACGATTGAACCTGGATCTCTATATTAGAGCCATTTGGAGGAAAATAAGACTAGGTATTGTTTGTTGTGGCTCTTTGAGGAAAGCTGCTACGTATAGTCTTTGGGGGAAAGAAGATATCAGCAAAATGGAGCAAATACAGAAATAAAAATCAGTAAGAACATCTCACCATAGGATCAGAAAGAACAAAAATATAAGAATCACATATATCAATCTAATCCCCCTACAAGATACTAAACAGGAAATTCTCCTGTGCGCTGCTGTCAGCATTCCACATATCATGCAGAATTAAATCAGAGTCCAAGGCAGAGCTATCCTTAAAGTTCCAATTTAATAAAACAGACATGTTGGCACAAACTCTGGAATCCCAAATCTTAAAGCTTCCTGGGATTTCACCCAGTTGAAAGTTCATGATCTTATCCCCATACCCATAAATCCATCACATGGTCCAATCTTCTTCGGCCACGCTGGCATATCCACCCAGCTGGTTCCGGTCAGGTGCAGAGGTGCTGAGACAAAATATGACCTTGGGCTTCTAGAAAGGAATGACAACACATTCTACAATTCTACTCCTTACTATTTCCCCTCCCAATTACTACACTAATGAAACAGCATAGAAAAATAATAGAAAGAGTGGCAGGCCAAAAACCCTAAAAGGAATATCACTGCAGGCCTGACAGGCGGCCCTCCTCAGAAGAAAAATGTTTCCTGAAAAGGGAACAACATAGAAGTTAACATAACACAATTAACCACCACAGGGGGGGACCCTTTGGCTTATCAGGAAACTTCTCATGGAATTGTTTTACTAACTTCTCAACTTTTAGGTTCCAGCTTTTCATCCAAGTAGCTTCAGACAAAGGGTAACCCTTCCAATGCACTAAATACTGTAAGCGACCCCTATTCAGCCCGGAGTCTACGATTTTTTCCACCTCAGATTGTGTTTCCCATTCTATCACTACAGGAGGAGAGAAAGCTTGGGTGAATGCTCTTATGTGGACCCAATTACTGGCTTCAACAAGCTACAATGAAATTCTGGGTCAATTTTCCCTAGATTTCCGGGTAGACTGAGTTGAACTGAAACTGGGTTAACTATCTTCACTATTGGGAATGGACCTAGAAATTTTGGACAAAATTCCTTACTAGGCATTTTTAATCTCATGTATTTGGTAGATACAAAAACTTGTCCCCCACATAGAAGGGGGTTTGGAGCGAGCAATGTTTATCAGCTTGCATCTTGTAGGCTTCTGCTGCATCTGCTAGAGCTTTCTTTGTATTCTCCCCTCCTTTCTTTAGTGTGTCCATCCATTCATTCAGAGACACGGAGGAGGGAGGTTCTCTAGGCAGCTCAGGCATGGCAACAAATTCCATGCCACTGGTAATCTGGAAAGAAGTTAATCCAGTGCTGCTGTGGGCCGCATCATTGTAGGCCACTTCAGCGAAAGGTAGCAAGTCCGACCAGTTGTCTTGCTAACACCATATAACACCGGATGTATTGTTCCACCACCGCATTGGCCCTATCTGCTGCGCAGTTCATGCTGGGATGAACCTTTGAGCTCAGTTCTTGTGTGGACCCAATGGACCTCAGAACCTCTCTCCAGAACTTGACTGTGAACTGGACTCTGCGGTCTGAAATGATCCTCTTGGGCAATCCATCCAGGCGATAAATGTGTTTCACAAACATTTTTGCTAATTTCTTTGCAGGCGCAACCCTGAGCAAGCGATGAAGTACGCCTGCTTGGAAACCAAATCAATAACTGTCCAGATTACTTTATTCTCACTGATGTCTTGGAGTTCGACCATGAAATCCATTGCGACCTCTTCCCATAGTCGGTTAGGTCTGGCCACTTGTTGTAGTAGTCCAGGGGACTTCTACGGCAGTGGTTTCATCGTTACGCAAGTAGCAAAGCTTTTTACGAAATTTTCCACATCCAATTTCATCTTTGGCCACCAAAATTGATGCCTGGTGAGGTGGAGCATTTTTAGGAATCCAAAGTGGCCTCATAGTTCCGCCTCATGGCTTTGCTGTAGAACTTCCAGCCTCCACCCTGCGGGGACGTACAGTTTTGACCCCTTCCAGGATAATCCATTTTCCATCTTTAGGATATCCTGGTTATTGTTGAGCCACTGGTCTGTTGGGAGCGCCAATTTCATAGCTGTCATCAGCTTATCCTGGCTTCGGTTAGTGACTTAGACTGTCTTTTGGTGGGAGGAAGAAATGATGGGGTGAACAATTTCTCCTTTCTACTGTCGTACTGTGGTTTTCTCAACGAAACATCCCCCAACAAGGTTTTTGGTACTTGTTGGATCCCTGAAGTTTTTGTCTCTGCTGCAGGTGCTGCAGGTTCTGGGCTCTTGAGTTCAGTCATTCCTGGGTAGCCCTTTTCCTCCATTGGTGGTAGTGGCCCAAATGCAATCATCAATTTCCTACTGCCATCTTCACACTTTATCATAGGCTTCCACTTGTCAAGCCATTCAAGCGCCAAGATTATTTTTTCCGGCATCTCTGGAGCCACAATGAATCTGAGAAGCTCATAGTGGCGGCCCACTTGTAACTTTATCAATTCGGTCATTAGCGTGGTTGGGGCTCCTCCAATTAGTGTTCCATCTACGTGCTGAACCCGAATGGGACAGGCTAGAGTTCTTGTGCATATGCCCAGTTTACCATCGACATTCTGATAAAGCATCGAGTGCAACCAGTGTCCACAACTGCTTCAACTTCCTCTACCACTCCCATTTCGGGTACTTGGAAGTTGGCTTGGAATGCGAAGGGCCGGATGGGTGCACACACCATTGGGTTATCTTTGGCATTTTCCTCCTCTGAGGCCTGCCTATTGGTAGGACTCTTCGTAACCTTAGGTTGGGGATCCTCTTCTAGAGGTTGTTGGGCCTTTTCCTTCTCCGAGGCCTCCCCCTTGGTAGGACTCTTTGTCACCTTAGGTTGGGGGTCCTCTTCCAGAGGTTGTTGGCCCAGATGACTCTTTTCTGGTGGCATCTAGGGCCTTTTCTTTACCTCCGTGGCAGTTGGTGTGCACGTTTGTGGCATTGGGGCTGGAGCCAAGCACTCTGACGCTCTGTTGCCAGGTTGACAGCAACGGTGGCATTTTATTGGCCCCCACGAGGGAAGGAACCTAGTTACATCTCTAATCTTAGGAACCACCTCCTCACATTGTTCTGCTATCTATCATGTAGTTTCCCCTCATTCATCCCTTCTTCCATTATCGAGAACTCTTCTCTGTAGGAAGGTGGGTTAAGAACCTGTTTTGGGCATTGCAGGTGAGACTGGATTCTGTGTGGAGGTCAATCCCTGGGTTGGCCACTGCCCAGTTATCTGCCATGGTGCCATCTGCTGAGGGAGGGCAGGTGCCCACTGGCATCCCTTCCATCCATGACCTGGGGTTAAGACCCATCGCGGGGTTACCTGATTCACGGGTTGCAGTTCAATCAACGGTTGCTGGCTGGGGGGGGGTATGTGCCAAGGCCCCCTCTGCTGGCTTGGAGGATTTTCCCATGTTGATGGCCAAGAAGGTGCCCACTGGCATCTATTCCATCCATGACCTGAGAAGAAAGCCCAACCTGGTCGTGCTTGATTCATAGGCTGCAGCCCAAACATCGTTTTCTGGCTAGGGGGAGATGTTGGCCAAAATCCTTCCTGCTGGCTGGTTTGAATCCCCCATTGTAACTATCTTCAACTCAGTTGCAACTTGGGTAATGAGTCATTTCATTTATCGCTGTTTGGAAGGAGTAATTATCTCTACTCCAGTCCTCCAGTCCATTGCAGCTTTTACTAATGAAGAGGGGGAAAGATTGACTGACGTTTGGCTGAAGAAGTTGGTCTGGGATTCCAAACATCTTGTCACTTCCAGCCGTGTGCAGAATAATCCTTTCCAACCCCCTCTGGCTGCATTTTCCCAGGCACAATAAATCTGAAAATTTCCTCTCCAACAAATTCCTTTGCTGCTTGGGAGACATGTAGAGAAGCATCTCATCTCAGCTTCTTATCTCAAAAGGCTTTCTGTTAATTGTTCGCTGATATTTTATGCTGACCCAGTCAGTGTTGGGAGTCAGCACCCCTCACCAGCTGGGTTGCTGGTGATTTATTTTAAGAGAGATTTGGGATAATATCAGCGTTCCAAATATCATGCAGAATTAAATCAGAGTCCAAGGCAGAGCTATCCTTAAAGTTCCAATTTAATAAGACAGACATGTTGGCACAAACTCTGGAATCCCAAATCTAAAAGCTTCCTGGGATTCTACCCAGTTGAAAGTTCATGATCTTATCCCCCCTCCCAATTACTACACTAATGAAACAGCATAGAAAAATAATAGAAAGTGTGGCAGGCCAAAAATCCTAAAAGGAATATCACTGCAGGCCTGACAGGTTAACTACTGTCTATCTGCCCAGAGGCTGAGTGTCAATTATTTGGCAATGCTTCCTGCTCTCTACTGAGTTCAGTTTTAAACTCAATCTAGCCCAGGAAAGACATATCTAGAGAATTTCTAGCATTCTCTGACCAGATTAGCTTGGACTCTCAATTTTTTTAAATTTTTTCAGTTTAATCTTTTTTCCTTTACAGTCATTTCATTGGGAGCAGGCTTTGTTGGGGGTGTTTTCCTGCTGCTGTGTGCGGTTGGGACAAAGTCACCTCAGTTGCTGGTGAGTGGCCAAACCAACTGGATCACCAGTGATCCGTCATCACCACCGACTGCCTTTGGTTGGGCAGCCTAGTCCATCGGTACCCAACCTGAGAACTTTCCATTGTTTTACAAGCGCTCACTTCTGCACCGTTTGAGCTGTTGAGATCTTCTAGCCTCCGGCATCTGACCTTTAAGACTGCCTTTCTCATAGCCATCACATCGGCCAGGAGAATTTCGGAGTTGGCGGCGAGTTGTGCATCATCCACCCGGACAGAATCATTTTGCGACTGCACCCTTCTTTCATTCCCAAAGTGAACTCCTGTTTCCACAGGGCCCAAAAGGTCATTTTGCCGAACTTTTGCCTGGAACCCAGACATCCCAGGGAACGACGTTGGCATACCTTAGATGTCAGAAGGACACTGAGCAGGTATATAAAATGGACTGCCTCATTTCGATGGACAGAGTGTCTCTTCATTTTCTTCCAACCGGCCTTTTATGGGAAGGAAGGTGACACCATCAACCATAGGGCACTGGTTGAAGGCCTGCATTGCGATGGCGTACAAACATCAGGCCAGACTGGTCCCAGGCCTCATAACAGCATACTCCACCAGAAGTACTTCCACCACGGTGGCCTGGGCAATGCAAGCATCTATTGAAGACATTTGTTGGGCGGCAACATGGGCGTCCCCGTCACCCTTTGTCAGAAATTACAAATTGGACAAGTTTGCTTCTGCTGAGGCTGTTTTCGGGAGATGAATTCTGCAAGGACTAGCCTAGAGACTCTGGACCGACTTGTTTCCTGCCCTAGTGACATTTAGCTTGGGTATGTCCCATGCTTGGACTCTCCAAGCAATGCATAGGAAAAGGAATGTTGGTCTTACCTGAAAGGTCGTTCTCTGTGCCCTGCAGAAGAGTCCAACCCTGCCCAAGAATCCCCAGGGTCTTCTTGAGGTCCAATGTCCAGGAGTATTAGGAGTGCAACAAACAGACTATGTCTTCAGCAGGACCACGACCTCGTTGAAAACTGGACTCAGTAGAGAGCAGGAGGCATAGCCAAAGAATTTACACTCAGTCTCTGGGAAGATAGACAGAAGTTAACCCATGCTTGGACTCTCCTGCAGCGCACAGAGAACGACTATTCAGATAAGACCAACGTTCCTTATCTGGACAGTTTTCAAAAAAAACAGTAAGAAAGTACAAGGTGCAAGGAATTCTACAGTTTGCGGCCATCACATAGAAGATTTTTTTTCTCTCGTTCCCTTGATCTCCCTCAGAAATAGATTCCTAAATATCCTCTCATGGAAGCATACATGGAATGAATGGAATCACTTTGGATGAGTCCGTTCACATTGAATTGAATATCTATGGAGATGCTTAATCATCCAAAAAGGTGCTTTTCCAAAAGGCCAGTGGATTTTCTTGGATTTTTTCCTTGAAAATATTTCTCTTCTCATCCAAAAATAGCAATAGCAATAGACTTATATACCACTTTGCAGTGCTTTACAGCCCTCTCTAAGTGGTTTACAGAGTCCGTGTATTGCCCCCAACAATTTGGGTCCTCATTTTACCGACCTGGGAAAGGTGGAAGGCTGAGTCAACCTTGAGCCTGGTGAGATTTGAACTGCCAAATTGCAGGCAGGCATCAGTCAGCAGAAGTAGTCTGCAGTACTTCATCCTAACCTCTGCATCATCTCTGCCAAGAAACTTAGACCAGAAGCAAAATGTTTTCAAGGAAAAAATCAAAATCTACTTGCCTTTTGGAAAAGCACCTTTGGGACACGGAATTGAACATTTTTCAAACTATATTTTACGTTCTTTCAGTGAAAACAAGGGATAAAATACAATCATTTATGTAAACTTTTGCCAACTGTGGAGGATAGTTTCTGTCTGTTTTAGAGCTATGTCTTGGAAAATTTCAGGAACAAACTTTTTTGTGTCATTTGAAATAAATTAAATGCAGCACCTCGAGCAATTCAAGATCCCTTCTGTAATTAGATTGTCTTAAACTTTGTTCCCATCCCAGATGTCTTTTGTTGGCAGCCCAGCTTCCATAAGACAGTTCAGCAAGTTAATTGATTTCTATTGAACTGTGCTGCAAGTACTTATCCAACACTTCCTGAATAAACCCATGGAAAATCCAGATTGTCCAATAATCCAGAGGTGTTTGAATTGTAGTGCATCATATCAGAAAGGTGCCAGAAGGCTGATGCAGTTTGATACAGTTTTTTTTTAAAAATAGTATGGTGCTATCTAGATGGAAGGCTGCTACAGATTCCAGTTCTTGTGTATATCAGCCTTAAGCTCTTTGTCGCCAAAGCATTTTGGCCTGGATTTGAGTTTCATCTTTGGCATTACAATAGTTTCTACAGCTTCCAGTTGAGCAGCACCTAGATAGCCTTGAAGGAGAAATTCAAGGGCGACTACATAAAATGTAAGGAGAGGGAAAGAAGGAAACTCAGAATTACCGTATTTTTTAGAGTATAAGACGCACCGGAATATAAGACACACCAAGGTTTTGAAGAGGCAAATTAAAAAAAGAAGTAGGTAGGTAGATAGAATGATAGAGAGGGAACGAAAGAAAGAGAAATACAGTAGGTAGATAGGGAGAGAGATAGAGAGTAGTTAGGTAGGTAGGTAGCTAGATAAAGGGAGAGAGAGAGAGTAGGTAGGGAAAGAGAGTGTTTAGGTAGGTAGGTAGAGGGATAGAGAGAGAGAAATAGAGAGAGAGAAATACAGTAGATAGGTAGGGAGAGAGAGAGTACCCTGTTTCCCTGAAAATAAGACCTCCCCGGACAATAAGCCCAATCGGGCTTTTGAGCGCATGCGCTAAAATAAGCCCTCCACCAAAAGTAAGCCCTCCCCGAAAATATTGCAACATAGCAGCAGCCATGAGGTGACCATGCTCGCCGCCTCCTGCACCTCAAAAATAATAAGGCCTCCCGAAAATAAGGCCAAGCACTTATTTCAGGGGTCAAAAGAAAATAAGACTCTGTCTTATTTTCGGGAAAACACGGTAGGTAGGTAGCTAGAGAGAAATACAGTAGATAGGGAGAGAGGGAGTAGGTAGGTAGGTAGGTAGGTAGGTAGAGAGAAATACAGTAGGTAGGTAGGGAGAGAGAGTGTGTGTAGGTAGATAGGTAGGTAGAGGGATAGAGAAAGAGAGAGAAATACAATAGGTAGGTAGGGAAGAGTGTGTGTAGGTAGGTAGATATGTAGGTAGAGGGATAGAGAGAGAAATAGAAAGAGAGAGAGAGAGAGAAATACAGTAGGTAGGTAGGGAGAGAGAGTAGGTAAGTAGGTAGATGTTTCCAGATGTATTTATCCATGTGCTGGGGAAGGAACTAGCTGACAAACCTTAAGACTCTGTTTCTGCTGGCGTAGCACTTGATCAATGTAATTCTAATCAGTTAAAGAGCTTTCCAAAAGGAAAAAAAAAATGCACTCTGCAAACCTCCAAAAACGGTTCGTTTTTCGCGAAAATTAGCCCGTTTTTTTCAAATAAAATGCATGAATAGCCGGGGGGGGGGCTGGGGTGCTCCGGGGCGGCATGGGCCCAAAAAAGAACAAAACACGGCTAATGGGCCTGATTTTTGTCAAAAACATTGCATGCATAGCCTTATGGAGGCTTATAGAGTGTTGCTGGGGGCTGGGGGGGGGGCAAAAGTGACCCGTTATTTGCTCATTTTTCCCCTCCCCAGCCCCCAGGAGCTCTCTGAAAGCCTCCATAAGGATATGCACGGCCATTTTGGGGAAGGGGCGGGACTTTGGGAGGCAAAAAATGCTGTATTCAATGTATAAGACGCACCCAGATTTTCAGCCTCTTTTTTGAGGAAAAAAGGTGCGTCTTACACTCTAAAAAATATGGTATTCTGCCTTGATTTTCTGTAATGTAAGGTGGGGATAATTTCTGTTGTGCTTTTAGGATTATGTTATACCCTTTAGCAATAAAATGTCATGAATATTTCTCTTGGGTGATTGGGCTGCCAGACTTCTGAAGAAATTTCACACTGTCTTCTTACTTTTTGTTTTATTATTTCACATGTGAAACTTCCTAACAAAATAATAATGAAAAGTTTGATAGATCTTTTTAAAAACCAGGTGAAATTAACAAATCTCCCATAGACAGCTATGAGCTTCTGTCCTTCTTGTAATGATATTTTCTAATCTGAATTTCACCATTATTGCACTACCTTTGGCTAGAAGAAGAGAAATCCTAGGAAGAAGATTTCCTTTTCTAAAAAAAAAAAAAGTTCGATGTGCACACTACTTTAAAAAACTAGAATTGTGAGCCCAATCTTCAATGGGTCTCATTCTTTAAAAGGAATCAAGCAGCCCTGGAGTCTAAGACATAGGGCCAAGGAGGGAAACAAGTTATGATTGGAGAAGAGGGGGGCATTCCCACCAGAATGCACAGGATCTTATTGGACCGCAGAAAAGAGAATATAAATGGACTTTAAATGCACTATTTCTTTAAAATATTACAACAATCGTAAACCATGGTAGGGGTCAAATATACAGAAACCAGGGCCGGATTTAGATGAAAAGAGGCCCTAGGCTATTCCACTTATGGGGCCCTTTCACCTCCCATTTTTAAGGTTTGTAAATTACATGAGAGATAATAAAATGCATCATTACTGTGATATATATCAATATAGTAAATGAAATATGTTGTAATTGGTACTAACCCTTATAAAAAATGTGGCACGGATGATAAATAAAAATAAAAGGCTCCTCTTGATCTTGAGGCCCTAGGGCAGGGGTGTCCAAACTTGGGAACTTTAAGACTTGTGGACTTCAACTCCCAGAATTCCCCAGCCAGCATAGCTGGCTGGGGAATTCTGGGAGTTGAAGTCCACAAGTCTTAAAGTTCCCAAGTTTGGACACCCCTGCCCTAGGCTGAAGCCTAGTTAGCCTATAGGAAAATTTGGCCCTGACAGAAATCCTGAGAATATTATGGAGAAGAAAAGATAGTGAATAATGACATACAATAAAGATCGAGTAAGACAGGGAAATAACAGCTGATAGGACTGTAAGGGAACTGGGGCATCACCTGCCTTTATCGTAAGGTTATAGTAACAGAATCTTGCTGGTGTGAAAGCATGTCTCACCTCCCTCCCTTTATATCCAAGAGGCCAGGGAGGGTCCTTTCTGAGATGCTTTCCCCAGTCCATTCTTTCTGTAGGCTGAGATTCCTTTTGCCTCTCTGTTGTTTAGGCTGTGACTCTTCCTCCTGTCCCCAAGTTTATCTCACAGCTGATTTCACAATTTGACTTAGGGACATACCTACACTTACTTGTTGAGTCAAACAATTTATTGACGTTCCCAAACTGGATTTTTTAAAAATGTAACTCCGGGTCTGTGAACATCTTTCTGGATTTCCTATCCTCTCATTGATTCTTTACTCCACTGTTCCATTTATGAAATGGCCTTGTCCACATTTCCTAAATATTATGTCTGCTTCTTGTATCAATTTCTTATTTGTGATTAGCTGTCAGCTGTTTCTTTTACTGTTTGATACCAACCTAGATGCAAATTATGAAAAGGCATGAAAATAGGTCAAATGGGGGGAGGGAATCCTTATTCTGCTTAGGCAAAACAACATTTTGTGGTTTTGACATAGTTCTTATGATTAAGCGGAACTTCAAAGCATAAGACACCCTAATTTTTATACTAAAGAATTAAAGAGAGTTTATAGTGGGATTTTATTGTGAAATGGCCCTTTCTAGTAGAAATAGGAATGGGATTGAAATAACTAAAACTGTAAGCAGTGACACTTAGAAGCTGTAAATGCATTTTGGACCAACTGCTGTTTGGAAATATGAAAGGGCTGAAAAAATAAATACAGATAGGAAAAACTCCCCTTATGCTCTTTAGGTGGCTAGTTTTCTACCTTAATGTATTTGCTCACCACTGCCTGACTGATTTAAATGTTACAAAGCATGGGGACTTATTTTGAAGTTACCCAGCATTCAATTTCATGTGTCTGTGGTTGACATAAACAGTAGCATTTGGGCTAGATAGCTCATTGGGCTATTTATTTGAACTACTAGAATATCCAGTGAATTTTATGCACTGATAAGATCCTCAACAATCCTCCTAAAATCCATTACTCAACTCTGGGACTCTGAAAGAAGGGCAGAACCTAGCCATCATAAAATACAGGTAGTCCTCAGCTTACAACCACAATTGAGCCCAACATTTTTGTTGCTAAGTGAAATATTTGTTAACTGAGTTTACCCCATTTTGCCACTTTCTTGCTACGGTTGTTAAGAGAACCGCTATAGTTGTTAAATTAGTCATTAAGTGAATCTGGTTTCCCCATTGATTTTGCTTGTTAGAAGGTCGTAAAAGAGGATCACATCATGCCTGGGACACTGCAACTGTCATAAATATGACTCAAGCATCTGAATTTTGATCACACGACCTTGGAAGATGCTGCAGTGGTTGTAATCATGAAAAGTTTTCAGTACTGTTGTAACTTGGAATGATCACTAAATGTGCTGTTTTAAATAACCCCCAGTAAAGGAAGAGCAGAATTCTGAATTATTTGAAAAAATATTTAAATATTTCATGTGCTTCCACTGGGTGTCTGTGTTTTTTGTTAATAGTGTTCCAAAGACTTTCCAATCAAAACTTCAAGAATACATGATCAGACTGCTCCATTTTAGGCCAGAAATACTGAAAAATTGATCTTCCACAAACATATAACGTTGTTCAGTTCTGACTGACAGGTGATATTCCAAACAAAGGACTTAAGCTTTAATGGCTTCTTTTATTGCAGGCTTCTTGTGGTGCTCCATAGCAGTCTTACGTTTGGCACCCTGAAGCATTTTCCTCCATGGGGTGCATTATTCAAAATTCATTTCAGTGAGCCATCCAATTTTTTAGTTTTCAAACTTGCCTAGGATTATTTGCAAGGAGGAAAGGTAGGTCAATTAAGTGTGGTAAGAGAAAAATGTGACCACCTACTGTTTAATGTAATTGGAGTGTTCCTTCTTCCCTTTGGCCACCTATAAAGAGGTTCATGAACACACATCTAAACCATGGGTGGAAACAGCATTGCTTTGTATAGTTGTTGTTAAGAAAAGCCCCGCTGAAACAGATAAACAACTGTCCCATCCAGCACTCATGGTCATGCGGTGACCAGCTGGAGAATTTAGGAAGGCTATAAACATAGGCAGAAGGTTGACAGCCTTCCTTCACTGTTGCTCTCTATCAGCAAATATTTTAGGCATGGCACTGTATTTTGGAGGTAGCAAATAGTTACCCTAATAACTATTAAGATACAGAAGGATCTTGACAAACTTGAACATTGGGCACTATCTAATAAAATGAAATTCAATGGTGAAAAGAGTAAGGTTCTACATTTAGGCAACAAAAATGGAATGCACAGGTACAGTATAGGTGGTACCTTGCTCAACAGTAGTAACTGTGAAAGGGATCTTGGAGTCCTAGTGGACAACCATTTAAATATGAGACAGCAGTGTGCAGCAGCTGCCAAAAAAGCCAACACAGTTCTAGGCTGCATCAACAGAGGGATAGAATCAAGATCACGTGAAGTGTTAATACCACTTTATAATGCCTTGGTAAGGCCACACTTGGAATACTGCATTCAGTTCTGGTCGCCACGATGTAAAAAAGATGTGGAGACTCTAGAAAGAGTGCAGAGAAGAGCAACAAAGATGATTAGGGGACTGGAGACTAAAACATATGAAGAACGGTTGCAGGAACTGGGTATGTTTAGCTTAAGAGAAAGAAGGACTAGGGGAGACATGATAGCATTATTCCAATATCTCAGAGGTTGCCACAAAGAAGAGGGAGTCAAACTATTCTCCAAAGCACCTGAGGGTAGAACAAGAAGCAATGGGTGGAAACTAATCAAGGAGAGAAGCAACTTAGAACTGAGGAGAAATTTCCTGACAGTGAGAACAATTAATCAGTGGAACAGCTTGCCTCCAGAAGTTGTGAATGCCCCAACACTGGAAGTCTTTTAGAAGATGTTGGATAGCTATTTGTCTGAAACGGTATAGGGTTTCCTGCCTAGGCAGGGGGTTGGACTAGAAGACCTCCAAGGTCCCTTCCAACTCTACTATTGTATTGTATTGTAATAGTCATTGATCGGGATCGCATCCTGGCCCATACATCCCTACGACCAATTCGCTCTCACAGAGAGGGACTTCTCCGGGTGCCGTCCACTAAGCAGTGCCAAAGGGTGGCGCCCAGGAGCAGGGCCTTCTCTGTGATGGGCCCAGCCCTCTGGAATGACCTCCCCCCCGACATTAGGATTACTACCGACCTCCGCTCCTTCCGTTCAAAACTCAAGACCCACCTTTTTCAACTAGCCGGCTTGGCTCAATTATAGTTCCATTTTTATCCTCCTGGCAATCTTTTAAATTTGTAATTTTATATTGGGGTATTTAATTTTTAATTTTATTATGACTATTTTTATGTATTGTATTGTGAGATTTTGATACCTCCTCCGTGAAATGTTTTAATTGTATAATATGTGCTTTTATTTATTGTACGCCGCCCCGAGTCTCTTCGTGGAGAGGGAGCGGCTAACAAATCTAATAAATTCAATTCAATTCAATTCAAATTCATTGTTTTCTCCCTTTCGATAGATATCTAATTTAGTGACTATCCCCATATTCAGGTCTTGATAGAGTGTTTTCAGTGGTGCCCGCGATATAGTAAAACATACTGGACTGAATGAAAATATGACTTTGTCATTGTGGAATGTGCTTCCAATTGTGAAGTAGGTTGTTCCGTTTCTACCCTTTTCTCATTTACTGGAACCTTTTTTGCTTTACCATGTTTTGATAAAACACATTTCCAGTGCTTAGAAACAGCTTTACTTTATGTGCCGTGCATCCGAGCACAGAAAAGCAAATGTTTTGGTCAGTGAACACGTTTGGATTTTTGAAAGTGAATTATGGGCACAGTCACAAAATGGCTGGTTTGGGCAAGTACATAACTGTCTCCCAGTGCTAGGATAACTGAAATTAGCTATTTGCTTAATTTCTAGTAAGGTTGCTGTCTTTGAGCTCCCAGCTGGATTTATTTTCTTCCATCACAGTTTATTGTTACCTTATTCTCTGTAAAGGTAAGCACATTGGATTGTAGCTGCATTTTTTAATTTTTTGAAAATGGGTGTGGGTCTTATGTAAGATCCAAGGGCATTATTGGGATAGAGAGTCATAGTTTTATGTACCAGTTGACCGTTGTACTAAGCCTGTGATGGCGAACTTATGACAAGCATGTCAGAGGTGGCATGCAGCACGCTCTATGTGGGCAAGTGAGCCATCGCCCCAGCTCAGCTCCACTGCACATGCGTGCACGCCTCCCACAGGCAGCTGGTCTTTGGGTCTGCCGCACATGTGTGAGGGTGGGGTGCATATGGGGGCATGCACGTATGTGTGGGGGGCAGGGCGCATGCAGGGGTAGGTGCATGCGGGGGTGCATGTATGTATTGGGCGAGGCACATGCAGGGGCTGCACATGCACGCACAGGGTTGCAGGGTGCATATGCAGGAGGGGTGGATCCGCATTGCATTTTGGTGGTTCAGGCACATGCACATTCGCACATGCATTGGTGCATGCTTTGGGCACTCGGTCTAGAAAAGGTTAGCCATCATTGCATTAAGCCTTTATTTCTTTAATCATGGTTTGAATAAATTGCACTAAATCATAAACTATAGCTGAGGGCCACTTTAGTGTTGTGATTAAGGCATCAGGATAGGAACCAGCAAACTCGGAGTTCTAGTCTTGCTTTAGGCACAAAGCCAGCTGGGTGACCATGGCCAGTCATCCATTCTCAGCATTAGGAAAGAGGCAGTGCTAAAGACTTCCAAAATCCACTCCAGACAATTGCCAGGAATTAAAACTGACTTAAAATCATAGACGGCCAGACAGCAGACAGACAGATATCATAGTTAAACATCGCAATGTCAAGATTCATTAAATCAAAATTAACCAAATCATTTTGACTGACTGCCCATAAATAAGACTGCCCATCTATATATAAATGTTGCCCAGAAAAGGTAGATTCCTTCATCAATAAATATTCTCAGAACCATGTTTAAGATAAGGGGATTGATACAGAATAGCATAATAATTGCCAGTATGCTCAGATTTTGGTGACCATGGCATATCATGCTGTTAAAGTTATAAGACTGTCCAATACTGGTGCTGTAGGATTTTATAGATAATGCTTGATGCAAATTGAATAACTGAAATGTATTATATAGAGCAGAGGTGTCAAACTCACAACAACACGTTGTCATGTGACGTATCACAACTTCTGCCCCCTTAGCTAAAATGGGTGGGCGTGGCCAGCACATGATGCATCCGGTCTGTGGACTGCAAATTTGACATCTCTGATATAGAGGCTTCTAGAGACTGTGGGCAATCATAAAGAATTTAAGCTTATAACTTTCGGTTCCATTGGATTTTTATTTCATGTTCAAAATGTGGCTTGTTTTTTTCTCATATCAAATCTGCATGGAGAGCAAAAACATTTGGCTAAAAAGAACTTAACACAGGATTCTTTGATGCAGAGCACATGCTTGCTCTGCTGATGGAGAATAAATTATAACTTTGTTAGCTGAAACAGCATTTTTTTTAGCAATTAAAGCGCTATATGATATTTTTTTTATCCCTTTAAAATTAAATGAGCAACTTTCATATGCAAAATTGTCTTGGGAAACTATTATTTTCCAAAACTGTGTGTGTGATGCTAAACCCCTTCTGTGATGTGCACTGATTTATTTTGTAACTGCTGTACATAAATTCTGAAACGATGGAGTGTTGACAAAGAATGGTTTACAACTAAAACCAGGATTTCTAAACAACTTAGAGAAATATGGGGAAAAAATAATTCCAACCAACATAATCCATAATTGTCTTTAAAATGTTTGGCAGTTTTCTCCCAGAAACTTCATTAATTAATTCAACATGTTTTCTGTTGCAATTTAAATCCTACATTAATTTATCCCCTATGTGCATCCCAAATGTAACCTACAGTTCTTGTAGGTATATCAAAAAATTAAGGCTTACATTTTAAATTTATTTTCTTATTTCACCTTATCCAGATTTGACAGTTTAGAAACTGACAATATTCTTGTTAAAATATAAAACAGTTCTTTTTCAAAAAGGGCTTTTTTTTGGTATAATCCTCTTAAATTTTGTGTATGAGCAAACCTAATTCTGTAGGAAATACCAGTTTAGTTTGTTTCGAAATTGCACATCATGTCAAAAAAGAGGTATGGTTAGCAATCTCTGACTTCTATAGCATACAGCATAAGGCTTGTAGAAAAGCCCAAATGGATTGTGGAAGTGGAGAAGAACATCAAAAATGTCTGGAGAACAGTTTGTTCAAATTCTTCTTTGTGGGGGCTCAGCATTTTTAGTGCATTATGCTGCTCTTATCACAGATTTTGCAAAAAGAAAAATGCACTGTCTGCATACTATTTTACACATGATGTTCTCTTAGACAAGATGCTTAACTAGGACATATGATTGTGTTTATTTTAAACTTTTTTCTAAATAGAGATTTAGACGAGATGGCAAAAGAATAAAGATCTTAGCCCAGAGTCTGCCATTCATGTTTTCAGATAATTGTTCATGCAAAATATACTCTTCTGAAATAAAGAACTTCTGCAGGAGGATCTCTGCAAACATATAAACCTTCCCTCTCCACTTTATTATTTTCGTCCCCTGGCTAGTAGCAATTATAAGTTTGCATCCCAAAAGTAGTAATTGGGTATTTAAAGTCTGCTGGTCATTACAGTTAAATGTAACCATATTAGAACCAGCTGTTGAAAATAAAACCAAACTTTTTAATTTATAAAGAAATTCTACTAATAAGAATGTAGCAGCAGACAGATGTTATGTTAAAAGCTTAATTCTTTATTCTAAAGCATAACTGGGTGTTTTTTTTAAATTGTGAATGGAAAGAGAGCTGAATCCTTTATAATTATTGCAACACAGTCTCAGTGGTATTACAGAAAATTGATACACAGAAACAAAAAATCTTGTCAGCAATTCTTGAAAATGCAGAGAAAAGTTAAAATGTTCCTTGATGCATTCTAGTCTTCATTTAATCGGATGGGCTTTCAAATATAGATTTTGCATCCCACCAAGATGCAATTTGTCAGAGATTTAAGCTATGCTCTTTATTTTGAAGTTGGCTTTCTCCTCGTGAGTAGTTTTCATGACCCAGCTACAGAAACTCAGCAAGATAGCAATAACATTTAGACTTAGATATGGCTCCATAGTACTTTACATTACTCTCTTGAGCAGTTTACAAATGTCAGCTTATTGCCTCCAACAACCTGGGACCTCATTTTACTGACCTTGGAAGGATGGAAAGCTGAGTCAACCTTGAGCCAGTCAGGATTGTACTCCTAGCTAGGGCAGAGTTAGCCTGCAATGCTGCATTGCAACCTCTGCGCCACCATGATGCTCATAACAAGATGTTTCAAGTGTCTCAAAAAAAGTTCACACTTACACCTAGTGCTACTCTATAGTTGATGTTCAGCAGTTGTCCATTTCAGGTTAATAGATTGATTGGGGATGCCTGAGATTTCTGAAAGACAAGTGACATTAAAACAATAATAACAGGAAAGCTTTATGCTTTAAAGAAAATAAAAACAATGGACTGTTATAAAGCAAGTCATTTACACATGTTAAGTAGTCCAGAAAATTGTGTTCATCTTTGGCGAAAGAGAGATCTGTAATGAGACCAGAATAGTAGCAAAATATTAGCTAAAATGATATAAGCAGCTAGCAACTTAATTAACAATTAACCAACATTTGCTCCAGTTAATTGATTGAAGGAAAAAAAGAGATCATGCTTTTTGTTTCATTGTTGGAACTACTACCCATTAATACAGGCAGTCCCTAGGTTAAGAATATCCAACTTAAAGGCAACTTTTAGATATGAACGGGGTTATCTGTTATAAAATGACAGACTGCTAACCCGTTACAATACTCTTTCCTCAATTTAACAAATCACTGAAACTGCATTGCTTTCATGAGCGTCACAACATAATGTGTGTATTTTTAATACAAATATAGCCTATTTTCAGCAGTTTGTGAAAGCATTGTGTGCCTTCAGCAGTTTGTCAGCTTGAGGAAGTAGTTTGTCGGCCTTTTTAGTCAGATAACTTTCCCTTCAGGAAGCGCTAACCCTTCAGGACGATGAGAGATTGAATTCCAGCACGTTTTCCTTGAGTTGGGTTGTCTTGCTGGACATTTGTTGTGTCTTAATTCAGTTTTGAGGTATAAAACGTAACACTGTAACAAGTTTGTTTTTAATGGTTTCTCATCCTTGACACGCAAAAGTAGAGATCCAGTAACCTTATTGATGCGTAAATACAAATTTGGGTTAAAGACAGAGTTAGGGAACAGAACTCATTCTTAAATGGGGGACTGTCTGTACCCTTGTTTCCATATGTGGGAAGGAATATATTAATGGTAGGTTTTGTTATAGAGTTTGTGTGAGCTTTAGAACGGTCTGTTCATATATGTAGGTATTTAATGAAAGAAGATAGATTCATGCAGAAGCCAATATCTCTTGTCAAACTGTGTTAAAATCACATTGAACCCAATGGCTTAGAACTTTAGCAGTTAAGTTCTGAATGCATTTTACATTAGGTGTAGCTGAGGGAAATGATCATGCCTTTTGTGCTTTTACATGATGAAGTGAGTCTGTTTATTATGTTGTCATTTCTGCATGCACCCCTCATAAGCAATTTACAAATGAAAAGTACTGCTTCTATACTTAGAACAGATTTGCTATTGGATTCCTATATGTAACTCTGACATTTATAGAGCAAGGAGAGAAAAACAAGTAATTTTAGCAGATATTCTAAATCATCAATAGGTTGCACATTCATGTTATGTTAATTTTTGCCATTGCCCATTTCCTAGAGCTGAGAGAAAGTGACTGGACAAAGTTCACCCAGTTGCCTTCATATCGGACTAGAACTCACACCCCAATTGTTCACATAGGCCTCAACTTACAGCCATTCAGCTGTTTTGTTACAGAGGTGCAGAAAAAAATAAGGACCGGTCAGAGTTTTCACAGCATGACTATTATTATGAGATAAACTCAGGAGCAAAACACAAGACCAGAGGTGGTATTTACCGGTTCTCCAAACTACTCAAAATTTCCGCTGCCGCTCTTTCATTCTTTGCTTATGAAATTAATTTGCTTATGAAATTATCTTTGCTTATGAAATTAAGAACAATTAATCAGTGGAACAGCTTGCCTCCAGAAGTTGTGAATGCCCCAACACTGGAAGTCTTTAAGAAGATGTTGGATAGCCATCTGTCTGAAACAGTATAGGGCAGTGATGGCGAACCTTTTTTGGCTCGCGTGCCACAAGTGGGGGGAGCGCAGGGGGGTTGAGTGCGGGCGTGCCGCACCCATAATGCCATGCGCGACCCCCCCAGTGTGCATGCACACAAAATGCGCGACCCCCCATTTTTACATGTTTTTTTTGCCCTCCCCAGGCTCCAGGGGCTTTATAGGAGCCTGGGGAGGGTGAAAAGAGCCTCCCCCGACCCCCGGAGGCGGTCCCTGAAGCCTTCAGAGCGCTTAAAACCACCCTCCGAGCAAACCAGAAGTGGCTCTTTTCGCCCTCCCCAGGCTCCTATAAAGCCTCTGGAGCCTGGGGAAGGCGAAAAATAGCTTTTAAAAAGGTGAACTCAGTTGGCCAGCGCGCGCATGCGCGCTGGCCAGCTGACAGGGCAGCGCCTCGCGTGCCCTGACAAATGGCTCCGCGTGCCACTTGTGGCACGCGTGCCATAGGTTCGCCATCACGGGTATAGGGTTTCCTGCCTAGGCAGGGGGTTGGACTAGAAAACCTCCAAGGTCCCTTCCAACTCTACTATTGTATTGTATTGTATTGTATTATATTATAAATATCCTGGGAAGGGAACAGATTTTTGTTGTGCTTGATTTTAAGTGAGAGAATCAAATACAAAAAACAAAAATGACTTTCAAGAAAGAAACTTAGGGTTGGCTAAGATGTTTTCTCTATTGTACAAACACTCCTCTAGCTTAGACAAGTCAGATAAATGCCACAAGTCCAAAAAATCCTTATGCCAATATGCATCCTTTCCACAGAGAAATCCATGATGTTTATACCTTTAAAACATTTAGTTGCATACTGGAAAATTCCAGTTTGGAACGTTTGAAAAAGTGGAACAACTACTATGGTAAAACAAGCTTTCATATATTTTTTTCTAAACACAGCCTTCACATCTATACTTATCCATATGTACATTGAATCATGATGCATGTGTTTTAAATTATCACCTTCTCCATATTTTTGTACAGAAAACAAATAGTGATTGTATACTTTCCTATTCTTAGGAAATTATAAACATATATATCATTTAACATTTATCATTTAATACATATAGAGGTAGTCCTCGACTTACTACAATTGTGACCAGAATTTTCATTGCTAAGCAAAAAAGTTAAGCAAGGCTCTTGCTAATTTTGTAAATGTTTTGCCATGGTTGTTAAGCAAATCACTACCACTGTTAAGTGAATTACATGGTGGTTAAACAAATCTGGCAAATCTGATTTTGCTCATTGAAAGCCAGCTGGGAAGCTCACAAATAGTGATCATGTGACCTGGAATGCTGCAATTTTGTAAATACATGTCAGTTGCCAAGCACCTGAATTTTGATCATGTGATTTGTTAGATGCTGTGATGGTTATAACTACAAGACTGGTCCAGTCAGGTACTGAGGATTTAATAGCTGCCAGCTGATGTAAGGTTGTAAACTGTAAGTTGATGCAATGAGGATGATTCATTGCAGCTATGGTATAACCCTTTTAAGACTGATGGGTCCACACGGGGCTGAAATTCAGCAGGTTCTGTCAGGTTCTGTATTTAGAGAGCAGAGCAGTGGCAGTGCTCTCTCTCTCCCACTCCCTCCCTGTGTGTGTGTTTGTGACACATGCACACGCACACAGAGAGAGAGAGAGAGAGAGAGAGAGAGAGAGAGAGAGAGAGAGAGAGAGTGAGAGAGAGAGCTTCCGTGTAAGCTATATCTTATCAAAGCCATACATCCATCAGTTCGCTTTTATAGTTTTTCACCTATACTATGCTGTTTTCTAGTAATGCCCCATGATTTGCAGGAGTTTAATTTTCTCATCTCCAAAGCAGCAAAGATATATCATCTTACCTTCTCTTCTTTGAGTACAGAGCAGCACACCTTGCCTTTACTACATTAGCGTTACATTCAGCTGAACATCCTGTTACCTCCATTTTACTTTGCTTCTTAATATTGACTAGCATGGCTCTTAATAAGTGTATTAATGCACACAAAAATGAATTAATGAATTCAGGTTCTTCATGGAACAGGCTGCTAAGCTTGGGTGGCCAATAATAAGTACACGTTGACCTTCCTTGAGCAAACTGTGGTTAATTACTTATCAAAGCAATTTCAAGAATAGGTTTTTGAGAACAGTTGGTTAAAAAACAATAAAGTGAAGAATATGCTGCCCTTCATTTCTTGGGATATAAAAGTGTGCATATTGGTTCAGCAAATGTTGTTATAAATAAATCCTTTCCTTCTAGTAGTAATTTTGTGTAGTAGGCTCGCTGGTAAGCAAGAAAATGATTAATCATTTTGAACTTGGGAAACATACATAAAGCTATAGCAATGAAAGGAGAAAATTCTTCAAATGGCCCAAAGAGAAATATATGTGCGCAATAAATACAGAAGTAGAAAATTGAGGGGGGGGGCGCCAAAATTGGAAAGAATGCCTAGTTTATTTAAGAAAAAAGAAATGTCAGACAACTTATAGGCATTACTAATGTACAGTTTGCTTAATATATATTTCTTTACAAAGTTGTTCGTAGAAAAATGTGAATCACTGCCTGTTTCTTACCTTTGAGCTTTCTATTGAATAGTTTATAATTAGTTCACAAGCCTTTTCCAAACCCATTGAACTTCCTTTTGTTTCAAAAACCAGGTGGCTTAAAAGACTTATCTCTTTTTCATCATTTTATTAAAAGTTTTAATTACAATAGTAAAAAGATGATATAAAAAAGAAGTAACAAATAGAGTGAATAATAGGTACAAGAAAATGCATAAGAAAAAATAGAGAAAATAACCAAGAAAGCAATTTCATTAGTACAAGTTATACTATCACTATCATTTCACTTCATCTTAATTAACAGATATAAACCTCTTTGTCTTATAACTCAATGCTTAAGTACAGGCAAATCCAATAAGTAACATTGTCTCCAACCGAGGAGTTAGTAAGGTGTCCAAACAGCCCTGAAATAACATTAATTAAAAATGTTAGTCATCATGCCATATCTTAACTCATAACTGTAAACAAATGCATATTTAAAAGTCATAAAGTGGTCCCAATATCAGAGTATAAACAAAAGGCTGAACTTAAGATGACAAAAAGGGACAATCTCTCCTTTAAAGAGAATAAGTTCATAAACATTCCTTGCTTTATGGAAAAGACAATCAGATGCAAAGCCTACTTAACTGCTATCAGATTAGGATACATAAAGTGACTGTAGGGAAAAAGACTTAAACACTATGCCAACTGTACGCACTCCAAAGCACAACATCTTTCTAGTCTAGATGTCAGCAGGTCCAAAAAAAAAACCATGCAAAAATAACATGTTCCATTTCAACCATGATCAAGTAAAACATCTCTATGTTTCTTCCTTTTGCATAAAAACAATGTTGCTCCTTAATCCATTCAAATAATTGTTGATCCTTGTTTCAAATTTCAACAAAACTTTTAAAGAACCTCTTTTTTAAGCCCACCAAGGAAAAAAAAATTTCAATTACTCTCTGAGACTGACATTCTTATTTTGTTCTTAAGTTTTAAGACTCACCCAGTTTTTTGTATTCCTAATGGCAAATTCTTATTCCCATTTTCATATTTTATTACAAATCCTTTTATATAACAGCTTTATGTGGGAACAGACTGTTCTTAAGAACAGACAACACAGCTGATATCAGTAGTTTAAAGTCTTACTGCAATTCTTTGGTACATCATTATGTTGCTTATCACATTTCTCTTGTTATATATCCAGTATCAAAAAAACAAATACTTTCCACAAAACTACATTTATACCTGAAAATTAATTTCAAAATCTTATTCAAAATCAAATCTTCCAATATTTTCAGAGCCCATGTTGTTTAAAACTTTCTATACCCTGAACCTTGTCTTGCTTTTTCATTCTTATTTTAAATTCTTAAAGATTTAAAGAAACATTTTCTTATATTAAGCTTTGAAGGCACTCACCCACTATTTCAGTCTTGTCATTTCAAAGGTGTCTTAACCTCTTTAAAAAAAATTATTAGGTGATATCAGAAAAATGCCTATTAACTCAGCAAAGGAAATCTGTACTAATCCTCAGTCATCCAGGTCATGGTTGTCCCAAAGGTGCTTTTTGAGGAGACAACTGGGCTTTCTTGTTTGTTTTTTTCTTTGAAGATGTTTCACTTCTCATCCAAGAAGCTTCTTCAGCTCTGACTGGGAGGGGTGAGAATGGAAGGTTTTATATTCATTGCAGACAGCTGGTCATTTGCATCCTTTTTGAGGGTTGTTGAAGCACTTGGAATTTTACCTGTGTCCTTGGGATCCCTGAGTAGTGCTAATAGTTCCTATAGTCGGCAATTTTTTTCTGGAAATCCGTTCATACTTCCACACCATTCGAAAGGTATTCATCCCAAATTGCATAGCTAAAGGTCTGTACTGTAAACATCCAAATGCTTCAACAACCCTCAAAAAGGATGCAAATAACCAGCTGTTTGCAAGGAATATAAATCCTCCCGTTGCCACCCATCTAGTCAGAGCTGAGGAAGCTTCTTGGATGAGAAGCAAAATGTCTTCAAAGAAAAAAACAAGAATGCCCAGTTGCCTCCTGAAAAAACACCTTTGGGATTAGTAAAGGAAGTGTCCATTTGAAAGCTCCAATTTCGGCTTGAACTTCTATGGCAAATTTCTCCTGCTCCCAACACCACCACTCTTCAGCAACCACTACCTTGGAGTTTCCTTGTGAAGAGCAACCATATGGAGTGCAGATTGGTTGATTCACATTTTTTCTGGGTTCAGAAAGAGTTAAAGGAGCCAATCTGTTCATCAGTTCCATGTTCTTAGCTACAATCATCAGCTTTCCTTACACAGAGCTATTTTCAGTCTTCCATTCTTCCCAGAAGTCCTGGTAAGATTTATCTCACTGAGCTCATGGAATAGCAGCAGCTTAGTTTTTTGTTTTGTTTTGATTTTTTGTATATACCTTTTCAGGGCGGAGGCTTCCAAGTTTAGGAAGATCTGCACTGCAATGTAGATTACAATTGCTGCAAACATCTGATTGTTCCAATAAGACATCCTTAATTCAAAAATCTAGAAGTAAGATTTGCTTTGCTCTATGTATAGTCCAGTGATGGGTTCCGGATCCCGTTGCAACAGGTATGGTACAACGGGGCTGGGCATTCACCACATAAACGTGC
Source organism: Natrix helvetica (assembly GCF_964273705.1). Taxonomy (NCBI): domain Eukaryota; kingdom Metazoa; phylum Chordata; class Lepidosauria; order Squamata; family Natricidae; genus Natrix; species Natrix helvetica. Next base: position 41,410,325 of record NC_138558.1, read on the forward strand.
ACAGGATACACATGCGTACTTACTGCCCGCAACGCTACGTGACACTCCAGCTACTTGGCAGAGCATTGCACAGGTGCAGTGCACGGAAGCCCGAACAGCTCAAATACAGGTAAGGAGCATGGGCAGGTGGGCCCTTCAGAGCACCGTACCGGAACGGTACCTGGTGCTTCCAGCAGGCACCGGTACGCCCATATAGGGGCATACCGGTCATATCCCACCACTGATACAGTTATGAATTCTGTGGGTTTGGTGATTGGATGCTTTTTGGAAACTGCTCATTATTAGTTGGACATGGTATTAGTTCTGTTCTGCCTTCTCAGTCTGTTCTGAATGATTCGGATTTTGTATCCGAGTAGGAGGTAACTTGTATCTAGTGTTATTATTCTGAATATGGTTTCTTCATTTGAGCGCAAGGCTTTCAAGAATTGTCTGACTCCTGCTGTTTGCTTAATGAATTGTTTCTATGCGTACCCAGTCAAATGTATGGTTCATTTGGAAGGCACAGATAAGTACTTCTGGTCTAACAACTTTGTTGTAGTTGTGTTCTTTTTTTCTTTGCAATGATCGGCACCTGGCTTGTGTAAATAATGTTGGTTGAAATATTTGCAGTTGAATCTGTGTATGATGTTGGTTTCTTATTGGATGGACAAAGCTTTGGTTTACACAAAATTCTTTGTACATTTATGTGCTGTCTTCCAGAATCTGCCCCATCTCCCCCAGGATATACATTTTTCTCAATTTCAACAGTATTTACTAAGAGACAAAAAGACACTTTAAAAGAAATATAGGCCCAGTGACCATTTGGATATCTGTAGATCTAGTGTTGTTTATGTGAGCATATCTCACAGTATCTGAAATCAGGTTGAAATTGGATTCTGACTTGCAGCCATTTCTCATTTATGTGACTGTCAAGAGCTGTTGAAATCTCTGTGTGTGCCCTATTGAGTGAGTCACAGAACAGAAAATGACACTGTTGTTCTAATTGACTTTTGGATGCTTCTGGAAGGAGGTGTAAAAGCATTTGGTTCTTCTGGGGTGTGCCTTTTTCTTGGTCCTTTCTGGCATGTCCTCTAGCTCTTGTTCTTTAATCCTTCTGATTGTCAGTTTCTTGTTTACACTCCAGTTTAATTTAATTGCTTAATTCTCACTGTTTCCTTGGTGGTTTTTTTGAGTGTTTAAAGCACTGTTGGCAGGGGTGGGTTCCTGCCGGTTCTAACCGGTTCGGTAGAAGAGGTTCCACAAATCTACCATACCGGTTAGAATCCGTTCCTCATGGAGCACCTGCCCCGCCTCCTCGCTCGCTTCCCCCGCCCGTTCCATCACCACTCGCAGGCGGTAGCTTGTGCAGCGCCTCCTAGGACCTCCCCGAACTTGCCTAGGAGGCGTGACCACCAGCAAAGCACAGGGGCGTTCCAAGGCGTCCCCCCCAGTTCCCCATCTCCCTTCCCGGCGAAGTTTTCCAAGGTGTGGTTTTCCTCCCATCCCTTGCGCCTGGCTCCCGCTGAGCTCCGGGAAGGAGGAGAAGAGCCTTTGGGGAGGGGGGAGGAGGAGGAGGCGCGCAAGGGGGGGCATGCCAACTGGGCAACCGGCAGAGGCAGGAAAGTTCTCGGGAGCGTCAAGAACCTTCCTGCCTCCGCTGGATTTTGCACGCTCCTTGCATCCAGAAGTGGCGGGGACTGTTGGACTGGAAGAACCTTCCTGCCTCCGCTGGACTTTGTGCTGTTCTCCGCGCTTCCCGGCGAACGAGGGAGGATCAGGCAGCCTTTGAATTGTTCTTCTCTCTCTAAATATTCAATTTAACTGTACCTTTCACTGTCACTTTTGACTTAGAAGACTTTTGACTTTGCACACATATGCCGCAGAATCAGTTTTAGTAACTGCTTGGATCTCTAAGAGAGCTGTTCCATTTGCAAAGCTGAAGCTGCATTTATCAGAGGATCTAAGCTCTCTCCCACTGGATCTTAATGGGCTGTGATCCAACTACATGGCAAGCAAGTTGCAGGATCTTGCCTTCATCTATTGTTACTGGTTTAAGAGGTCGATCAAATACCGGAGGCTTTTTAGGTTCTGAAATGTAATAACATTAAGAAAGCAAGAGGAGGAAACTAGTTAGATTACCATTCATCTTAAATTTTTTAAAAAGTACATATCAAGGTAAGAACAATATGTTGCAATGAATTAATTCCATTTTCTCAGTACAATTTTTTTTTAGAGGAAAAATAATTTTTTGTTTGGTATTATATGGAATTCCTATATTTAGTAAGCATGTTTTAAGATGATATACAAAATGTTTGATATGCAATATCCACTACCTATCTTTCATGCTAAATGTAACATGAATATTGTCAAGATGAAGGTCATTTTAAAGATGGATGGATGAATACTTCTAGCTGGATCATAGATGGGAGACAGTGAAATGAATGTACATTTTATTGGCATACTTTTATCTATAGATGCAGATGCTGGTGAGTCATAAAAATTGCATGTATGTATGTATGTATGTATGTATGTATGTATGTATGTATGTATGTATCTAGGAATTCTGGAAGTTGAAGTGCACAAGTCTTAAAGCTGTCAAGTTTTAATACCCCTGGGGGGGGCGGTTTCTAAAGGGTTAGGGGTGCAAGAGTTTTGTAACTAAACAGTTTTAAGACTTGCATGCTTCAAATGCCAGAGTTTCTGAGCCAACATTTTGGTTTCTAAGCAAGAGCGTTGCTAAGTGAGTTTCACCACATTTTGCAAGTTGGCCATGCCCACCCAGTCACATGACTGACAGGCCACTCCCACCCAGTCACATGACTGTCAAGCCACTCCCCCAAACAGGCCACACCTACAGAAGAGGTTCTAAAATTTTTGAAACCCACCACTGACTATTGGGTAATCTTCAAGTCACAATATACCTTCAAAACATCCCAAAATGCATTCTCCATGACATGACAGTGCAAGTTCAGACTATTCCTTTGGTTGGGGACATTTAAGAATGCATGGGGTGGTATTGGTTTCTCTCCAAGAAGCTTCCTACTCTCATTTCCATCTGTGTCCCCTTTGAAAGATACTGCCCCACTGATGCAATTGTGTGGTCTTGCAGAAGATGATAAGGCTGTGTTTCATGCCTGAATTCCAAATATTAGTGATCCCTGGTTTTAAATATTTTAATATATTAAAGATGTGATTTTTCATAAGACAAGATCTGTTAGCCTGAATGTGCTAGAAGAGAAAATAGCTTGGACCAATAAGACGTTAATGAGGGAAAATGACTGGGCTCCATATGGGAAAATTCTTGGGTAAAAGTCTCAATATATTTGGTTAAAAATGATGCATTCTATGCAAATTAATTACTTTTGAGAACTAAGAACCAATTAAAATGGATGTTTCTGGGGTAATGGAATGAAATTAACTGATGTGTTATATATAGTTTCATATTTTGAAACAAAATATACAAAGCTGCTTGATTATATACCATCAAGTATGTGGCAACTTAGCAGCTACATAGATAGATTTTCTCCACAATTATTGTCAGAGTTTGTTGCAGAAAAATCAAATCCAGAAAGCACATACAGATAACTGATTTTGCTGGATTCATTAACTTCTTTATATGCATAATAACAGATGAATAAATGTACAATACCAATAGTAGATTCTTTCAACGTGGTGGAAGTTACAAGCAGAATACAAGTAGCAGAACAGCAGAGAGTTTTCAGTTTCAATTCTAAGCACAGACTCACATTTGTTTAAGCTCTTATTGGCTGACTTAGTTGCTATGCCTATTCATTAACTGACATTGTTACCATGTCTCTCCCAGTCATGAATATTCTAACAATTATCTCTTTCTAACGTGATCCTACAGACCTTTAAACTATGCACTCATTAACACTGGTCACCATATCTTCTTCCCTTTCTTCCCACCTTTCCCATTATTACAGCCTCCTCCAGAGAAATAGGCCGGTGCATCCTAAGATAATTTTAGCCTGGTCATTTGTGTTTTGAGTGAGAAATAACTATTTTCTTCTTTTAACTCTGGTCAAATAAACCAATCTTATAAAATCTTCCCTGATTTCTTTAAAAAAAAATTAAACTACAACCCCCCCCCCCCCAAAAAAAAAAAACAACCCTCAGGGGTAGTTTGCTTCTCATGTATGCTTCAAAGTGGAAATCCTTCAGAACTTTAGTAAATTGCTTTTCTATCAATAAGTAAAAATTATGCTTATGTTTGTCACTTCTAAAAAAAGTTTTGCAAATCTTAGCAGAGCTTTTTCTCTATCCAGAAGAAATAATTACCCAGATTAGTTTCCTGATTTAATATCTGTTCATATCTTTTAGAGAATAAGTCATCCATCAGATTCAGTTGTACTACATCAAATTAATTTCATAGACTTTCATTGCAGCTGTTTTATAAATTTACTAGAACATGCACTGTCAGTTTTATCAAGCATTTGATACATTCTGTCGAAAAATGTGGTTGAAAAATATTTAAAAATTTGCACTAAAGATTTCTGCTCCATTTTCTTTATTCTCTGGCTCCAATGTCAAGCCTTCAAGGTCTCCTTATCAGAACAAAAGAAAATAAAACAAAACAAAAAGCAATATACTTTTTCCCATGAGAAAATATCTTCTAAATAATTCAAAACTATAATTCCAAATCCCTCTGGTCCCTTAATCTGTTATTAACTTTCTAAAATCCATATACTAAACACCCGTTTGCTGCATAGTTTAAAAAAAAAACATGGACTTTTGAAACCTTTAAAATAAAATTTACACCATTGTCTTTTAAGGAGGCAGAAACTCACCCAATGAATACAATAAAACCTTGCCCGCCCAAAGGGTCTTAATTTATCCAATATGCAACAAATACAATGAAATAAAAATCCCCCAAACGATATAAAGTTTGGTCAGGCTTTATGTCCATAAAAGCTGCTATGAGAGTGTGATGTAGTCTTGACTCTCACCACTTCATGCATAAGTCAACCATAAAAATGGCAGCTTTTCCAGTAGAGTGGAGGGAGGGGTCACTGAAGGGTTATTACAGCCTGATTGGTCCATTTGACTGAGAGAAAACTTCTTAGCCTTCGGCTTCTCCCGTTGGCTCCCAGTTTCCTCTCAGTCAACAAGGTCCAAAGACTTAAATTTGGTTCCCAGAGTGATTGTGAGTACTAAATTCGAAAATTAATTGGATCAATTGGATACTTTAAATCATCAAATTACTAGCATAAAATAGAGCTGTGCCCAATAGGACAAACTATCGCAGTCCTAAATAGGCAGGGAAAGCAGCGCGGAGCGAAGCTCTTTCCATCCTGCTCCCTGCGGGCCTTTTTTCCCCCCCCGACTGATTCCTGGTGACTCGGGCGTGCCGGGGGGCTTACAGCTCACATATCCTCCCCCGAGACGATTTGCCTGCCTTGAAGCCGCAGCGCCGGCGGCTTTTTGCCGCGCGTGAAGACCGGCAGCCATTAAACGCGACCGCGCCGCCTCTACCGGGTCGGCGGTGCCCTCGGCGGCGGCGCGCAAACGAGACCGGAGCGCCAGCGGCTCTTGCCGGGCGTGAAGACCGGCGGAGATCGTCCACGGGCCGCGATCACTTGTTTTTAAACGGCAAGCCTTGCAAGGTGCTGGGGAGGCAAGCGGCAGGCTCGTGCGATCCTCAGCGGCGGCCATTTTGGACACGTGTAGGGCCTAGCTTCCCAGCCCTACCGAGCCTCCAACATTCTAGGCCCAAGTTGAGAGTTTCTACCAGCAAGAGGCTTCTGGCTGCGACTACTCTTCTTCCATATTTCATCAGAGCACGTGAGTGGGGCGATGGCAGCGAGATCTGAGGCAGCTCAAACTGCAACTCCCCAGGCCCAGGAAGATAAGTCAGGCCCCACTGCCCCAGCCAGGCCTCGTGTCTCTAGGCCTCCTGCGGAGGATCGCCCCTCCAGAGCCCTACAAAGGGATGAGCTTAGGCGTTCCAGGGCTATCGAGAAAGCCATTGAGAGGGCAGAAAAGAAGAAGGTCAGGGATCCCAGGCCTAGATCTAGATCCCCCAGACCTGAGGCTCCTAGTCATTCCCCTTCTGTCAACAGGGGGTTCAGCCCTTCTTCTCCCTCTTCCTCTTCATCCAGATCTGTTAGGAGTGAAGGACGGGGGGCTTCACTCCCACCCCCAACTTCCCCTGGGACAGGGGGCTTGGATAGAAATGATCCTTTAGAGGGCCCCTCTGCAGGCCCCTCCCGTGGTAGGAGGTCCCACAGGGATTCGATCCCCCATGACTATGATTCAGATTATGACGAGGAGGATCTAGAACACCTCCCTGAAAATCTAAAAAGGTTAATTTCTGCAGCCATTTCCAGGGGGATAGCTCAAAGAGACAAACCTTCCCGGCATAATAGGATTACTCCATTCAGCAGGGCCAGGTCTAGGAATTCTTCACCTTCCCTCATGAGCGAGGTCTCCTCTAGGGGGGAGGCCAGTCGTCAAGACGACTGGGGTTTCTCTGAGGAAGAGGATGCGGCCTCTGATCAGCCCACCTCTTCCAACTTATTCATCCAGGCCATGTTTAAGCCCTTACTGAAGAAGGCTAGGAGAACCACCAAGGTGGGCACAGGGGACCCCACAGTTCCCCCGCCCAGGGATCCGGATATGGTGATGTTCTCAAACACGGCTACAAATAAAGAGGAGATCCCTGCTCCTCCACTGTTCTTGGAGGTAGCCACCAGTCAGTGGGCTAGACCTTCAAATTTTTCCCCACCTGGCAGCAATGACAGGCGGGCTTATAACATGGAAAAGGCTTTCCTACAGGCCATTCAACTTCCGGCCATAGATCAACCGATAGCTGCCCTGGTCTCGTCTTCCCCTGTGGTCTCGGGGGATGCCGCGGATAAGCTTAAGCCGGAGGATAAAAGGGCGGAGCTGACCTTGCGGAAAAATTACAAGGCTTCCGCATGGGCTATGCGGGCGGCGGCGGCCGCCTCGTATTTTAATCGCACCACCGTTATGTGGCTCCGCCAACTCCAGGATCGTATCCCGATCCAGGATGATCGCATCCATCAGGATTTAACTAAAATTATGGCGGCCTGCCAGTATTCGGCCGACGCAACCCTGGATGCGATGCGGTTCGGCTCCAGCGCCTTAGCTACCTCTGTGGCGGCGCGCCGGCTCCTTTGGCTTAGAAATTGGCAGATCGATAATAAAGCCAAATGGGATTTAATAGCTGCCCCCTTTGCGGGTCCCAATCTGTTCGGGTCTGCTCTAGACCCGATCTTGGTGGAGAATAAAGACAAGAAAAAGGTGATGCCCACCTCCACCAAGATGGCCGAAACACGTAGTCACCCGTATCGCAGGCCTTCCTTCAGGACTTATGACAGGGACCAGGAGCCCCGTTTCCAGCAGTACAGGCAGGACAGACAGTACAACAGGCAGGGTTTTCAGGACCGCCACAGGTACCAGTCCCAATCCAAACGGCCCTTTCGCGGGGGGGGCGGCCGCCCCTTCCGCAGAGGGAAATGACTCAAACCCGAGTCATCCCATAGGCGGCCGTCTGACTCTGTATGCGGACAAGTGGGACCAGATCACATCAGACGGGTGGGTCCGAGCGACCATTCGCCACGGCCTAAGACTGGAATTCCTCTCCTACCCTCCGAGACGCTTCAGAACATTCCCCCCATCCCGGGATCCGGAACGTCGTCGTCTCATGGACCTCGCCGTCTCGCACCTTCTGGAAATCAGAGCGGTGGAGGTCGTTCCGGAACCGGAGAGGGGGCGGGGCTACTATTCAAACCTCTTTGTAGTCCCGAAGACCTCGGGGGGTTGGAGAGCAATCCTAGACCTGAAGCGCCTGAATCAATATCTAGTTTACAGGCGCTTCAAGATGGCCTCCTTAAAGTCAATTCTGCAGGGCATCCGGAAGGGGGATTTCATGGCCTCGGTAGATCTGACGGAGGCCTATCTTCATATCCCCATTCTCCGGGCTCACCGTCAATTCCTGAGATTCTCCCACAAAGGCCAGAATTATCAGTACCGGGCCCTTCCATTCGGCCTGGCCTCGGCCCCTCGGACGTTCACCAAGGTCCTGGCGGCCCTGGCTGCATACCTCAGATCCATCCCGGTCAGGCTCCAGTGTTACCTGGACGACGTCCTAGTGCAGGCAGGGTCCCTCCCCAGGGCCAAAGCAGACCTCCAGCTGACCATCCAATGGCTCCAGACACTAGGTTTCTCCGTAAACTTCCCCAAGAGTCATCTATCCCCATCCAGACAGATTCTGCATCTAGGGACAGTAATAGATTCCGAGGCAGGGAGGGTTCACCTGTCCCCAGACCGCCTGACCAGTCTGACGCAATTGATCGCGTCCATCAGGACAAAAAGGTCCGTTTCCACCCTGACCTTATCCCGACTCCTGGGGAAGATGGTATCCTGTATAGGGATAGTCCCCTGGGCCCGTCTACATCTGCGTCCCCTCCAGTGGGCCTTGATACCAGCCCAAAGGAGAATGTTGAGCAACTCTCTACGACCGCTTCGCTTAACGCCAGAAGTGAGATGCTCGTTCAGGTGGTGGATGTCCCCAGCATTGCGACGGGGGGCCTCTATTTGGGAGCCGGAGAGAGTACAAGTCACGACGGACGCGAGCCTTTACGGCTGGGGGGCCGTGATGGGGTCCGACATGGCCCAGGGACGTTGGACTGCCTCGGACTTCAGACACAATATAAATTGGCTCGAACTCAAGGCTGCGAGACTGGCCCTCAGGACTTTCCACCACCAGCTGCAGGGGCGACACGTCCTCCTGCTTACGGACAATGTAGTGACGAAAGCTCATGTCAACCGGCAAGGGGGGACTCACTCCCGAGCCCTGGGGCGGGAGGCGCAGACATTAGGCCTATGGGCGGAGAGACATTTGGCCTCCATTACGGCGGAACACATTTCGGGGGAGTCCAACCACCAGGCAGACTGGTTGAGCCGGGCGACTCTGGACAACGGCGAGTGGCAGCTGGACCCAGAGTTGTTTCGGAAGATTTGCCTCAAATTCGGCAACCCCCTTGTAGACCTGTTTGCCTCCCCCGGCAACGCACAGCTGCCGAGGTTTTTCACCAGATTCAAGACTCCAGCAGCAGAAGGAGCGGATGCTCTCAGAACTCAGTGGCCTCCGGGTCTCCTCTACGCCTTCCCCCCCCTTCCCCTCATTCCCAGAACCATTCGGAAGGTAGTCACAGAGAGGGCTTATGTCATCCTACTAGCCCCATATTGGCCGAGAAGACCGTGGTTCACGGACCTGGTCCAGCTCTCGGTCACAGATCCCTGGAGGATTCCACCAGAGGAGGTAGTCCTGTGTCAGGGGGTCTTAGTTCACCCAGAGCCGCAGTGGTTGCATCTGACCGCGTGGCTCTTGAAAGGGGATTACTGAGGGGGAGGAAGTTGTCATCAGGGGTCATAGCTACCTTGGAGGCAGCTAGGAGACCGTCCACAATTAGAATCTATAACGCCACCTGGTCGGCATTCGCGAAGTGGTGTAGCCCCAGGGGGGTGGATCCAGCTAGGGCCACGGTTCCGGACGTTTTAGAGTTTCTCCAAAAAGGATTACAGGACGGGTTGTCCCATAATACACTTAGGCGACAGGTAGCGGCCCTTTCTACTATATTGGGAGGAGAGGGCTCAGCTACCCTCTCTCGTTCCCCTCTGGTGAAGAGGTTTCTTAAAGGGGCGGCCAACATCCGCCCACCTCCCGTTCATAGGTTCCCTACCTGGGATCTTACCCTCGTCCTGAAGGCACTGATGGGTTCTCCCTTTGAGCCGCTCAGATCGGTTCACATGCGTCTCCTCTCGTTGAAGGTTGTATTTTTAGTGGCCATTACATCGGCCAGGCGTATTTCTGAATTGGGGGCCCTTTCGGTACGAAGTGACCTTTGTACGATTCACCAGGACAGGGTGGTTTTGCGCCTGGATCCTTCGTTCATCCCGAAGGTTAACACCCTGTTTCATAGGGCCCAGGAAATTGTCCTCCCGAATTTCTGCCCCAATCCAACAAGGGAGAGAGAACAGGCGTGGCATCGGTTGGATGTACGCAGGGCCCTCCGTATTTATTTAAAACGGACGGAGGGCATTCGTAGGTCCGAGGCATTGTTTGTCTCGTTTCACCCGAGCTCCTTAGGTAAAAAGGTCTCGTCTTCAACTATTGGGAGGTGGATCAGGTTGGCCATTGTCGAGGCCTACGAGGCCTCGGGTAAGTCTCCCCCTTCGGGGATCACGGCTCATTCCACTCGTAGTGCGGCCTCCTCAGCGGCCTGGGCCACAAGGGCACCTTTTGAGGACATCTGTCGCGCGGCCACCTGGGCTTCCCCTACTCCTTTCATAAAACACTACCGCCTGGACTCTTATGCCTCGGCTGAGGCGTCATTTGGGCGGAGGGTTCTCCAGCGGGTGGTGGCCGATCCTCCACCTGGGACCCAGTCTCCCCTCCCTGGGACGTAGCGTGGGTATGTCCCTTCAGTGACCCCTCCCTCCACTCTACTGGAAAAAGAACGTTGGTCTTACCTGAACGTTTTTTTCGGGAGAGTGGAGGGAGGGGTCACTTTCCCGCCCTAGACAGATAGACAGGGTCCGGGAGGGGTAGGATCGGGTGGCCCTGGGCGGCTTTCCCTTGTCTTCTTACATCATGCAGACGCTGACCTTGACATCGCGGAAACTGGGAGCCAACGGGAGAAGCCGAAGGCTAAGAAGTTTTCTCTCAGTCAAATGGACCAATCAGGCTGTAATAACCCTTCAGTGACCCCTCCCTCCACTCTCCTGAAAAAAACGTTCAGGTAAGACCAACGTTCTTTCTGCAGTCTACTCACGAGGAGCAGCTGTCCTGGGTCATATGGATGATCTCAAGCTCTTCTTTGTTCCAGAGAGATTATGACAGCAATTCTCTTCATAAAAGCTGCTGTGCTAGCCAGTGAAAGCCAGCAAGGCGACAATTCACCAAGGCACATTCAGAAAGTGTCACTATCTATAGTATTCTTTGTAATCTTCTCCAAAACAGTTCAAAAGCAACAATACTTTTTCTATCCTGTTTCTTCAAAGGCCAAGTTTCAATTCCATAGAATGTCACAGGGAATACCGTTTTCTGTTCTATTATTATCTTTGTAGGTGTAGATATATCAAAGCTTTTGAATTTCTTTTCCAAGGTCTTCATTACTGCTCTACTATTATTATATTTCTTGACTGCTTGTTGCTTTATTATTGATAATGTATCCTAAAAAAGAAGAAGCTATCTCCCAGTTTAATATCTTACTTGTCAATTGCAACGGTGGTTATTATTTGTATTATTACGTTAGTCTTTTCTATATTTAATTTTAGCCCCATTTTCACTGTGTTCCTTCACTTTTATTCCAAGAACTTGCCGATCCTTCACATTTTGGGCTATCAAGGTGTATCATCAGCATAGCACAAACTATTGATATTTCTTCTTTCAGTTGCAAATATTATCTTCTTTCAAGCCAGTTTTCCTTAGTATATACTCAGCAATGAGAGCAGCATGAATTTATTTATCCTTTAGATTTATATCCTGCTTCTATGGCTTTATTAGTAACTCAATAGTGGTAAACATACTAATTGTCCTCCTTTCCTACATCTTCTCCACAACAACCCTATGAAGTGAGTTTGGCTGAGAGTGAATGCATGACAAAAAAAATGTGTTACAAAACCTCATATTTCTGCCACACTGCCTTCAAGTTTGCAAAGATGTTGGTAATAAAACTGCCATTTCAGTTGACATAATTTATATTAATCAGAAACCCATGTTGGCGGTACAAATATTGTGGTAATTTGATGTTTATGAAATGTGAGAGTTCAGAATCTTGTATTGTTATACTCACTAGCATCTAATTGTCAGTATAAGGTTTAATGCATATATGTCAATAATGACATTTTTTATTAACGTGGCCTAAGAGGCCAGCCACATTATGTTGATTTTCAAGACCATATGTCAATGCATTTCTGACAAACTAATATTTTCAACATTTGGCCAAGTGTGATTAGACACACAAGGAATTTGGCTCCAGTGCAGAAATTATCAGTGTACATGGAGATGCAACATAACAATAACATTAATAGAAAAAAATAACAATAATACCAATAAGGGGGGAGGAGTAAAGAAGATAATAAGAAGGATAAATAATAATAATATAGCCATACTACATGGGTAAATAAACAGACATTAGATAGCACTGTGATAATTAGGTGTTCAGCAGTGATGACATGAGGAGGAAACTGTCCTTGTATTTAGTTGCTTTGACATGCCCTATTGCACTACCCCAAGGGAGGAGGTGAAACAGTTTATGTCCATATCTTCTCATCCCTCCTTCTGACCCGCACAATAGACAGGTCTTCTATGGAAGGAAGGCTGTTTGCAATTGTTTTTTCTGCATTCTTAACTGTTTGTTGAAGTCTGTACCTGTCCTGTTTGGTTGCTGTACCAAACCAGACAGTTATAGAAGTACAAATGACAGACTCAATAATTCTTCTATAAAATTGTATCAAAAACTCCTGGGGCAGTCTGAACTTTCTAAACAACATTCTTTGTTGTGTCTTTTTAATAATGTGTTAACTGTTTTAAATGTATTTTTCACCCTGTTCTGTAATTTGGCTTTGATCAGTTGCTAGTATATAGCTGGCATGCTTTAAAGAAACAATGCATTGTTCAGATTGTGTACATTGTCTTGAGTTATTAATCACAAAGACAAGTAGGTTGCTAGCCACCTATGATGATTTTCAGTTGGCAAACAGCTCTTCCAGCCTGCCATTTATTGTATTCAAGCTTTCTTATGTACCTTGAATAATTAATTGAGTTCTTTGGATAGATTTGTTGGTATTATGTATGTATATTTATTGAATGGCATCTTATTTATATGTATATCAACTGATTCATTTTTTGTGAGTTTCCAACACTAGAGTTTCTTATTAGTATCATTCAGCATTGTTTTTAATCACTATAATTCAGTGAGTAGGACCAAGAGCTGCTGAGAGGTCCAGCATTATCAACGGGAATTTTGTACATTTTGTTATGTACTTCCCAGCATAAATAATTTGCCAAGTTGATCGTGTGTATCCATGTTATCATTTTCTTATTTATTTAGATGTATTGGCTGCTGTAGCCACCCAAAAAACCCAATGCAATCCTAGGCTGCATTAAAACAGGGATAGAATCAAGATCACACGAAGTGTTAGTAACATGTCTTGGTAGGAGCACACTTGGAATACTGCATCCAGTTTTGGTCATGTCAATATATAAAAAAAGATGCTGAGACTCTGGAAAGAGTGCAAAGAAGAGCAACAAAGACGCAAGATTTGGATATGTCTAATCTAGTGAAAAGAAGGACTAGGGGTGAGATGATAGCAGTGTTCCAATATTTGAGGGGCTGCCTAAAAGGAGAGGGAGGGCAACTTATTTTCCAAAGTACTAGAAGAGAAGGCAAGACAAGAAGTAATGGGTGGAAACTCAAAGAGAGTAGCAACCTAGAACTAAGGAGAAATTTCCTGCAGAACAATTAATCAGTGGAAAAACTTGCCTTCAGAAGTTGTGGGTGCTCCATCACTGAAGGCTTTTAAGAAGAGTTTGGACAGCCACTTCTCTGGAATGGTATAAGGTCTCCTGCTTGAGCAGAGGGTTTGACTAGAAGACCTCCAAGTTCCTTTCAATTATCTAATTTTGTTCTATTCTGGACTGGAATATTGGAGATGACCTTGACAGAAATATGCAACTGTTACCAAGGGAAAGAGGAGTGAGACATAGTTTACATTCTGGGAAGCTAGATAATGTTTGAAGTGGCCAGGCAAACATCTCCCAGATTCACTAAGTTATAAGAAAGAGAAGAGAGATAGCACAAACTGTCTCTCTCTCACAATGGACCCCTTAGGGTCCATTATTGAAGCTTATCTCAATAAAGTATAATTTTTCTTGTGGAGTTGATTCTAGTCTGTTTGCAGGGCTGGCAGTAACCTGTATCCAGGCTTCAAACATTATCAAATCATAGAGTGATGTTGTCAATATGGGTGTGTGTGTGTGATATTTTTGTCTTCCTGGGTTTAAAGAAAGTGTTGAAGCCACATTTTATTTTGAAGATATTTTAAAGCTATGTTAGAATTTTCAATACAGTAAAACTTTCTGTGCCTCAAAATATTAGAGACACAGCACCATCCAAATAATCATTGCCATCTGAGGATGACATTGAGATGACACAAACATTTTGATAAAAAATAAAATATTGAAGGTTTTTGAAAATTGTTTATATGATTGAATTCAGTTTTCTACTAGCAGCCCTTCAGTTAGATTTTCTTTCTTGGATGTTTTTATCGAGCTTCATCTCTTCAAGGTTCTTTTCTACATCCAAATGTCTAAAACTTAAAAAGCATCCAATATAACTGGACAAGCAGAGGCCACCGTTATATTTGAGAGGTTTATGTAAATCTTAGTATCCTGTGTCAACAGAGATACCAGAGATTTTACTCAGAACAGGATGCGTTATCCATTCAGCCTTGATAACATGACAAGATATTCTGAATCATCTGTTTCCTATTGGTAGGAACACAGCAACTCTCTAATCCTGTAATAATCCTCTCACCTAAATCCTAAATTTGTCATCTATAAGTGTGTTGACAACTCAGAAGCTGCCATTTTAGCCAACCAATGGGTGTTTGCTATATTCTCTGAAAAAGTTTAATAGGAAACAGTTGTATGATTTTCTATAAATCATAAACAAGATAGTGGCTTTTACCCCATGAAGATTTATGAATTATTTTTGGTCAACAACCATACATCACATGACATGACAACTATGTAAACCTAAACTACATGATGTAGCTGAGTAGAGCAGGGTGGGAAAGATTGCATATATATATGGAGGAGACAAAAAAGTGGATCTATGACCTACAGTGTAGTGACTGCAAAACTATTAGGACAAAGATGTAGAAGGCTGGCAGAATTTATCCATAAACACCAACCAGCAGTCAGAAGACATGATGAAAACTCTTTAATTTCACAAAATATGGTACAACTTAACCATAGTTTCAATTGGGAAACCAACCATCCTAGACCAAGCCAAGTCCAAAAATGCTAAGGAATTTCTAAGGACCTGGCACTCTGACAAATTAGCCATCAGTAGACATACAGACATAAACAATATCTACATACTATGCAAAAGAGACAATCAACAAGCCAAAAAGGGAACAAAAAGACCAAAATACCTCCCCACAAGCAATCAGCACTCAGAGGATGATACATTATCTCCAAGATTAACACCAGACCAATAATCAAGTAAACAATGCCCCAATCAAGGAACTGCGGAACAAGCCAACAGACCAACCAAAGAATCTCTTAAGACCATCCCCACCAACATTGACAGGGCAAGCTATTAGAACATCAGCTGAGAGCAAAACTCCACTCCTTACTAGCACGGATGTTATCTAGCTTGGGTAATGAAACATTTGCAAAAAAACAACTAAGCCCAGAGATCACCAAACACCCCTTCAAGTTCATCATTCCCTGTTGAGAGGACCAACATGTGTAATTTCAGAATACTTACTTATTTTTTTCTCTCCATTCACTCATTCATTCTGCAAACTTATATGGCTGCTCATCTTTCTTCTTTGACAAAAAGAAAAACACTTTGTGTGTGTCTGTGTGTTGTGTTTGTTTTGTGTGTGTGTGTGTACGTACATACATTTTATATATATATAAACCCGAACAACCAAAGACATACATCATACATACATACATACATACATACATACATACATACATATATATATATATACACATACACACACATACACACACACACCACACACACACACACACACACACAGTGTGTGTGTTTATTATTATGTCATATTCCCTTTTGCCTTTCAGCTCTACCCTAGGAGCCTTCTAGGCAGGAAACCATTTTTTTGTGTTGCATTTTTGTGCTGATAAATAAAGGGAGACTATTATAGATCTATTTCAAGCTATTTAGCTCTCATCAGCTAGCCATACTCTTACTGGGATTTGAAATAAATATGTGTGTGTGTGTGTGTGTGTGTGTGTGTGTGAGCAAACTGGCATATCACAACTTTTTAATGCAGCCTTTATCTTTGTGTTTGATTTCAGAATCTTTTAGCAGAGAAGGTGGAACAGCTTATTGAATGGAGTTCAAGGCGCTCAGTCATCCGTATGAATGGAGACAAATTCAGAAGGTTTGTGAAGGCGCCACCTCGCAACTATTCAGTGATTGTCATGTTTACAGCTTTGCAGCCACAGAGACAATGCTCAGTTTGCAGGTAAGTCCTCTCCTCTCCTCTCCTTGCTTCTCTCTGTAGAAAAGCTAAGAAGCCATTATGATTTTTTTAAAATAAAAGTTTATAAAAGTTACAATAGTGTTCAAATGTCTTGCTCCTATATTACCAGTTCCATGCAAATAATAAAAAGAGATTCTTTGTTTAGAGGAGATAAAGTACAGTTTTCATCTGCTTCTTCTGCTAATGGCCTGATCTACTAGCAGGTTTGGACTATGTGCGAATGTATACAATTCATATAGCTTCTGATTCTAATAATGCTGAATTGCCTCCAGTATGTATCTTAAGGAAATGGGTTAAATCAAATTTATTTGTAAAGTAAATTATTACCTAATCCAGCAACTTTTAATTTTGTTTTTAATTTTGAACACTTTTTCTAGCATATTTTTTAAAAGCAAAGTTGACATTTCATTTCTGCTTGGAACTTTGTTCCTTTTTCTATTTGCTCCAGATATTTTTTGTAACATTTTGGAGCCTATTTACTATGATTTGCAGTCATAGCTGTGAAGAGTATGTATAAAAGAATGCCTGGTGGAGGGGTGGGGAAGGAGGAGCAGTATACTTAAAATTGTTTTAAAATATGCTACCTAAACAAAACTAGTGATTTACTTCATTAGCAATTATGTAGAGGGAATCTTACTATTCTGTAATGAACTCAATGCAGTTTATTTATTTAATTTTTATGACACTAAATCTTACAACTTAATGGTGATTTATAATAGTAGACCATTACATAACAAATTCTAGAATAGATAAAAATACAGCAGTCAGTAACAATTTCATAAAATTAATATCCATTATATAGTTTAATCTCTACTATTTAAACTCTTGTTGATACCTTGTAACCTTAAATTGGATGAAATATTGCATCATAGAATAACAATTTTTGGAGCAACATAATCCAAAATATTTACAGACTGCATGGATCTATGATTACTAGGGCATTGAAATTTGGCAAAGTTGAGCCCGTGATAACACTACCACATCTTCTGATTACACTTCCTGGAAACCTGTAGGTTGTAGGACACAAGGGAAGTTGGAAGGGTGTATCCCCACTTCTTCCTCACCTCCCTTTGGCCCTTGCACCCAATCAGTGGGTTGCAAGTCCTTGTAAGTGACTGACCTTTAGAAGGGAGGCAAAATTTGAAATATCTTAATGGTAGTAACCAGTGAGGAAAGAATGAAAGAGTGACCCTGTTGCCTGCTGCTAATGTGAAAGAGTGACCTTGTTGCCTGCTGCTAACGTAGGACTGGCTGACTTCCTGGAGGAATGGGGCCTTTGGAAACACACTGGAATGGAGATCGGTGGGGGGGGGGGTACAGTTTACCTAGTAGTCTATGGCTTCCTGTGTCCCGTCTCCTCCAATAGAGTAGCAGGCAGTTCTGTGGATTAGCTGAGGAAGAGGCTTCCATGCAGCTTTTCTGAGGATCATGAGGGAATGGAAAATGGTGCAGTCTTATATGTGGAAAGAGGGGGGAAAATGGAGTAACTGGGATGCTTGCTGGCAAAGTATGGCTGGCTGAGGGAGAAGGCTGCTGTTACCATGTTTCCCTGAAAATAAAATAGGGTGTTATTTTCTTTTGACCCCCCAAATAAGCACTTGGCCTCATTTTTAGGGAGGTCTTATTATTTTTGAGGTGCAGGAGACGGCAAGCGTGGTCACCTCATGGCTGCTGCTGTGTTGCAATATTTTTGGGGAGGGCTTATTATCTGGGGAGGTCTTATTTTCAGGGAAACAGGGTACTACTGCTGCTTCATTGGATCTCTCCTGAAGGTTATGAGACAAAAGGAAATGGGTGCCTCAGATGGGATGATTCTACTGGAAAGCGTGATCCTGGAAGGGAAATATGATTAAGATATATCCACAAATTGACTTTTGTATATTAGTATTTTAATTATTTGAATTACCTAGTTAAGTTTCTAAATCTCATAGTTTGGATTAGATTTGAGTGTTCTTTTTGCTGGGCTGAAAAATTAGGAAAATTTGGTTTTGGTCTGTGTAATTGCAGAAGCATTCAAGGCATTCCTCTGTTCTGCAGCATGCTGACATGTTTATGAGTTGTTGGTGTTGCACACTATGGGAGTTGCTAAAGCTACACATAAGCAGACACTTGCAGTTTTGGCAGCACCCAGGCCTGCCTTAAGACATGCTTGGGGAGGCATTAGTTGCCAGAATTTGTTATACACTGTTCTCTATTGGGTTTTTCTAGGCATTTGAATGTCTCTATAGTTCCTCATTGTGTTCACCTTCAGTTTTCTTTTTCCAGGAAATAAACTCTGAACAGGTTCCTGTAGTGCCTTTTTTGAGTGACAGGTTGGCATGACAGAATTGGTTTGGCAAACAGTAAAGGGGCTTATTGTTTGTTGCCAAGAAACTGCTTTATCCTCAGGAGGGTGAAGATCAGGAATGATCAGAGCAGCTTTAAATGCTTACTGCCCTGATTATTACATGAAAGAGCTAGTAACACATCCCATTATGCTGATCTTGGTGTAAATCTTTTTGTTCATGAGATTTTATACTGCATAAATATTGTCATTTCATAAAAGGATCCCATTTACTGATGGGGTGGGGAAGAAAAGGGCTTAAGATTCATCTTTTACATGCCATAGGCTATGAACATATCCCATTAATTTCAGTGAAATCCATCTCTAAATAAATATTAGGATTGCAAGCTCATCATTTCATAAGAATGCAGCTGGACATCTAAAAAAAGAAACAATTAACTCATTGCTTCTAGTTCAAAACATTTTAAATAGCTTGGATTTAAGATCTCACATTTGCTACAGGAAAAAAAATGAACTAAATGAAGTTGACATTTCTTTACCTGAAAATGATAACAGAAAGTTAATATTTCTTAAACAATGAAGCAATTAAAAGTTGGGAATTTCAAACGTACATATAGAAGATAAATTCTCCTAAGTTGGCGGAGACAGCGGTCATGCATGGTCAGTCAGTAACCAATAGTCTACCAAAGTGATGTCATCACTTCTGAGGAGCATGCTCCCGCATTTTTAGACCCAGTTTGATCAGTTTGGCTGTGCTAATTGCTCTCTCCTCAACTTGACTTATTAATTGACTATTCTAAATTATAAATTCTGGATATCTTTAGCTCCTGGGCTCCTGGAGAGGCATAGCTGGGGCTTATTCGAGGCTTTTGCCTCCGGATTGGCCTTCGGGCTTCAGAGGCTCCCTGGCAAACAGCGTAATCGGGCAATAGCGGTTGGAGGCGCCACTCAGCACTGCCACCTCTGCTGGCTTCGCCTGCATTTCCTTTGCTGCCAATGCCACTAACCGCTGCTGAGAGCCGCCGGGAGCCGCCAAAAGCCGCCACAGCCGCCGGGAAGCGCCGCCACTGCTGCCGCACTTCGCCGCCGTTTGTTTGCGCTCCTGCTGCTGCTAGACCACCGCTGCTTCGCCCTCGCTTCTGCAGCCTTGCCGCAGGGCCTCTGACGTCCACGTGCAGTCTGTGGCCTCGGCTACCTCGGGGCGTCAGCCCAGAGGCTCTGTAGCCTCAGTGGCCATCTTGTTTGGGTGCAAAAATCATCGGGTGGCCATTTTACCTCCTTCAACAAGCCGTGAGTACAGGCCATGGCCTTCACTCCTAATTCTGAGCCACAAGGGCCTCCAAACTCCTTGAACCCTGTTCCCACCACCGAGTCCCCTTCATCTGGGACCCACAGGCGCAGGCCTGCTCCAGAAACTATGCCCACTGGGCCCCCTTCCAGGACCCCCAGATCTAATCACAGGGGTGCAGCCAATCCATCCCCTCGGGAAGATGACAGTGCCTCTCAGGCCCCTCCAAAGAAAGCCAGGGCCAAGGCCAAGCACACTGAATCACATGTATTCCAGGCCCAGATGCCTTTTCACTCCAGTCCTCCTCCTGACCTATCTTCTGATTTGGAGGATGACCTCTCCCCTGTGACTTCCATTCTCCATCGTGAGGATGCCAGGGGCACAGGCAATTTGGCCAGCAGTGGGGATGATTCGGATGGCGGCAGGAGCATCACCCCTGATGAGGATCCCCTTTGCACAGAGGACATTTCTCCCATGCCCCGCCGCCACCCTTCTTACTCACCTGGCATGGCTAATATATCTGAGGCCATCGAAGGGGCATAGCTGCTGGACTTAAACACAGGTTTCTTGCTTCTCCATCGTCCCTTGGGCACAGCTTCACAGCCGCTGCCTTCAGTGGTTTCTTCTGCCTTTCCAGAAAACCAACAGCAGCTGCTCCCTAGTGAAGGTCAGCTTGACTCCAGAGGTTCTGCAATCTCTGGACTGGTGGATATCCCTGGCTCCCTTTTCAGGGAACCTTCGCATCTCATAGTTACCACGGACGTGAGCTTGACGGGGGGGGGGCTCACCTGGAGAATCAAGTAGCTCAGGGTCTCTGGTCGGATTCCGACTGATCCCACAGTATGAATTGGCTAGAATTGAGGGCCATCCATCTAGCCCTCCTTCACTTCCAATTCTCTCTTCGCAACACACATGTACTAATTCGGACAGACAACACGACAGCCAAGGCGCATGTCAACCGCCAAGGGGGGGACTAGAGCGGTATCTCTCATGGAGTCTGCCTTTCGCCTAGGAATCTGGGCGAAAGCCAACCTTCTCTCTCTCCATGCCGAAAACATCGGGTTCCGACAACACCAGGGCTGACTGGTTGAGCCACAAAACGATCGAACCAGCAGAGTGGAGCCTGAATCGTCGCATCTTCCACCAGCTGTCATCCAGGTACGGGACAGCAACTCTAGATCTCTTCGCAACGGCGTCCAACAAACGACTGCCCAGGTACATGTCTCGCTACATGACACCAAGCACGGAAGAAACGGACGTTCTACGGTGCAGGTGGCCTCTCGGTCTCCTGTACGCCTTCCCTCCCTTCCCCCTGATAAAGAAGGTGATTCGGAAAATGATAGAGGAGGAAGTCATACTCGTTCTAATCACACCCCATTGGCCACGCCGGCCATAGTACGTGGACTTAGTCAATCTCTCAATAGGGCCTCAGTGGTGCCTCCCAGTGACACCCACCCTTCATCAGGGATTCATTCACCATCCCGACCTGCACTGGCTCCGCCTAACCACTTGGAGGCTGAGTGGGCGGTCTTGAGGGTGCCTAATCTTTCTGAGACTGTTATTCAGACCATTCTGGCTACCCGCCGCCCGGCCACTAATCGGATCTACGAATCCACGTGGCAGACCTTCATTACGGTGCCTTTCTCGAGGCGAGGACCCCCTAAAGGCTTCGGTCCCCCAACTCTTGGAGTTCTTACAACATAAGAGTCTCTCCCCAAACACCTTACGACGGCAGGTATCGGCTCTTTCCTCAGTTCTCTCACTTCACCGAGACGAACCCTCTCCTTGCATCCTCACGTCCACTGATTCATTAAGGAAGCTTCTAATCTCTGTCCTCCTGTCATTCACCTCTCTTCGTCTCTGCTAGAAAATAGACTGATACCTTTTGGAATGGAAAGCATAACAGGCTATGTTTCTTTTAGGAAAGGAGAATTATGCTGAGAAATCAGAGGGAAGATTGGTTTTGAATGTTTTCTTTCCATCTTCTATAATCATGCCATTATGTATAGGCTGCAGACTCCAATGAACTGAGAACCTTCTCTTGAGTGGTTTTTTTTTTTCCTTAAGAATTTGCAAACCTTATGGTTTGGAAGACAAATATTGTGTGTTACCAATCTCTGCAAACAGAATGATAGCGGGTAGAAGGCCAAGGCACCAGTGCTTGCTAATAATCTTTGCTTCTCCAGGGGCCAGCGCAAGAAAAATAAATTATGCAAAGTAAATAGCCTTGCTTAATTGCTGTAATTAGTCAGGTTCAATGATTCTCATTTCTTTATATTGGGCTTTTTAAAAATGTGGACTTGAGCCATAGCTGACCTTGAAAACCAGGGGTATCATTTAAACATGCTCATCACCGCCACCAGCCTCCATATCCAGTTTATCGGGAAAAAAAACTAAGGAGGGTAATCTTTTGGTCACCTAAAGTAATCCCACTGACCACTAATAAAATAAGTCAGTGCATTATTTAGGTCTGCCTCTTATCATTAAGTCTCACTTGATCATTCAGGAGCTAATGATGATTAGCCCCTGGAAATTAAGGATTTCCCCCTCCTATTCTGGAAGATAGCTAAGTGAAACTATCAATTTTGCTCAGCAAATGTAGTGGAAAAGCAATCTCCTCTATCAAAAAGCTGCTATTCAAGCTGTAGCTACAACTGGTGAAAGTTGGATTGTATCTGTATCAACTAAATGAGTAAAATTAGAAACTGTCACTGTGAAATATCTGAAAGTATATTACTAGTTTAACTGTAATAGAGTCTAATGTCAACTCTCCCAGCAGTTCATAGCATGCTTTTCTGCCTTTTCATTGTCCTCTAATCTTTCGTCTTTTTTTCTTTTATTTCAGTTAATATCGCTTTTCAGGGAAATTATTATTTCTTATCAAAGTTCACATCAATAATCATAAAAGGCAAGGGCTTGATGATTAGAATTTTCAAACTAAAAGAGACAATACCCCAAAAGTGGAGGAAAAAATAAGCGAGCAAGATTCAAGGTCATTATTAAAAGACATTGATATCTAGATCTTTATATCCAGGTTGACCACCAATGATGTTGGTGATAATCGTTGAAGATAATATAATCGTTCTTAGTCCCACAGGTAATAAATGAAACCGAGATTTGCTGCTTATTATGTGTCCAGTCTTGAAACAACTGCTAGTAAGAAGGGAAATATTTTATCTTTTCAGGAAGAAACAAACCCCACTTTCTAGTAACTGTCCCTTCAGGTGTGTGTGTGTGTGTTCCAGGGTTTATATTTGGGGCTTATATTTTACTAGTTTTTGTCTACATGAGGGTGGGAATCCTCTTGCCCTTCTAATGCTACTGACCTACAATTCCTATTCCTACCATTATCCATGCTTGGTGTTACAGTTCTGCAATATCTTAAGACCATAGACTTAGCAAAAGGTCTGGACTTTTCCCATCTTTTCTCCTGAGCTGGGTAAAATGTAGAGAAGGCATTCCAATTCGTGTTCACTGCAAATTTCCTTTGGGATTGTTTATTTCTCATTACTTTAGCAAAGATGCAAAATCTTAGGGATAAGCTCTTGAACATGTTTATGATCCCCTGAACACAGGCCAGCATCAGATTTATCACATGCGACTACTGATTTAGGCAATTGCTTGTAAAAGTTAATGTGGATGATAAGTAATGAGCTTTTAGTAGACATGCATAGATAATATCCTTCCTGCAAGCCAAGATTGTTGCAGGCTTCAGTAAGACTTGTTGACATTGCACACTATAATGTGTAAGGGTATTGGCAATGGTTTGAAAGTCTCTGGGACCATTCAGATCCACCAAGCAGAATGTGAGACCCTTCAGACTATACATTTATACTCACATTCCAACATGCATCATGTTTTTCAGGCCATGCTGCCAATGTTACTAGTAGCCACTTGTTTATGAGTATAGGTCATCCTTGACTTAACGACTACAATTGAGTTCAAGATTTCCTTTGCTAAGCAAGATAATTGCTAAGTAAATTTTGCCCCATTTTGCAACCTTCCTTGCAACAGTTGTTAAGTGTATCGCTGCACTTGTTAAGTTAGTAACACATTTGTTAAGTGAATCAGGTTTCCCCATTGGCTTTGCTATAGAAGGTTGCAAAATATCATCACATGATCCCGGGACATGGCAGCTTTCATCAATACATGCCAGTTTCCAAGCACCCAAATTTTGATCATGTGACCATGGGGGATACTGCAATGGTCATGTGTGTGAAAAACATAACCCACTTTTTTCAGTGCCTGTGTTAACTTTGAAAGGTCACTAAATGAATGGTGAGTGGTCAGTTGTGGACTACCTGTATATTGTGCCTATCTGCAGTAGCATGGAAAAAACTTTCTTATGAACTGAAATGCTGCAATGGTTCCCTTAAACCAGGGGTGTCCAAACTTGGCAATTTTAAGACTTGTGGACTTCAACTCCCAGAATTCCCCAGATACCTAAGAGTGTTATGGTTAGGAGAAAAAGGGAAATGGAGCAGAGCTGGCTGGGGAATTCTGGGAGTTGAAGTCCACAAGTCTTAAAGTTGCCAAGTTTGGACACCCCTGCCTTAAACAGTGGGATTTGGTACTTAAGGTATTAGACTGGCAGCAGAGAACCAAGTTTAAGAAGCTATTTTCTCTCTTAGACAAAGATACCTAAGAGTGTTATGGTTAGGAGAAAAAGGGAAATGGAGCTCCTGAAGGAAAGTAGTATATAAATCTAAAACATAATTGTTAGCAAACAAATGTGAAAGCATTTGCTTTTCTGGAAATCCTCCCATCAGCAGACAACTGTGCTGAATATACGTAGATCATCTGTTCAGTTATATCCTCAGTTCTACTTGGGGGAATTCAATGCAAAAAAAATCTGCAGCATTTTGGCTTTTGTTTTCCCATGATGTTTACAATATTGGAGAGCTGAATTGATTTATTTCTGGTATAGCTGCATTGCAGTAGAAATCAGTCTGAGTCTCATGTTTGTACAGGTATACATCCATACACACAGACATCGTGGGTCCATTTCTCTTTTGGTGGAGATCTTATTTTGCCCTTGCTTGTGGCTGTTGACTTTCAGGTCCTATAAGTGGGTTGTTTACTTGATAGCTTTGCAGTTCTTCCTCCATTTCCCAGATGATATGTGCAAATGCTTGACTACTGTTCTGTTTTGTCTTGCCCTTTTGTATTGAGTAGATGTGGTGCAATTGTTATCACTCTTGAATCTACAGTGGCTTGGATACAGGTCATTCGTTTTTGTTACTTTTCCTAAGTCAGTTGTAAACTGATCATGGATCCTTTTCAAACTGTTTCTGTGAGTTTGTGATACGAAAGGGGCAAGGTAGAAGTGCCCTTACACTGGAAGATTTATATGTGGATGTATCTCCTGAGCAGAGAATGAAAAATGGTTAAAGGTTTGTGGATCATTATCTAATAGTCTTGGTGTTACATTTATAATCTGCAATAAAGATTATGTTAATATTGATTCTTACTTAGTTACAGTGTAGCCATTGCCCCAAGGAAATATAGTGTTGGTTAAATAACTAAAAATGTAATAAAATGAAAATGTAAAAAGAATAAAAATTACTGCCTTCTACAGTTATAACAACTTTTCATGATAGATACTAATATCCCATTTTTCCAGTTTAGAGCATCTAAGAGTAAGTGCAAAATAATAATAATAATAATCAAGCCATCAAACTGCTCCCATCTGCTTGATACTTGCATTAGTCTCTGCTGATTTCATTCATCTCCAAGTGTCCTACAGGTGGGTCCCTTAGCACAGAAGTAGGTGGATGAAGAACATTTTTGCAGAGGGAACCAAATAATTGAGTATTTTATGAGGGCTATGGACACGTGACCTAAAGCCACTAGCTAGGAATTAGTTGTTTTGCATTTTATAAATTTGTAAGGTCTGTTGCTTCGGTGTCAATTTCATAATTCTGTAAATGTTTCCTTAGAGGAAATTGCATTAGAATTATTACCACCACCTTAACAGGTCCTTTTTTTCACTTAGAATGAAGTAAATTGGTTAGGAACACATGTACAGTATTTTTTGGAGCTTAAGAAGCACCCCCCCCCCCAAAGTGGGTGGAAATGTCTTTGCATCTTATACAACAAATATTGCGGGGGGAGGAGATTGATGCGGTGCCGATTAGTTGTTCTAGAATAGGCCACCACGGCGGTGGTGAATGTGCCACAGTGGCAGCGAAGGGGAGGTGGTAAAGGGGTTGTGGCAGCAAACGGGCCACGGCGAACGGGTGATGGCGGCGAACGGGCCAGATGAATACTGGATGGATACTGGGAGGCAGAGTCAGATTTTTTTTCTTGTTTTCCTCCCCAAAATCTAGGTGCGTGTTATAGTCGGAGCATCTTATAGTCTGAAAAATATGGTATATATAGCTTTTCTATCTATTCATTCCTTCATATACTCCTGCATTATAAACCTATAAACATACTATCTCAAAATTTAGGGAGTCAGTTAATTGTATCACCCCTCCTGCCACTGTAGTGATTGTTGCTATTTTTGATAATTTGTTTTGTCTATTGATCAAGCTTTGGTTCTAACGAATCTGATCTTCTCCAAGTTGATGCTTTCCAGTTATGTTGACATTGCAATTCTCAAAATCTCAGTGGCTGTGCTAGGTGTAAATTGTAATTCAAATCTAATTTGGAGATTTCCATTTAGGGATAGATCTACTAGGAATGCGTGCAAAATTCCATTGTTATGCATTCATGTGCCTATTAAGGTACTGAGCATCTCACAAAATATTATTTAATAGGTGACTTAAAAGACTTATTTTTGTCTTTATCTTCCATGTTGGCTTAATATCCATAATATACTAGAAGAATGGGTTCCCTTGTGCCCATTTGTTCTCTTGTACTTGAACACAAGGTGTAGGAAGGTGAGAGCGATGCTCTGGAAACTTTCCCCCAGCAGTTTAGTAAACTTGGTGCTCCTCTGTTGAAAGTATATGATATATTCCAACATTTAAACACAGTAAGCGCACCTAGGAAAAGTCCTTTTACAGGAAGACTGCTGTCAGATTATTTTGCAGTTTTGTAAGCCTGAAGCTATTTTAGCAACCTCAGTTTTGAAAAGAACATCAGGTATATTAAATGTAATAAAAAAGATGGGGGCAACATTTTTTCACGCTGCTGTATTTGAACCTAACTGAACGTATGAGCAGTTTATCATCTTTAGTAATGATTTTTACTATATCTTGATGGAGATCTCAAGCTTTACAGAGCTCGAAAAAGTCATTAGGATCTATGCAGCCAACAGCCCACTGAGCATGCTCATTGGCTGCAGGTTGCTGAGAGGAGGGAGTGGTGAAGAGAACCAGAAATGGAATAGTGCAGTGTTTCCCAACCTTGGCAACTTGAAGATGTCTGGACTTCAACTCCCAGAATTCCCCAGCCAGCATTCGCTGGCTGGGGAATTCTGGGAGTTGAAGTCCAGACATCTTCAAGTTGCCAAGGTTGGGAAACACTGGAATAGTGTATGCTGGATGGGGAATTCTAGGTATTGAACTCCAGGCATATTAAAGTTGTCAAAAGTTGAGAAACACTGGTCAGTTGGAGCTCTTAGCAGAACAACCTGACCTCCTCTATTTCTTTTTCTGCAATGGTTCTGATTAAAGTTGGTGGGATGAAACTGACAAATGGAACATACAGCTAGAAGGATTTAAATTATTTAAAAGAAATAGACCAAATAAAAGAGGAGGTGGAGTTGCACTATATATAAGAAATAACTATGTCTCTACAGAAATAGAGCACAACAATAATGAGAACTATCTTGAATGCATTTGGGTCAATATTAAAGGTTGTGGGGGAAATGACATTGCCATAGGTCTATACTACAGGCCACCCAACCAAGCAGAGGAAGAAGATGAACTTTTTGCTAGTCAGCTAACTAAGGTATGTAGGAAGCACACCACAATAGTAATGGGAGATTTTAACTACCCTGACATCAACTGGGAAACAAACTCTGCACCAAGTGGAAGATCCAACAGGTTCCTAACAAACCTAGCAGACAACTTTGTTTTCCAAAAAGTAGAGAAGGAAACAAGGGGATCAGCCATACTGGACTTAATTCTCACTAACAGAGAGGAAATGATAGAAGGTGTTGAAGCCATAGGAACCCTGGGGGCAAGTGACCATGCAATATTGGAATTCAACATTATCCAAACACAAGTAGTAGAACAAAGTCAAACTAGAGTCTTGGACTTTAAGAAAGCTAATTTCAATAAACTTAGAGAGAGCTTGGGAAAAATTCCATGGATGAGAATCCTCGAGGGGAAAACAACTCAAGAAGCTTGGGAAATTTTGAAAAATGAGATTAGAAAAGCCCAGTCTAACACAATACCAATGAAGAAGAAAAACAACAGCTCCCAAAAGAAACCAGCATGGCTGCATAAACAACTATCTGACAAACTGAAAGACAAAAAAAGTAAGTATAAAAAGTGGAAGGAGGGGGACATAACTAAGGCAGAATATCAGCAAATAGCCCGAGCCTGTAAAGATGAAGTGAGGAAAGCTAAGGCTCACAATGAAGAAAGGCTTGCCACAAAAGTAAAAATTAACAAAAAAAGCTTCTTCCAACATGTTAAAAACAAGAAAAAAGTTAAGGAAACAATTGGTCCATTGCTAGGAGAAAGTGGCAAGAAGGTGACAAGCAACAGGGAGAAAGCAGAACTATTTAACTCATGTTTTGCATCTGTCTTTACACAAAGTGATAAAACAGTCCAACCTATCAAAAGCAGCACCACAAAATTAGGAACACAAATTGAAATAGGGAAGAAAATGGTAAGTGAGCACCTGTCTACCCTAGATGAGTTCAAATCACCAGGACCGGATGGATTACACCCCAGAGTTCTGAAGGAACTAGCAGACGAGATCTCAGAACCACTGAATTATATCTTTCAGAGATCCTGGAACACCGGGGAACTACCAGAGGACTGGAAAAGAGCTGATGTGGTTCCCATCTTCAAAAAAGGGAAAAAATTAGATCCAGGAAACTACAGACCTATCAGCCTAACCTCAATACCAGGAAAGATTCTGGAAAAAATAATCAAGCAACGAATTTGCGAACACCTAGAAGCAAACAAAGTAATAGCCAAAAGCCAACATGGATTTGTCAAAAACAGATCATGCCAGACTAATCTTATTGCATTCTTTGATAATGTGACAAAATTAGTGGACCAGAGGAATGCCGTTGATATAGTTTACTTGGACTTCAGTAAGGCTTTTGATAAGGTAGACCATAACCTACTACTAGATAAAGTAGAAGAATGTGGGTTAGACAGCATCACCACCAGATGGATTGGTAACTGGCTGACCAACCGCACTCAACGTGTAGTTCTCAATGGAACTGCATCTACATGGAGGGAAGTATGCAGTGGAGTACCCCAAGGCTCTGTTTTAGGCCCAGTACTCTTCAACATCTTCATCAATGATTTGGATGAGGGAATAAATGGGGAACTCATCAAATTTGCAGATGATACCAAGCTGGCAGGAATAGCAACACTCCAGAAGATAGGCTAAAGATACAGAAGGATCTTGACAAACTTGAACATTGGGCACTATCTAATAAAATGAAATTCAATGGTGAAAAGAGTAAGGTTCTACATTTAGGCAACAAAAACGGAATGCACAGGTACAGTATAGGTGATACCTTACTCAGTAGTAGTAACTGTGAAAGGGATCTTGGAGTCCTAGTGGACAACCATTTAAATATGAGCCAGCAGTGTGCAGCAGCTGCCAAAAAAGCCAACACAGTTCTAGGCTGCATCAACAGAGGGATAGAATCAAGATCACGTGAAGTGTTAATACCACTTTATAATGCCTTGGTAAGGCCACACTTGGAATACTGCATTCAGTTCTGGTCGCCACGATGTAAAAAAGATGTGGAGACTCTAGAAAGAGTGCAGAGAAGAGCAACAAAGATGATTAGGGGACTGGAGACTAAAACATATGAAGAACGGTTGCAGGAACTGGGTATGTTTAGCTTAAGAGAAAGAAGGACTAGGGGAGACATGATAGCATTATTCCAATATCTCAGAGGTTGCCACAAAGAAGAGGGAGTCAAACTATTCTCCAAAGCACCTGAGGGTAGAACAAGAAGCAATGGGTGGAAACTAATCAAGGAGAGAAGCAACTTAGAACTGAGGAGAAATTTCCTGACAGTGAGAACAATTAATCAGTGGAACAGCTTGCCTCCAGAAGTTGCGAATGCCCCAACACTGGAAGTCTTTAAGAAGATGTTGGATAGCTATTTGTCTGAAACGGTATAGGGTTTCCTGCCTAGGCAGGGGGTTGGACTAGAAGACCTCCAAGGTCCCTTCCAACTCTACTATTGTATTGTATTGTATTGTATTGTATTGTATTGTATTGTATAAAGTTATCAAGTTCTCTTTCTTAGCCATGAAAGTTTATTTTTGGAGCAGCTGCTACTTTTCAACTGAGGATACAAATATATATGACAGAGAGGCAAAGTAAAACCTCACCCGTTTCTCTGAACAAATTGTTTGTCATATTTCTACTGCAGGGGTGTCCAAACTTGGTAACTTTAAGACTTGTGGACTTCAACTCCCAGAATTCCCCAGCCAGCTGGCTGGGGAATTCTGGGAGTTGAAGTCCACAAGTCTTAAAGTTACCAAGTTTGGACACCCCTGTTCTACTGTATAATACAGTGATGGCGAACCTATGGCACGCGTGCCACAGGTGGCACGCAGAGCCATTTGTGAGGGCACGCAAGGCACTGCCCTGTCAGTTGGCCAGTGCACATGCGTGTGCTGGCCAGCTGAGTTCACCCTTTTTTAAAGCCATTTTTCGCCCTCCCCAGGCTCTAGAGGCTTTATAGGAGCCTGGGGAGGGCGAAAAGAGCCTCCCCCCCACGGAGGCCCTCCGGAGGCTTCAGGGACCGTCTGGAGGCTTCCCTGAAGCCTTTGGAACGCTTAAAATGACCCTCCGAGCAAACCGGAAGTCACTGGGGTCGCGCATTGCATTATGGGTGCGGCACGCTTGCACACGACCCCCCTGCGCTCCCCCCACTTGTGGCACACAAGCCAAAAAAGGTTCGCCATCGCTGGTATAATATGTAAGCTAATGTAATGTAATGAGCTTGAAATTTAAGTAGAAATCTTTTGCCAAAGGTACTAAACATTTATCAATTAGTGAACCACTCGTTCATAGAATGAGCTTTAATATAAAGATAGAGATATTATTTGTGTCTTCATGGTTTTGCAGTAATGTAACCCAGCATGTTTAATGTAAATGATTGAGTTGGAGAGAATGGATTTGATTGTCTTGCTTTTGTATTCAAATTTCAGAATTTTTATTTTATAGTTAGTTTAATGCAACTAAGCATTGCAGTTATGACTTAAAGCTTGGCATGTCTCATTCAGTGCTATTTGACTGCCCTCTACAGGTTGCTAATGAAGATGCTACTGTATAATACTGTTCATTAATTAATGAAAGTTCAGCACCACAGCTAAATGCTTTGCTTTCCAATTTTGTCACTTAAATAGGATTTTGAAAGACAAGAATAATTTCTATGCTCACCCACTAATAGCAAAAAGATATGAGGAGTTTTCTCTCTTTGTTTCTACTATTAATGAACTCTTGGAAGTGAATTTTTCTTCTCATAACCATGGTGTAGAAATGCTGATTTTCTTTTCAAGGAGAGATCAGTGCACTGAGCTAATGGGGAAATGCACCTTTTTCCCCAAGTGGCATTTTGTTTGCTTAGCAGTGACTGCACTCATCTTTCTTGAATGCCGGTTATTCTTCTGTGCCAAAATTCTATAGTTACGCTGCAGTACACAGAAGACAGATCTCCCCAAGCAAAACTTGCAGCAAGAAAATATTTGGCATGCCCTGGAAACCGCATTAACCATTTTAGAAGTTTTCTTCGCCGCCACAATCTAAAAAGCTTGGATTTCAAGAAAAGATAATGTGGCTTTTCCAATTCGATGCCTTTGAGATGCGAAGCTTAGTTATGTGTGGGTGGATGGATGGATAGTCTGCAGTAATGATGATGATGATGATGATATAATAATAACAATAAATAACAATTTAATCATTGTATTTGCTGGATGACTTACAATTGTTAAAGTATTTTGAAAACAGAGAAGAATAAAACTACGAAAACAGCACAAAGCAAAGGAATAATGATGGCAAAGAAAATTAGTAGAAGGAAACAGAAGACGAAAAGGGCATTGATTGGCATCTTTAAAAAGTGAAAAACCAGATTTTAAGACCCTTTGAAATAGCAGAAGGAGGGGATCCATTTGAATTTGCAAAGAATCTCATTCCAGAAGACAGGTGCTGCTACAGAGGTGGTGCTCTTCCAGGGCCCTGATAAATGGCATTTTTAATCAAAAGAACCTGAAGTGCGCCAACTTTGACAGATGAATCTGCTGAACCAGATATTAAGAGCACCAGGTGGTTCCTTAAGTAAAAAAAAAAAAAGCCAGTGCTGTGTAAGGCTTTATAGGTGATGACCAAGTTCCTTGATTGCCAATGACTCAAGTTATTTGAACTGCGTTAAACATCTGATGAATCTGATTATTTAACAAACCCTTTAATATTCTTTTGGTTGGCTGGTTGGTTAGTTGGTTTTGCTTTTGCTTTTGTCAGTAATTATCATGAAATAGGTAAGATTTGAGGTTTATTTAGTTTAATACATTTATATGCTGCTCATCTTGTGATTCAAAGTGGCTCTTTGCAGCATATAAATTTATGGGATGAGGTTGAAGATTCAGCAATTGTATGAGAAATTATTTGACTGAATATAATGTATTCATTGTTTTTGTATCGCCTACCTACTATCATCAAGGTGGTTATGGCAAATTCTAAATAAAAACAATGCTAAAGCCTTAGGATCAATATGAAATGTCCATCAATTTGAGCTTATCTTCTAATGATTTTATGAATCCATCTAGGTAGTTTCGCTGGCAATAGTATTGATGTATTATTTCTTGCAATTTGTAGTGCCAACTCTACATGGAGACCTGGCAATTTACTCCATTTACATAGTTTAGTTACATACATATCGGGTGAAATCCTCCTGGTTCGGCCTGGTTTGGCGAAACCAGTAGGGACGATTGTCCCTGGTTCTGCGAACCGGTAGTAAAACAAAAGCTTCCGAAGATTGAGCGGATCAGCTGTGAGCCGCACAATCGTCGGAAGCTCTCTTTTTTTCACTTTTTAAAGCAATTTTTTCCTGCCTATTCGCCCGAACTATCAGGAAAAAAATGCTTTAAAAAGTGAAAAAAAATTGGTCACACCCACCCAGTCACATGACACACATCCTACCAAGCCAACCCACAGAACCGGTGGGCAAAAAAAATTGAGTTCACCACTGATACATATATACATACATACATATCTACACACATACACACACACACACACAATCTAAATGGTATTACATTCCTTTTCGAAGGTGATGATCTGGCAACCTGACAGTTAAATAAACTCTTCTATTTTAACCACCTTCCTAAAAGTTCTCATATGTTAGTCCATGTATTTTTCCCCCAATTGTCCAGTGTAGCAATTGACCCTGGTATTTCCTAATTATCTTTTCCCTTGCTAATCAACCTGATTAGTTTTTTTTGCAATCATTCAGCTTTACTGCTCTCACTAAGTTGTCCAAAGCTGTAATATCCAGACTTACTTTTAGGCTGCAACAAAACATTAAAAGAGTGAAAGGTGAAGTCAAATAGTTTTCTATCAATCTAGATGGTAGAAGCTCGGCATTTCTCTGAAGCAATTGAATTTCTAATTTGAATAGGACCACGAATGCATTTTTCACAAATAAATTCAGAAGTTTGAATTTTCAATTTTCAAATTGAAATTCAAATTTTCACCTTTGAAAATATTCAGTTCAGATGACAATATTAAGGAAAATTATATAATAATCAACATTGTATTCCTGCAATGATCAGCTAGATCAAAGGACAACTCCTTTTGGATTGGACTTTTTGCCCATAAACATAATAGGTTTTTTTTTTAAATAAAATCCTTTGAGTTTATATGATTATAAATAACATCATTGGAAGTTTTGTTCTGGATTTAAAAGATTAAGAAAAGCACAAGTAATTGAAAGAAGAGAAAATATTATCCACTGAGTGCAACTTCCAAGGAGTAATCCTGAATTTTCTACCTTAACAGGCAATTTAAAGTGAGGGGGGTGAGGGATTTTCAAGAAAATTTATTCATTATTTATTGTAATCCATTGGTAAGGGCTCCCATTTCGCAAATGCAACTGTGCACGGTTAAGAGAATTAAAATATCAAAACAAAAACAATTAATAATAATAATAATAATAATAATAATAATAATAATAATAATAATAATAATAATAATAATAATAATAATAATAATAATAATAATAATAATAATAACAACAACAAAAGCATAACATGGCAGCTGAGGGACACCAGTCAATCACCACACCACACAATCCCTTTGCCTAGGAAAACACTCAGAACAGCTTTCTCGAAATCTAGCAGCATCATGATCTATCTAGCAGAGTAGATAGATGTACTCTGGTGCTCCTAAGGGCAGGTGCTGCATCTTATGCAAAATTGATCTGGAAGTAAATCCTGCTGCCCAGTAAGTCTGATATGCCCAACCCAGCAAAGTTTGCAGCCTTTTTCTCTTAGGTAAGCTATTTCAGATGGTTCTCACTTTCAGTGTCTCTTTCAGTTTATCGGAGAGAATCTCTCATTATTTAACTCAGGGGTGTTAAACTCGCATCATCAGGGCGTCATCATGTGATATATCGCGACTTTTCCCCCTTTGCTAAACTGGGCATGGGTGTGGCCAGCGCCTGACGCATTTGGCTCGCAGGCTGCGAGTTTGACCGCCCCGATGTAACTAGTCAAATGATGGATGCCAGGATGAGCCCTTTCAAACGTGTATGGTACGTTTTGAATCTACTGTATATACAAAATGTATATTTTTAGAATTAAATAATTTCACAGCCTTGGGGCTTGGCTGAGCTTCAAAACGTGTCAAACTCCTTCTTTCCCCCTAAAATCTACTTTGCCTGGATTTTGTTTGGTTTATCATTTCATCAGGTATCATTTTGGGAAAGGGTGAGGGAAATACTATTGTTTCATATTTTGGAACTGTTTATCTTTGCTGTGATCCAAGTATACCTTCAGCTGCCCAGATCGAAATATTCAAAAACTGGTACAGAAGCAGTTATTCTTTTTTTTTTCTTGTTGTTGTTGAAATGCAAATATTCAAGTTCTGGGCCAGTTGTTCAAATGTGTACAGCAAAAATTGATTCAATGCTGAGCTAACTTGTGCAGTGATCTGTCTCTATAGAAGCAGCTGATTCTTAATCAGCTCTCGTCTCCTGGGAGCAATGTGTTATATTTGCCCTAGATGAATGATAATTTTGCAAAGTCAGTTTATCTAAGTGTGCTGCAGAGTTCACCTACCTCAACACTCCAGTTCCCTTGCAGGAACTCGGTGTGCCTTGGATGCCCTGTGCTCTCTACTCTTAGAGGCTCTGAATGAATCTTATTTCTGTATCTAAGTTTGTAAGATAAAACATGGCTCGGTGCGTAAGGAAATGATAAAAGCCAAAACTCACAGTTTTAGAACCCTAGAGGAATGTTCTTTTCTCTATTTCTAATGTCCTTTTCTTAGACAAGTGGAATTCATAATAATGTTTTGGAACCCTAGAAATGATGCCCTTGTGCCTCAAGGGACTACCACATTTATATTGTACACCATTGCTTTGTAATTCCAAACAAGTAAAACACACAGTGATATGACTGGAAATGAATCAATATTAAGGAGTGTAGTGGTTT
The DNA here is from genome assembly GCF_964273705.1 of Natrix helvetica. Classification (NCBI taxonomy): domain Eukaryota; kingdom Metazoa; phylum Chordata; class Lepidosauria; order Squamata; family Natricidae; genus Natrix; species Natrix helvetica. The sequence goes on from NC_138558.1 coordinate 41,445,987, forward strand.
CTTAATGAAGGTACACTACCTTATTTTAGGGGTATGATGAAGAGGTATCAGTTATGCATCCGCACACAGGTAGTTGACTTAAAATAGTTCATTTAGTGACCGTTTGAAGTTATAACAGCACTGAAAAAGTGACTTATGATCATTTTTCACACTTACGACCATTGCAGCCTCCCCATGATCACGTGAATAAAATTCAGATGCTTTGAATTGACTCATATTTATGATGGTTGCAGTGTCCTGGGGTCACCTTTGGCGATAAGCAAAGTCAGTGGAAAACCAGATTCACTTATCCTTATTACTAATTTAACAACTGCAGTGATTCACTTAACAAATGTGTTAAGAAAAGTCATAAAATGGGGCAAAACTCATTTCACAAATTTCTCACTTAACAATATAAATATTGGGCTCAATTGTGATTGTAAGTTGAGGACTACCTGCACAAGGAGTTTGTAGGCTTGATTTCAACATGCATATGATTTTTGTCATCTTTACTAATGCAGTGTTACCCATGAAGAATTGGGGTGCAGTGGAGACACTGCATATTCTGACCTAAGCAGTTTTATACTATTCCTGTATACTTGGCCACACAGAATGATATTACTTCATTCCATGTTCTTACTATTCCCTCCATGAAACCAGTTTTTCTGAAAAGATGTTTGCAAAGTGGTTATGCAAAACTCTGTGACCTTTCGGTATACTAAAAGGAAAGAAAGGCTGAGTGAGTTAATATTTGTTGTTGTTCTTATTGCTTGAGTGGCGGTTGTGCCAATATTTAAACTGGATGTATATAAGTATATGATCGTGCTTTCTATGTGCATTCCTCTCAATACACAAATTATGGTATTTTATATTAATACAATAAGAAAAATGAAAGAAAGCTAATGGGATCCATTAATGCTTCTCTTTTAAGTAAACATGATTAAAAACACATAGATCCTCCAACACAATTTAATTTTAGAAAAACTGTTACTTTAAAAAAAAAGCCACTAAATGACTATAATTTTGTTAATGGTATAGAGTAAGATTTCCCAATTCTCTCCTTTCTACTTATTTTATCAGCAGCTGACATGGATCAATTGTTCTTGCTTTTGTTTTTTTCTTAAAACATCCTCTTAAATTTAGACCAGTGTACTAAAAAGAAAAAAAAAGGATGAAAGCTTTCTTTGCAGTGTAGACTTGTCTTTACTTCTCTCCTCCTCCTCCAAATATAAAATTTTAATCAAGGCATGCCTTTACAGGTGTTCCTCATCTTACAACCTTTTGCTAGATGATTTGAATTAACCTTGGAATTAGCCGCCGGAAAAGTTCAATGTAATCTAAATTCAGTTACAACTGTTACATCATCCCCACAGTCGCATGATTACAATTTGAGCAGTCAACTCACATTTATGACTGCTTGCACCCTCCCATGGTTCTTGTGATCATGATTTGTGATATTTTTGGCAGTTTACAGCAAAAGAAATGGGGGGGGGGGACTGCCATTGGAGAAGCCAGATCACATGATTTGATTTACAACTGCAGGACTCATGTACTACACTTTACAACTGTAGTGACTTGACCTGGTATAAATGGTTGTAAAATGGGATTCAGTCATGTCATGCTTTGACTCATGACCACAACGAATTACAATACAAAATTCCTATCCCAATTGTGGTCATAAGTTGGGAACTACCTGTTTTGGTTTGGCTCAACCCAACCCTAATTCTAACCATCATAAGTTATAAGTTGTTCCAAGTAAGCTGCCTTTTTCAATTGACCATGGTGATTTTGTCGATGCCAATGTTGTTCAAGTGGTATTTCAGATATTTTGGGATTGCATCAGGGCGCCTATTACTATAGGTACTTTAGAAACAAAAAATAACTTTGCTTTTATTATTTCTTTCTTTTCAATCTTTGTTTATTTACAATGGATAAACCACTAATTATTATTTCTGTTTTATTCTTCCATCTTTTAGTTTGGCTCAGATAGCTTAGCAGGGTTTTTCAGGTAATTACTGTATATCAATACCTTTTTGCAGGGAAACAGCTAATTCAAGCTGTTATATTTGCTAAGAACTTGAACGTGTTATGTTTATGTTTTACTTTCAGGCAAGCTAATGAAGAATATCAAGTATTGGCTAACTCATGGCGCTACTCTTCAGCATTCTCAAACAAGCTCTTCTTCACTCTAGTTGATTATGATGAAGGTGCAGATGTTTTCCAGCAGGTGAGGGTGTGCCTTAGAGATTACTAAAACTGCATTTAAAAGAAATCCTTTCTTCGGAAAAACTTTCTATTTCTTGTTCTATGCATAGCGTAGTATTGATGTGTAGCTTGTAACTTCTGTTTGGAAGCTAAATTGCATTAGGCCACATTTTTGTTGTAGCGGATGGGAGATATATCAGCCTATAGCTAACATAAGACCCTAAAAGTAAGCAGAGGCAAACTACTTCTATATATTTGCCAAACAGCATGAATATGTTTATAATATCATTAGAACCCAAACACAGCTTGAATGAGTTTATTGATACCCCTTATTTTCTAACATTTGAAAAATACTTTGTTTATTTATATATTTTTAAAACCCTAAGATGAAACATAGTCCTCTTTTGATTGAGATTGTTGGGATGCAATCCCATTGTAAAACGTTAATTGGTATCAGAAAAACAACACATGTCATTTGTTTCCCCTGCTTACAAAAAAAGCTAATGAACTCGATCCTTTCTGACCCAGCTCCAACATTTATCTAATCTAGGCTTTAGATTCCCCAGAGCAAGTCATTGTGAATTTTTGACTAGTTTCCCCCTTGTCTGTCCAAGATTGAGTTTAATTTGAATTGAACATTCAACGTGTCCACCAAGTCATGGAATATGGAATTCTTATTTTCCCCAAAGGCAAGATGCAAAAAAAAAAAAAAAAAAGAGTGGGCTTCATCTAACTGCAGAGGCTGATTTTAAAGTCCCCCAGAATGGATTGGCCAACAATTATTCCCTTTCCCTTTTGGATTTGGGGGAATTTCTGGAGTGGGAATATGGCTCTTAAAATTCCTGCCCTCCTGGCTGTTCTTTCCCATCCAGTGAGTCTTACCCAGACTTTTTATAGGTGCCCTCAAATGTTACTCTTGCTATCTTTCTTGCGTAAGAAAAAAGGCAAAAAGAAGAGATGGGAAAGTAGTCTGCCATTATGTTATTTCCTAGCCATCTAGACTATAATGTGAATTATCAGAAGTATTTGATTATTGTTTTGTTCCAGTCCAACCCAAAGAATAAAAAAGACCTTTAGGAAATAGATTTACCTTTCTGGAGAATGTCATGTCATTATGGTGCTGTTAAAGGAAAATGTATCTTATGAAAAAAAAAAATGCAGGAAATATGTGATCTATTGTATCCTGTATCAGAGAAAGCTACTTCCGCAGCAATCCCGTCACCCAGTTTTGTATAATTGAGTTTGTGCAAGTACTTATTTGAAGAAATTTAAAAAAGATGAAAACTTTCAATTGCCTTAGATTCACAAAACAGTTTCTTGTTTCAGTCAGGAAATCCACACATCATTATCTGAGATATCACATTTGTAAAAAAAAAAAAAAAGAAAAAAAGGTGTTTGATAGTATCTCATATTGCTATTTTATAACACATTGAGCTGTCAACAGATATTCAACAAAGGAACAGAATACATTGTAATAGGAATAAATGCAATTATTTAGTATCTCACTTGATTGTAATAGATAATTTGAATTTTGCAATATTTAAATAATATATTTATCTAGCATAATTCAGTTGTGTAGCAAACATACCATCCTGCTGAATGAAAGTAGTTGTGCATATATATATACATGATTACGCCGAAAGATCAACGCCAGGAATATCGGAGCGCTGGGTGAGCGCTGGGTGATAGCCTGGACTATTGGGCCCTTTGGGAGGGAGCCAGGACAGAGCTTTAGGACAGGACGGTGGCTGACGGTGGCTGGGGTGGCTGGGGAGGGCCTGAATCATCAGAGGCCACTGGAAGATCTGGCCTAGGGCCATGGACTTGGCCTAGGACCATGGAGAGGCTGGAGTGGTGCCTGGATCACGGATACCTGGATACCTGGGCCAAGAATGCCTCCCCCCCACCCACCGAGGACCCTGGATCTCTGTTCCTGAGCTCATGCCCATCTAGGACCATCTAGGGCTATCACCCATTTTTTACTATTTACCATCTAGGGCTATCACCCATTTTCTACTATCTTCGCCACCTCTGTCTAGTCCTTATCATCTGGACACCTACTCCCCCCCCCTCATCGAAGGACGAACCAGGACAATGCCTCTTACCCCCCCACATTGACTTATTTTCACCATCTATAGCACCTTAACCCCCATTGGAATTTTAATAATAACTTATTCGAGGTTAGACTTGCTCCACCTGCGGGAGGCCCCTCTCTCGCAGGTATGGCCCTTGGCTCTCTCAAGGGCCCGCCTCGATGAGGGGTTCGTGAACCCCGAGAGGTGCAGGAAGTTAAGGGGATTTTTAATAAAATGTTTTTTTATCTTTTTTAGGGGGTTCCAGGGTGGGGGGGAGGGCCAATCAGACCGGGAGGAGAGCCAGTGCCAGGCAAACAGGTGAGTCCAGGAAGGATGGGAGTGAGGTGGAGGGGGGGAAAGCAAAGGTCACTTCAACAGAGGGTTGTTCTATTACAACGGTCGTGGGGAGGGGGGGATGCGAGGACAGGAGAAGATCTCAAGGTCGGTTGGGAGACCGTGGCTGTTGGTTACGCCCGGTCGCTTGTACCAACCCCTGCAGTCTAGGTGGACAGGAACTACAGAGCCAGGGCCTGCGGCTGATGCTTTGCAATGCAAGGTCTGTTACTAACAAGGCCCCCCTCATCAATGAGTTGATCTCAGAGGGGGAGCTAGACCTTGCAGGGATAACGGAGACCTGGTTGGGCCACGAGGGTGGTTTACCCCTCGTGGAAATGTGCCCACCAGGTTTCCGGGCATTCCATCAGCCCCGGGCCCTGGGTAAGGGTGGTGGGGTGGCGGTGGTTATTCGGGAATGTTTAGAGCCGAGGGAGTTCACTGTCCCTCAGATACCCGGGTGTGAGTCCCTTGGTGTGAACTGGGGCCCAGGGAGGCAGTGGGGCTTGCTGATTGTATACTTGGCTCCTCGCTATGCATCAGCAGCCCTGCCCAAGCTCCTCGAGCTAATCTCAGAAACGGCAGTTGAGACCCCCAGACTCTTGGTCATGGGGGACTTCAACTTGCCGTCGACGGGAGCGGCCTCTGAGGCGGCTCGGGAGTTCATGGCTTCCATGACGGCCATGGACCTGACCCAATTAGTTCAGGGCCCCACTCACGAAGGGGGCCACACACTGGACCTTATTTTTGTATCTGAACAGTGGACGAGTGATCTGGGAATAGGGGACTTAGTCATCACGCCCCTGTCATGGTCAGATCACTCATCCCTCCGGCTGGACTTCCCTGGCGCTATCCCCCACCGCGAGGAGGCGGAACCAGACTCTCCAAGCTGGTACCGCCCCAGGCTCCTGATGGAACCGGATAGATTCCAGACGGAGTTTGGGCCAATACCTGTAGCCCTGTCCCGCTCCCGGTCAGAGGACCTAGTGACTGCCTGGAATAGGGCGACGGCTGGGGCCTTGGACCAGGTTGCGCCTTTGCGACCTCTCCGGCGGCATCGATCCACCCGGGCTCCTTGGTTCACTGAGGAGCTAAGGGTGATGAAGCGCCACAGGAGACGTCTAGAGAGCAGGTGGAGGTCCTCACGCTCCGAATCTGACCGATCACAGGTAAGAGCCTATTTGCGGACTTACCTTGTGGCAATGAGAGCGGCCAAGCGTAGATATTGTGCCGCCCTTATTGCGTCCGCGGATAACCGCCCTGCCGCCCTGTTTCGGGTGACCCGCTCCCTTTTATCTCAGGGGACGCGGGGGGCACCCTTACAGGGAAGAGCAGAGGAGTTTGGGGAATATCTGCAGGACAAAATCGCTCAGATCCGGAGTGGATGGACCTCCGTCAGTGGACCGAACGGGCCGTTAGCAGCGAATCTTGAGAGACCATTCTGGGAGGAGTTTGACTCTGTTGCCCCCGAGGATTTGGACAGGTTGCGTGGAAGGCTGCGACCCACTACATGTTCAATGGACCCGTGTCCCTCCTGGCTGGTACTGGCAGCCTGGGAGGTGACACGAGGCTGGCTTCTGGGCCTGGTGAACGCCTCATTGGGTGAGGGATACTTACCAACTGCCTTGAAAGAGGCGGCGGTGAGACCCTTGCTCAAGAGGCCTTCGCTCGACCCAACGGAGCTAGCTAATTATCGTCCAGTCTCCAACCTTCCCTTTTTGGTGAAGGTTGTTGAGAATGTGGTGGTGCAGCAGTTTCCGCGACACCTGGACGAATCCGATTATCTAGACTCACGCCAGTCCGGCTTCCGACCCGGGCACAGCACAGAGACAGCCTTGGTCGCGTTGGTCGATGATCTCTGGAGGGCCAGAGATAGAGGTTGTTCCTCTATCCTGGTCCTATTAGACCTCTCGGCGGCTTTTGATACCATCGACCATGGTATCCTATTGTGCCGGTTGGAGGGGATGGGAGTCGGAGGTACCGTCTTGCGGTGGTTCGGCTCCTACCTCTCCGACCGGAAGCAATGTGTGTTGACAGGGGGGCAGAGGTCGACCCTGAGGCCACTCACTTGTGGGGTGCCACAGGGGTCGGTCCTCTCGCCTCTCCTGTTCAATGCATATGTGAAGCCGCTGGGTGAGATCATCCGTGGCTTTGGGGTTGAGTACCATCTGTACGCTGATGATACTCAGCTGTACATTTCAACCCCAAACCACCCCAACGAGGCTGTCGAAGTGATATCCCGGTGTTTGGAAGCCGTCGGGGTCTGGATGGGGGACAACAGACTCAAACTCAACCCCTCCAAGACTGAGTGGCTGTGGCTACCGGCACCTCGGTTCAGCCAGCTGATACCATCGCTGGCCATAGGGGGCGAACAACTGTCCCCTGTGGAACGGGCGCGCAATTTGGGCGTCCTCCTTGATGCCCGGCTGTCAATGGATGACCATGTGGCAGCCGTGGCAAGGGGGGCATTCCACCAGGTTCGCCTGGTGCGCCAATTGCGCCCCCTAATGGACTGGAGTGCCCTACGCACGGTCACTCACGCGCTGGTGACGTCTCGCCTGGACTACTGCAATGCCCTCTACATGGGGCTCCCCTTGGGACGCATCCGGAGACTACAGCTAGTCCAGAACGCAGCTGCGCGGGCCATCATGGGGAGTGCACGATACTCCCGCGTAACACCCCTCCTGCGCGAGCTGCACTGGCTGCCTGTGGCCTTTCGGGTGCGTTTCAAGGTATTGATTACTATCTTTAAAGCGCTCCATGGCATAGGACCTAGTTATCTGCAGGATCGCATCCTACCACACACGTCCCTACGACCAATCCGCTCTCACAGGGAGGGACTCCTCCTGGTGCCGTCCACCAGGCAATGCCAGCGGGCGACACCTAGGAGTAGGTCCTTCTCTGTGATGGGCCCAACCCTCTGGAATGACCTCCCCCCCGACATCAGAACCACCACTGACCTCCGTTCCTTCCGTCAAAAACTAAAGACTCACCTGTTTCAATTAGCTGGCCTGGCACACTCTTAGTCTTACCTCCCGGGGATATATTTTAATTGGGTTTGGGTATTTTAATTGGGATGTTTTAGGTCTTTTATACTATATTTATTTCTTTGTACAGTCTCACCTCCTCCACTCAAATGCTCAAGTATTTAATTGTTTATATATTATTTATATTGTTATTTATGTATTTTATCTGTGTTTCATTGACTGTACACCGCCCCGAGTCCCTTTTTGGGAGAGGGGGCGGTTTATAAATCCAAAGAAATAAATAAATAAATTAGAGACAATTTTGTGCCAAACTTGTAATTGTTACAGGGTCCTAGCTCTATCAAATTGCAATATGACTTTATTCATATTTATTTGGCTTGTTCTTATGCAAGTAAATACGATACTTTACTTCAGTAATAGAAAACAATCATATTGAAAGAATGTTGCTCCGGGGCAAATGCTGAGGTTACCAGGGAGGAAAATGACCTCTTTTTCACTTACGGAGCTGCCTCTCTTACTCAAAATCCCCTGTTAGGTTTTACCCAGTTATTTAGCCCTTTTGGATATTCAGAATTTCTGAAATTTCAACGTGTCAGCAATTTTCACAGGGACCTGTAAGATATTTGATATTATTATCGTAGCAACATAACTGGAAGGTTGTTGGAAGGTTAGTAGCTTTTGAAACCCTACCTGTTAGAATTTCTGCATCATATTACGACTTACGATAATGGATTTCAAAGAATTGGTATGTTTATTTAGTATTTGATGGCATCTTTGTTGTGTGTTTCAGCTCAATATGAACTCTGCTCCAACCTTCATGCATTTCCCCCCAAAAGGTAAGCCCAAGAGAGCAGACACATTTGACCTACAGAGAATTGGATTTGCTGCAGAACAGCTAGCTAAATGGATTGCTGACAGAATGGATGTTCATGTAAGTCATTTAACAAAAGAAAAAGACTGACCCACTTTAATCTTCTAGGTTCTGCAACAAATTGACCTAGGAATTGGGATTCACCCTTCAATGATCTCCCCCCCACACACACACACTATTCTCCTGCAAAAAAGTACTAAATTAATAACAGTACCAACGGTGCCCTTTCATCATTCTATAGTAATGTAAAAGATGAAAAAAAATTAATGATGTATTTCAACCTTGCTTTGCATAGCTAAAATATTAATCTTGCTGTTTCCTAACAGAACATGAGGAATGATAGTATACCAATTAGGTGATTAATGTAAGCATCCACTTGAAATATTACTTATTGCAAGTAATAATTCCAGAAAGCTGACTTTTTAATGCTATAAGAGCGTAGTTACATAAATACATTGAAAAACATTATTTAACTACATACGGCTATAGTAGCAAAAGTGCTGCACAAAACTATTGAAATAGCTTTTCCACTCATTTGAAGGCTGCTAGTTACATTGATTTGTCTCTCGTAATTTCCAACAAATGGCAGATTTGGAATTCCTATACTGTGAATAATATTAATAATCAAATGGAGATGGTTTTGTTTCACATCTTTTGGTGGGGAGATGGGGGTGGAAGCATATCTTGAGTTCATTTATCAAATGATTCCTAATTGTATTCCCGAACAAGATGGGATAAAACAAGAACTCTTCTCACCAAGAATAGATCTTGTTCTGTTTTGCATTCATTTCTATTTTACAGAGAGGTTAAAAAAATACTTTCCAGTTTATTCAGCTTGTTCTCTTTCCATAGCTGCTTTGTCGCCAGTTTGATAATTACCTCACTCATAGAACCCACAATAGATGTTTCACCTATTATCTTGAGCACATTCTCTCAAATATAGTTTTGTCCTTGATTGCTGTTATGATGGACACAACCATGTGTTTCACTATCTGTTTTACTTGAGATCAGACTTTGAACCATCTGGTTGGAATTGCTGGGACTTAAATTCAGTGGCATTAAGAGGGTACATAGATTTTCCAAATTTGTGTTAGATGACACACTGGTCAGAGAACTAGACAAAAACTTTCTCTATAAAGAGATACAGGAGTTATTGTTGCCACCTAAATACAGTGACGATGCCACCGATGGTTACTTTATACTGGGTAGTAGTCAATATATCCATGGTGCATTGTATATTGAATTTGTTTTCTCTAGCCAGTTACAATAATAACACCTATGAAGACCGCATGCTATTATGTTAGTATTTTACTATATACAGTACCTGAATAGGCTAAGTCTACTCCTCTATAGCTAAAGCAATTTGAATGGAATAAATTTTACTATTCTACATAGTGAAAATGGGTGACATATAAATTTAATAAATATATTTAAATTATGGTAGTTCATTGCAGACTGACTCATTGTATGTAAGATCCATCCTTCCTTCCTTCCTTCCTTCCTTCCTTCCTTCCTTCCTTCCTTCCTTCCTTCCTTCCTTCCTTCCTTCCTTCCTTCCTTCCTTCCTTCCTTGTCAGATTACAGAACTCCAGACTTTGGGAGATTTTCTGCAACTTTATAAAATTCTTCTTTAAAGAAAAATATTAAGATTGATTTTATTTAATTAACGAAGTGCAATTTATGTATTTTTATTGCTTTATTTCCTGGAGCATAACGGTTTCTATTTGGATTTAAGCATGTGTACATGTTCATAGAAACACCTTCTCTTCATATTGGCTTTATGTTTTGAAGATTTTTTTTTCCATAACAAGTAAAGTTGTATTTAGATGGCTTGATTGATTTTCATGCAGATAAGTTTCATCATGAGCTGCCAATTTTGTTTAAAGGTTGCATTTTCTTTTAGTATCAGAAAGTAGAATTATACTAATCAAATCCCCCTCCTCCCATTTTACAGATCAGAGTGTTCAGGCCACCAAATTACTCAGGTACTATTGCCTTGGCCCTCCTGGTGTCGCTGGTTGGCGGTTTGCTCTACTTGCGACGAAACAACCTGGAATTCATCTACAACAAGACCGGTTGGGCAATGGTTGCATTGGTATGCCAACTTAAAAATAAAATTAAAAAAATTTGAATTTAAATATTTCATTTCTCTATATCCCGGAGTTTCAAGTCTCCTTTGGACTATTAATGAGAAAGTGCTGCATCAGTGAATAGCTTAGAGAAAGACATCATTGATTACAAAATCATAACAGGAACAGCTGTGCCTAATCTCAAGGGCAGTAAACAGTATTGGTTGAGTAAGGGCAAGCAGTCAGGAGAATACTGGTATTTTAGCTAACTTTTAATTGGTTCCAACATTGGTAAGTGTTTATTAAAGTGACAGTAGTTCTAAAGGTTAAAATGTCAAAAAGGAAAAAGAAAATCAGAAGTATATAGGAGGTATCACCACATGAAAATCATATTCATTTATTTTTCAATCTCATATTACCATTTGGTAATATTTACGAAATATCTCCAGCTTTTTGTGTCAATTCAGTATACCCATGCCTACAAAAACTCCTTTTTTATGTTACAGCTTTTAAGTAGTGCACAATTGGTTACTCACTAAAATGTCCTGCCTGATACTTCTGAGCTTCTCAGTGAGATTCTGCTTAAGGATTATAGTTACTCTTTTATAGCCTGATGGACCTGATACAAATACAAATTTGCCCTGCTGTAGACCTTTTCAAGAAGATCAGCTATGGGTCAGATCCCACCTGGGTAATTATTAGGGCTGTGCAGAGCATTCAAAAGCATTGCGAAGTGTGTTTGTGCAAACAAAATATCCTCCTTTGACGTGCTAAAGCAGTAGCATCCTTTGCCAAGCTTAGCAGTTGCTCAGAGAGTTATCTCCAGCTGTCTTTATGTGCACGCAGAGATGATTCTCTTGACTGGTGTCCCAGTAGAAGGCCTGTGCATACGGGTTGTTTTTGAAGAAGCTTTACCAGCTTCTCAACAGCTATATTAACACTTCAAGGAGAGACACTTTGTCCAATTATTAATGATTATTTCCAAAAAAGACAGATTAAAACCCTTTGGCCTTCCAAAAGGGCTGACATATATATGTAAAAATATACACACAAAAGATAGATGGATGGATGGATGGATGGATGGATGGATGGATGGATAGATAGATGATAGATAGATAGATAGACGATGATAGATAGATAGATAGATAGATAGATAGATAGATAGATAGATAGATAGATAGATAGATAGATAGATGATAGATAGATGATGGATGGATGGATAGATAGATAGATGATGATAGATAGATAGATGATAGATAGATAGATAGATAGATGATAGATAGATGATAGATAGATGATAGATAGATAGATAGATAGATAGATAGATAGATAGATAGATAGATAGATAGATAGATAGATAGATAGATAGATAGATTGTGTGTACATTTTATTTGGCTTCTTAGTTGTTGTTTGAGAATATATATACATTTATATTTCCATAAAACAACAACACCAAGAAGCCAAAAAAACCCTACACACAAAACAATCAAAAAATTAAAAATATGCATCAAAAATTCACATTATACACATATTATCCCCTCTAGTTGAATAATGATCAATATATTACTACATTAGTTCCCACCCCTAACACTCCCAAAAAAATTTAAGCTACTAAATCTATTTGCAACTCATTCATCTATCTTCTATAGGTTATGTTAATGACAAAGTAGTTCACAGGAAGAACAATAATAATGAAACAGAACAAATTAGAGATCAGTAAGATGGTGTGTGGATATATAGGAGTGTATTGCCATGGATGCCAGTCATTTTTACAGTATTTATAGAATTTTTATGTTGATTTTGGTGGATAAATTGCTGTTTTTATTGTTTTCTGTGCTGCCAAGCTATGCAAGTCTATTAAAATAAAATTAATAGCCCAATATAATAAGGAGTCTATACAAGTGAGAGCATGGGTCTGATCCACTGATCAGTTATATAATCAGTATTGTTAGCAATCTATTTCTGTCTGGTTTAGAATTAACTTGAGTGACTTTATACATCATAATTTGTTCTTAGAGAAAGCCTGGGATCAGACTCTTTTTTTTCAGATGGGAGAAGTTACCGTATTACTTTAGAAAATAAATTGGATAATAATGCTTCAATAATTTGGATGTAGAATGTTCAAGGGGTAAAAAAAACCTGAACAACTGCATTACAACTGTATTATCATGACTTAGTAATTAAAAACATTATTGATATAGAAAGGCTGATATGTTCCACAAATAGGAAGAAGTTATTTGCATAACATAGTATAGAAAGTTTCCTTTCACCATGTGCTTCATGAAGTATTTGCAATTTTGTAGACCATGGAGTATGTGAATTTGAGATACCTCAAATATGCAATAACAGGAACGAGGAAATGGAACTGAATATTATAAAATGTGAAACAGTAAGAAAATGAAAATAAAATGAGCTATATTTCCTAGCCTTCTGAAAAGGAAAGCAGCCCAGGGGAAACTACAATGAAGACCGGTGTTCTCTATAAACCCAATTTCCCAAGCATTGTGTAATCATCCAATTCTAGATGTAGAGGACTTGTATAATGAGATGAGGTTATGTTGCCTCCAGGTTGCCTCTGAGTTAGATGGTTCATTAACATCTGCTAGCGTTCATGCTAGTTTGTTCCTTATTAATAGATAAGGCATTAAAATAGCAAAAAGGCCCAGATGCTGACATTTTTCAAATGGGCTATCACACAATAGGCTCATAGTTGTTGAAGCTGCTCTTCGTTCAGCTTTGTGAATAGTTGAATGTAGATGTTTTCTGCAGCTTCCAAAAGTTTTAAACTCAAGCTAAAAAAGCTGCTGAGACTGGAATTATTCTGTATATATACAGTGTTTTAAATTTGCTAAAGTAGAGCTCAAATACACTTTTAAATTTGGCGCAGATAAAATTTAAGAAAGGTAAGTCCATTCCCATTCGATAGCACTTGGCTTTAGGGGGAATTTGGGGATACATTTGTTTCTGCCTCCTAGATTTATTTTCTTAAATAAAGAAAATTACTATTTTCACTCTCAGTGACTCTGGGTGGCCTGCAAAGATAAAAATAATAATTAAAAGCAATAACTCCCCTCTTCCAGAATATTTATTTTTATCCTGCCTTTACTATTTTTATTAATAACTTAAGGTAGTGAACATACCAGTAGTATCTAATATTCCTTTCTCCTCTTATTTTCTCCACAAAACCCAGGGAGTTGAGTCAGCCTGAGAGAGAATGGCTGGTCCAAAGTCATCCAGCCAGCTTTCATGTATAGAAAATGGATTGATTTGTAGATTTCCAGCATCCGATAAAGACCCACTTATTCAAACAAGCTGTTGATTGAATCTGCCCTGTTGCATTTTCTTCCCTTTTTCTGTTCTTCTTGTCCATTTGTGTTAATGTCCATGGTTTTCTTTTATTGTTTATTTTATACTCTGATTGGAGATGACTTAATAATAAAAAGGGAATAATAAATCAAATCAAATAAATAAATAAATAAGGATGAATGCATTTGCCAGCATCATTTTTTTCTTTCCCTGAACTCATGGATATAAACTCATGGATATGAATGGGGCCTAAGTTTCTTTTTAGACAGAAAAAAATCCTCATGAGATTTTTTTTTTTAATTTATATTTCAGTATTGGCTTGATAGTTTGATAGAAGATAAGTGAACATCATAATTCCTATCGCTGTAGATTTTAACAGAATAACAGAGTTGGAAGGGATTGTGGAGGTTTTCTAATCCAGCCTGTACAAGCAGAAAACCTACACCATTCCATACAAATATTGTCCAATCTCTTCTTAAAAACCTCCAGCATGCAGAACTGGAGCACTCTCAGTTCAGTCATTGTAAAAATAGCACTGCTTCCAGGCTGCATTCATGTGGTTTAGGGGTGCTGTCAAATGGGGCAGCTTGCTCTCATTCTCAATGCAATCTGCTGAGCTTCCAGAAGGTACCCTTTATGGTCAAAGGTAAGTGAGCGGTCAGTGACTGAGGTGTGGAGAAATGTGTGGAAAACTTTGACACTTGAGGGGTGTCAAAGTAGGCTCAGTGTCTATAGGGACCTGCAGGACAGGATTGCAAGAAATAGGTGGGTGGGCACACTGTAGCATATATGCGGTCAGTCATGAGGCTAAGTGACACTTCGTACAGGGCTGTATGAGAATTCCAGATGTTAACCTGCTTCAGTAGTTTAAAAAATACTCATCTTCTTTTGTAGGCATTAAGAAGAGGAGATGGTTGTTTGTTACATAGTATATTTGTTACTTAATGGCATATGAATTCTGAGTGTAATTTAGCATTAAGATTAATTTAGGGTCAAATTTGCATGTCTTTAGAAATCTACTCCTGCTTTCTGTTTGAGATTGTAATTGCTGCAGACATGGGTTGAATAGCATTTTACATGGCTGTTGCTTTTTATAGTGACTAGCATTTACTGTAGGTATTCTTATTTTTTTGAGTTGCATATAAGTAAAAGACAAATAATGTAAATGTAATCCTTGCTTTTCAGCTAAGATTCTGCTTTAATGTGATGCAATTAGCAACCCCGCCTTCTATTTTAACACTATACAATTAGGAAAATAATGATATTTTCCTAGTTGTATAAGCAATCATGTTCTGAGAAACGGTTGCAAATAGCTGATTTTCCATTTTCCATTATCTTATTTACCAGTGGTGAAATGTGGAAGTGAGGTTAGTATGGTGTCATATAATTGTTATAATGATTGGAGAACTACAGATAGCCCTCATTTTACAGATTGTAAAGCATCCCCACCTATCATACATTGTAAATGTTTGTGCTTCCCCCAACCAGGTTCAGTGGGGTAGCCAGCTTTACCATTGCTTGCACCATTTCTTGGTTGCAGGACCATGATTTCTGAGTTTTTTGCCAGTTTTTGGCAAAAATACCCTTTCAAATGAATGTGTTCACTTAACGACTGCAGCATTTGCTTAACTTTTGAAAAAAGCCTTAAAATTGGGCCTTACAACTGCAGTGACTGCAGTGACTTACAGCCATAATTCTGGGCTATATTACTGTCAGACACAAGCAACCAGATCACACTTGCAAGTTTCAATGTAACTATTGTATTCTGCCTGTAATACAAGAATCCCCAGACTGCTTGCTTTCTCTCGGGAACAACCAAATAAGGTCACATGGAACTTGCAGCTGTACAACAACTCAAGGCTAATTCCTCACTTGATCCTTCCTCCTTGCCTAGGTGGCAGTTTCCCAACAATTCCCAGCACTCAAAGTGTTGTATCTTATGATTCTCGACGAATGTATCTTATCTATGTACACAGATGATATGCACCAAAGACAAATTCCTTGTTTGTCCAATCACCCTTGGCCAATAAAGAATTCTGTTCTATTCTATTACTGTCTATTACTGAACTATCTGTATTTTACTCCCATTTCTATGCAATGAGTCATATGAAAGGTGTATATCCTAATGCTGGCTGACATTGTCCTCCATTATATCTTGGGCTTTTGGAAGAATGTAACATACACCTGCCATATGGTATGAGTCTGAAAAGAGGATTAGTCTTCACTTAAAAATGAACTAGTTTTCAATGCCAAATAATTGATCTTATCACTATAATTTTTCATATTGGATAAAAATTAAGCCCATTAATGAAGCCAGTCTAGAATAAACCTGTATTGTTCTCATGATAGAATTAAATCATATTTTGCTTATCTATTAAGTCTTCTTTTATTGATAGTGAAGCTAAATCACCAGGCAGATTGTAAAAACTATTTCCACAAATTAGGATTTTCTTTCTAAAGCTAGATTACATCAGTATGTAACATATTCTTACCCTCTTTCTTACTGCCTCTGTAATATATATATATATATATATATATATATATATATATATATATATATATATATGTGTGTGTGTGTGTGTGTGTGTGTGTGTGTGTGTGTGTGTGTGTGTGTGTGTGTGTGTGTGTTTTACAACCCCTGGTATGCCCAAATATGGGAGGGAGCTCACTACTCCCCCTTTCTGTCCTTTGGCTCATTACAGAAGACCATCCAGGCAGAAAACCATATTTTTATTTTTAATGTTGCCTTTGCTATGTTTGTATTGTATATATACAGGCACACAAATATTTCCTAGTCATGAAGTAAATTAATATTTTATTTCTGCTTATTTCTCAGTGCGTTGTTTTTGCAATGACTTCTGGCCAAATGTGGAATCATATCCGAGGACCTCCATATGCTCATAAAAATCCTCAAAATGGGCAAGTGGTAAGTTCTTGTATCAGTGCACAAAATTAACAGTGTCATTCTAAAAGCTTCTAGATGAATTGGTAGAGGGTAAAAGTAAATATTAAAATTTGTGGTGGCTGTTTACCTTTGGGGAAATCCCCCCCCCCCAACTATTTAATTCATCATGTACATTTGATTGCATATATGCTTAATGGAATGTTGTTATAGAGACTGGCAATGAATTTAAGGAAACTGTTAGTCTGTTACAAACAGTTGATATGCAATTGTTCTTCAGTTAAATGTGTACAATTAAGTCTTTGTAGAAGAGGATGGTGAACTGCATCCTCAGATTCTATGTTTTTCATGAGGCTTTAAATGTTGTTTTATAGTTCTCTGTCTGACTTGAAATGGCAGCTTTATCCAATAGATCCCTTTGTAGATTGCTAAATCTACAGAATACAGATCAGTTAGTTGCATTCTGATTAGCTAGCTTACTTCACATTAAATGTATAGACAATACAGCTTAATTGTAATAAATACAGTTGCATATTATTTTTATAGTTGAAAAAGATGCCTTTGATGTAACAAAGTCTTTCTAAGTCTGTGTTAGTCCTTTTATAATGTATGTTTGAGCATTTTTGTGGAAACTGAACTGATATCAAAATGCACATGATATTTGGCAGCATGACAAGCGGATAGTACTTTTAAAAAATACATTGATAAGTCTCATAACATGTTGAATGTATCTTACAGGTCAAAGCTCTTACTTAGCTCTTTCATCAGACAAAATCATTAAAATCAACTAACAATTAGTATGTAGGCTCCTGTTTCTCACCTTGGCAATAATCTGCAGTGAACGATTTGTCACAAAGTATATGCTGTGTCAAAGAAGGGCAAGTCCCAATCAAATTAGGGAAAGTAATGGGTGGATTTCTAGATTCAAGTATAGGAGCCTGGGGAGGGCGAAAAGAGCCTCCCCCCCCCCGGAGGCCCTCCGGAGGCTTCAGGGACCGTCCGGAGGTTCCCTGAAACCTTCGGAGCGCTTAAAACGACCTTCCGAGCAAACCGGAAGTGACTTCCGGTTTGCTCGGAGGGTGGTTTTAAGCATTCCGAAGGCTTCAGGGACCGTCCGGAGGTTTCCCTGACACCTTCGGAGCGCTTAAAACGACCTTCCGAGCAAACTTCCGGTTTGCTCGGAGGTTGGTTTTAAGCGTTCCCAAGGCTTCAGGGACCGTCTGGAGGCTTCCCTGACACCTTTGGAGCGCTTAAAACGACCCGGACATTCCCTGAAGCCTTCAGAGGGCCTCCGGGGGGCGGGGAGGCTCTTTTCGCCCTCCCCAGGCTCCTATAAAGCCTCTGGAGCCTGGGCAAAAAAAGCATGTAAAAATGGGGGCGGTCAAGCGTTGTGCGCGCATGCGCACTGGGGGGGTCGCGCATTGCATTATGTGTGTTGCACGTCCGCACACGACCCCCCTGCGCTCCCCCCCTTGTGACACGCGAGCCAAAAAAGGTTCGCCATCGCTGGTCTATGCCGAAGCGATGCCGTCTGGTGATAAGCAATAAGGGCCATATTTGGTTACCTAAACGGTGCTTTTCAGGGTCACAAACAATAAAAGTGTTAACAAAACCCTAGCATCGGCCTTAGTAATTGCAACACGCATGCCACTGGGTATGCATCAGTTAATCTGTTTTCATAGTCATTGTAAGCATGCTTTGTAATTCACAATCCCCATCTAAACAGCACCAAATTGAAAAAAGCTTATGCTTTTCACTTAAAAACCACCAGTATTTATTTAAATATAATAATATTTGCATAGCTGTTAGCATAAAATATCATAAAATCAATGGTCTATCCAAAAAATGTCATAAACCGTAAACCATGCAGGACTTTTTCACACAGCTGTAATAGATTCCACCCTTATAGCATACTTGAATTAACAATCCAATTTTTCACAATGCTTAAATATGTCCTTTGAATGTGAACCAAGAAGGTAGAATATTTTTTCATCTTTTTGCGCTTTGGATACTTAGATTTTTATATTTAATTTGTGTATATAATATTATTTGGTATAATGCTCTTCAACTTTCCTGCTTAGATAAAAAACTGTTATCATACTGGTGTTTGATAACAAATAGGCAAATAAATTATCATAAGAATACCAATAATCACAGCTTTGATATTAAGGCATCCATGTGATCAGTTTTCATCCTATCGTAGAAGGACTGAAAATTGAGTTAGTGTGAGATTTTGTTTTTTGTAAATAACAGAAAACAAAAAGAATTGTAATTTTTGCATGAAAAGTTTTTTTTTTATTGGAAGCCTACATGAAATTATTTTTTTCTTCCTCCTCTCCCCACTTTATACTGAAATGAACTTCCTACAGTTTTCAAACTTTCTCATTATCGGTTAATGGAAAATAATTCACCTAGCCTTTCAAGAGGAAATTCACGTTTGGTTTTCCTTGATGTTTCACATCATAATTAAAGTAAGAAGAAAGTGGCAACTTGAATTTAATGACTGATCGATTTGGTAACAGAAGGATAGGAGCTGATTGATGACATAATATGACATATTTGGTCTGATAGATGTATTACGCTGAATTTTGACCAAATAAGTATGAAATAAAGAAATCACTAAAACTGTTTAAAATAGCTCAGACTTTTAATTATTCTGTTTCATTATTTAATTTACGATGTGTTTTATACACAGTGACAGAAAGATAAGAGATTACAGGAGCAGACATTGATTCTAACAAATTATAAGGTTTGTGAGAAAGGTTAACAATTTGTCCATTTTTACTAATTTACTTGGATGAATTTCTGTATGTTCAGGAGGACTATAAAGACACATTATTCTTATTATCTTGTCTTTTTCTGACTTCTTCAAGAATATTATCAATCTTCATGACTTTATCCTCTTTTTGAATTGTTTCCTGATAGAGATAAAAATTACCATAAGCAGGACAATTGAATGCAGCACGTATTTATACTTATTCCAGTCACAAGTAATGTCACAATTCTCTTTTTAAAGTCTTATTTAGAGAGTTTCCCCTTATATTAAGAATTATCAGCAGAAAATTGTGATGGATTATAACTGTCAAGTCCTCAGCTTTAGACGGAGTAAATTAAAACAAAAGCCTTTTTACAAAATGGTTATTTTATTGGAACTGTTTGGTTTATACAGAATTACATGAAAAGGTTTGAAGTATTTTACAATTCCATAGAGCAACATATTTTCTCCCGTTCTTCTAAAAATAAACTGAACTCCTTAAAATAATTTTAAATAATGCATTTCTTTTTTCAGACTGAAAACTCTAATGCTTTGCATTGCCTTGCTTTCAACTAACAGAGCAAGTGTTGAAAGCATATGGATTGATGTCCAGGCTCAATGAATTTGAAATGTTTGGCAATTCAGATGAACTGTAAATCACACAGGAAAAGATCCATAAAGTTGGCTTTCAAGGCTCAGAATGATTTCCTTATTTTCACTTGTCTTCTAAAGGTGCACTGGAGAGCAATAGAGATGGAGTCAAGCAGCAGCTTAGCACCGCGAATAATGCAGAGTATAATGTATGCAGTGGAGAACAAGAGCTGCTTATTTATTTATATGTATTTGTGATACTTTCCATCTTTTTCTCTAAAAGCTTACAGCAATATACATAGCATTTCCTCCTCCAAGTTTGTTTGGCCACAGTTGGGATCTCTCCTCTATCATGGCCTGATAATGTTACCTGGCCTGGAAACGTATTGTCTGCAGAAAAATAGCCAAACTCAGATGTCAATAAGAACCTAACAGTATAATTCAAAGCTCTAATTATTCCCTACTGTTTGCCAACACTGAGTGGGTAGGTTTGTCCAGAAGTTGCTCATTGCCCTGTAGAAATTTGCTTTCCCCCAAAAAATAGGTGTAAATCAATCTGAGACCTATTTAGCCCAACTAACTAGCCAAGACTAAGATACCTCCAGAAGTAGCCAATACATTACATCTCTTAACTATATTATGGCATGGCTAGTAATATATAGACACAGTCTTTTGGAGAAGTTATACAGAGAGCTAGTAAAATTGGTTCTAAACATTTTAAATCCTTCCTAAGAACAGAGTGGGCACATACCAGAGAATGTCTGTATTTTCCTATTTGGCCAAAGGCCATTCATTTTTTAAAACATAGTAAAAAATAAACAATTCTGTCTCTCATTCTTGCCAACTAAAGCATTAACACCAAGCAGAGGAGAAGAACTAAGTTAAATACCTACAGCATTGTACCACTTCTAGAATTTAGATGTACTGGAAAATATAGAGATAGACAAATGTTAGAAACAATCAGAGATATGCATTAGCGCTCACAAGAAGCCGAAAAGGCATATATCTTTTCTATCCACAAGAACAAAGTGAAACATTCTAGGATAAAGATGAATAATTATATTTTCAAGAAGAATTGAAATTGGATAGATATCCAAACCTTAAGGATCTAAACCTTAAGAATGGAGGCATCAAAAGATAAAGGTGGAAACAGTTCTATCTGTCAACTTTCTAGCCTCAGTAGATTTGTTAAAGACCAACTTGCACATTCCAATCATAGCCTCTCATGAGAGGTTCCTAATTTTAATTAAGAAATTTCACATCAACATCAGCACCGTCAGCATTTACAAAAATGATAGGCCACCTGAAAAAAAAGGATGTTACTTTTTTACCTACTCATCAAAGTGATCTGAACAAAGCAGCGAAGAAAGCCTAACACATGCTATTTCTAAGAACAAAACTTTGTGATGAATATAGCCAAGAACCTGCTAGTGCTATCCAAGGAGCTTCTATATCTGGGAGTCAATATTAACACAAAGGAAAGGAAGCTTATCCTGTCCTTGGAATACTCTCATAACTTTTAAATAAAAAGAAATATTAGCATCTAGAAAGCTGCCCCTTAGGATGCTTGCAAAACCATAGAATATGGGGATTACAGCATGGACTCAGTGCCATGGACTCAGTTCCACTCCAAACCATTCTGTTGCTTGATCTTCCATTTCAGGTAATAGTGCCCAATTGGGTAAACCAATTCTTGTACTAATAGCTGGTCCCATGAGGAATATCACCACAGAAGCACCATAAAATCACAAATACAAACTTAACCGAATGAATCAGTATACAGAATATGGTATCATGAGGTCATACTTCTGTTCAACCAACTGAAACTGAAGACTCAGAAGTGATATCAGAAGGCTATCAGATCAGTTGCTACCATCTACCAGTGTAACATAACATAACATAACATAACAAATACTCATTTAAATCATCGTTATTTCCAGATCAAAGAGCCTTCAAGGGAGTTCTGTTTCCTTTTCCTTCCTTTTAGTTGGTCTAATTATACTTTTCCTTGTTTTGGTTGTTGTGAACCAGAATCATTGGGAATCAGGTGGCATGCAGGTTTAACAAATAAATATCCAATTAACATGGATGAAAAAACATTGAATAAGTAGAATGTCGGTGTGTGTAGCTATCAATATAGATAAATATATAGATATGGGTTCACCAAACATAGCAGGCTGGGTGAGTGCCAATGAGACTGACATCTGCATTTTTTTTCATGAGGTGTCAATAAGATGTAACACACTTGTAGTCAACTTGTTTGTGTCAACGTTTTGTCAGGTTTCCTTCATGCATGATTAGAATTCTTGGTACGCGAGAATATATTTCTATGAATGTGATAATTTTCTCAGAATGAACTTCAATGATGTAGATCAGGGGTGTCAAACTGGCGGCCCACAGGCCAGATGCATCACGCACAGACCATGCCCACCCCAGCTCCATGAAGGAAAAAACATAGCAAAACATTATGTGATGGCAACGTGACACCGTGAGTTTGACACTTGTATTGTAGATGGAGAAGAAAATGCAGTGGTGAAAAAAGAAATTGCATTAGCTAAAGAATGTCTAGTAATGATTCTTCAGATACACTTAACATCATCTCAGATAATGAGATATTTCAGGATGTCTTCAACTATTACAAAGGTTGGACATTCCATTCTTTATGTTGGATGAAAAAAAAAGCTTCCAATAATGTATGGCAAAGGTCACAAACTTTAATGAAATGACATCTCATTAGAAAAAACTGAGGATGGCTAGGTGGAAAAAATATGGGAGTTTTTTTTTATCTGTTTCTAAAATGCACATGTACCTCACACTTTTGAAAACTTCAAAGTCCATTAGTGTTTATTTCTGGCCTTTCCATTTCCTTATTGAATTATTCAAGATTTAAATAACTTGAACTTCAGGACAATCCTATCTGTACTTACTCTGAAATAATATTTAGTGTATTCAGTGAATAAATAGATCTGGCTTTGTAGCATTACTATTTGAATTTAATATATTTTGGGGGATTTTTGAGAAGTAGTACTTGGATAACTTTCCTAACATATAGAATGTTTTAAGAATGGATGAATGAATTGCTCAAGAATTAATCCAGGAAAAGAAATACAGGAACATCTTCTCTGTGATTTCTCACATTTTTTTAAAAAAGATCTCTCATCATCTATAATTTACTGAGTACTGGTCTATAGCTCTGCTTGAGAATTTAACTAACAGTACTGAATTCAGTTATATTGTGGTCATTAATCTGATAAATTGGAAAACTAGTTTAAAGTGAAAATTGTTAAATTAGTTCCACTATTACAGATAATAAGACTTACTTTAGTAAGAGAGTTTACTGTGCAGTTGTTACATTATACATGTATGCATTTTATAAATGAGAATTGTTAAATTAATTTACTCTTTAGTTTCACTTTGTTAAAATATTGTTGTAAAATTTGTAAATTGATAGAGAGAGGGGACTTTTACTAAAAAAAAAAAGTAGAAATATTTGTACTTGCATCCAGTGGAAAATGTCCTCTAATTTTTAGGGGGGAAATGTGATGTACTAAGGTTGATTTGGTTGATATTAATGTTACTTGTATGAATCCTTTTTTTTTTTTTTTTTGCAAATTATAATTGTTGGGAGGCAAATATTTTTTCTTAGAAGAAAACATACAACTCTGTAATAAATGCTCATCAATACAAATTCTAAAGTACCATACATTATACTTTAATATCCAAAGAATGTAAGCCTCTTGATCATTTTGCATTATAATAGATCTTCTACTGAAAATTATGGGTCATTTTTCTCTCTTTCGCACACGTATCTTTGGAGGCTTTAACAACCTCCAAAGTAACAGCATACGATTTTTAGGACATCTTTGGCACCCAACAATGTAAGTCAGTTAAATAACAGCTTTTTCTCAATAATTATATAAAGGTTATTGACCTTGCTCCATTTTTATCAAATATATGTTTGGGGTTTTTTTGTTTGATTTTCTGAGCATTACATAAATACACAATTATTAGCCCCTTAGTAGTTGATAACATGACTCTTCCGTACTTGAGAGTTGAAGATGAAAAGATGCTTTGAAATGTATGAATATATCCCCTGTCCTTAACCCCTTGAAACTCTTTGATGTTCTTCCCTTAAAAATACGTTCTCTCTCATATTTTATTTTTTACTTTGTTTTAAATAGATGAGAACTAGCAACAGTTTTTCTTTTTAAAACAGAGTGTAAGAAAAGCATCTAGACTATTTTCTATACTCACAGAATAATGGGAGATTAGTCAGGATTCAGCATTGATCTCCTCACAAGAATCCTTCTGAAGACAACTCTATGCATCTTACAGGTCACCTTTAAAGCTATGCTTGGCTCATCCAGGTGAAGTGAAAGACTCCTACAGCCTGTTCAAGTGTTTTTTAAATCTATACTGCTTCTCAAGTGACCACTTTGGTTAAATCTCACCCTCTGCCAATATCACTTATTTGACATCAGCCTCCTTTAGATGTTCTCATGCTGAGCACACATGTGTGCAGAAGAAAAAGACATTCATATAGTGAGCTGCACTGGTTTCTAGTGTTCTAGCTCATATGAAAGATAGCACAGCTCTTTGCAAACATTCACAGACAACATTTGAGTGTCTGCAAGAGATGTGCCTTATGGTAGGGTTCTGTCCTATTATAGTGACTGCAATCTCTATTTGTATCTGTTAAAATGAAAGGAACAAATCCACAACATTTAGACAGAGTGATCAGTAAATTAGCTTCTGGAGTTTTGAAGGGTTGATAGATATGAATGCAAGAAGTTATCCATGTTTATAAGAAACATTTTGAAGCATGGTATTTCGACCATCTTTCTTGCTTTGCTTTGCTTTATTGCTTTAAATATTCTTAACTATTTGTAAACTGCCGAGAGCTGCAAAGTGTTGGGCAGCATATAAATTTCATAATTTGAGATGGTGATGTTGATAGATCTAGGACTGGAAACACTGAAAGATAGCTGGGCACCATCTTAAATAAAGCAGTTTTTCCTTTAATATAGTTATTTGCAGAAGACTTTGGAAGACTCTTAAGACTCTTTGAAAGACTCTTCTACAAGATTTCTGCCTTAACGTTTAATCTCCTGAATTGCCAAGTAACAGAATTCTCTACAACAGGGGTGTCAAACTCGCGGCTTTTCCCCCCTTCACTAAACTGCTGGTGGGTATGGCCAGCAGGTGACACATCCGGTTCAAGTTTGATGCCCCTGCTATAAAGTAATTTAGGGACAGTACAGACTTTAAATAATTTCCATATGAGTTTCAAATTTTTAAAACTGTAATTACTGATGTATTTCCTCCATGAATTTTACATTTATTATTCTAAATATGGCCATAGTCTTATATAAGAATGTCCATATTATTTTGTATGCTGAACACCCCAAAGTTCTTCATTATGTGTTATATATCAAGCAGAACTGAATTCAGTCATGCTGCATGTCATGGCCAAAACCTAAAGCAACCAAATCACTTTGAAGATACAGTATAATTGTATTTGCACGCAGTCAATAAATCAGCCATATTGCACTGCCAGCAACTCCCTGATCAAAAGCATAATCGGAGCTTATAAACCTTGGTATATTACATTGCAAAGTCACAGAAAAAGGTGAACACAGTGGAAATTACAATGTGACATTGGAATATTTTAGATAAATTCATCTATGTGACTTTATTAGTTATCCCTTCTTATTAGATCAGCATACCAGCCATATTATATTTGAGATATGGTCAATGAATAAAAACAATTTGGGTTTCTGGGCCACAAGTTCCTGACTAATGCTTCTCTCTGTCACCATTCCTGGTCAATTCAGCTTTCTATAAATCATGGCTGTCCAATTTTAGCCTTGCCTGGGCCATACTGAGTGAAGAATTGTCTAGGGCCACATACAAAATGTATAATATAATTAATGTACATAAATAACAAGCTTTCTTATTTAAAAAAAAAAATTGCAATCTTATGTGGCTACATTACTAACTGTCCAGGGCTGCATGTGGCTCTCAGGCCACAGGTTGAACATGTCTGCTGTAAATGTTTTCTGATAATGATGCTTTAAGCAGTTCATCTTATAGATGTGGCAGTGAGTGCAGCTTACTTGCATCTCGGTGGTGGGTGGGTATATTTTACCATTACAATTGTATTAATAAAAATTTGAATGTTAAGCTATTTCTATCAAACAGCTTCAATACAACTGTAAAAGCAATTTTCAATTTCTTCTTTGACCCTTTAATCAGGCTACAAGTCTGGACAATACCAATATTATTAAACTTAGGAAAACTTAAAAAGCATTGTTAATCCTACACATCCCATGCTGTTTTTCAATATTTTAAATGAATTAGTGTAATCATATTTTAAAAGGAGTTGGCAGAGGGTTCTTTTTAAAAACTGAAATCTTTCCAAGTGATGAGTATAGTAAATCTTGCCAGCTTTCCAAGTTATTTTTTTTATTTTAGGTGATAGAGGTGGGAAATTGAGAGTAATCTTTTTTTTTTCATTTATGATACAGGATTAATGTCCAAATGTTGCAGTGGTCATAAGACACTTTTTTAAGTGCCATTGTAAATTTGAACAGTCACTAAAGGAACTGTTATAAGTTGAGGACTATCTGTAATAAGTGATTCTGAGAACGTTAGCAGTTCTGAAATACTCCATTTGATCTCAAAATTATTGAACAACTTGTATTTTTTTCAAGATTTAAATATTAACTTTTCAGTATTAGACAACTTTCCATAACATGTGAATAATTGCATGCAAATATCATGTGTAATAAGGCAGTTGCCTTATTCAGCCACTGCCTGGACCCAGTTTAAGTCTTTCTTGCAGACATCTGCTTGGCCACTATGAATGTTGACTGAATGGACTCATGATCTGATTTGGTATACTTTAATATAGCTCATTTTATATTCTTTTGGTCCACTCATTAATGCCTTATTTAATGCCTCAGCTAATATGATCTAGTGGGCACACATGGAATTTGGAGGCTATATCTTGGACATTATCGCAAAATCACAATCACAGGTCACAAGTTTAATCCCGAAATCCAAATGGATGTTATCCTAAGTCCATATGTTATGTTCCTTCCAACCCACAATGTATATGTATCTATATAGGGACACCTTTCCAAGCAGCCCTCTGGGCTTTACCCCACTATCTTTATTTTCTAACAGTGTGTGTCAGTGGTGGGTTCCGGATCCTGTTGCAACTGATACAGTGCAACAGGGCCTGGCATCTCCCACATGCACATACGCAGCACACATGTGCAGCACGCGCATGCATCCTTACATCTGCAACGCCTCCAAGATGCTCCAGCTGCTTGGCGGAGCGTTGCGCAGGCGCCCTACGCTACATGCGTGGAAGCGTCGAAGAGCTCAAATACATGTAAGGAGCTCAGGTGGGCCCTCCAGAGCACCGTACTGGAACGATACCCGTGCTTCCGGCAGGCACCGGCACACCCGTACCGGAGCATGCTGCCTGCAACCCACCACTGGTGTGTGTTAATATAGATAGTGACTCTTGCAGCTTCTGATTTAATTATTTTTAAATATATGCAAAACAATTGAAACAAATCAATACACTTGGAAAACCTAACAGGCATAAGGGAAGATATGCCTATTGATAAAATTCATATTCATGGATACCACATTATTGATCCCTTCTTGTATGATTTATTATAATTAAAAAATGCCTTTACGTGTATTTGCCTACTTTTCTGTCCATTGTTTCCTGTCTTTTCTATGAAATAGGATGGAAAGTGGTATCGCAGTTGGGATGCTTTTTTGAGAGAGACCTGTCTGAATATATCTGAATACATTTCCATTATTTTCCAGCTTCTGTGTACATGAAAATGCTGGCTCTTGCTATGAGGAACCTTGATATGTAAATTAATCTATGCAGATTAATTTGAAATAAGATTTCTATGTATGAGGGGAATGACATAAAGAAAATAATTTCTTTTGTGAAATTCAAGACTGAAATGGAACAAACTATTCCTCAACTAGGCACTTTCAGTCATTGATAGTTGTGGCAAATTTCTGGTAATTTGAGGTTTGGAATCCATTTTCCACTATGGTACAATTAACAGGAATGAGGTATGGGGCACTTGGAGTCCTGCATGAATTCTGAGCTTCAATTCCTAAATAATATAACAATGGTATGAGATCACGGAAGATTTAGTCTTAGAACAGTGTTTATCAATCTCAGCATTTTTGGGATTCCTATGCTAACTGGGAATTTTGGGATTTGTACCATATTTTTCGGACTATAAGACATCAATATATTATGACGCACCAGAGTATAAGATGCACCAAGGTTTTGAAGAGCAAATTTTTTAAAAAGTAGGTAAGTAAATAGAGGGATAGAGAGGGAGAGAAAGAGAGAGAAATACAGTAGGTAGGTAGGGGGACAGAGAGAATGTAGGTAGGTAGGTAGGTAGGTAGGTAAGTAGATAGGTAGGTAGAGGGATAGAGAGAGAAAAATAGAAAGAGATACACAGAGAGAAATACAGTAGGTAGGTATGGAGAGAGAGAGAGAGAAAAGGTAGGTTGGTAGGTAAAGGATTAGAGAGAGAAATAGAGAGAAATACAGTAGATAGGTAGGGAGAGAGAGAGTAGGTAGATAAAGGGATAGAGAGAGAGAGAGAGAGCGAAACAAATTAGGTAGGGAGAGAGAGAGTAGGTTGGTAGGGCGATGTTTCCTGGTGTATTTATTTATTTATTTATTTATTTATTTATTTATTTATTTATTTATTTATTTATTCAATTTATAGGCCGCTCCCCCTCCACAAAGGGACTCGGGGCGGCGTACAATTCAATATACAAACAAATAACGAGGAGGAGGTATATACAAAAACATTTTACAATACATAAATAAATAATCATAAGTTAAAACAACACAATAAGATTAAAACAATTTAAATACCCAAAAAGTCAGAATTAATTTAAAATTGTCCAGGGGGATTCGAGAATGTAGTTGTAATTCAAGCCAGGCCGGCTAGTTGGAACAGGTGGGTCTTGAGTTTCGTGCGGAAGGAGCGGAGATCGGTAGTTCTCCGCTCCTTCCGCACGAAACTCAAGACCCACCTGGGCCCATCACAGAGAAGGCCCTACCCCCCGCGCTGCCCTCTGGCATTGCTTAGTGGACGGCACCCGGAGAGTCCCCCTCTGTGAGAGCGAATTGGTCGCAGGGATGTATGGGGCAGGATACGATCCCGCAGGTAACTAGGTCCTGTGCCATGGAGCGCTTTAAAGATGGTGATCAACATTTATCCTTGTGCTGGAGAAGGAAATTGCTGACAATTTGCAGCACCTAAGACTTTGTTTCTGCTGGTACAGCACTTGATCAATGTAATTCTCATTAATCAGTTAAAGAACTTTGCAAAAGGAAAAAAAAGTTTTTGGACTCTGCAAATCTTCCAAAAACAGCCCGTTTTTTGCGAAAACCAGCCTGAATAGCCTTCGGGGGGGGGGGTTGCAGAGTGCTCCTGGGAGGTTCCCCCCCCAAACGAGTAAAGAACCTCCAGTTCTTTGCGAAAACGGGCCCGTTTTTTGTAAAAAAAAATTGCATGCATAGCCTTATGGAGGCTTATAGAGTGCTGCTGGGGGGGGGCAGAAAACAGCCCATTTTTCACTCCTTTCTGCCCTCCCCAGCCCCCAGGAGCTCTCTGAAAGCCTCCATAAGGATATGCACGGCCATTTTGGTGAAGGGGGTGGGTTTCGGGAGCCAAAAAATGTTGTATTTGATGTATAAAATGCACCTAGATTTTCAGCCTCTTTTTTGAAGAAAAAAGGTACGTCTTATAGTCCAAAAAATATAATAGTCTACATATCTTAAAGGTTGAGAAACACAGGTCCAAAATAACAGAAAGAACAAAGATTTACTGTGCCTGAATAGGAAACTCTGAAATGAATGGTTTTTGTTTGTTTGTTTGATCATTTGAAGAACTGCTTTAATCTATGGCATTATTCACACTTCTTTTAATTAAAAATTAATTTAATTTTAATTTTAAGTTTAATTAAAATAACTTATATTTATATATAATATAAAATAGCTAATAGTTCATACATGTTTTATTTAAAAAACGTAATATAGTTTAAGATGCATAATATACCATTGAACCAAGTTTGGTTATACTCAGCTATTCCCTTGCTAAACAACATGCTAAAATACACTTTTACGTTGTGGTATTTTCTGTTCAGTGCTTTTGTTATTATTGGTTTGGGTTTGTCAAAAAAGATGGGAATGCATTCACATGAATAGAAGTTGCATTTTAATTTAATAAAAAAGAGAGTTTCATTGTGAGAACATTTGGATCCAATAAGGCTACATCACATAATACTCAAACTACTAGTTTTAAACGAGGCAATGAAAAGAATAACCTTCAAACTTTCTTGTCTTATCAGTCATAGAAACATTGAAGTCATAATACGTGTTTATTCATGAAGGTTCGTGAACTGTGAATAGAGGAAGCTCCTTTTGAAGTTAAATTTGCTGAAATTAGAAAAGATAACAGCATTATCAGTGTGTTTTATAGTGTAACCAATTTCTTATTTCATTTGCTGCGATGAAATGACTGTAGTTCAAATATTAGTTGAGTGATAAATATTTTGGACTTGTGAAATAAATTTAGAATTAGACCTAGAGAGGCACTAACAAAAATGTCAGACTATTTTAGGAAAAGTGTTCTTTGTTATAAGAGCATATACTGCAAGGTCGTCAGCTGTAATATTGATAATCTGATAAAACATATGTCCAGAAAAAAAAAGTTTGGCCTTTTTAGTAGAACATTTGAAAGTTTTCAACGTAAAAAAATTAAAGCAATTTTTTAATGCCTGTAGTCTTACTATTCTAATAAATAGTATTGTGAAAAAATTTCAAGTATTAAGCCTCCAGAGGAATTCCTAATCTTGCTGAGGAATTGAGAGGGCTTCAGCAAAAATATGCAATATCTTTCAACAAATTGTAAACAATTAGTATCAAAAAACTTACTAAAGATGATGCAAAACGTTTCTTTCTTTGGACTTGAGCAAATGCATAAGAGATAAAGATTCAAACTTCAAGATTCATAGGAAATGTGAGTATCCATGGGAAAGAAGCAGCAGAAAAATACAGTTTAGGTAAGGAGGAGCAACATAGTACTGATGTGAGAGATGGAGAACAAAATGTTTTAAAGAACTTCACTTTAATTAACTGAAACTGACTAGAGATTTACTCTTACGGTTTTAAACATTAGGTTTTACCTTAGACTAGCATTAAAGATTCCTTTTAGAAATCTGCATTGTTGTTGTGTGTTTACTTGGCCTGACAATTGGTAAGCCTAAAACAGGAAATGAAGAATAAGAATAAAAGATGAAGGGGTGTAATGGAGGTTGCAACTATGAAGCTGTTAAAGAAAGAGACTTATCTGAAAGAAAGAGAATTATCTGAAAAATAATAGAGGTGAGCAGTGAAATGCCTAGGATTTGCTAACACCATCCAATTATTTAGAAATGTTAAAACAAAAGAGAAATGGTAAATAATCTATTCAAAATGGGTTAAATGAAGGAGTGGAATGGATATTAAAATGATAAACATTAAATTCAGTGTAAGCATGCATAACATCTCATTTGGGACAAAAGAAAAGAAAAATAAATTTGGATCAGATGGAACTTCATTTCTGTGATGGAACAACTTTTTCATAGGCCTTAATCTCTTTTTACTGCCTTTCAGAGAGGCGATGATGCTGCCAACTCTTTTGTACATTAGTGCTACTATCTTGCTTTATTAGTGCTCCTGGGTTTATAATAATATACTTTAGATTTTTTTTTCATAATTTCAATTATTTAATTATCTTGATGTTCAATTTAATGTTTAGGATTTAATCCATAATCTTGATTAATTTTCCAGATGCCTGGATGATATTATAGAACAGTGATGGCTAACCTGTTTTGGATTGCTGCCAAAAAGCAGGAGGAGCGCAGGGGGATTGTGCACAGGCATGCCCACACCCAAATGCTATACAGGCAACCCCAGCGCACATGCACACTCGACCAGCGCAACCTCCCCCAGCTTTTGCCGTGCTTATTTTGCCCTCCCTAGGCTCCAGAGGCTTTCCAGGAGCCTAGAAGGCAAAAACAGCCTCCCCTGCCCCCCCCCCCAAGGCTCTTCAGAGGGCAAAAAACAGCTGTACGAGCAACCCGGAAGTTGGGGAACGGTGACTTCTGGTTTTTCCGTAGGGCTGTTTTTCACTCTCCAGAGCCTTAAGGAGGCTTCCCTGAAGCTTCAGGAGCGTGAAAAATGGCCCAACTTGCAAACCGGAAGTCCATTCCCGAACTTCCGATTTACACGTTGGGTGGCTTCAGGGAAGCCTCTGGAGGGCGAATAACGGCCAAAAAAGAAGGCCGAAGTCAGCTGGCCAACACGTGCATGCACGCTGGAGCTGACAGGGCAATGGCTGACATTCCCTAACAAATGAGTCCCCCTGCCACCTGTGGCACGCATGCCATAAGTTCTCCATCACTGTTATAGGAATTATGTTCTTTATTGAGTGAGGATATGGAAAAACTTTTACAAAATGATTACTTAATTATTATTGTTTTAAACACCGTGATGCTTATTCATAAGCTGATTTGATTTTCAATTGCATTCCGAATACATATAATATATCTGCATTTTATTTTCATTGTGAGCCATGTTTGGAAATTCGTTAATGGAATTTTGAGGTGGGAAAGGGGAAAAAAATTGAAGAAAAATTGTAATGTGAAATTAAGGATTTCCTTCTTTTTAAACATAGCGTATACGTGTACTATGCTGTCTATCAGTCTATATAGTTATACACAGACACGCATCATATATACAAGATACCCCAAACCAACCTTTCCAGTTTTATTGTATGTTTGAATGTAACTGCTGTTGTGCTTTTTGGATATACTATGTAACTATTCTAAATGATAGTAAACTTTTGGCATCAATATTTAGATTATATGGAGATTTAAATTCTAAAAATAGAATATTGTTGCAACAAAATGACATACAATGAGCTGAGCATAAATTTGAATAGAAGAAGCCCAGTTGTAGTACCAGAATATCAGCCTATTTCTTTATGATTTAAATGTCAGTATATTCACTGTTTATGTAGTTGTGTGCCTAAAGTAAATGGTACACTAAAATGTTTTCCTGTGAAGCTTTTGTCGTCATAAACCTTATTCACACTAGTAATTCCATTAACTCAATTAAATATGTGTGCATATAGGCACAGCAGTACTGAAACTCTCTGATTATACTTAACAGTACTTTTGGATGTCTCTTTTGAAATGCTTACAATCAGACTTGAAAGTTCATATAGAAATAATCTGTGTCAGAAGCTGTCTGCACACTCAAACTGGAGAGAATATTTTAATAGCAATAGCTGGGACACTGCTGAGAACTAGGCAGAAATTAAATACTGCTTTTGTGTTAGAAATGAATAAAGGTTATTGGTTGCTGAAAAGTGCAAGTATTTCTTCAGTAGATAAATTCTAACAATTTGCCCACTTGTTGGAAAGTTTATTTATTTATTCAGTTTAATGTGCTTTTTTACAGTCCAAGACCAAGTCACAGAATTTAAAAATACAGCACACCATTAATACATAACTATACATAACAATATATACAGTACATATATAAAATAAACTCTTAACAAATTAACAGTTCATTAAAAGCACTAAATGGTGAATCTGCCTTCAAAATAGCTGACTTTTGATCATCTAAATCAGTGGTTCTCAACCAGTGGGTCGGGACATCTTTGGGGGTCGAACGACCCTTTCACGGGGGTCGCTTAAGACCATCAGAAAACACATATTTTTTGAAAAAATACAGAAAACATAAAATAATTTTATGGTTGGGGGTCACCACAACATGAGGAACTGAGGAACTGCATTAGGAAGGTTGAGACCCACTGATCTAAATGATCAAAATTCTCTATTGAGAAGGTTATCTCAATATCCTCATCATGAGTGGAATTTTTCAGATTCAGCTTTGTTGTAAAATTGTTGTAATATCTATGCATTGATCTCTTTTGGCAAAGATATCTACTCCTGTCCAAGTACATGTTTGATCCTTCTATTTCATTGTCCATGTCAAGAGCTAATGCTACGTGTATCTTGGTGTGTGTCTGTCTGCCTGTCTGTCTATCCGTGTGTGTTTATTCCAGAGACACCTTTGGGAATCTCATTAAATGGGTTTGACTCTTATCATATGAGTGCTAAACTAGAAGAAAATATCTAAATGAAAACAAAACAAGAGTTCTTCCTCTTTTCCTAAATATTTTAAAGATTTAGCTAAGTCTCTCATTTAATAAATATTTCTAAATTTGTATGATAAGATACAGGGTTTACAGATCTAAGCTGCAATATAAAATAAATGTTTAAAAAAGTCTTCCGGCAGTCTAATGTAAAACAAGATTTCCCCAGTACACATACATACACACACACACACACACACACACACACACACACACACACTCACTCACTCACTCATTCATTCATTTATAGCTGTTGCCATATTCCAAATAGGACTCCTGCCGTTTACCCATAAACAATAAAACAGCATGAACTAATTGATAAAAACATTTAAATGACAAATTAAATAAAACTCACTGGCACCCAATCCCAGTGGCAGCAATTAGATATTAAATGCTCCATGGAGCAATACTGTTTTTACTATCTTCCTGAATTATACTGAAGTGGGCATCAACCAATCCCCTAGCAGGAGGTTTTGACAAGGGCAGACACTGCAATTGAGAAATACTTCTTCCAAACATCATCAACTAATCAAGCTGGAGGATGGAGTTGGAATGGGGGCAGGTGGCTTAAGTATCCATTCTTTATAATCTGTTGGCTTTACATGTTCAGACCTGCCCAGCACATACATTAATAAGTGCACACATTTATACAATCTATACAGTCACAAAGATCAAGGAGATGGAATTTACTCTTTTAGAATAAATTCAGAACCCTGATTCCGAAAGTCAGGTTATTCTCATTGGAGAATTAAATGCATGTTTCAATATGTAGCTTCCACGTCCAATGAATTTCTTCTCAGCCCATCTGGCAATGGAATAAACAGTGATTTTATATCCCTCTAGTTTTTAAGAAATCTTCTTTTTGAAAAAGAAATAACCACATGACACTTTTCTCATAGTGTGCAAGTCATTCAAAAGAACTTCCATTCCTATTTACCTGACAGATGAGCACCAGTAAATGGCTGCATCTTCATGTTGGACCCCTTATTCAGATCTTAATTTCTGGAGTGCTTCCTAGTAAGATTTATGGTACATAAAAGAAACTGGATTAATTTGTGATAATCATACGCTTCTTTATCATGCACAATCCTGGCAACTGAAAGGCTGTCAGATTGGATGTAGTTATGTTTTCAGTGGCAAAAAAAAAGTCTATTTGAGACTTGCAATAGCAAAACGATTTTGGCTGCTGCAATAAAAGAATGTTTATTGGTGCTTGTTCAAACCTTTGCACTCTTAGCAGCTGTTTCATTTCTCCATGCCAAAAATGGCCACTTGAAAAGATGTGAATCACTTTTCTTCACTTTCTTTCTGTCTTTTCTTAAAAGAGAAAAATATTGTTTGAAAATTGTCAGAAATGCTCTCTTCTGATGCTTGATTATTAATTTAAATAGATTTTAATTAATGGTGGGTTTTGAACATGTCCTTTTTTAAAAACAAAAATCATCTGTACTAACATTGAAACACAAATCCCATATTGCTTTATTCTGATAAGAGCGTTTACTTACTGTGGCATTTAAAACATGCAATCATGCTTAAATTTTAATGTGGACTATTTCAGAAGTGAATTGAGTTTCCTTGAGGAGTAAAATCTAACTCAAATTGGTCTCCTTTCCAATTACCATTTTCTATTTTATTTATGCAAGTTAACAGGGAAGAAAGGAAAGAGTGAATTCAACATTTAATCTAAGTGTTTCACTGACCCATGACAGATATCATTCTGAAGATCACCAACAAATGAAATATTTAGACAAATTTAAAATTGCAATCCATTATGAGTATCATTGATTATTTCAGAGAACATGTACGAAATGTATGTCTTCTTTACTTTAGTAGTGCTCACTATTTTTGTAGACCTACTAAATACTTAATTTTGCTTTCTAGAAGTAAATATAAAAGATTTTGCTAATTATGATACCTTGTAAAATTATTGCACTCTTATTACATTCAGTAGGCTCAAGAGCCAAGACTAAAGGTAATTATAAGCTGAAGAGACGTATGGTTCACTAGCTTAGAGCTTTCTATGTTCATAGATTTCATTAAGTTTTTTCTATTATGCAACATGGAAAGTGATTGGAACAATTTTTTTCCTGCAAATTGTAAACATTCCTCTCCAAAATATGTTATTTTTGTTTGATCTTGAACTTTCAACTTTCAAAATTTACTGTAAAGAAGAATCTGATGCAAATTGAAAGGCTGGTAGCAATTTCAGGCAGCTGCCCAAGCCTGTTGTTGTCTGTAATTATTAAAACAATATTTGGAGGATATGTAACCATATACACCGCCCCGAGTCCATATGGGGAGAGGGGGCAGTCTATAAATTTAATAAAACCTAAACCATAACCATATGCCATAAATAATGTCTTTCTACTGCTATCAAGTATGCCGACTTTTAGGTCTGCAAAATTTGGGTTCAGTAGGGTTTATCTTTCAGTGGAATCAAATATCAAAATATCAAATGTAAAAGTACAAAGAAAAAAGAAAAAATAAGGCTGTTTTTTTTTTCAAGAGGCAACTGCACTTACTTTTTTTCCTTGAAGAGATTTCACTTCTTGTCCAAGAACCTTCTTCAGTTGTCTACCATTTGTGCTTCTTCATTTTTATTACTTTGTCTATTTTGTGGTCCCTCCAGTTCTTGCTTCATCTGGCTCCTGAAACAACTGTTCAGTATGGTTGAACTTCTGACATAAGCTCTCATTCTTCTCGGAGCACACAAGTAAAGATAGAAACTCCTGGGGGATCATTATTATGGTTTATCGTACAGTCAACCAGATGTTCAGACTTTTGGCATTTTTGTCTACCTATCCTTTCCAAAGATCTAGGCATAGGTATATAAGGATGTTTGATGGTGTTACAGATATTGTCGCAGGATGTAACCTTTTAAAGTAAAGCCACCTTTTTCAGTTGACTGATGGTGAGTTTTCAATGCTGATGGTATTCAAGTGGTGCTCCAGTTGTTTTGGGATTGAATGTAAGGCACCTATTACTATTGGTATTACCTTTGCTTGTTTTTGCTACAGTTGTTCTTTTTCTATTTGCAGATCTTTGTATTCTTTATATTCTATTATTTTAAAAGTATATAAATATTTTCTCCTCTATTCTGCTGTTTCCTGATTCTGCC
This sequence comes from Natrix helvetica, assembly GCF_964273705.1. Classification (NCBI taxonomy): domain Eukaryota; kingdom Metazoa; phylum Chordata; class Lepidosauria; order Squamata; family Natricidae; genus Natrix; species Natrix helvetica. The sequence goes on from NC_138558.1 coordinate 41,483,454, forward strand.
ACATCCACTAATTAGACTTTTTGATGGTTTTTTTTAATCAACAAGTATTAAATCTGGAGTGTTATGTGACAGAGGTCTTCTGTTTAAATTCTAAAATCCCAGAGCAAATTAACTTCTTCATTTTTTAGGTTTATATTTTTAATCATCTTATCAGGTCCTTCCCAAGGACATGGGATAGGAAGATGTTATGGTTTAATATTGCTGAAGTTATGCAGGATATTCTTTAGGGCAGAACTGTAACACCCCGTTTCCCTGAAAATAAGACCTCCCCGGATAATAAGCCCAATCGGGCTTTTGAACGCAGGTGCTAAAATAAGCCCTTTCCCCCAATATATTGCACCACAGCAGCACTCATAAGGTGACTACACTCCTTGCCTCCCGCACCTCAAAATAATAAGACCTCCCCAAAATAAGCCCAAGTGCTTATTTCAGGGAGTCAAAAGAAAAAATGACCCTGTCTTATTTTCGGGGAAACACGGTATCTGAATTTTCTTGCAAATCACCAGGATCAGAGTATCCCTCCCAACAGTTACGTTTCCCCTGGTGTTTTGGTTTTCTCCCCAAAAAGAATCATGGGAACTAGTGACTAATTGCTAGGAAAACAAGCCCAGGATTCAATTGCAAACCAGCATTCTGTGGTTAATCCAATGGGAACAGCTTTTGATTTCCATGCACCATTGTCCTTTCATGAGGATTTTCTATAGGAACAAATAATTTCTCTTAATTTAAAATGCACCTTTATTTTCTTTTTTCTATCACCCCAAAGCAACAGACAAACTTAAGAGAGCTTTTGGTGACTTCCACATCTCCACTCAGAATAGCTTAAAAAAATTACTGATGCTGTGATGTGTCTTAATTTGGTTCTGCTTTTGCTTGAAGAGAGAGGAGAAATAGATTTTACATTTGCAATTTTAAAAGCTATCATTTTTGCTTTACCCCCATCTCAGTACATTGGTTATTTATATGTAACTTTTACCCATAAGATAACCCTTAGGTGCTACAGTAAAGGCTATATGGATATAGACTAATCAGCTTTCCATAGGGAAGTTAATTTCATTTACGCTTCATTAAATTCTATCCCTTGGGTGACTTTCAAAGTATCTTAAAATTTGATAGGATTGTAATGAGCCTGGTATTTATAGGGAAGTGGGGATTCTCCATAAAGAAAGGTAATGTGCATGCCGACATCCAATGTGGAGGAGGTAATGTTTAAACGAAATTGCCAGAACTGCTACTAGATAAGGAAACTGCTATAAATTATGACTTTTGGGGCTGTACAGTATGATTTGCTATCACCTGCAATTTCTAGGCTCCTAAATCATCCTTGTAAATAATAATTGAAGAGCTGGTTTCCCAGACTTTCATCAATTTATGTGTGCTACTTCCCCATCTATTTTCTTCCTGCTCTCTACTGTTAGGCAATGCGGAGAACCTGCTGATGGTCAACTGGAATAACTGCATTTTCCATAAAGGAGGAGCATCATGTTAGTGAAAGGCTTTGTTTTTTCAGGGGGAAAGGGTGCATAACTGAATAGTGTTGCACATTTACCATTTTTCTGTGCACAAACTTAGAGAGAAAGGGTTGATGATGGAAAATGACTCCTAGTACATTCATTGCCGGTAGTACTATCTGAAATCAGAATGTAGTCACGGGAAAATGAACTTTATGTTCGTTTGAGTCATCTGAGTCATTTTAGTCTTCTTGTTACTGATTTACCACACACCACCCAGACCCATAGTTGGACAAATGAAGTAAAAAAGGCCTCACATTCTTATATTTAATTTATCAATTATAAATAAAGAAAAAGAAACAGAAATAATGTGTCTGCTCTTCCTCTTCCCAGTTGGGTGGGGGGGCAGACCTGGGTCGCTGCCGGTACTGTGACCCAAGCCTGAATTCCACTACCGGTTCGACTGAACTGGGCCGAACCAGCAGCAACCCACCTCTGTCCTGGACTGTTAGACTGTGCAAGGATGTGGAATGACCTCCCCCCAGACATTCGAACTACCACCGACCTCCGTTCCTTCCGGCAAAAGTTAAAGACTCACCTATTTCAATCAGCTGGCCTGGCACTTTCTTAGTTTTACCTCCCGGGGATTTATTTTATTTTAATTGGGTTTGGGGTTTTAATTGTGATGTTTTTAGGATTAGAATGTATTTATTTCTTAGTACAGCCTATCTCCCCCTCCAAATGTATCTTAAATGTATTTTATTATTATGACCGATTTTATTAGTATTGACTGTACACCGCCCCGAGTCCCTTTCTGGGAGAGGGGCGGTCTAAAAATCTAAGAAAATAATAATAATAATAAATAATAAATGTTTCAACTAGAAGACCATATCCTGAGGCTTTTTCTTCTCAAGGTATTATGTTGGGCTTCTCTGCCTTCTAACTTGCTGGGTGCAAGCGTTCAGATTACTTTCTGGCAGCAGGGCTGTTTGGAAGAGTACGATCTGGCTCATGAGTTTTGATGTGGTTTCAAATATTTTGCTCTTACGACAGATTGATACAAGGCATGAATAGTAATATAAAATCTTGCCATACAGACTGATATAATGAATTAGTGATGAGAAAACATTTATCAAACCAGAACCAAGTTACGATGTATGGAAGATATGAATTTTCCAGGGTGGAGCGGAATGGACCAACAGCTGCCACTTAGTACCAAACCCAAGAAGCAGAGAGAGGGGTTATGTAAGGGGAAATCCACAAAAGCTTAAACCTATATTTAAGTTTAAATAAGAAAAGAGTACAGTTTCATATAGTGAAGGCAGTCAAGTGCTTCAAAGGGCTTTGGTCTGTCATAAATGGCACACCTGTCATATGCAGAGTGCCCTTTTGAGTATGTTGGTGTCTTCTACTGAGTACAAGCTTGAGAAAGAAGAGAAGAAAAGCCAAGTCCTAGTACCCTAATATTCAAAGAAATGCCCCATCAATTAGTTTCATCTGATTGGAGAATGGTGCCATTTGTGGGGACATAGGACCAGCATTTTGTCCTCTATTTTTTCTCTATAAACACACACACACACACACACACACACACACACACGTGAATGACGGATTAAGAGATAGAAAGAATGGTTATCATTTTTAAGGTGGCGCACAATTAGATAGGATGGTTAATACAGAAAAGTGGAATCAAATTCAAAACAGTTTGATAATTATAAGAGTGAGCTTAAAGTAACAGAGCAAATGTAAGTGCAGAGTTCTTTATTTAGACAACTGAAGTCCAAACTACAGGTATAGATTGGGGGATATCTGGCTTGGAAATATTATTTGTGCAATATATTATGGAATATTAAACAATTGATTCAAAATGAATGTGAGCCAATGGTAGGATATATCGGCAAAAAAGGCAAGTGATGAAGTATAACTTTGAAAATATGGAAAATGAACATTTTCTTTGATCAGGCATCACCTCAAATGCCGTGTTTGTTCTGGACATCATACCCTAAGAAAGATTGAAGAAATATGAACTATATTCAGAAAAAAAGCCGCAATAATACTCTGGGGATTAGAAAGTAAATGCTATGAAAAAAAAATCTGAAGGAGCTAAAATATTTAGCCATGAAAAATACAAGCGAGGTGGGACATGATCCTACTCTTCAAATATATGAGAGCTTTTCGATAGAAAATCAACATTTGTTCTTTCTCATTTCAGCGTATGCAATATGAAGTGAACAATTAGAACTGCAGAAATGCAGAATCTGATACTTTATTTATTTATTCATTCATTTATTTTTATCCCTTTTTTATAAATGACTCAAGGCACTGAACATACCTAATATCCCTTTCTTCTATTTTTCCCAAAACAGCAATGACCCCTGAAGTGGGTTGGGCTGAGAGGTTGTTGACTAGCAGCTGCATTTGCCCGTCATGTATTCCGAGTACTATCTGCATGTTAGACTGCAGATTCTTCTTCTTCTTGTTGTTCCTTCAAGTTATGGTTGACTTTTGAAAATTAATGAATTAATCCCAGGAGTTTACTTGGCAATATTTCAGAAGTCGTTTGCGACTGCATTCTTTTTAGGACTGAGAAATACTGACTGGCCCAAAGATATCCAGCTGAATTTCATGTTCAAGACAGAACTAGAAATCATTTTCGTGATTGGTACATTGAATATTAGGAGGAGGGAAAATTCTTTCTAATACTAAGAGCAGTTAAGATGTTGAACTAGAGCAGTGGTTCTCAACCTGTGGGTCGGGACCCCTTTGGGGGTCGAACGACCCTTTCACAGGGGTCTCCTAAGACCATTGGAAAACACATATTTTCGATGGTCTTAGGAACCGAGACATCAATTTTGTGGTTGGGCGTCACCACAACATGAGGAACGGTATTAAAGGGTTGTGGCATTGGGAAGGTTGAGAACCACTGAACTAGAGAGTTGATAGGTGCCCCTTCACTGAATGTGTTCCAGGATCTGCCCAGGATGACTTGATTCAGATATTTGCCTCAATTGGAGCCTTGTATTTTGATAAGCTAAATTTTGTAAGACTACAATATTATTCTTTTTATTAATATGTTTAATTTCTCCAAAGGAAAAAAATAACAAATTATCTCCTAAAGATTCTTTTCTTCTACCTGTATGTGTGAAAGAGCATTGTGGGGGAGGGGGGGAATAATTCTGGAGAATGAACATTTAAATGACAAAGTGCATTATATCAGCCTGAATTATAATATGGAAGTTGGAATTGGTGATTTTGGTATAGAATTCTGAGGGGGATCTAGGATTCCTAGTAGACAACCACTTAAGTATGAGCCAGCACTGTACTGCAGCTACCAAAAAACCCAATGCAGTCCTAGACAGCATCAATAGAAATACAGTATTAAGATCACATGAAGCGGTAGTACTGCTTTATATTGCTTTGGTAAGACCTCATTTGGAATACTCTGTCAAATTTTAGTTGCCATGATATAGAAAAGATGTTGATACTCTAGAAAGAGTGCAAAGAACAGTAACAAGGATGATTAAGGGGCTAGATGCTAACCCATATGATGCAGGAAGTGGGTATTCCTAGTCTAACAAATAGAAGGGACTATGGACAACATTGTAGAGGTTTTCCAATATTTGAGGGACTGTCACAGAGAAGAGGGTGTCAATGTATTCTCCAAAGCACCTGAGGGCATGACAAGAAGTAACAGATGGAAACTTATCAAGGAGACATCAAACCTGGAACTAAGGAGAACTTGTCAGTGAGAACAATTAATCAGTGAAATGATTGACCTCCAGAAATTATGGGTGCTCTATCACTTGAGGTTTTTAAAAAGAGAATAGACAGCCATTTAGGAGATACAGTATGGTGGTGCAATGGTTAAAATGCAGTATTTCAGGCTACTTCTGCTGATTGCCGGCTGCCAGCAGTTCAACAGTTTGAGTCTTACTAGCTCACGGTTGACTTTGCCTTCCATCCTTCCCAAGTTGGTAAAATGAGTACCCAGATTGTTGGGGGCGTTTAGCTGTAAAGCACTGTGAGCAATGTAATTCTAAGTGCTATTGCCATTGTTATCTAGAATGGCATAGGGCAGTGGTGGCGAACCTATGGCACACGTGACACAGGTGGCATACAGAGCCCTCTCTGTGGGCATGTGCACCATCGCCCCAGCTCAGCTCTGCTGCACATGCGCACGCACCTTCCGCCAGATAGTCTTTGGGTCTCTGTCGCGCATGCATTGGGGGTGCATGTGTGGGTGCGAGGGGCATCTGCGGGGTGCACACGTTGCATTTCAGGTAGCATGTATGCGTACACGCTTTGTGTGCTCGGTGCCAAAAGGTTTAGCCATCATTGTTATAGGGTCTCCTACTTGAACGGGTTGGACTCTAGAAGACCTTGAGGATCCCTTCCAACTCTGTTATTCTGTTAATAATGTTCATTGTAATTTGAAAGTTTCAGAAAACAATTGTGTGGGCAGGAACTCTATCCACCTGCTTTCTTCTTCAGCACAGATAAAAATGTAAAGGCACATGTAGACACCAAGGGAGAAAAGCTAAGCATTTTGGCCTGTTGAATGCTACCTATTATTTTAAAGCTATTTAATGCATGCATTTTATTCTATTTAATACTATCATTATAATTAAATTATGGGCAAAACATTGATAGGCTGTCAAGGCTTTTAATAAAGCAATTAGTTTCCTGGATCAGAGCAAATGTTCATCCTGCACAGTGTTCTACTACCAACAGTAGCTTCTGAGAATGCACTAATAGATTTGCAAATGTGGGGAAAGGCTTGCTTTTCTCCTTGCATTTTGGGTTCTTGGGTTTTAAACAGAAAGGTTCAGGACACAGTTTTGCAGCGGGGTGTTTGTCATCTTTATATACTACTGTGTTCTTTTGTAATATGTTTTGCTAGGCTATACAAATACACTCTTTAAATAACTAAACGAATATGCAAACACATGCATATGTACATACACTATGACTGTTCTATTAGAATGACTGATCTATTATTCATTCTTTCTTCCTTCAATATTTTCAGAGTTACATACATGGAAGCAGCCAGGCACAGTTTGTTGCAGAGTCCCATATTATTCTCCTTCTGAGTATCCTTCAGATGTTGATGATAGAAGCATGGCAAGACTCAGTCAGAATCCACAGTTAAATGGAATTGCACTGACAGCATCTGTCATTGAAGTATTTAACAGGTATTGAATTCCCTACCTATTGAATGTACGTTTAGCTTGGTACCCTTTATTTTTGCTGCTTTATTCCTAGAGAATGTTGGGTTTATGTTTATTTTTCGCATTAATGAATTAATGTTTTTCACTCTGAGAAAATGGATTTAAATATACCCGATAATGAAGAGGGGAACCATTATTGAAATGAATCTGAACATCCTAAACAGTTTTTCTGCAGGAGTATCCAGGTTTTTTTGAACCAAAGGCCAAAATTGACCTTTAGGTGGCATGCTGGGCATTGCATTGCGGACAAGGGTGGAACTGGGAAAAAATATAAGCATTTAATTTAATTGTAAAATTGTAATTAAATATATTACATGAATTGATTGATCCCTGTTTTGTCCCCTTTTAAACATTAAATTTAGCTCACAACTTTAAGGAAGATCTGGCAGGTCATAGTTTTTTTAATTGGGGACCACAATTTATTATTAATGTTATGATTGTATGCTGAGGATTGTATTCCAGGCAAAGGACAATCAGAAAAGGGGCATCAAATTTAGTTTCATATATGGAGAATTTACTGAGTCTCTTTTCTTTCTGAACTTCATTCCCAGAGCTGTCTAGCTTATGCCTACTCAATAATTTTGAATAAGTATGCTTATTCAAAATAATTTTTCAAACCAAATTCTTGATAGAACAAATAACATTTTAAACCACCTTAATCCATCTTTCAGAAACAATCCTTGAAGGTCTTTCCAATAGTCAACAGGGCTGTTTTATTAAAATTTGGAATTCATTGGAGTTTCCCAGACAGTGTTCAGTTTACATGCAGAGTTTGCACAAAATGATTTCTATTAGCCCTTTTATACTAGCAATAATATTAACTATCCCATTAAGGCTTTCTGATATCTCTCTTTTTTAAAAAAATCATAAAACATTTATACCAAGCAATATAACCAAACAATCCTATTTATCTTTCCTGCGGAGTTTACAAAAAAGTGTACAAAATAACAAATTTAAGAATAAGAAAGCTCACTGATACTAAAGACTGGTTATTTTAAAAACATAGGTTTGCATTTAATTTGATTAAATACATATGCTCTAAAAGTGCTTACATTTTGCTGAATTATGCTGTAAAATGAACAGCAAGGCTGTTATTCTTATCACTAAAGCAGTGCATATTGCATATGTTGCTTATTGAATATTCCAAATATGCATTTGCTAAATCTTAAACAGCATTCAGGAAGTCAGTTATTTGGATGCATTGTCTAAAGAAAGAGTTTGTACTGGTGTCTGTACAACGTCAGTGCTTGAAGAACAAAAGTGTTTCTGTTAAGCTTATTGTAAGAAAAGCTTTGCTAGACCAAGTTAAATTCAAATCTAATCTAGTCTCCAAATTATAAATCTGGTCAACCAGATTCTTCTGCGAATTTTATTAATATGGTAAGAAAATTATTTGTTTGCTAAGCAACCATCAGAGGCATACTGAACCTTTAGTAATTATCATTGCATAAAAGATAGTAGATAAATAATTGCTTCAAATAATTTTTCCATTTGGAAAGGTTAGTTCTTTGGAACAAGTAATTTCTGTAGCTGTAGAAAGATAATTGGTTTACAACTTTATAAAAACCAGAGCCAAAAAATTTGGCTTAACAGCTTATAGTCTTTACACAATCCTATTTATAGTCAGACAGACAGCAGGTATCCTTCTCCTCTCTATGTAAGGCTAATCATTTTCATAAAAGCTGAATTGAGTTTCAGGTACCAGCAAGCAACTTCCAGTTCTACCATAGACAGGTTTTTTTTTTATTAATGAATTGATTTAAGCTTAAAGCTCAATTTAACCTTTGCTTATTACAGCTTGAAATAAATGTTAATCGTGTTTACATGGGAAAGGAATATGTATTTGGATATGTTTATGAATGTGTGTATATATACACACACATTTATACACATACACACACACATATACAAAGGCGCGCACACACACACACACACAAAAGCAGTTTTTTGAGGAAATTGATGGCTTTCCATAATGAGAAGGAAGTTGTTAGAAAAAAATAACTTTTCCTCTGTGCAACATCATACCCTTCCTGACTGGAGCTAAATATGGGAAAATCTGGCTTTGAAGTGAGTTTTTTTAAGGAAAATATTGTTTGGTATAAATACTGTCTGCCTCTGACATTTGTTTATGTTATGTTCCTGTTCTGATCCAGCAGATTGGATACCCACACAACTGTATCCAAAACTAGCTAGTCACTCAACCGCTATAGCACCACCAACAGAAGCTAAGAAAACTGTAACACTATTCTATGACAAAAAAAAATCTTAGAAACAACTAACAGACTATTGCAATAACAGGCTATCACTGTAGCACATAACCCAACTAAACTCCTCCAAATTAAATTTCTGTAAGGAAACAACCAAGTTAAAAAAAAAAACCACCCCAAAAACCAATAACTGCACAATTCAACCCTGAGTTGCATATATTTCTCTTCTATTAGAGTCTTTTAGATTCTAAGCTTGAAAAGATAAATGATCATAGAAATGATGATGTAATACATTCTACAAAATCCTTTCAGTTGAAAAGCAAAAATAAAAATAAATTAGGCCATATTATTATGTCCTTCAGCATGGCTTTGCTGCCAAACAGTCTGAAGTGTTATGTTATTTCAGTTGTGGGGCATAATGATGAAATGCACCAGCCCAATTCTGAGAAGAGCTGAGTTCTTTTGGAGCAGTTGAAATCCTCATAAAAGCAAGGGAGCTGTTGTTCCTCATACATAAATGCTGGGCAAGGATGTTTCAATGGCAGCCACAAATCGTTGTGCATGTTTAAGCCAACTGTGTAACACCTTGTAAAGGTAGCAGGTGAATCATTTAACTGCACTTGCTTCTGAATTGCTTTTGTTTTCTTAGCAAACATGCCCTAGGCAATTCTGGGTACTGCTGGTATTCAAAAAGATAGTCTCCAAGCATGTTGTTGTAAACTCATAGGAATTCTCTCTTTTCTGTCTCTTTTCTGTCCCTCCTGCTATTTCCAACCAGCATCTTTTTGCAGTAATAAGTGTCTTGCATGTCTTGTTGATTCCAAAGGAAATCCAAGGCAATTTTATCAAATAATATTCATTTAGAGGTTTATAGACTCTGTAAACCAGTTTTCAGTTGCACAACTGGCCTTTTGAAAGGCAAGCTTTCCGAAATACAAGTTCTGTTCCCACCAATGATAATCTCCCACTCATTTTCTCTGTATTTTGAGCATCTAAGGACCTATATTTTTAAAGCAGAGGTAAGAAACTCACACTGGATGCATTTGGGAATTGTGTTTAGGTTAGGATTACTTTAAATCTGTCATTTTTAACAGCAGCATCTTGCCGTTTTTCCTCAACATCTGTTCTCATTTATCTTCAACAAGTAAAGCTTTGTTTTTCCTTCCTAGAAGCAACAATCACTTGTTATCAGCTGCAATGGCGAATGAAGCTTTATGTACTGTAAACATATTTGTCACCAGCTCAGTTGAATGATCATTGCCTGAAGGTGCTGTATATAATTTCCCACAAATAATAGTTTGTAGATTTAGGCAGACTTATATCAATATTTTGGGTACCCTGCATGGTGTTTGCTGTTTCTTTTTAAGAAAGCTATTAATAAATCATCCTTGAAGTGAGATGCATTTGAAAAAAGTTTAATGACTAAATACAACAAAACTGACTGACTGAATAGAAAATCAGCATTAAATAGCCTTACATAAACTAAACAGAGTTTTCTTTTCTTATGAAATAAATTTATTTCTTTGGTATTCACGTGCTCTTGAGACTTCTAGGAGAGGTGGATGAGTAGGTGAATTTGTACAATCCATGGGCAGGAATTCTGTGGCTGCAAAGATTTATTGGTGGTGTGCTTGCAGGATTTAGATTGTCATCAGTTAGCACTGTCTTGGTGCATTTCATATCTTCAGTATTAGCTTTACAGGACAGAGATTTCTTTGCTTTAAATCTGTTCGGGAAATGAGGCAGAATCTACTTTAACTCTTTGGGGCACTGCATTTATTTACAGAAGTCAACATCTCCTGACCGTAAAGAATATTTTGGATTTTGAGACAGGAAATAATACGAGAGATTTTTTGCCTGGAGAAATAATACTTTAGATAGAAAACTAAGAGATGGTAATTGGATTTCACTATGACTAACAAAAAATGTCCTGTAAAGCCCAATTTTAGGTTTGTTTTTTTTAATAGGATAGAGAATTTCCATAGCAGTATTACATCATGGAGCTTTCACTGACCTTGAAAGATACATTGTTTAGTTCAAATGCCAAGTTTTTGGTTTTAATGTGGCAGATTGTAAGTATTTATATATGTATATGTTCATAGCCTTATAAATGTGATGTTAAAAGTGGGGAAATCCAGTTTTGAAACAATAATATTAAACTAAATTCCAAAATAGACTTCAGGTTGACAGCATCATTCCTTGCCTTAATTTGTCAGCCTTCTAATGCTTGCATTAGAAAATAAATTTTTATCTTGGTTATCTATTATTTCCTATTTATATGTGTTTCAATCATATAAATAGTAGAACCATAAATTCTATGTTTAGGTACGTGGCCATATAAATCAGAATAAGTAAATAGTTAGGTAGCATATGACAATCTATATATATATAAACACACAAAAAAATGTTCTTCTTGGTTTCTAGGTGCTCAGCAACAAAGGATTTTTCAAAATGATCATCAGAGCATTAGTATTTCGTATATTATTATTAACACACTCTGATATGCTAAGGAGTTAGACATTCTACTCCCTCTCCCAACTTGAAAACTTGGACGTGGGCGTGGCCAGCACATGACTTATCCAGCCTGCTGGCTGGGAGTTTGGAGAGCAGCCTGAGGGAGAGAAGGGGATAAGATAGGTGGGGCTTCTGTGGGGCAAGCCCGAGGGAGAGAAGGTGATAAGATAGGTGGAGCTTCTATGGGGCAAGCCTGAGGGAGAGAAGGTGATAAGATAGGTGGAGCTTCTATGGAACAAGCCTGAGGGAGAGAAGGTGATAAGATAGGCGATGTTTCTGAAGGGCAAGGCTGAGGGAAAGAAGGATAGGAGAGGGGAGGATTCTGTGGGGCAAGTCTGAGGGAGAGAAGAGGATAGGATAGGGGAGCTTTCTGTGGGGCAAGACTGAGGAAGAGAAGGGGAGAGGAGAGGTTGATGGTAACTACTCATTAATTTTCAAGCTGTAAATGTCGATTTATCAAGCCCAATTACATAGTTTTGTAGCACAGGTATTCGGCTAATAAGTAAATAAGTTTGCGTGCATTTCTTCATACCCAGTAGTATATGTCCAAATAGCACTAAAAGTAAGATAAATTTTTATTTTACTGCAAACGTATCATTTTGATACACATTTCACGCTACACTCACTTTGTTTTCCTTTAGGTTTTCTCAACATATTTACCACCATATAAAAGTCAATTCTTCTTTTGCACTCTTTTCAACCCTACCCCTAAAATAATATCCCAGACACTATGAATTGTTTGTGATTTAAACTGTAATTTAGATAAAAATTATGATCAATTTAGGATCTATAAATATACAAAAGCCTGAGTGTTGATTTGTCTTTTTCTAATGAAATGTTTACTCAAAACAGAAAAGCAACTTTCACAAGACCACCACATATGCACTTATTTCTTTATTACTTTTCCCAGCAGATGGGACATATTCTAGAAGCTATCATTTTAAACTTCCTTAACATGAAATACTATCTATTGACTATTTCAATTTTGGCCAGAATTAAGTGTAGTGCTTTGCTGTGTCAAATGGATAAACATAATGTCATAGATGAAATGTTTATTTTTAAATCCCATATTTCTTTCCAATCCATTCAAGAAAGGCATTTTCATTACTAATCGAATGTTGTAAGTTTTTTTTTTTAAACTTCTCACCATTAGGTGATGAATTTAAGTAGAGGAGACAACCTTGACAGAAATGTGCCCTGTAGGTAAAAGGAATGAAACTTTATTTTTAAAGTCAGAGCAACAACACTGAATCAGCTCAGTTAGGCACCATCTTGTGTAATTAAAGTATAAGAACATGAATGAAGTACAGCACTTTCAGACTTAAAACTTTAATTTATTATAGACAATCTCAGTAAAAAGTACCCTTAGATTTCCTGTAAAGTTGATTTTATATCTAATAGGGTGACATTTAGCCTAATTTCATATTTAGTCATGGCTCTAATTGCCATATTGCAATTGCTGAGCCTGACATAAAGTGCAAATTGTGAGATCAAAAGAGTCAAATTTTCTAAGATTATTTCTCATTGTTCTCCATTTAGGAATATCCTCATCAGATATAAATCTTATAAGTATTAATGTCTTTCACTTCCCAATAATGACACTATTCAGTTTTATCTCCATCGTAAAAGGAAAAGATGAAATTTTAAAAGTTGAAGAGATGTGAGGTAACGAGTTAATTGCAAATTTTGAACTTACTGAGGAATTTTTTAATATTCTTCAGTTCTTTAGAAATGTTTGGGGCAAAACGTAGTGGATTTTGTTTCGAATTTGGTATATTTATACATTCCATATTTAATCAGGATATTAATTCTTATTACTTTATCACACCCAAACTATTATTAATATAGTTATTGTATGATTTAATATTTGAAATTCCAAAGCCGCCTTCACTATTTTTTTATAGAGAATCTGTGAATAATACGTTAATCCTTAGTTGTGGTGAAGATAATTGACAATATTATGCTTTAGAATACATGAATTTGGGATATTAGTTTTATAGAATTCAAAATTTGTATCAAAACATGGCCTATATTATAGTTAGTATAGATACTACATTTAAATTTTAAAAAGATATTAAATAAGGTTTAATTTCCCAATATTATCTGCCATCTCATTGGAGCCTTTTGGGGGGGGGGAAATTCTTTTGGACAAACAAGGATTAGAAATTAATCCATTATAAAATAAATAAATTTATAATTTATAAATGAAATAAGTATTTTGCTGTTAACATTGTGTCTATTGAATTTAACTTTAAACTACCGTATTTTTCGCCTATAAGACGCACTTTTTTACTCCAAAAAAGAGGGTGAAAATCTGAGTGCGTCTTATAAGCTGAATGTAGCCACCTGGGTCCACTGTTCCCTCTAAGGTGCGCAGCAACAAAACACCACGCAGCAGTTTCCAACTGCCGCGCGGTGTTTTGTACTGTCACAGGCGCTGGAGGCTGGGGAGGTCCATTGCAGACGGCTAGAACTGGCCGCCCACAAAGGACCTCCCCGGACTTGTTTTGGTGAGCGCGGGGTGACTGACTCTAGTTCAGCAAAGCAAGCCCGGGGAGGTCCTTTGTGGGCGGCCAATCCTAGCTGCTTGCGCCCGCCGCTGCGGCTAAAATAAACCCTCAAAGCCCCTGCCGCTTCTGGAATATCTGCTGCCGCCTCCTCCTCCTCTAACAGCACCACATTTGCTGCCCGACACTGCGGCAGATTTCCTGACAGTGAGAAGTGAAGCCGCCAAAGCTCCCGCCAAAGCTCCCGCCGGCGCCCCCGCCCATGGCAGCAGCGCCTCCCCCTCTGTTCGGAGCATCTGAGCTGAGCCCCGTTACCCCTGCCCCCTCCTCCTCTGCTGTGCTTTTGAGGAGCCATGAGCCGAAGGGGGTGTGGTTTCGATGGTTACTGCCTGAAGGTATGCTAATATTCTGGGAGGAGACAAGAGTTAGAATTAATACACCCATAGAGGCGCAGGCCTTTATGGAAAAAAATAAATTACTTCTAGAAAAACCAGAAGACACTTCAGTAGATGTACAAGACACGGGAGGGGCCGGAGCACTGCCAACTGGGGGAGATGGGGCGACATCAAGAAAGCTCAGATCACACAAATAAGCAAGAAAATCCACGTGATATAAACTGACCGAAATTACCAATTGAATTTACCACACTGACTATATGCTATTATGTAATATTTGAATTTTATGCAAATGTATATTATGAGTTTGGAGGGGGGGGTGCACCTACCGCATTTCGCAGCTGCCAAAATTTGTAACCTTTCCCTTACCTTTTCCCTATGTAAAACATCAAAAAACCAATAAAAAACTTTGTTTAAAATCCCCACTAATTATGTTTTAGCTTCTAGTCCCCTAATAATTTTAGTTGCTCTTCTCTGCACTCAACACCCATTTTATGTTGAAGTGACCAAAACTGCATACAGTATTCCAAATGTGGTCTTACCAGGGATAGTAAGGTACTATTAACACTTCACATTATCTTGATTCTGTCCCTCTGTTAATGTAGCCTTTGACTATGTTAGCTTTTTTGGTGGCTGCAGCACACTGCAGGCTGATATTGAAGTAGTCGTCAGCTAGAACTTCTAGATCGCTCTCATCGTTACTACTGTTGAATCAGGTGCCATCTATTCTTAATTTTTGTAAGGATTTCTCTATGTAAATATCTCGGTCAGTGCAAAATATATTAAGTGAATGACCAAGAATTCAAATCTGAAAACACTTTCAAATATCCAGGGATTGGGGTTCCTAAAAACTTGGAGTGATTATTTTATTTGAATATTAAACAATTAATTATTAAGAAAAATAAATGAAAAGTGTGGTCAAAATTAAAATGCCAAAGCTTGGTAAAATAGTGGCAGTAAAAATGTCTACTTTCTCAGTTCTTTTAGCTTTTCTAAATAGTGTGTTTGTCTGTGTGTCTCAATAAATAAATTCAATAAAAATGAATAAGTATATCTTGAATATTTCTATTTATGTTGGCCTAGATCTGATCTTAAAGAAAACTCTCAAACTTCCCTCCCTAAATCTAAAAATAATCAAAAAAATCCTACTTTCCAAGCAAATAGCTTGTCAGTTATCATCCAAGGGAGAAAATCAGGCAAGATACCTATAAATTGGTCATCCAGACTTTTATAAGAAAAATACTATAGTTCTATAGCATTCCCACTGCTAACAGTACAGTTCCTTGGAGAGCAGCTGAGCAGTCCACAAAACACATTGATGTTTTATGTACTTCTTTGCCTGTTGTAGTGTGGCTATTGATTTGATTAAATCAGTCAGGCAGCCAAAAGGCTCTCTGAAGTTTTCTTTTATTCCACTGAATTGTACAATTGATCTTCTGCCCTATCCCTCTCAGAGGCCATCCTCAAAACCATTCCATCCTTCATTATCTTTCCATAAAGATAATGAAACTATTTATATTTATTTATATTCATTTCGAGCCATTAGTTTATGTATGACAAAAGGAAACAAAGTCATATTCTTTGCTTGAAGAAAGAAAATAAAAGCATTATGGCAGATAAAGGAAGAGATTATTAAATAAGCATGAGTGAACACAGAGAAAAGGTATAACTGCTGAAGTTTGAGTCAATGGCTCCCAAAAATGAAAAATCCTGGTTTCATATACAACTAAAAGCACATTCAGTTGAATGTCCTTCCTGTCATATTTTTAAAAATGTAAAAAAGTTTCTCTTGGCACTTGTGTCCAGCTCTAGGGGACAATGCTTATGTCCCTTTCCTAAAAAAGGGAGTCAGCATTGTATAAAGTCGATGTTACCTTTCCACCAAGGTGGTGCCTGAGAGCATATGCACCAAAGACAAATTCCTTGTGTGTCCAATCACACTTGGCCAATAAAGAATTCTATTCTATTCTATTTATCTGTTTGCATGCTTTTTAACTCCTTGCAGATCTTCAAATCAACCGTACAACAAGCTTTAAATGAAAATTATGCATGTGTGTAATTCACATAATACTCTATATTCTGTGAGAGACTACTTGTATAGGGCTACAGTATGTTGTCAAGTAAATGTTTGGAAACAGCCTTTCAATCATAAGGGACAGCAGGCAAATTTGGGCAATCATCTGACAAAGCAGGAAATAAAGCAAAATGGCTAAACCAGTTAATAAATTAATAAGAATTAAAAATGTTCTTTTATATAAATCCATAGGTTTTGATGACTGTGTTTTTGTTTGGAGTTCTCCAGACTGCCAGCCACAGTTTATTTCTTTTTTCAGAGGACAAATCAATGTTTTTATCATTTCTGGTCAACAAACCTAGACAGCTGGGCGGGTGATATTTGTGTTTGTTTGTGTTTAAAGTGTAATTGTGTATCTGTGTCTCAATTTTTATTATGGTTTCTCATTTTCAAGCTTTTCAAAACCTATTTTCTCCAACCAGTTTGATTGGCACCTTTCTAAGCAGCTCAGGTGTTAGCTAGCTGAAAAGGAAAGATCTGAAAATCAGTGGTCTGTCAGCTGTAGTTCCATATTATGCTTGTTGTGACCAGGATGGATTGAAATGGGTTTTAAAATCTTTACCTTCACGGATATGATGGTTTTAGTGAGAGTTTTCATTTTCTGCAGCAGAGATCATTTGAAGTAGTCCAGCATTATAAGAACTTTCTTTCAGGAGTTCCTCTAAAAACAATATGAGTGTTTTTTTTTGAGTAAGAACTATGATGGTTGAAATTCACACTGGAATTATGCACTCCAATTACTTTTAAAGGCAGCCTGATTATCACTGAAATTATGTACTCAAGACTGCAATCCATACTGCTTTAATTCGTCTAAATAATGTATTCTGTTTTTGCACAAGATGTAGCTTTGACCTTCAATAGTTTTTCAAAATCATTCATAACTTTTAAATGCTAAAATGTTTCTTTTCTGTTTGATGATGAAAATGTAATTTTAACAAATATATGATTGACTAAAACACTATGTCAAATACACAATGAAGAAAGTGTAACAGATTATATATGATAAGCTTGGAACTTTCAAATGTAATGTATATATGTGAACCCTAACTATATAGTAATAGAAATAGCACTTAGAGTTATATATTGCTCCGCAGTACTTTACAGCACACTCTCAGCAGTTTACAAATGCCACTGTATTGTCCCCAATAATCTGGCTCATCATTTTACTGACCTCTGAAGGATGGAAGGCACAGTCAACCATGACCCAGTCAGGAGCAAACTCCTGACCGTGGGCAGGGTTAGTCTACAATGCTGCATTCTAACCACTGTGCCACCATGGCTCATATATATTTTGGAGTGAAGAATGGGGGAAGAACCATAAATAATTTGAGGTATGCAGATGATACAATGCCAATAAGGAAGACTTGGAAAATATTATTTGGAAAATCAAGAATAAAAGTGAAAAAGTAGAATTGAGTCTTAACATCAGGAAAACAAAGATAAAGACAACAGTTGCAGATGGACATGAGATGTTTAAAATCAACAAGGAAGAAATTGAATTAGTTCAAGAATTTATCTTCCTTGCATCAAAAATGAAACATGATGGCAGTTCCACTCCTGAAATCAAACGCTGGATAACCTTAGGCCACACTACAATGGTTAACATTGCATTGTTATTCCAGAATACGATCTGGAAAAGCAAAGATAATGTCAAAAAAAAAAAAAACACCAATAAGATGGCTAGTTAGAGCATTAGTCTTCCCTATAATTATGTATGGGTGTGAGAGTTGGACACTAAGAACGGCTGATTGAAGAAGAATTGATGCCTTTGAATTGTGTTGTTGACATAAATTACTGCGTATATCCTGGACAGCTAGAGAAACTAACAGAGATGCCAAATCATATGAAACCAAACACATCACTAGAAACTACAATCATAAGACTATGTCTGATTTACTTTAGCCCATGTCATGTGTGCGAATTCATTAGAGAAGGCAGTGATGTTAGGAGGTTAGCGAAACAAGAAAAAGGGGCAAGCAAAGAACCTGCTGGCTTGATAACATAAAATGTGATACAAAGATGAACACCCAATAACTGAAAGTAGCTATGCTTGACAGGGTGGCATGCAAAGCACCTATAAAGTCACCAAGAGTCCGACATGACTGAATGGCTAAAACAATAATTTTATATAATATATAATGTTTTCCTGTTATATGGCAAACAGTGGAATCTTCTTGCAAGATTTGTATTTACTGCCAGAGAGAGAAACATGACAAAAGGGTATCTCATTTTTAGATGAAGACAAATTGCAAAAATTACAAATTACCATTTATTTCTCAGATTAGGATTATATAAAAGGAAACATGATTCTATAATGATAACAAACTCAGTCCTGCAGTTGGTAATGCCAGCCACTCAACTAATGCAACCAATTGGCAGAAGTGCTGGAAGCTGTAGTTTAATAGTATTGAAAGTATGTTTCCTGCTTCTAGCTCAGTCCAATACCCCACTAATGCAGCAAATTCACTGTTATTTCAGATGCCCATCCATTCTCTGTTTCAAATCTCTTAGCAGACAGTCATTTATCATACCCCCAGGAAATTCTTCCTCATGCCTGGTGAAGTATTTTTTTTGCTTGGATTTAAAACTTACTGAAGAAGAAAAAAGGGCAATATTGCTAGCCCACCTTATCTCTTTATCCTTATCTGAATATATATTTTCTTCATGGACCCATTATATTTATAGAATAAAGCTTCAAGGCATATTCTTTTAAATATAATTTTCTTTTAAATATAATATTTTCCCCTCCAATTTATTTATTTAAACATTGTGTGGTGCCTAAGAAATGTGCTAATAATTCCTGAGCCAACTCCTAAGGAATATGTAACCCAAAGGTAATTGATGTCACAGTAATTGAAGAACATGAGTCAAATATAATGGCTTAATATATTTGGTGGTAAATATCCAGTCCATCTACACAAGGAGACTAGTGTGATGGCTAGTTTCAAAATCAGGTTGTGCTCTGTCATTCATATCTACTACAACTGCAGCAGTGTTCATCCTCTAAATCCTTTCTTCATTCCCTAGTTTAATTTTGACCCCCAAAATTAAGATGGCTGAACTGAATAGCTGCCAGGAACAGCACCTCATTCAGGCTACATACTTGATAAAGGGCACTTTGGAATGTTCAGAAATATTTCTGAAGTAAAACAAACAGCATTCAGAAACAAGCCCTAAGGCACAGCAATCTTATGTTCAGCACATTGCAGGAAGGTAATCAAAAGTGTCATGATTGGAAAGTGTTCCAGTTAATATTGAAATGTACTTATTTTTTTAGTCTCAGCTAAGTAATGAGGTGCCTGTTGTGTTGTGCTGTTTGCTGGTCTTTATAGAGAGTGGAGATTGCTTGTTAGCCTGCATCAGATCTGAAAATTCAAATTTTTTTAGGCTTGGATGGGCAACCTGTCACCCTCTAGTATTAATGATCTGTAACTCTAAGTGTCCCTTATTCCTGGAAGGAGTGTTCAGCAGCATCTGAAGGGCCATTGGTTCCCAAGACAGTTCTCAATATTGTTTCAAAATTTGTTTCAATAAATTTGTCCAATAATCAAATTGCTTGAGTTGCAATTAGAATTATTTAGGAATTTAATGCATTTGTCTATATTTTAATGAATATCAGTTGGGATGAAAAGCACTTATAATGCTCTATACTAAAAAAAATCAGATTTTTCATACTTCAACTGAATCTCAAATCATCTTGGTGGGGCTTGTCTACTGTTAACACATAATATAATACATAAATAAAATCCTTTACAGCTTTATTTTGGAACCAGTGGTTTTATAGTTTGCGCTGTAAAATGCTATTTACTCTCAGATGGTTTGTTCAGAAAGTATGAAAAATAATGGGCAAGGGGTATTTGTGCTAATTTTGGCAAGAACTATATGATGCTGAGCATGTGAATGGAAGGACTAAGACAAGGGCAGCTATCCCATTGGGAACTGATTGAAATCTTGCTGTTACTCCTTGCTGCTTGAGTGTCCTTGAATAACAATAGAACTTTGAAGTAGTTCATCCTGGAAATTGCTACAGGTTCTGAAATGTTGACATTCTGTCCTGATGCTCATCCCAAAGGATGATGTCCGTTGTCAGCTAGTGGCAGACAATGTTGAAAGGAAAGATCCATTGGGAAACTTCAATTGTAAGGAATTGACAGCATTCCTGGCCTCATTATTCCATTTGCAGTCATTGACCTCTTCCATGGTGCCAGGATTTAATAAATGTGGGTAATTATCACCTATGGATAAATAAATCTAATAAATGTTGAGTTGGGTTCAATCTGGACTAATCAACAATGCATAGTGCAACCAAACATTCATCTTTTAAAAATTAAAATGAGTATTTGAATGGTTAACTCATAGTAAGCCAATGTCTTTTAATTTTTTTTTATGCACTGAAACTTATTTGCTCGGGTTCAGATGTAGCATCTGTTTTTTCAGCAAGATTTTATTTTTTCAATTTTCCAGTTGAGTTGCCTGAAGGACAAGAAGGCCAAGTCTGCCTGTCACATACAATGAATAAGAAACTTGGCCAATTTTATTTTTCTGTAGCTATATGGGTAGAAATGCCAGAGTCTCTGACATTGATAAAATTTATTTATTTATTTATTTATTTATTTATTTATTTATTTATTTATTTATTTATTTATTTTTAAAAAAAGCTCTTATAGCTAATACAAGAAATGTGAACTAGAAAAAGACAGCAACTTATCAGCAACATTCTGGAGTATGCAGTTTACTTCTAAGTGTTCCAAACTTTTTATTACCCAAACTTTGCTTCAGTTAGCTGGAATTTTAAACTATCTGATGGTCCCTCCAAAATGGAACTGATGGCTCACAGGAAGCTATCTATTGATCATCTTCCATTTAGATGCTTTCAGATCACTTGTATATCCCCAGCATGTCCTGAAACTGCATTTGTTTCTTGATAAGTCACCAGATAGAAAAACATTCTTGATGGATTTTGTCTTTAAAACTTGTTATCAGGAAAACAATGTTCCCTTAAAATCTTGAAGCAATTGTACAGATTTTGACTAGAATCCTCTTGCCAACCAAGTCATAATATAAGAAATAATTAAAATATCTGAACAAAATTATACATGCCCAAATTTTATGTGCACTCTACATTTCTGAAGTAAATGTAAAGCTCCTTTGAACTAATCAAAATTCAAAAGTGGTAGAACCTATTAAAGAGAAGGAAAGGAGAAGAAGATCTTGAATCATCTCCTCCTTATACATCCCACTCTTGAATTTTTCAGTTCATTAACATATTTGTGGAGGCACCAGCTGGATTTTCTGTTTTATGCATCTTTACTGTTATTTTATTTTTTTTAGTTTTATTAATTGAGAAAACGGGAATAAAGAAGCACATCAGTGCATGGTACAATGTGTCAGGGCAAGATTTCACCCTGAACTAGATGATGTCTTAGATCGCGGCTGTTTCCAAACAGCATTATCTTTAAGGTGCGGAAAAAAGAAAAGAAAATTCCGGAAAACATATTCTAATTAAAAAACAAGCTTTAATACAAAAATAAGAAATAAAGAAATAAAACAAATCTACCTAATTATTACATTTTGATAGAAGCAATTCTGTCTCCCAGTTTCCTGGTAGACGGACAAAGATCAAAAGGGGAGAGAAGTCTCTGGAATGTGTGAAGTAATAAACATGTTGAGCATGCGCCATAAATCATTGTCAGATAAGAACTTATGACCTGCGCAGTAATTCTTTCAGTAATTAGTTTAGTTCAGTTCGTCAGTTCAGGCTAGCAAACAATTTAACGCAGTGACACAATGTGGGTCTGTTAAAGGCTTATTAAGCATTGACATTTATTTTACTTGTATATTCTGTAAGAAAACCACAGCAACTATGATATGCTTAAAATATATGTCCAACCAAACCTTAGAATTTACAAATTTCTTTTCTTAAATAAAAAGTGCTAATTCTCAAACAATTTTGACTCTGGTTTTCACAGGAGGATTACTTTTTAAAACACTATATTTCACCTGCTTCACAGGTACCTAGGATGATATAACAAAAAAAATGTGCTTTATAATCAAACAAATAATTTAATGTCCCAAAACAGGGATTGCACCAAGATTGAAAGGGATTAAGGAAATCAGTTTCATTAGAATGGCCCTGGAGTTGTGTCTCTACTTTTTACTGATAGAAAAGTGAATGTGTAACCCTTGCTGAGTCTTTATTTTCACAAAGAAGTTAAGGTGAAATGTAATATTAACAATAAGCACAAATGAAATTGTGATAATAATTGACAGGTTCAGTTTATGCTGTGAATAGGACAGTAAACATTTCCCCTCAATATTACCTAAAATCAAACAATTTAATAAGTTAAATTAAGCTTTTTACAAGAATCACTGTTCTGATTTACTGTTGGCAAATACTGTATATAAATGAACAATTTTAAAGCCAGAAGGGTTTTGTTTACTATTGGGTTTCTTTACTTTCTTTTTAATAAACTATAGATAGCAGCTTTCACAAAGCATCAATCCTATTCAGTTATAGACTGAGTGACTGGAACAGATGTTAATTAGAGTTGTATGAGTTGCCTTTTTGTTGATATACTTTCAAATAATTTTAGGAACAGCTTAAGGATATTTGCAAATTGGTTACATTGTTTCATTATATTCTTGTTTGCATTTGTAAAAGCTAGCAATTAAGCGCTAAAAGTTTAGTGACTAAAATATTTGCTGAATGCAGTAACGTTATTCCATTCTTGAAGTATAGTGGATAGATCCTATCCATCTTGAAGACATAAGAAATTGCATTTTGTGTACTATTTACATGACTTAATAGAGAAGAAATTATTTTATACATCCTGTATCTGTCCTAGGGACATTCATTTTGTGCTACCTGAAATAGTACATGACTTTTTAAGGATACCACTCGGTTAGGTCTTTATATACTTACTAATTAAAAGAAATATCATTAAGCATCATACTTCGATTCTTAAACAGATTTCTATTCTATTTGATACTTTATGAAATAATTTAAATGTAGCTTTGGGGGAATAAGCATTAACGTGTATTATAGATAGTAATTAACAATGCATACACTTACTATTGATAAACACCTTTAGTTTTTTTTTTAAACCACTAAATTAATACCTGCTAAGGTTAAAGATGAACTGTTGGCTTTGTGAAACTTCAACATTTCTATAGTTTCCTTGACAACAATGATATCGATGCTGCTATCACCATGGGAATGGTTCTTTTGAATGAAGCTGCTACCTCCAAGGGAGATGTTGGGAAAAGGAGAAGTAAGTTGTTTGATGACTAAATGGGTAATTTCTTTTCTTCTCATTAAAATATAAGTGAAACTATGGCAAACTGCCATGGAAACCCACAGTTTATTAAAAGCTGTGCCCGTGTTTATCACAGCATTTTCAAATGTGAATATATTGGCAGTATAAGAGCAGAAGCCTACAAGTTACTTGAAATGCTCTTTCTATTGAATAAGCTGCTTGATGCAGAATAAAGAACTTGTGGGCCATTTAGAACTAGCCATGCTTTGTTATACAGGTATGCTTCCTTTATTTTTTCTTAGCAGTGGCTGAATTCCCCAAATGGTGTGTGGAAGTAGACAGTTGACATTCCACTGTAATATGCTACATTGAAAGTTAGCCTTTCAAAACACTGACTTTTTTTTGCCAACTACCAAACTATTTTAGCTTTTATATATGAATGTGGGATCATTTCTCCACATTTAAGCATCAGCAGTCTGTCTGTCGTTCTCCTCTAATTAAAGAACCAGATGTAGCAAACATCTAAGGAAAAAGGCAGCCTTCTTTTATGCAAAGAGGATGCTTGAGACTGAATTCACACCTGGAGTGACATTTTCATATCGTATTAAATAAAAAGGAGAACTTGAAAGAGTTCTTTGAAATGTGCTGCATTCCAAGTTGATGAGTTAAACTTTCAGTCATTTTATAAACTACTTTTGTAACTAGGATGGGCCAAGGAGATAAAGAATGTTAAAAAGAATAATCAGAAAGTTGATACAGCTTTGATGCATACCAGTGAGCCAGTTGAAAAATTAAGAAGGGAGTTGGCAGAGTTTCGCTTTGAAGGAGGAAAGAAATTAGTTGTAGCAGGTATTTCTGAATTGACAGAATAGCTAAAGTCTAGCATGAAGGTGAGTGCTAATATGACAATGACTTTAGAAATCATCAAAGCCTTACTTAGAAAATTTAATTCTAATAATGAAGTGGTGTTATTGCTTACTTTAAAAGTAAAGTAATGAGCAATTTACTAAGCCAGTAAAATGTCTTGCAATTAACAGTTGACTGAATTGTGTTTTTAAAATGAAATGGGGAGGGGTGGCATATGTAGATAATGGTGGTGATAAGGGAGAGTTAGGTGGAAAATTGGACATTTTGCTATGGAAAGCAGGGGATTTTAACATGTTGCCAGTCCATGCTACATCCATATCCCACTCTTGCAAATTACATTAAACATTCTTTTAAAAAATGCATTGGATTTTTTTTACAACAAAAATGATATGTAAACAGAATGTAGTCTTCATACAGAAAGTCCCATAGTTGTGATTAAGAAAATATACATGGGGTTGTCTAATTTACCCCTTAATATAATAAGATTTGGACAATTCTTCTGCTTCTTTTTTTAAAGTATGCCATGGTCTGGATGCTGAAGATTTGAGAACAATGGGCAAATAAAATGCCCTGGTTTGTTTTTATTTTCCATTCTTCCCAATACTCTAAAATAATGAACATTTCAGAATTATGGAATGCTTTCTTAACTGCTGCCTTTTGTCCTCTTTTTCTTATGAATTGCCAATTTTCTTGTTTATATTGTTAAGGAAAGCTAATCTGCTGAAAATCTATTTTTCTTTAAAGACTATAGTATTGCCACTGATAATATAAGAAAGGCAACAAGAGATGACCCAATTAACCTTATGTATTTCAAAGTATGCCTGTATGTCATTTTAGTTAATATGGAATATAATATCTTTATGATAACAGATTTTTTTTTCCTTCTAGTAATATGCCTAGTAGGATTGGGTCTGGTAGTTTTTTTCTTCAGCTTCCTGTTGTCGATATTCCGCTCCAAATACCATGGCTATCCATACAGGTAAGCCACAAATAACTTGGCCAAGCCATTCAAGTTATTCATTCTGCCAGCAATCTGCTTGCAACTTTTTCCCTGAGACTTATGAATTTATGAACAAATATGCTGTAACTATGTATGAAACTTTTATTTAGATGAGCACATAATAATGGATTACATTCTACATTTTAGGATAATTCTAAGCAAATTTCTAAGCAATATGAAGGTCATTCTGTGCATCAGTAGAAACAGGTAGCCTTTCTGAACAGTGATTCATTCTATAATATGAAGCAGGTTGATGTTTCGGATAGGACCTCAGCTAGAATTAAAGTAGATTGTGAAGGAAATCAGTTTATGAGTCATTCCATTTCAAGAAGATTTTGGAGCTGAATACTTTACTTGTTGAGGACTAGTAAGAAAAGCATATTTATTGGAATAGATGTCCAACCTGCAAACTGCAATTTGGCAGATACAACATTTTGCTTGTCAACAGAAAGCACATTCTATAGGCATTGTCCAATGAAGCTTATGTCCAATGAAGATTATGCAATTGTACTTCAGTTTTCAAATCCCACTATCTTGGCTGATTTTGGAAATTATCACATGTTGTTTCCAAAATTACATTCTGAGTACTAAGAAAAGGACTTATTCCCAATTTTGTCCTCTGGAACCTTTGGATCCCAGTCATATATGCTGCAGTATTACCAGTAGGAATCAGTTCTATTCTATGATCCCTAATCTGAGGTTGATCTAAAACATTTATTGACATTACAGAATGCAAGGGATTCCAATGTTACCAAATCAGTGGGTTTAGGAAGAGCAGTGCCAGTTTTCCCGTTTTCCCATCTGCCAACTCAACTCCTGAAGACATAGGCCGAGTAGCCTTTCCCCCCTTCTTTCTGAGTATTCCTGGTTACTATTTCTAGCAGGCACCAAAAGTAAACTTGGAAATAAATTGCATTTTCAAACACTTTTTTTCCCTTCAGTAACACATTTTACATAATATTTTATGTAAATATCATCAGGTAACATCAAGTAATTGCTGCAGTTTTAATGGGAAGAGAGATGCTGATGCAAATACAGATAGAATTCATTCAAAATTTCAATCATGACTCCTCTGAATTGACATACCTAACTGCGTTTTTGTAACTTTCCAACTTGTAAGTATTTGGAGAGTCACATATAGTATAAAAACATTTTTTTAAAACACACATAGGCCTGAAGGAGAAAATATGATAAAACTATTGTTGACTGACTATGTTTTACATCCCATTTCTGTTGTTCGTTGGAAACTTTTTTTCTCTTCTGTTAAAAAAACAGAAAATCCCCCTTCCCTGCAAATACCCCCTTGTCCTTTCCATGCAGATAGCCTCTGGTCACAGGAGAAGGGCTTGTGTGCACTGTTGCAGTTGAGGACTTCCCTGTCTATTATTCAGACATGATACCAGGAAAAGAAATGGAGTGGTGTTTATTGCAAGCAAGAAACTTGCTAGAGCAGTGATAGAATTCTATCACTGTCAGTAATAGAATTATGATCATCAGAATTTGTGCCGAACCCCCTAACATCACAGTTATCCAAGTCTACGCCCCAACAATTGTTGCACAAAGCTTGAAACAGGGCTTTAATCCCATGGTCCAAGAAACTATGAAAAAATGTCTTTAAAAACATTGTTTACATTTGGGTCAGCTTCAATGCAAAAATTGGCAAACAAGCAGAGACAAGGATCACTAATCATTTTGGTCTAGGTAACAATGGAACAATGCAGGTGATCATTTGGTACAATTTTTCCAACTGAATACATGGTTGAAACAGCCCAAGAGCCACTTTTGCATTTGGACCTAACCAAATGGACTTCACCATAATCAGATTGACTATATTCTATATACTCGTCGATGGACCAGTTGAGTTCTTGCTGTTAAGATATATTCAAGTACTGATTGTGATTCAGATCATGAATTGTTGGTGGCAAAGATTAAAGGCAAATTATGCACAATCAAAAGTCAGTGCCTCCAAAGAGATTTGATGTCATCAAAACCTCTACCACACATAAACGTGAAGTGAAAAATAGGTTTGAACTACTGGACACTGTTGAGAAGATTACATGAAGGGTCACACCAGGAATGCATTTATGCAAATGAGAAAGATCCAACCATCATTTATTGCTGGTAAATGCAGTGTTGAATATTGAAGATGAAAGAGAAGTAGAAATAGAACTGGCAATCCATGAGGAAGAAGTCATATGGGCAATGAGCCAACTGTCAAACAAGAAGACTGAAAAATGTTCACACTGTCCCTGCAGAATTACTGAGACCTGTATCTCCTATAGTCTTTAGATGTCTGTGCCAGAATATTTGGGAAACCAACAAGTGCTACAGGATTGCAAACACTCAAGGGTTCATTCCACTGCCAAAAAAGGGTGACTCTAAATATTGCTCCAATTACCGCACAATTGCTTCACATCAGCAAGATTCTTAAGATTGCTTAAAATTATACAACAACATCTAGCATCAATATTGAAATGGAATTGCCCATATGTCCAAGCTGGCTTTCAAAGGAGTCATGACACTAGAGGGCATATTGCAGATCTGCTGGATCATGGAAAAATATCTTGAACATTAAAATATCATTTAGATGTGGTTTATCAACTACAAGAAAGCCTTTGATTGTGTTAAGCATGAAAAGCTATGGAGAATCCTACAAGATCTGAGGGTACAATCACATCTGGTCAAATTAATATGCTGAAATGATCATGAGGAGGCCGGATCTTGAAGAATCAAAAATAGGGGTAAAGATTGCTGGAAAAAACATCTTTTACATGCTGATGATACAACTCTTCACTCAGAAACCAGAGAAGGCCTGGAACATCTTATCAAGAAGAAAGTAAGAATGTTGATCTCTAAACATCAAAAATTGCACATCAAAAAAGACCAAACTCATGACCACTGCAAGGAAGAGAAATATCAACATAGAAATTGACAGTGAAGAGATACAATCTGTGGAAAAATCCATCTCTCTCTCTCTCTCTCTCTCCTCTCTCTCTCTCTCTCTCTCTCTCTCTCTCTCTCTCTCTCTCCTCTCTCTCTGTAAATATTATTCATATATATGAATAAACATGAAATAACAAATGTATTATTACAAACACCAAAAATAGCTATGACCTACACCTATATGTAAAATTTAATGGGAACCATAAGCAGTCCTTAACTTTTTGATAAATGTTATTTAAGCCCCTTCCAAGCCCCTGTTTAAGAAGGCAACCCTATATGACTCCAGCCAAAGGCTGCTCAGTCTCTTCTTAAAAACCTCCTATGTTGGAGCACCTATAAGCTCTAGAGCAGTAGATCTCAACCTTCCTAATGCCACGACCCCTTAATACAGTTCCTCGCGTTGTGGTGACCCCCCAACGATAAAATTATTTTATGTTTTCTGTATTTTTTCAAAAATATGTGTTTTCCCATGGTCTTAGGTGACCCCTGTGAAAGGGTTATTCGACCCCCAAAGGGGTCGCGACCCACAGGTTGAGAACTGCTGCTCTAGAGGCAAGCCATTCCACTGGTTGATTGTTCTCATTGAGAGGAATTTTCTCCTTAATTCTTAAGTTGGATCTCTGTTTGATAAGCTTCCATCTGTAACTTCTTGCCCTTCCCTCAGATGCTTTGGAGAATAGTGGACCCTTCTCTGTGACAGCCTCTCAAACATTGGAAAACTATCACATCACCCCTAATCATTCTCTTTGTTAGCTCCCATACGGTTCATCATACATTTTAGCCACCAGTCTTCTTTACATCTTTTACATCTTTATTGCTGTTCTCTGACTTTGCTAGAGTCTCAGCATTTTTTGGGGGGTACGGTTATGTCCAAAACCGGGTGCAGTATTCCAAGTGCAGTCTTATTAGTGCAGTATAAAGTGGTACAAACACTTCATGCGATCTTGATACAATCCTTCTGTTGATGCAGCTTTGGACTGCATAGGCTACAACTACTTGACTCAGTCATCTAAACTCTGTTACTAATTTCACAGGTGAATCTGATCTTAACCCGTACCAGTTTCATAATTTTAGTTAAAAACTACTTGGTTTGATTTTACCTCCTCATATAAACAAGGTGCACTCTCCTATTTCCTGGTTCAAGCAAACTTTGTCCCTTCTACGCACACACTTCACTACAGCTTACTAATGGGTGCTGCTCATGTGAAAAGTTTTCTTCTTTCAAAGGAATGGTGATATGGCATCATTGTAGCTTTAGTTAGAATTGAACACTGTAAGAAGAATGGCATTTTGACAGCCCATCAGCTTTCTCCTTGTTCCAGACAGTTCTCATTTTGGGAGAAAACAGCTGAGAAGACATAGCAATTAAAGTTAAACATAATCATCTCTCTGTTTCTTTTGATGAAAGCATGTGGTGGATTAGCTGAGTCTCTCCTCTACATCTCTCTAAATCTGAGATACAAGAACATTCAAAGGATGTTTCAATGTAATTCGCATTGGTAACAAAAAAAAAGAGTCTTAATCACATACTGAATATGCCAACCAGGTTTGCACTGACAATGTCTAACTAAAAAAGGTATCTTGGGCTTATTTGATAAAAAGAACATATCCATTCTTGGTCTACAATTAAAAAGGGCAGCTGATTATAAATTAAATTAAATTTCAGATTGGCATGTTGGGAATTCTTTGAAGAGGAAAAAGTGAAATAATAATAGTATAAATCTATAATAAAGTGATACTCAGGACATTATGGACATTACTAGTCACTGCATCTGAAAAATAATATTGTAGCATTTTCCTTATCACTACAATAACTCTCTGAAAAGTGTGAGAAAGAGAGGAAGAAAATGGAGTAACTGTCCCTTGAGAAAAAGTTACTATGTTTAAGTCTCTAGCATACAGGGGAGAAGAAAGAAATGTTCTGATAGCAAATATAAAAATATAGTTTATGTGGTGTTGCGAAACTGAATTCTGTACGTAGCTGGCAATAGTTACTATTTATGATTATTTTGTTAGCTCATTAAAAGGTTCAAATGAAGTACAATATACGCTTTTTAATAGAAAACATGAATGGGAGAATGGTGCTATATTTGTAACTAATAGATTTTTCATCGCAGCTGCAACAAAATAATGTAAATAGACCTAGGATCACAAGGATCTTCAGATACAGTGGACAAGCTTCTGTGTTACTGCAATCCTTTCCATTAACCAATTATAAAATTACTTTGTTTTCAAGTTAACATACATGCACGAAATAATTATAAGGAATAAGCAAATTGGAATATATGTGTATGTGACAATTTTGGTAACATCTTATAGATGTGTGTGTTCTAGTAAATAGTAACTTGTGGCCATAATAGCAACTACTATGAAAGTAGAAGCCACCTCATGGAAGCCATTTTGTAAGACCATCCTAGTGTCACAAAATGTTTCATCACTTTTTGTTAGATAAGATCTCACTGATAAGAATCTTGTTCCAGACGAAATTCTACTGAATGCATTTGGCCATCATTCCAAATGATTCTGCTGAAATAATTAAAAGTGTTAATTCTTTTAAGTGGAGATAGGCAACTATATTAACTGGCACTGCTTTTGTTAAAAAAATAAACCTGTGAAAGCCTAAGATTTTTATTATCTTGCCAGAGGCTGAGACATTTATAACACATTAGCATATCGTTGAGGAAAGATCTTTTTTAAAAAATAAATGCTGCTAAAAATTATAAATTTTGCTGCTATATTTTAGTAGTTTTATCTAAGAGTATTAAAGGAAAGTGGATACCCATTTACAGCCTAAATCTACAGATTACATACTTATAATTCTACCACTATTTAATTGCAGTTTTATTTTTTAAAACCTGATATTTGTCACAAATGTTTAAGGCATCCCCTGATATTGCAAAATATATAATTTGTGAAATATTATCTACTTTTTTTTCCTTTCATATCTTCTGAGAATTTAAAACATCATTAAATGTTTCCGTTTTGTACAGATTCATTGTATGATTGGATTGTAATTCTAATGTGCTAATATTTATTAGCTTTTCCCAGCCTCCAAAGTTACAAATCTTACTTTTTACTAACAAGAGTAATGTAAGAGCTACATATCTGCCCATTTTTGTTGCATTTACTCATTTTCTCTTTCTTTTCAGCTTCTTAATTAAGTGAATTCAAGTGAGATTTGCATAAGGCTAATGTTTACTGCGAAGACAAGCATCTACTGATAGTACTTGTATACAAACATTTCATGTTTTTCAAGAGTCTTTCCATTTCAAGCATCTGTTTCCTGTGATTACTTGCAACACTTGTGTGAAGAAGACAATTTTGTTTTTGTACCTTATTACTAAATGCTTCATAAAATTTATAATGCAGAGTAAACATTGGATATCTAAATAGGAAATGCGATAAATGAAATGAAAATGTACAGCACTTGTGTTCTTCATTTTCAATAAAGTTAATTTTACCAGAAAAGACTTTGTTTTTGTTGCTCTTATGTGGTTGGATAGACTTAAGGTGAAAGTTTAAAAGTATTTATGTGCTTTAATTATTTAGTAACAGCAAACCAGATTTGTATAATAAGAAACACATAAATGAAATACAATAACACTGATGTTTGTCTTTTAATTCCCAATGTTCTTTATAAAATTACTACCCTGTTTCCCCCAAAATAAAACCTGTCCTGAAAATAAGACCTAGCTTGATTTTTACATGTGCACCCAATATAAGACGTACCCACCCACCCTAAATTAAGCTCTAGTTAGGACCGCGCCCAGTCCATTGCATCTGGTTGCATGAGATGGGGGGAGGCACAGGTAAAAATCAAGCTGGGGTGGGGATGAGGGTGTGTGGAGCTGCTCCACATCCCTGCTTACGTTAGGATAGTTGCAATCAGGCACCCCATGCCCTGACACCTGCCTCGCCTTGCCTCCCCACTTCTGCTGTTGCTTGCACACATCTCCCCCAGCCTCCATTTTTCCATCAAAGGCCTTTAAGAAAGGCCTCTGCAGCTGAGAAACAAGCTTGATTGACAGCGAAAGGCCTCTGATGGTGAAACAGAAGCCGGGAGGGCACTGCATGCGTCAATCTGGAGCTCATTTCTCAGCTGTAGAGGCTTTTCTTGAAGGGCTATGACATTGAAATGGAGGCTGGGGGAGCACCACATGCAAACAGCAGCAAGGGCCACAGAAGAAGTTGGTTCACAGCAGTCACACAGGCTCATGCTGGGTGGAATTTTCAGTGCCGCCACAAAGTGAGACAGTGGAATAGATATCCCCTGAAAGTAACGACTTTTTTGGAGGCAAAAAAAATATAAAATTGGATCTTATTTTCAGGGAAACATTGATTTTAGAAATACTATTTTAAGATCAAACTAGTTGATGTTTTTTAAAGCTGTGTTGCAATGTATGAATATACAGCCAAGGGATATGTTGATTAAGTCTCCAGACTTTCCATTCAGAACTAAAAGGGTATATTGCCCCTTTACTCCAGAAACCTCTGGGTCATTGTTTTACAAGGGATAAATCAAGTGGCACCTCCCTTCCTGGTCTGGCAGAGATCTGTTGGAATGGCTAGATTCATTCCCATGACTAACCATACTGGTAAATTAAGCATTCTAAATAATAATTTTACAGTTTTTACAGGTTTACAGTTTGCAATGTATTATAACTTTGGAACATCTGGATATTCCTTCTTTATCAAGAAAAAAAAGAAGCCACTTTGCAGGCTTCAGTAAGTGCTTAGGAAAACAATTGAGGCATCCTTGCTCTAAAGAATCTTAAGATAAATTGGGAACTTAAGCATCATGTTAACATTCATCTTCGTATTCACCTATTAAAGAAGTGGCAGCAAGTTTACTCAGTGACTTGATGGAGTTGACATTTCAGATTCAGTAACTTGATAAAGCTGACATTTCATACTCAGAAGTTAAATGGTAGTGAAATCTATGAAGTCTGCCCATGTAAGCCATTTTGCACAAGAACAGGAGTAATTGGGTGAACTATTGCAGCTTGTTTCATTAGTTCATCATCCTACTGAATATTGGAGAGGGAAATGATAGTGCTGAAAAGAAGACAGATCTCATACCAAAGTGAAAAATTGTAATTTTAGTGATAAACTATACTAATCAAATATTTTAGATTTAAATGGATTAATCAATTTTCTAAAAAAGATGTTTAACCGTAAAAATGTCATAGTTTATTAAGAAGTTGCCAACACATTGTCTAAAATAGACATCACAACTTTAAAAGATTTCTGTGCAAGTGCATGGGTGTGTTCCTAGCACTGTTAGAAACGTAATACCGGTAGTCCTCTGTTAACTCGTTGCTTAGCGAGTTAAAATTTAAAATTATTACAGACTCACAAAAAGTACTTACAACCCCAGAGTTTGAACACGGTTGCATTATTGCATTTTAGACACTTACTTGCATTGATAGCCATTTGCAGTATCCTGCCATCACATGATCATAATTTTCAGTGAGCGGAGTTTTTTAGTTTCCAGCAAAAAATAGCCATATAAAGTATTCACTTAATGGCTGCCACCCCAAAAAAGGTCATTAAATTGGGGGAGTCATTTGGTAACCTTTTAATCACTGCCATGCTTATGACCAATTCCATACTCAATTACAGCATAACATCTCTCCCTCCCCCTCCTTTCTCTGTTTTTCAATAATTTTCTGCCTCTCCAGCACATTGCAAGGTTATCACTTGACAGCATTCTAGTATTTATTTAGATTAGCTTGAAACTAAAGGAATACATTTTTGTTGCTTTAACGTCCTTTCATATTTTGCCAGAACAATGCAAACAAAATTCATAATACATGTTACGGTGTTATGAAAAGCTATAAAACATGTTCATTCAGCATATTCTATACAAGAAAAACATTCCAGATAAAAGTTTTTAAAAGAAAATATTGCATTATGTGCAATAGCTAAGATCTATTTCATCCAGAAGTGCACTAATTTATTTCAGGCTCTTAAAAAAAACACTGGAATGGTATTGGAGTAAGTATCTGTCTACCAAAGACTTAGCTTTTTTCTGATAACATCAGAAAGTGTCAAGATCCAATAGATTCCAATTAAGGATTTCTGTTGTCTCCTTATATTTGTGTCTTTTGTGAGGGTTGGCGGGAAGCAGAATACATTTCACAGTATAAAGACAGCATATAAAACTTGTTCCACAGGAATGAAAGGTCCATAGGTCTTTCCACACACCAGTCTGATCCACTGGGTTTCAATGGAGACTCAAATTTTACTACTGGTTCCTCTTCCTGTTGACGGGTTTCACGTTTATGCATATTTATTAGCAATAATCAAGCCCAATATCATATATTGCTATGGTGTGCATATTATGTTTAAATGATGTTCACACATAGTTTTTAGGAAAGATTTGGGTAGAGCCTTCATTCCTGATCAAGACCCTTTTACAGTTCCATATACCATCAAAGCAGTACCCCACTATATTTTCAGATTGGCATAAATCACAAGATTTTCAAATCTCACAACAACAAAGTTCATTCAATATCTTGTGTTGATATTGTAAAGTTTCATTGTGGCAAGATTTTATAAATTTTGCAAACTTTTTTATTAAATTAAAACTTTTTATTAAATATTCAATGTTACACATTTTCACTATTATAAGATATAAAATTAGTGTTCAGAGTTTGCACATCAGTTTACAAAAGCACACAGGTGAAACTCGAAAAATTAGAATATCGTGCAAAAGTTCATTTATTTCAGTAATGCAACTTAAAAGGTGAAACCAATATATGAGATAAGACTCATTACATGCAAAACAAGATAGTTCAAGCTGTGATTTGTCATAATTGCGATGATTATGGTGTACAGCTCATGAAAACCCCAAATCCACCATCTCAGAAAATTAGAATATTACATGCAATCAATAAAACAAGGATTGTACATAGAACAATATCGGACCTCTGAAAAGTATAAGTATGCATATGTACGCAGTACTTGGTTTGGACCCCTTTTGCAGCAATTACTGCCTTAATGAAGCACAGTGAACCAACACCAGCAGATGACATGGCTCCCCAAATCAACACAGACTGGAAACTTCACACTGGACTTCAAACATCATGCAGTGTGTGCCTCTCCATTCTTCCTCTATACTCTGGGTCCTTGGTTTCCAAATGAGATGCAAAAGTTGCTCTCATCAGAAAAGAGGACTTTGGACCACTGAGCAACAGGACTTTGGACCACTGTGCTTCATTAAGTCCAGGGTCAACACAGCCGTCTACCAGGAGATTTTGGAGCACTATATGCTTCCTTCCGCAGACGAGCTTTATGGGGATGCTGACTTCATTTCTAGCAGGACTTGGCACCTGCCCACACTGCCAAAAGCACCAAAACCTGGTTCAATGACAGTGGGATTACTGTGCTTGATTGGCCAGCAAACTTGCCTGATCTGAACCCCATAGAGAATCTAGGGGGCATTGCCAAGAGAAAGATGAGAGACATGAGACCGAACAAAGCTGAAGACCGCTATTGAAGCATCCTGGTCTTCCATAACACCTCAGCAGTGCCACAGGCTGATAGCTTCCATGCCATGCCGCATTGAGGCAGTAATTGCTGCAAAAGGGGCCCAAACCAAGTACTGAGTACATATGCATGCTTATACTTTTCAGAGGTCCAATATTGTTCTATGTACAATCCTTGTTTTATTGATTGCATGTAATATTCTAATTTTCTGAGATGGTGGATTTGGGGTTTTCATGAGCTGTACACCATAATCATCACAATTATGACAAATCACGGCTTGAACTATCTTGCTATGCATGTAATGAGTCTTATCTCATATATTAGTTTCACCTTTTAAGTTGTATTACTGAAATAAATGAACTTTTGCATGATATTCTAATTTTTCAAGTTTCACCTGTAACTGCAGAATATCTCATCCAAAAACATACCAGTATTTCAAGCTCATAGCATTAAAAATCAAGTTAGTAATTTGATCCTACATTTTTGATTGAGTTAATTAAACATTATATTTTCCTATTTTCTTGAGCAATGTTCAAATCATTTTTCAAAGACTGAATGTAGAATCATAGGGCTGTATAATTGATCTGGAGTGAAAGACCTCTAAAATAAATAAATAGAAATCAAGTAACATTTTTTTAATTCAGTTTGAAAGATTGAATTAGCGTCAACAAAGTTTTGCTTATTAGGTCATTGAATTGGAATCTCACATGTAATATAGGTTTAAGTTTTTAAAAAGTAGCAATCAAATTTAATCCCTTTTTAAAAAATATATCTGTGATAGATTATGCACTTGGAAAATCAGTGGATAAAAGCTTTGGCAACAGCTTTCCCAAAGATAAATTCAGATTAAGATACTGCACAGTGTTGTGATGGATGGGGAGGGGGAAGCCACACCATAGAATCTTTCTTCATATATATCTGTTAGATTAAAATAAGTAAATTAAAAGTAGTTTAAGTTTGGCAGGATTCTATCATTAGATGTAAGCAAATAAATGATTGGACTCAATTGGATCTCATTGTGTTGTCTCTGAGCTTGAGCATGATGATATCATTATAATACATCTTGGGCTCAGCTTGATTGTTTAGTTGACATCTTCTGCAATATTGACAATTATTTGCTTTTATGGATGTGTAATCTGATCTGATTACGTCTCAGCCATTTACCAATCAATTGCAAAATCCTTCATGAAATAGCTATTTAGCTGGAGAGGAAGAACTCACCCAATGAATAAAAAAATGTACCAGATCAAGCTTTTAGAAGAAATCTTGGTAAATCCCTGATTCCTAAGAATATATTCCAAGAAAACACTATTTCCTAACTATTACTATAAAAGTGCTGTTCAAAATGTGTAGAGAATGGACGTCAATGAATGCCTTCTATAATTTTATGGAAAAGAAAAACTATAGATTATCTCTGTATCTCTGGACAATCTTTATGCATTCGGTGTTTCAATAGACTGAGTTAGATTAAGGTTTACCTCGACCCAGTAATACAGTCTCTAAAGATTAAGTTTAATAAAGCTAAATATGTAATAAAAGATGAAAACAGCTGGAGAGGCCAATGTTTTTGTTGCAGAAAATTGATAGTATTCACATCAAATGACTTGTGTAATTTTTGCTTTGTACTCTTCAAGATCTAAGCTTTACCAATCCTTATAATTACTATGTTGGCCTTGCAGACTCTTGCTAGAACAAATGTTCAAGAAATAAGTGGATTTATTAATAATAGCAATTCTGTCAAAATTATTAGCTTTTCAATTTGGGTGACATTTCTACCAAAGATTGATTTATTTTCAAACCAAAATTCAGAAACCCATAAACGGGGGAATTTTCTTAGAGTTAATATGCTTGAGGCTCAAAATATTCAATATGTTCTGTTCTTAAGTAGGTAAAAAAAAGGAAAAAGGACAGGAGTAGAGACAAGGACAATATGCAAAAAGTCCCTTATATCCATATGTTGAGATAAGCATTTTGGGAATAGTACTCCCAACACATCTGGAAAGAGCCAGATGAATGAAGCAAAATACAATAATAATGCCAAGAACTGTCAGCAAAATCTGCTTATTACTGCAGCTGAACTGCCATTGGCAAAACAAAATGTAAGTAATTTTTAACAAAAAGAAATCTGATTCATGAGGTTTAATAGTAACCAATAAAGAAAATGGCCAAATGGAAGTAAGTAAGAAAATATTTTCCTGTATTCTTATTCTTGATAAGTAGAGATCACTCACTAGTGTTATAAGATGGGAAGATGCTTTGGATCCAGAAGGTCATAGAGTCAACATACCCACTTAACCAGCAGCTATAAGTGTGGCAAGAGTGAGCTGGATAGAATGAGCTACTGGTTTAACACAATAGGAATGTCCTTTTTGACATTCAAGAAATACTGAATTCTGGTTCTACCATTTAAAACATAATTTTCCTCTCAAGAAAGTGATACAATTTCTTTGTATTTATTTATTAAATTTCTATGCTGCCTATCTCACTGATACAGCTACTCTGTGCAGAATAGAAACATTTCCATAAATGTTCTCAAGAAATAAGAGCAAAAGGGGCTTATAACTTTGAAAAACATTGCTAGCTTGGAAGCCTGTCACTTACTTCAAAGATGTCTTGGTTCCTCTCAGTGGCTTAGCATGAACTCTCTTTCTACAATAGCTTTAGGTCACTTTCTTTCACTTAAAAAATAACAGAGCCACTTGCTAGAGGAGACAGGCATCAAGATACACCTGAACAATTCTACTATGTACATGAGTGTGTAGGGGGTAAATTTGATGCAAAAATTACAAGGTTTTTCATATGCTATCCACATTTCACAAATAATACAGCTTCTCCTGCCACCCCTTAAAATAATTTGCAAACTTCACTCATTATTTTAAGGTCAGGACTGAAAGACGTCCAAAGAAGTCAAGATGGAGCAACAACTTCTACAATATCAACCTTAGTTCTAATGTAAGGTTTATTTTATTTGTATCCATTTCCCTTTTCTTTGAGGATGTTTTTTTTTTCTCTTGTTTTACCAAATTAATACAGAATACAACCAGGGAGGAAAAAAGTAGCCACAGCTCAGAGTCAAATGCCACTTTCTAATGTGTGTTGCAATGCTTTCATTGAATTGTTGTGGCTACATATTGACTTTTTTGTCTACCTCCCTTTGGACAATCCTGGCTAAGGTGCTGGATTGGAAAGTAGAAGACTGATTCTGTATTAGGCATGGAAGCTGACTAGACAAATTTGGAGCAATGACACTGTTCTCAATCTACTTCATAGGGTAACTGTGGGAGTGGCAGTATAAAAGAAGGAAATAATATGTATATTATCTTGAGTTCCACAAAATAAAGGTGAGATAAATCTAACAAGAAAAGAAATGAATGTTTAGTTAAATTGGCTGTCTCTAGAACTTTGTCTCAATCAGTTGACCTTCTAGTAAATAGTTCATGAGATGGGAATTAGCCTAAGAAGAGAAAGTTAGCTTTACTCAGTTTTGTATCCACGCAATAGGTTTCTCTTCCTCATGATCCAATTAGGTGTGTTGCCTGATTCGTATATGTGTTCTGTGATACATTGCCATGATTTAATTAAATCACTGCTTGTAGGGTTCATGCATCATCATGAAGCCCTTGACTATGGTTTAATTATCCAAAATACTATACTGAACTCATGGTTCAGTAGTTTGATATGATGCTCAGATACTGCACAGGTGTAGGTTCATAGAGATAGATCCCTTCACTGACTCTGATTAAATTTGAAATTATAGGTACAATGTGAGTCCTACTTTTCAGTAAGCATTGAAAGGGTTATTTTATGACTATATTCATCTGAAAGGCACTCTAATAATATATTTTTTGCACTACAACAAGTCAACATTCTTAGTTTGAGATAAATGAACCAACAACATTATTTTTTCCAGGTATCTTTCGCACTGTCTCTGCTTGTTCTCTCTGATCATTACATTGCCAAAAAAAGATAGAGAAGAAGTAGAGGCACCATTATCATAGAAAGCAAAAACAAAAACAAAGTGGCTTGGTAGTGATGTGTTTGGAGTTATGTCCAGCAAGGAAGTTAATAAAAAAAAAAGCAATGAAGGTAGTAATTTACACATTTGCAGTTCATTTTACAAAAGAAACATTCCTTTCAATATATGAATATAATTTTTCTCTGCTTATTGTTAAAAAAGATACACTGTTAAATTCTGCCCCAGGTAATGTTGCAACATAATAGTGCTGTTCGGATAGTCTTGATGCAGTGTGACATTTGCATTCGAAGTCTCTTTAATGGACTTGACACATTGGTATTTTTTCTATTTTAAATTAACAGACAGGTCACCAATGTAATAAATATAGCAGACTTGAAAATGTAAAAGTCCACTCTCACAGAATCTCTGATTCAGATACTGTATGTCTCGGATATATCTGTCTCGTACATATTTACAATCTACATCAATTGTTATCATTTATTCCCTTTATTTTTTCTTCTTCTAGAATACAGCTAATATAAAACATTAGATGCTATAAAACATTTAGCCAAACTTGGCTGAGATTGATTGCCTTCAAAAACTAAACTAGGCCACCAGGAAATTCCAGGACTGTAAGATGAATAGAGAAGTGAAAAGAAGAAAGCAGCAACCACTCAACTATTTCCATATTATTGCCAAAAAGAATATATAGATTGTCATAGTGACAGCCTTTTGTGGCAGAATAAACTGCCTGAAAAGAAACCAGGGTTATGAATGCGAATGCTACTTTTATTACAAGTTTACAGAACACTTTTAAGTTTACAGAATCTTGCAAACCTGAACGTGCTTCCGTTCTCTCCCTTTATCTTCAAAAGAACAATGGGACTTTAAATCTCAGCTTTAGGTCCAGATTGCTTTGTTGTCTCAAAGATAATTTTTAAAAGGCCACTGAACTTTGTTTTTTTCCTTGAGGAAAAGACATTTCACTTCTCATTCAAGAAGCTTCTTCGGTTCTGACTGAATGGTGTAAGTGGGGGATATGGAAGGATTTATTCCTCATCCCTCTCCCCCCATACAGTCAGAAGTTTCTTGAGTGAGAAACAAAATGTATACCTCAAGGGAGGGGCGGCGAGTCCAGTTCCTTTTTGAGAATCACCTTTGAGACAACCATGACCTGAATGATTGAGAATCTCCATAGACATAGTCTTGGTGTATTCGGGTCTTTTCCCGTGTAAGATTGACAGTCTCTTGGTGACGTTTTCTGACTGCGTTCTTGTGTTCTGCGATGTGTGCATTTATTCTCCTATTAGTTTGTCCAATTTATTTGGCTGGGCAGATTTTGCATGGTATTTCATAGACTCCTTGGTTTTCTAGCTGGATCTTGTCTTTGGAGTTTCTTAAGATGTTGGCTATTTTTTGGTCAGAGATCCAGCAAAGAATCATCCCCAGAGAAAAATTGCCCAGATGCCCCAAACTCTATGGCCTCCCCAAAAAAAGGAACACCACTCAGATCCATAGTCAGCTCCAAAGGCTCACTTCTACAGAATTTTGCCAAATTTCTTGCCAAACAACTTCAGCCCTACACAGAATCCATCACCTCACACATACACAACTCAATCCACTTCATAGAAACAACAAAGAAACAATATCTACAATCCAGTGATCTACTCGGGAGATTCAATGTCATATCCCTCTTCACCGAAGTGGCTATTAAAGAAGCCTTGACAAATGCAAAAAAAAAAAAAAACCAAGCACATCCTAGATCTGAACAACCACTGCCTAACCAACACATACTTCATCCACAATGGACAAAGATACAAACCGATAGAAGGAGCACCTATGGGATCACCCCTCTCACCCTTCATCACAAACCTATACATGGAACACTTTGAAAATGATGCCTAAGATAAATCTGAACACACACCCAAACTCTGGCTTAGATATGCAGATGACACTTTCGTAATTTGGCCACATGGGAAAGAAAAACTGGACAACTTCCTCACACATCTCAACAGCCTACATCCCAAAATACAATTTACTATGGAAATAGAAGCTAACAACCAACTTCCCTTTCTGGACATCCTAATCTACAAAAAACCCAATGGCTCCCTAGGACACACCATCTACCAGGAAAAAAAACCACCAATCGCTACTTTAATGCACAATCCCATCACCACCCTGCACAGACCAATTCCATAGCCAAGACCCTCATCTCTAGAACCAAATGCCTAGCTGACAAAGACCATCTGAAAACTGAATTA
This sequence comes from Natrix helvetica, assembly GCF_964273705.1. Taxonomy (NCBI): domain Eukaryota; kingdom Metazoa; phylum Chordata; class Lepidosauria; order Squamata; family Natricidae; genus Natrix; species Natrix helvetica. The sequence goes on from NC_138558.1 coordinate 41,525,603, forward strand.
CACACCATCACAAACATATTAATTTCCAACGTATTCAAAAAAACCACAATTTTCAACCTAATCCAAAGGGAGACACCCCCCCCCCCAAGAATCGAGACACAGAACAGAACAATGGAATCGCCCTCCTCCCTTACATCAAAGGCACCACAGATAAAATCAGCAAAATTCTCCACAAACACAATATCAAGACAGCCTTCGGCACTGACCAAAAAATAGCCAACATCTTAAGAAACCCCAAAGACAAGATCCAGGTAGATAACCAAGGAGTCTACGAAATACCATGCAAAATCAGTCAGAAAAGAAAAAACGTCCTCCCTTTTCCAGCACCTTAAAGCAACAGGACATGAAATTGATTTTGAAGGAACCAAATTACTCTCCAAAACTGAACACGTCAACAAGAGAATAATTATGGAAGCTATCGAAATAGAGAAACACCCCCACAACATGAATAAACCTGATGATACCTCCCGCCTACCAGACATCTGGAAACTAGCTCATCCAACATCAATTCCATCAACCAATCAAGTTGTGACAACATAGCCAACCAATCCGTTTAAAGCAACAAAGCCAACATTCCACACCCACCCACCTATATTTATAGATAGACGTCAGCTCCGATCACACTTTGAAAAGACCCGAATACACCAAGACCTGTACACACACACACATACAAACAAACATGTGTGCGTGTGTGTGTGATATATAAATATGTATAATTAATATATAATATATTTATATTATAGTGTTTATATACAGATAGAGATGGGGGGGGAGAGATAGAGATTGCAAATTCTATATTGCCTGCTGTTAATTCCCCCTTGGTTTTTTTTTAATGAAAAGAAGAATAATTTTCTCTAGGGGAAAAATGATACCTCAGAAGTATCTTTCCAACAATTTATTTTCTTCTTATTACAGTAGGACTTTGTAACAATGTCTCATTGCCTCTTCTGATTTAATTCTTGCTTAAATCAATCAATAGCAAAAATAGTTAGATGCTATGAACATTTTGTTCTATATGTTGTTCTTGCTACAGATTTGGCAGTAATACTGACAAAAAAAAATTGCAGGGTACAGACCAAAAAGGAAGCTTACACAGTCTCTGCTGATTATTTTTACTCATTTCAATGCCGAACAACTGATTTTAAATTGTTGGTGACACAGTCAGCAAGATCTATACACTGGGTTTGTCATTATTATTAGTTTTTTTTAATCCTGACTTTTTATATATAACTCAAACCTGATAGCTTTAAGACTTGTGAACTTCAACTCCCAGAATTCCTCCTCCAGTCATGTTGGCTCAGGAACTCTGGCATTGAAGTGTGCAAGTCTTAAAGCTGTCAAGTTACAAGATACTTGCACCCCTAATCCTTTAGGGAAAAAAAACCCCAGGGGTCTTCAAACCTGGCAGCTTTAAGACTTATGGACTTCAACTCCCAGAATTCCTCCTCCAGTCATGTTGCGGCAACATCATCTGCATGGTTCTACTCCATCTTCGGGTTTTTTCATCGGGGCAGGGCTGCCTCTGAGATGCCGACGAGCCCTCACCACCACCAGAATAACTGCCTCCTCCTCCTCCTCCTCCTCCTCCTCCTCCTCCTCCTCCTCCTCCTCCTCCTCCTCCTCCTCCTCCTCCTCCTCCTCCTCCTCCTCCTCCTACAACAGCACCACCACATTTGCTGCCCGGTGCTGCAGCTGAGGTGAAGTTGCCAAAGCTCCTGCTGGCGCCTCCACCCGTGTCAGCAGCGGCGGCGCCACCCCCTCCGCTCGGAGCACCTGAGCTGGGCCCCGTGTTACCCCTGCTGCTTCCTCCTCCTCCGCCGTGCTTTTGAGAAGCCATGAGGCATTTTTTTCCTGCTCCTGCCCCCTACACCGCCTTCCTACTGGCTCCTGCGGCCTCATGGCTCTTCAAAAGCATGGCAGAGGAGGGGGCAGGGGTAACATGGAGCCCAGCTCAGGTGCTCCGAGCGGAGGGGGAGACGCCGCTGCCAAGGGCAGGGGCACCAGCTGGAGCTTTGGCGGCTTCACCTCAGCTGCAGCGCCGGGCAGCAAATGTGGTGGTGCTGTTGGAGGAGGAGGAGGAAGAGGCAGCAGCAGTGGCGGCGGGGGCTTTGGGGGTTCACTTCAGCCTCAGTGCCAGGTGCAAGCGGCTAGGACTGGCTGCCCACAAAGGAGCTCCCCAGGCTTGCTTTGCTGAACATGGGGCGACTGACAATAGTTTGAGCAGGCGCTGCCGGCACAATCTACCGTCAGTCACCTCGCGCTCATCAAAACAAGTCCGGGGAGGTCCTTTGTGGTCAGCCAGTTCTTACTGCCTGCAAAGGACCTCCCTAGCTTCCAGAGCCTGTGACAGTAGAAATCACTGCGTGGCAGTTGCAAACTGCTGCGTGGTGTTTTCTTGCCATGTGCGTGGCCGCGCACCTTACCAAAAATTGGGACATTTTAAAAACGCCGTGGGATGTAGGACAAATTATTAAAAATCGGGACTGTCCCGCCAAAAGCGGGACATCTGGTCACCTTAGCTTAGTACCTCCTTGGTTTTTCATTCTCAGGCCTTTTATTATCTGATTCCCCTGGTGATCTACCACAATCCTTTCAAAATCTGTATTCAGCCTTCATCTGTACAATCGCTAAAAGATTGAAGTTTCCTCAGATATTGCTGAGTATTTGAGTCACAGATTCTATTTTTGTCCGGAAATTATAAAGTTGAAACTTCTTTTACTTCTTACAATACAAATTCTCCAAAACATTTGGGAGATAACTCAGTGCTAATATTAATAATGTCTACTAATTTATGCAGTGTTCTTAAAAACAAGGAGAGACAAAGCAGCGATCAGCACTTGAAGACTAACGGATAAAAATGCCTTTGAAGACCGAGCATTGAAATGTTTATCCTGTGATTCCTTAGTGCCCCAATTTACATTTGCTTTTTTTCTACAATGATATAGGGAACAGCATTGAGGACTACCTTTTGTTCCTTGTCAGGTTCTCTGGGATATGCAAGCCATAGAAGTAATGTAATTGCATTGTCAGTATTTGTTAAACTGAACTGCCATTCTCTTTCCATCAGGAAAGTACAGAGAATCCTCCTGGTTTCTCTAGGAAAATTGCTTGAGTTTTTCTAACCTAGAAAACGCTATTTGGGAAAGTCCTCTAGACTTTAAGGGAACATAAGTCGAGGCTTATGTTTACCTGCACCACTGGGAAAACCACAGACGGTTTAGGCCATAGTTTTTCCACTTATATTTTCAGATCTTGATATAGGTAGTCCTTGATTTACAACTAAAATTGAGCTCAAAATTTCTGTTACTAAGTGAGCCATTTGATAAGTGAGCTTTGCCCCCATTTTAACCACCTTTCTTGCCACAGTTATTAAGTGAACCACTGCAGTTGTTAAGTTAGTAACACGATTGTCAAGTGAATATAGCTTCCCCATTGACTTGACTTGTCCAAAGGTCACAAAAAGTGATCACATGATCCTGAGATACTGCAATTGCCATACATATGAACCAGTTGCCAAGTATCTGAATTTGGATCATATGACCATGGGAATGCTGCAACAGTCGTAAGTGTGGAAAATGGTCATAAGCCACTTTTTTCTGTGTTGTTCTAACTTCTAACAGTCACTAAACGAACTGCTGTGAGTCAAGGACTACCTGTTCTTTGTGATGGTCTCTAATTCTTTGTCTTTTACTCTGCTCTCTCCTGGAATTGTCATACTAGTTATCCACACTTTCCTTCTTTTCAATAACAGCTAATTGTGGTCTGTGAAAAGCCAAGATTTTATCATTTTGTATTTGGAATTTCCACAGTATTTTAATCTGCTCATTTTTAATGTCTGTTTCAACTATATGTTCCCATCACTTTTTTGTTAGTGGCATGTGATCATTTTTACAAATGTTGAAATGACAGGGAACCAGTCGGTAACTGAGCTATGTCGTTGTTCATATTCAGTTTGCACAATCTTCTTACATCGGCCAAGTATATGGACCATTGTTTTTTTTTTCTTGCTTCTTTGCATAATCTGCACTTTGAATCATTTGATCTTTCAGTTCTAGCCTTGACTGCAGGAGCTAATTGTTTATAACCTTAGATGGAGGTGAAGAGTCACTTAATTTATTTATACTTTTTGCAATGAAGGATGGAAGTTAGCCTTTTGCATATTTATTTTTCTTTAATATATTCTTACATTTTATTTTTCCCTTTTCCTTGAAGTGTTTGCTCTTTTTTTCCTATTCCTTTTTGTTTAAGATTAGTTTTCATAAAACATTATTATAATACAAATTCTTAATCCAAATTACATATACTATATATAAAAAGATACACAGAATGTCTATTAATTTGTATTTTAAGGTGTGTACCTAGGCAAATAAATAATGTCTGTTTCTAGGGCTATTTAGTAACAGAGATAACTTGGATTTAGGTAACTGAACTGTGAAGAGAGCATGAGAAATATACTGGCTTTTTTATTTCTGTCTCAAAATGTCACCTTATTCTGCTACCACTGTCGTTTTGAGCATCCATGCCATAAGTTGAATTTTCATGGTTTGCTGCATCTGTGAGAGTTAAGTCAAACACCTGTAGTTCTCAGCACAGAGATGTCATTTTTGTCAACAACCAACAACCACTCAGCTTCAAGCCCATGAAGCAAAGAGTTCACTGAAAGTTAGGAAAATATGGTTGACATAAGAAGAAACTGCATCTTTACACTGACAATGGGCAAACATCTCTTTCATGTGGCTTTAAACTAGTTGTAATAAAGAACGTTATCTACTTCTGCCATGCCAAGGTGACCATCTTTGAGACATTGCCGAAGTCAGAGCCTAGATATGTAGGCAAAGTTATGGATTTGGGAGGCTGACAGTACTTTGTGAGCATCGGATCACACGTAACAGGAGTTAAGATGTATGATTTTAAAAACTAAAATAATAGGATGGGCAAAATTTGATCTTTTACTCCACTCTTTACTACTTGACAAACTTTTAAAGATTAAAAACATTAATTGGGTTCCTATAAAGAATATTTGGAGAAAAGATCTCTAACTTCAGAGAAAAAGTTGAAACTAGCGTTTTTTTAGACGTTCTATCTCTTCTACTGAGAAAGGCCTTGGATGGCTTCTATTGGATCCCTATGGGCTTCATAATGAGAGTACAGATCACTGTTTAAATATACTATACAGGTAGTCCTCAGTTAATGACCATTTGCTCGACAGTTGTTTGAAGTTACAACAGCAGTGAACAAATGGTGGTTATGACTGTTCCTTGGCATTCCAGCTGCTCCATTATTGATTATTATGATGTGGGCACTTGGTCACTGGCCTCCACTTATGACAGTTGCAGCGTCCTGAAGTTATGTGATTGTGATTTGATACCATCCTTGCCAGCTTCTCACAAACAATTTCTCAATTTTTGAGTAGGAAAGCTGGGCAGGATAGTTTGCAAGTTGCTGTGGTAAATGTATCCAGTGGTGGAATCCTGCAGGTTTAACCCACCCACACCTGGAGGTGTGCACAATTTTAGCAAAACTTACCTTCCACATTATTCTGGGGAGTAACACAGCTGAGGCGTGGCAATCAGCTCTGCCATGTGAATCAACTGAGAGGTTATAGACAAGTAAAGTGTAGGGGTGGGCAGGCCGACCCGATCATTGGAGCTACCAGTTCTCCTGAACCAGTCCGAACCATCTGAATTCCATCCCTGAATGTATCCCACCTGTACCTCCTCCCCAAGTCTTGCTACACTCATGTCATACTTCCATACCATTCACGTACCCTCTCCCAACTGACAGCAACTATCTTAAGCCTTGCTGTGCCTGTTCCATAGCTTCCCTGTCACCTGTGCATAGTATCCTACCAATAGCAGCCATTTATCTCCCTGCCAGCTTTGCAAGGCATTGAGGACCTGCAATTTCATGCTAGTTTATCCACTGATTTTGGTTGTTGGAAGCCTGCAGGAAGTTGTGAAGAAGTGCTCATCTTCACAACTTGCAATGTTTGACTAATTACAGCAACAGGGCTTACTATTACTAAGAAATGCAATCATCTGATGTTATGCTTAATGACTGCAGCAATTGAATTCCAATCCCAACTTCCATCAAAACTTGAGAACTAGATGTGCAGAGCAAAGAGAATGAACTTGAAGGACAGAAGGAAGAGCCTTCCCCAAAAATACACATTGTTGTGCTCCAATTGCTTCTGTCCACTTGATACAATCTTTCAGAGTGGGTTTACTTCAGGTCCTCTCTATTAACTTTTGTCATCTTATGGAACAGAACAATTGTCCCTTTTCTGATGTGGCTCTGGAATAGCATCTCCTAGAAATATGGTTGGCATCTCTCTCATGGGATTTCAAAAAGTCCTCAAGACCAGTTTTATTTCATCCTTGTGGCTAATGTGTTGTGCGTTCAGCCTTTATGATTCTTTGATATTATGATAGTTGCTTTCATCCATGTTGCTGTATGCTTTGTAACTGTGTTTTTGGGTTTTGTAACCTGAGTCTATCATAGTGGTTGGCTATAACAGACTTCAATAAATAAATAAAAGAAAGCCGAATCTTGCTTGAATCCAAATTATGTGGAAGAATTACAAAAATGGCTTAGATAGCGTTCCCTCCTAATTCACATGAATATAGAAAGGGAGGAGGGAAAATACCTTCAGACTTGCAGGATTATGCTATTATAGCCAATTTAAATAAAAGTAGTTTCAGTCTTATTTCTTGATCTGCTCTTATTTGCTTATAAGAAATTTGAAAGTGAATGACTTTTTAATTAAGGGAAGCTTACTCATCTTTTCTGACTTACGTGCATTAAATGGACTTTTGAGGTATCCCAAGTTTTTTCAGGTCAATGACCTGATCTACCAGTTAATTATATTTTGGACTGATGATCCTATGTTTATAAGTAAGAAATCACATCCATAAACTGATTTTTAAGACCATGTTGACCCTTTTATTGCAAAGTAAGATTCAATTGCTGAACTAGGGAAATAGTAATTTGAATGCTCCATTACCGGTAACAATGTAAGCTTGGATGAAGCAGTTTAAGCAGTATACAGAATTGAGCCCAAAGTTTCTGTTGCTAAGTGAACTCTGCCCCATTTTACAACCTTTTTGCGACAGTTATTATGTGAATTACTGCATTGTTAAGAGAACCATAAGGTCATTAAATGAATATAGCTTTTCCCATTGACTTTGGTGAATGCTATCTGATAAGATTACAGTAGGAGTCACATGACACAGGACAGTGCAACTTTTATAAATGCATGACAGTGTCAGGATGTGAATTCCGCCCCGAATTGACAAGGTGTGGACCTTGGAATTTCCTTGTAGTATACTTTTGAAATAAGCAAAAATAAACCCGAGGCATAATCTAATAAAAACCATTTTAATTGTAAATAAAGTAAAAATGCAAACTTACTAACTAAATGAATTACATCTTTAGCAGAACTCCTTTGTCTGCCTGCATACAGACAAAGGAAGGAAGAAGAAGAAGATATGTGATGTAATGACCTGCGCAGTAAATCATTTCTGATAAGAAGACAGTTCATTCTACCGTATAAGTCAGAATGCAGGTACAGCTGGCAAACCAAAATAAACGCAGTGACAGCCAGTTATCAAGTGCCTGAATGTTGATCATGTGACCATGGGGATGCTGTAACAGTCATAAGTGTGAAAAACAGTCATAAGACTTTTTTTCAGTGCCATTGTAACTTTGAACAGTCACTAAATGCATGATAGTAAATAGAGAAGCCATTGGGCTACCTGTATTTATAAACCTTTTGCATATAATATCAATGCTATATAAGTATTATAGAATAATTATATAAATTTTAACTGATGAGTCAAAATGCTGTGGATCTATAGATGAGCTTATTGTGATGCTAACACCAGTAGCAATATAGTGGTGTCATTGACCTCATAGGTAAATCAATTTTCCTAATGATTATTTTTGAAACTTACCAAACTTTATCTTCATATGGTTTAATTTTCATTGTAAGGTAGAGGAAAAATGGAATAGCTACTGAAAAAGCTATTTGACAGTGAAGTGATTATATTTTACATGAAAATGATATATGCTTAAGTACAAGTCATGTATCAGCATGTTGGTAGCCTTTAATCTTATTTTTATGTATAACAATATCATGCATATCAGTAAATCCCATTTGTAAATGTATATTCCCAGCAGGCATCTGAACTCCAATATAAAATTTCCAGAAAATTTTAAGCAATAGGGAAAACTTAAAAAAAAAAATTTCTCAGGGGAAATAAGCACAGAACCTTTAGGAAGAATGAAATATATGTAGCCTTTATATTTAATGCCCCCAACTTTGTTACTCTATAAAATATATTATGTTTTCTGCATCATCCAATTCCAATTATTCTTAAATGTGACGTTTTAGACAAGTTCTTCATTCTTCTCTAATAAATGGCTTTAAACATCCTTGTCTGTCACATTTTTAGGCTGCAAGAAAGCGGGAGCAGATCCACCATCCTCTAGATCAAAAGTTGACAAGAAGTAGCAAATCCTTCTTTCTGTGTAAAAAAATGTCAGTGCATGCTGCAGAAAATAAGTACTTGTTGCCATTTCATTTGAGAGTTGTTCTTGGAACACTAAGTACAAAAATGTGATCAAGTGTTTTTTTGTACAGTATATAGTAGAGGAATATTTGAATTGGACAATTGAGTGAAAGTTGAGTCGACTAATTCAATTATTTGACTTTAATTTCACAATAAAATATCGGACGCTACTTATTAGCACATTGATTAATGCCCTTAAATGATTTCTTTCTTTAAAGAAAATGAGACTTGGTTCTGTGATTTTAAAGTTTGCAAGCCTAAACAAATATATTTGAGCAATTTTTTTTGGAAAGTTTAAATGAAATTAGTTCCCCTGAGTTGAAATAAATCAGAAAGTCTAAATCAGACTGATTTTTAGAGATGGTTAGGAAATTTGAATTGCGTGGATGCTTATTTATAAATGTCTATCAAATAACATTACATACCCGGCTTTAAATTATACTTTTTGAAGAATATCTGAAGCCTTTACGAAACCAATTTATTTATTATTTAAAATATTGGGAATTTTTCCTAGTAATATCACATATGTCTAGGTGCTTTTACCAAGACATGGAAGATTGCAAAGAAATACAATAATCACAAAACTCCCTGCAATAAAATTTATTTATTTATTATTTTTACAAACAACTCAAGGAAGGGAACATATCCTTCTTCTTCCCATTTTCCCATAACAACCACCTGTGAGATGGATTGAGGTGAGGGAGAATGACTGACCCCAAATCCATTAACTGGCTTTCATAGCTAAAGCGGGACCTGGATTCATGGTCTTCTGTTTCCTAGCCTGGTGCCTCCACCACTAAACCAAATTGGTTCACACTTAACTGTTAAACCAATCAAGTAGACATTGACAACTAAACCCAGGCAATTTTAACCACCTTTCAAGAGCTACAACTTATAAAACGATCCACCTACATTTTTAAGGAATAAAAAACAGGTATTAAATTTGAAAGTTTCAACTTTATTGAGAACATTGAGGAATAATGAAGCCCTCTACAGGTAGTCTTCAACTTACAGCAGTTCTTTTAATGACCTTTTAAACTTACAATGGCATTGAAAAAAGTGACTTATGACCATTTGTCATGCATACCACTGTTGTAACAGCTTCATAGTCATGTTTTATCAAAAGTCAGACGCTTAATAATTGACTCATATTTATGATGGTTGCAATGTCTTGGAGTCATGTCATCACCTTTTGTGACTTACTAGCAAAGTCAATGGCGAAGCCAGATTCTCTTAGCAACTATGTTATTAACTTAATAAATGCAATGATTCATTTAACGACTGTGGCAAGAAAGGTTGTAAAATGGAGCAAAACTCAATTAAACACTGTCTCACTGAGCAACATAAAATTTGGGCTAAATTGTGGACATACGTTGAGGGCTATCTGTACTGACAAACTGTTAAAATGAAATTTTACCTTTTAAAAGAATATTGATATTATTCAGAGGCAAATGGCAGGAAAAAGCTAATTCCAGAGTTGCAGTGCCAGATCTTTTGCCATTTGGAACACTTTGGCTCTAGAGTGAGGAAGAGAAGAAGGCCAGCAGAGAAGGATGTGATCAGCTAACAAGAAGAGTACAAAGAGTAGGTATAGATCAAAGACTCAAGATACCTTTTTTATATACTTCAATAGCAAAAGTTGTTGGATTGAATGCCACATTCAGGCCCAGGGTACCTGCGAGACCACCTACTGCCACCAGTAGCCTCCCACTGTCCAGTGCGATCCCACAGAGTTGGCCTCCTCAGAGTGCCGTCGGCCAGACAGTGTCGGCTGGTGACCCCCAGGGGGAGAGCCTTCTCTGTGGGAGCGCCTTCCCTCTGGAATGAGCTGCCCCCGGAGCTTCGCATAATCCCTGACCTCCAGTCCTTCCGACGCGCCCTAAAAAGTTGGCTTTTCCAGCAAGCCGGCCTGGCCTGTTAATTTTAACTTATTTTAAATGTATTGTCTTTTAAATTCGGTTTGTTTTTTGGGATATGTATTTAATTTTTTTTAACTTTTGGGATGTGTGTTTTTTTAATGTTGTACGCCGCCCTGACTCTTTTTGGAGAAGGGCGACATATTAATCCTAATAAACAAACAAACAAACAAACAAACATTTCTGCTTCTACTAAGCCATAGCTGCATTATTCATTCTCCCATGCATTTTGTGTCTACTATCTCCAAGGTCACAGATTTAAATTTAGAACCTCAAAGACTGAATTCAGTAGCTTTGCAGTGTACTGTAGTAGCTCCCCTCTAGCCTTATGGATCTTGTTTTTGAATTGACTTGTTTTTAATGAAGTAGGAAGCTGCTAGCCTCCTCTTCTGGATTCCAGAGGCTGAAATTCTATTCCTCAGTGGTAAGCAATGAAGTAGCCTCCAAGTGTTTTGAAGGCCAACTTCCACAAGCTCTTGTCATTTGAGATGTAAGATGGAGTTGAGATAAAAAGTATCCAGAGGGCAGAAGGCTTCTTTCCCTTACTATTCCCATTTAGTATCTAGAAATAAGACCCATTCAATTCCTTCGGGGGCACTTCTGAGTAGATACATTGTAGCATGCACTGTGAATACTATATATAAAATCGTGTGTGTGTGTGTGTCTGTGTGTGTGTGTGTAAGAGAAAGTGTCTGTGAATTTAGGAAGAAAATTTGAGATTTTGTCAGATTCATCGTGCTGGAAAAACTGTAGAGATATGCAAATATACTGCTTGCAATCATCCCAGCCTCTGACAATATTAGATAAATTAAATGAAACTGATAAAATATTCTGAAACACTAATCAGCAGACATGGGTATAATCTTAATTAACATATGGTGTTATGGCTGGGATAAAAACATCTTGGAAACGTGGAAAATATCCTGGGCTTTACATAAGCTATTTCATATCCTAGATTACAAAATACTTCAATGGTTTTTCTCCTGAAAGTTCTGACCCCAAATTCCAGTTTTGCTTTCTTTCCATCTGTATTTTTTTTTAATGAAATGGCAGCTTTGCATAAGTTCCCTTCCTTGAACCTCTAGAACAGGTCTGTCTTCAGATTTTTTTGTTACCAGCAGCTAACCCTCCAAATGAAATAAAATTGGTGCAAGCTGTATTTTTACTTTTTCAGATCATCATTCTCATTATTTTCTTGTTTCTTTTTCGTGTTAATTCTTTCCAGGAGCTACCACCTAATTCATATGTTTTCATACTGCAGGTTAATTCATATGTTCAGATCAACCAGGAATCAAGTTGAAGGACAAGGACAATTACATTGTCAACCATATTCTAAATCCCACATTTAGAGTTTTGTTAGCATAAAAGTGACATTGAGAGTGTATGAGTTTTCAGCCAACGTTTATGGCTATGACTTTCATAGATTTCTTTTTAACGTATCAAAAAAGGTTACATTTTGTATTCCTAGTTAAAAAAAGAGAAGATAGAATATAGGATATCTTCCTCCAGAGGCAAAATGCCTCTGGCAAGTGATGATAATCCTACATGTCTACGAAAGGGATGGTTCATATAACTTGAGTTATCATTCTACTAAAGGCTTCTAGGAAATCATCACTTTGTGGTCTCCTGTCAAGAGACTTCAAATTCTGTTTAATAAAAATATGCATTTGCATTTGAGAACTAATGAAAACAGATTCTTGTAATGAGAAAGGACATGGAAATTCTCTTTTTTTCTTCCAACCTTTCACATATATGCTTCTATCTCTGGAACCCTCTTCTAGTCATTCGTGTTCTTTTTCCTTAGGCAAAAGAAAGCATCCTAATTATTATTGATGTGACTTAACTGCCCTGTCCTAACTTTGATGCTTTCTTGTTAACTCTGGTGAAAGAATTGTCTCTGGTCTCTTATTCTTGCAAATAAATAGCATGTGATCAACAAAATACTGCCTTGATTTAGAGATTGTTAAAATGTAAGCCTGGCTGAATTCAGTAAAATCTGTATCTTACGTATGCAATTGCAGAAATAATTCTTTTTATGCATTTTTGTCACATTAATATTATTTCTTACAGAAATATTGGTGCAGCCCATTGCCTATTTTATTTTTGAAATATGTAAGTTACTCTGTAAGATCTTAGGTTAACTTTATGCTTGATCAGAAATCTGAATCACTGAGTTTTGATGGATATATTTCCCATCCCAGTAATAAATGCAGGAAATTTATGGATATAGTATCTACAATTTCTGCTTAAAGACCACTAGATTGTAAGATGGTTTCTGTTTTTCTTCTGCTTTTCCAAGATAAATGTTTGCTTGATTGGGAATTAAATCATCATGCTTTGTTTATTCACTGTCCACATAACGTAATTATCACTGTCATTGTATATGTTTACAATATGCTCCAGTCTATTTCAAAGAAAGTAGTAAACTTTCTTACTACTCTCTAAGGCAGCAGAATATCTATCATTTTCCAGAAGATTGAGACAATACAATTTCCAGGGATGTAAATCCCTGCTTCAGAGTAAAACATGAATTAATGTTCACCATTAAAATGAATTGTTGTTATCAATAGTAGTAGGAGTAATAATATTGAAGGCTTCACAAATCATTAAGAGGGAGACATACATTATCTGCCTTTCTTTTTATGAAAGAGTAATATTAAAAAAGGAAAGGAAAGACAAGGAAACTCCAAGGATTTCATGATTTATGAATTTCAAATCAGATGGCAAATCTTGAAGATAAACTTCCTCCTGTATTTATTTTGCTTGTATTTGTCTGCTTTCCTTGCTGGCCTCTCGCCATAACACAGATTTGACCTGATCCAATTATTTAATACTAATGATAATTAATGCAAGAGATGCTGCAAAATTATTGGTTGGGTTAGATGGTAATTTGCATGGTTAGCTCTCTCTCTCTCCCTGTTCCAGAATATGAGTCAATAGAAGATAAGGGTGTAATTAAAAGTAGATATATATACATTTGTGGGTTCTCAAGCTCAGAGAAAGGATACCCAGAGCATTAGTGATAGTAATGTAAATGGAGTTATTACCTACTTATTCCAAACCTAAAGTCATATTGCAATCATCAGCATCAGGAAGTAGATGTTTCTCACATTCTCTACTGCATACTTAATAGTCCTACGGATCCCTTTGGACCAATTAAATCTTCTGTTTACATTTCCAAGTTGCTCCCTAGTTTGGCATTACTTACTACATTATTATAATCGTGCCACTAGCCTTCTAAATTATTGTTCTTTTGTTCTTTAGAAATTATAAATCTAGACACTTCTTGTTCATTATTCATTACTCAACCAAGTAATATTCCATGGTTGTTGTTTTTTAAGTTGAAAATGTGTGGAGAAAACAGAGCTAGATTGTATCATAAACTGCTGTGCAGATCCAGCAGATGTTTGGATCTCATACAAGATATTTTAGGATCATAAAAGTGTTTGAAAACCTAGGGGCAAAGCATCCTAATAGTCTGTGAGAACATTGTGTTGTTTGAACATTTTTTTTTGACAAAGGCTGGACATTGACCAATTCAGTATAAACACTTGGGTGATTCTGTAGCTTTAAATTTTCACAATTGGAGCACGTTTAAATAGGCACATGTCAAAGTGTACACTATTCTAAAATGCACAGCCTCTTTGTGTTTTTCCAATCTCTTTGGCAACTTCTTCTGTTCAGTGACGTGCGGTGAGGTTTACGCCTGGTAAGGCTGGTGACGTCATCAGGAAGGCGGGGAATGGGACCATGTGTGCTGGAGGCTGAGGCTGCCTCAGTCTCCAGCACACATGATCCCATTCCCCGCCTTCCTGAGCGCGCTCTGCCGGCTCGTGCTCCCCAACAGCAGCTGCTTTTTAGTGCTTTTCTGTGCATCTGGCATTTAGGACATCCGGCTATCTACCTAAATGCCAGACGCACAGAAAAGCAGCTGCTGTTGGGGATCGCGGAGCGCGAGCCGGCGGAGCTCGCTCAGGAAGGCGGGGAATGGATCAGCACACGTGATCCCATTCCCCGCCTTCCTGAGCACGCTCCGCCGGCTCGCGCTACCCAATAGCAGCTGCTTTTTAGTGCTTTTCTGTGCATCTGGCGTTTAGGACATCCGGCTATCTACCTAAATGCCAGACGCACAGAAAAGCACTGAAAAGCACTTCGTCTCAAAGCCACTTCATCTTGATGACGTCGCCGACGTTGCTGCTGGGCGCGGCCGGACGGAGGTAACCAGAGTGGCGCCGAGGGGTCCGGGTGGACAAAAGAGCAAGAGAGAGAGCGATGGAGGATCAGGCAGCCTGATCCTCGGTCGCTCGTCTGCCGGACTGCCTTGGGCGCCACTCTGGCTACCTCCGTCCTTCTGCGCATGGCAGCTGCGGCGACATCATCAAGCCACTGCCACTTCTGAATGTTGACTGCAGTCGCGAGGAGCGCGCAAAGTACAGCGAAGGCAGGAAAGTTATTGCCGCTTCCGAGAACCCTCCTGCCTCTGCCGGTTGCCCAGCTGGCACCACCCCGCACGCGCTCCTCCTCCTCCATCCTCTTCCTCTTATATATATGACACTCCCTCGTGGATATTATTATTTTATATATTATTATTTCATGATGAGAGGTGAGGTCTGGACTACTGCAACGCTCTCTACATGGGGCTCCCCTTGAGATGCACCCGAAGACTACAGTTGGTCCAGAATGCGGCCGCGCGGGTAATTATGGGGAGTACGAGATACTCCCATATAACACCTCTCCTGCGCGAGCTGCACTGGCTCCCTGTGGTCTACCGGGTGTGTTTCAAGGTGTTGATCACCATCTTTAAAGCGCTCCATGGCACAGGACCTAGTTACTTGCGGGATCGCATCCTGCCCCACACATCCCTGTGACCGATTCGCTCTCACAGAGAGGGACTTCTCCGGGTGCCGTCCACTAAGCAGTGCCAGAGAGCGGCACCCAGGAGCAGGGCCTTCTCTGTGATGGGCCCAGCCCTCTGGAATGACCTCCCCACCGACATTAGGACTACTACCGATCTCCGCTCCTTCTGCAAGAAACTCAAGACCCACCTGTTCCAACTAGCCGGCCTGGCTTAACTATAGCTCTATCTTCTAATCCCCCTGGCAATTTTAAATTTTAGGGTATTTTAATGTTTTTTAACTTTATTATTATTGTATTATTTTTATGTATTGTAATAATTGATGTTGTGTTTTTATACCTCCTCCGTGCGATATGCGATGTGTGATAAATATTTTTATTGTACGCCGCCCTGAGTCCCTTCGAGGAGAGGGAGCAGCTTATAAGCCTAATAAATAAATAATAATAATAATAAAGGCTCTGCCTCCCCTGCCTCCAATGACCGCACGTCCCTGCTTCTGTTTATTCTAGTCTAGTTTACTCCACTCTTTAGCCTGCAGTCCATAACCCTAACATAACTAATTCTTCCCACTGATAGAGAGGTTTTTCCAGTAGGGGATGAACCATTGTTTAAGCTTTCCAAGATGCCCTGTCCATCAAACACCAATAAAGATGACAGCAATAAAAGAATTCTTTTTAAGAAATGCAAACTTATGTTAGGCTCCTGGTATTCTTGTAAATCCAAGGATGAGAGATGCCAAATCACAAGTCTGTGGCAGCCAGAAAATAACTGTAAAAGTAATACATAGGGAAGTGATTCTGTTGTTCTCTCCTCATTTCTTCCATCTCTACCCTAAAAAATAATAATAGGAGAATGTTGGACAAATGTGCAGTGGTAAATAATATTCTCTCAAAGGTCTTTCATTCCTACATATTCTGCCAACAAGTGAAGTAGCTTTAGAAATTAACCTTTTCCTCTGGATTTTAAAAAAAATGTATCTTGAATCTCCAAGCAGTTCAGAATAAACAAAGGTGCCATCAAACATTGAATCAAAACCACAAATTGAATGATGTCCTATTTGTATCTCAAATTTCCAATTCAAATTGAATCAGGGAAGATTCTCACAAGCTTGTTAATTACATCCTTCGTTCTGTAGCTATTGGCTATCTTGATAACCAAATAGCTAGGCTTTCTTTCATTTGGTGTAACAATTGCAAAAAAGGAATTAGGAAAACAAACCTGTAAATGGAACATAAGCAGTATTGTAATCCTGGGGAGAGAATTTGCAACAATCTATATTATATATAATTTATAACAGTGGTAAAACACTGTTTACCATAGAGATTGTCCATATACACATGTAAAAGAAATAAATATCTCAATTATTTCTGAAAATAGATTTACAAAACTCAGGCAAGCCAGGTTTTTTTTGTATCTCCAGTTAAAATATGCACACAATTCTGATCCTTTTCCATTTATTTTTGGATAAATAATCTGGAAAAAAAAATCAGATATGTCTGAATACAATATTTTGCACATAATACTCAGAAATATATTCCAGTTAGAAGCATTAACCGAGAAAGAAGCGAGCTTACTTTGGGGGAAATTATGGAACAAAAATTATATTAGATAATGTTAATTTTTCCTAACATGTTTTAAATCATAAATAGAATCAAGAAAAAAATGAAATAAAAATATATACAGATTGTTTTTATGGATATTTCTTGATGTGTATATTTAAAAAAACTGATCAGGCAAGAATATTGCCCCATTAAAAAATAAAATGCCCTAATGGGAAGGAAGGACTCACTAGAGAAGAGCCTAATGCTGAGAAAGATTGAGGGCAAAAGAAGAAAGGGACGACAGAGAATGAGGTAGCTGAATGGAGTCACCAAAGCAGTAGACATAAGCTTAAGTGGTCTCCAGAGGATGGTAGAGGACAGGTAGGCATGGAGGAACATTGTCCATGGGGTCGCGATGGGTCAGACATGACTAACAACAACAACAAATAAAACAGATTGATTTGTATATCTCAAATCAAGCATCCTTTGTGAACTAAACATTTTCAAACATCTACAACAGTTGTGTCAAACTCAAATTCATTGAGGGTCACATCAGGGTTGTGTTTGACCTTGAGGGGGTTGGGGTCAGCATGGCCATATCAACATCACTCGTGTTGGGGGCACCTGTGGTGGCCTGAGTGTTCTGTCAGAAAAAAACAGGCTCCCAAACTCTTTTTTCAGCTGCAATGGCCTCCTGCAACCCTCTGCTAGCGAAAACAGAGCGGGGGGGGGGGGGAGGGAGGGAATGTGCTATCCTCCCGATCTCCATTTTCACTGGGATAAGCACTGTGGGCTGGTCCTATGCTGTTTCTAGGGTAGCCCCCCGGGGGCCAGATTTAAGCACCCTGTGGGCTAAATCCAGCCTGTAGACCTTGGGTTTGACACCACTGTTCTACAAACTACACAGAATTCTACATCTAATATTCATCAGCTAGAAGGTTGAACATGGTTCCATGACAACCAACATTTTGAAAGTACTATAGCAGCATAGAGTAGAAGAAATACAGGTTAACGTAAATATCTTGAAAAAGAGCAATATTAAAAATCCTGAATCTTATATTTTTTTAAAAACTGCTTCTTTTTAGTTACATTCGCACAGTACATTTAATAATCTATTAATCCATTTTTTTAAAAAAATTGTCACTACAATGTCATGTGACTCTGTGTGTATATATATATATATATATATATATATATATATATATATATATATATATATATATATATATATATATATATATATATATATATATATTGGTGTGATTATTAAAAAGAAGCATGGCTGCTTTTTAGCATTCCTGTTTAAGATGTTTTCCATTAAAACTACTGCTGCTATTATTCATCTACTCCATGCTTGCTTTGGGCTTCTTTGTCTGCACCTGTTGAACTGGTTTCATTGCAAAGGGGACAGTGATATATCAAAGATAATAATAATAATAATAATAATAATAATAATAATAATAATAATAATAATAATAATAATAATAATAATAATAATAATAATTTTATTTGATTAGCCGCAACCCTCTCCCGAAGGACTCGGGGCGGCGTACAATCAAACAGATAAAAAATACACATAAGACAAACATATATACAAAAAACAGAGACATATACATATGTGCATGGAGGAGGATGGACTTAAGTGAAAGACAGTTAAAAATACAATTTAAAATCCCCTAATAAAATTACCAAATTAAAAAACCCATCAGGAGCGTTACTAAGTTATGGTCGAGCCAGGCCAGCTATTTGGAAAAGGTGGGTCTTGAGCTTGACACGGA
Organism: Natrix helvetica; assembly: GCF_964273705.1. NCBI lineage: Eukaryota > Metazoa > Chordata > Lepidosauria > Squamata > Natricidae > Natrix > Natrix helvetica. The sequence goes on from NC_138558.1 coordinate 41,544,263, forward strand.
AGGAGCGGAGGTCAGTAGTAGTCCTAATATCCGGGGGGAGGTCATTCCACAGGGCTGGGCCCGCCACAGAGAAGGCTCTGCTCCTAGGCGCCGCCCCATGGCACTGTCTGGTAGACGGCACCTGGAGAAGTCCCTCTCTGTGCGAGCGGATGGGTCGTAGGGATGTATGGGGCAGAATACGATCCCGCAGGTAACTAGGTCCTGAGCCAAAGTTATTAATCTGACACAGATCTGGCTGGAGTAGTTTGCTTTTCATATATTAACTATCTTGCATGTCCCCCTTAACCTGCCCTATTCCTCCTGTTTCACAGTTGTGTGGCTTTACTGAAAGGACATTTTGCCTTCACTGTGGGGGGAAATATAGTAAGATCTATGGGAAAGCTGTTGATTATGAATAACAGATTACTGAGACAGACAAAGCCAGATTAACCCAAGATGTCTGAATTTCCAGAGTTTGATTTTAGGCCAATTACGCTGCTGTCTCTTACTCTATAAAAATGTCTGCCTGATTCTTAAGATGATTTCTGGTATTTGTTGTTAAGGCCAACAAAAGTATCAGAACACAATTCTGCATTTTGCTTAATCTTATTGTTTTCTATGTTTGGTTGAAGCATTGTCTCATATTTGGGGTTTTTTCTCACATTTGGTTTTTTTTTTTTTTCATTTATATGGAAACATAACTTTCAATGTTTTTCAGAGTGTTGTGAGCACGCTTCCTTATTCTCATGAGTTTTTCCTTCTTTCTGTTATGATGTGTCTGACTAGTTGTTTCAATTATGTAACTCACAATTATAATGACATTTTAGTAAGACATTGCCATAACAATATTTATAAAATTGTCTTTCTATTCAGCAAGGTAGTAACAAAAATATGATCAAAGGTACAATAAAAAAATATTAGAGAGCCAGCTTGGTCTAGTGGTTAAGGCACCAGGGTAGAAACTAGGAGAGTGTGAGTTCTCATCTACCTCACAGAGTGGTTGTTGTGGAGAAAATAGGAAAAGGAAAGAATATTATAAATGTTTGCTGACTTAAGTTACTTATGAAAATAATAAAGGCAAAAAAAAAAATCTAAAATATTCTTTTTTGAAAATAAAATTTAGAGCTTGGCCGAAGATGAAGTCATGTAAAACTGGGGCAATTAAAATTGGGGTCCAAAATGGGTTCAGCCAAACTTCTCCATTTGTTGTCCTGGTTCAAAATATTCTGCCTTCCATTCCATATGAATTTCAGGTCAGCATGTTGAATAGCGTTGAATGCCATGCAGTATTCTTCTCTTACTTCTCCTTTTACATTCTTTTAAAAGAGTGTTACATGTGCATGTAATCCCATAGAAAGGAGGAGAGGGTGAGGTGGATTATTGGACACATGTGTTAAGAAGACTCTTCTCAAAGCTATGTATTGTATTGTATTGTATTGTATTATTGTATTGTAAAGCTGAGTATTCTTTGCAATCCTCAACTTTTGTTGGATATCTGCAATAATAGAAGAGGCCACAAGTTTTGGAACAGATGGCCATGGAGAAAAAGACAAATATATAATGTACAATTGCTATTGCTTCACATCTTTTTTGTTTCAGACACACTTTTTTCAAGCAAACAAACCACTTTTTTTTGGTCAAGGTGTCGTCTTATTCCTATTCTTGGTTTCACCCATGCTTGGATATCCTCAATGAACCAACTTTCATTGCTGCTGCTTTCTCATTACTTCCTCTTCTTAAACCATTCATGACAATGCCTAATATATTGTTTGTAAAGGCAATACTTTAATTTCCCAATAGTTTACTTAGCCCCCCCCCCAATGCTTATCACCATTTAATTAAATTAACCTCTTTACCTTACATTTTTGTAGGTTAATTTGTGAACAGCATATCATTTAAAATACAGCATGTGGAATTTTATTGTGCAAATGAGTTCCCCTCATTTGATATTGGCAATAATGATGTGTGTGTTGGAGTTTAAAATGCTGTGTGATCAATTAAGTGGGAGAGGAGCCTGTCATTCCTCAGACTGAGCCTTTTTTGTGCAGATTTTCCATAGATGCTAGCTTGCTACTTGGGTTGGAGAGCTGCTACTTGATTACCTGCCAGCAACTATTTCTCCAGCCAGATCTCATTTTCTCAATGAGAGAACAAGGAGAAGAAGCACTTTCATTTGTTTCCTTTCCAATTCAATAGAAAGTTGGAATAAAATTATGTAAAAAACTGTTTGGCCTACATAAGCCGGATAAGTGTCCAAAGCCAAAATGGAACGGCACAAATGTGGGGTGGGGGAAGTTGGCTAAGAGAATGAGTTTGAAAACAGACCAGGTCCATCTAAGAGCTGCTCACAGCTTAGCAGTGGTTCTATAGTCCTCCATTCTTATCAATCATATGAGCAGAACTATTGTGATGGAGATGAAAAATCCTGGCTTCTGCATGCTTTCCTGTGGAGAATAAGAAAGGAATGGAGCAATGGCAATATGCAGGAACCATTACAGGCAGTCCTTGAGTTACAACCATTCGTTTAGTTCCCCCGTTCAAAGTTCAAAATCACTGAAAGAAGGAACTTATGACCATTTTTCACATTTAAGACCATTGTAGCATTGCTGTGATCATGTGATCAAAATTCAATCCCCTGGCAACTGTATTTATGATGGTTGCTGGGGTCATGTGATTACTGTTTATGACCTTCTGAAAATGAAAGTCAATGGAGAAACAAGGTTCACTTAACAACCATCTTAGTAACTTAAGAGCTGCAGTGATTAACTTAACAACTATGGCAAGAAAGGTTGTAAAGTGGGTCAAAAGTTAATCAAAATTGTCTCGTTGCAATGGAAACTTTGGGTTCAGTTATGGTACTAAATCTAAGTTTACCTGTATTTAGACAATCGGGACTATAGCATTATTTAAAATCTGGTGATACATGATAATATTTGGAAGAGGTTCAGGTAGATGCCTCTGTAACTCCATTAAAAAAGAAGCAAAATTAGATATTCTAGATTCTGTTATTATAGCTAATGTCAATGAATATGCAAGTTGTTCCAACCACTGTGGAGTAGTTTTCCTTTTCTGGTCTATCTAATGGGACTATCATTTTCCTACTTTTAATCATTCATAGTGAAGCAACATGCACTAAATATTCAGGACAATGATTTAATCACAAATAGACTAGAGGCAGATCAGCATTTTGTAAACTGAAATCTAGCCTTACAACCCATTGAACTGCCCTGTAATACGCTAAGGATTACTACTTAAAATTCATTCATTCATGCATGCATTCATTCACACACTCATTCACTCACTCACAGAGTTTAGAGATTGCTCTATTAGATGATTCTAGGCAGCTTGCTTTTTATTTTCAGCACCTGTAAACAGTTTCATGAAGTTTTGAGTGTCTTAACAATTTATCTTCTGTTAAAGATAGAACTTAACTGTTGGTTGACTAAGGCAGGGATTCAATACTCAAAAAAAGCCATTGAAAACTATTAAATATGTACTTTGTGTCTTGTTGGATTAAATGGCATGCAAACTGTCATAAATTAATAAAAATTTCCTGTGTTTGCTCCTGTAAGAGTAATGGCACATAAATGATGTGCAATTCAGTTAAAAACCTGATTCAAATCTTGATTTTCATTGAGAAAATGCATTGAAATGTTAGTTGGGCCTCAATGACAAATACACCAGTCTTGATTCTATTAAACTTCTCAATGGTATTAAGTATTACCAACCATGTCATCCTTTTAGATTGCCCAGAGTAGGAAGTAAAATTTTGTGATGGTCCCACTCCTGATTGGACTAATGCAATATGTCCAAGTACAAATTTGTCCACTTGAAATTTTCAATGGTCGCTGAATACAGCAGCTAAGCTTCTTTCTTTGGAAACCCATTATTGTAGAGCTATGGCATACTGCAGGATGTTGCACCAGTTTTCAAACAAATGTTATGGTACAATTCAAATCTTGATTATTACTCATAAAGCCCCATATGGTGCACTCCAATATGATATCAAAGATTGCCTTAGTTAACATGATTGTGGTTTCTGTAAGGACTTCAAAAGAGGATCCACTGAAGTTCCATTCCCTATGAGAAGTAAAATGAATATGGGTCAGGATGCAGTCATTCTTTTTTGTAGTATTGTGGATTGTTTTCCCTATAGATGGTTTTAGCACGTCTATCTTTTGGAAATTACTATAAATCTGAATGAGGAATCATGGGCAGCTATCTACTTTTATAGCTTTTCTTTGGTTTAATGTGCTAAGTTAAAGTTGACTTTAAGCATGCACTCCCTTCTATGCTATCCAAAGTCATGGATAGAGGAAGTCATGCATACATATTGTAAAATAATAGAAGTACAGATGACTGCAGGCAAGACAGATTAGGTTTATGTATGAACACATGGGAAATTGACATGCACAGGAAAAAGACTTCTTGGTCTTTCAGTTTCACTTAAATCTATAGAAACAGTGGATTTGCAAAAGGATTTCCTATTTGGTAGTGAAATAATCCTTCCTTCTTTCCTTTCTTTCCTTTTAAAAACTATGATTTGATTAGGCCCAAATTGCTTGACTATCATTTCAAATGCAGCAGCCATCCAGTACCTGATTGGAAAACTACCATGCAGTACATTCAAAGTAAATCTGATCAGGCAGACTAACTGCTTCACTCTTCTATTTAAATGGCAGTAACAGGAATGGCAACTGACCAAGAATAAACAAGGAAGAAGCAAGGAAGCTGTGTTACAAAAGAAGAGATGTTCTTGGGTGCAACAGAACATTTTATTTTGAAGAAAACATTCTGCATATCTGTAGATTAGTGTTATAGACATGTCATCTGCTTTCTAATCATGTTGAACCAAATGGTGTTTTTCTAAGAGAGCTGCTTCACATGCAGAATTCACTTAAACTGACATGTTGATGAAAAAGAAAACTGCAATGTGCAAAGCAAAATGCTAGTCTGTTTTGTATTAATGGCAACCACTTTGCAAGAACAATATATATTGAAAATTCCCTTTGAGCCCTGGACAAAAAAAAAAATCTTTTCTATTCTAGGATCTTTTGCTTTTAGACCATACTAAAATTGGACCCCTCTCAATGCCACAATTGAGAACAGATTTTTTTTCAGAAGCTGATAAAACTTGCCTTCCTATAGCCAAACCAAATTGAGTAGGCAGTCAGAAATAAATCTGTGAGGATCATAATGCCTTCCTACAAATGTCTATACCTTTGAATATTGATACTAATTCAAATTAAATATTCAAGATTTGAATAGAAATTATTATGTTGGCACCTGAAGACAAACTCATTCAATTTGAGCCATTCTGAATTTTAAGTTTTATTTTTTTAAAATCATCCATAGCTAGTATCAAAAGGCCTACTTCTTAATATTTTAATGAATGGGATGGAAATTGCAAAGATTAAAAAAACCTTTTAATGAACACTAATGAACATTAAACTTGCAATATTTTAACTGAATATCTTCAAGAATTTCAATGCAACATGCATACATGCAGGTATGTATTTTCTATTAGAAAATAATGTACGTAGCTTAAAGTTGAAATTTCAAGTTCCTGGTGCTTTCCAAGCTTGGTTGTTTACATTCAGACATTTCATTACCCAACTCAGCAACATCATCAGTGTGCACTGGTTATACTAACTAGTTGTGTAATGAGGTTTTTTGCTTGATAACAAGTTCAGGGAGCAGCAAAAGTTCCACTGATATGTATTTAAAATAGTCAGTCTGCGCTTCCTTTACAAGAAACAGTAGGGATGAAAAAGGGTCAGCATGGTAGACTTCGAACCACATAGCAGAAAGTTTTTTAGAAATTCTGTGCTGAAAAAACATAGTGCCCCACTTTAATTATAGCATGTTTTACAAATAAATACTATAAAAAGTGTTCACTTTTAAATTTCCTTTTCTGGGATGCCAGACTTGGCAAGAACATTGAGGATTTCCAACTGACTTGTGAAATATGATAGTTCTGTTCACTTGATCACTGAGGTTTGTTGAGCATCTGGAGAGTTAGCATAAACAGGAGAGAAGCTTGCTCTTTCCTGGGAAAACCCTATCTTTCCCCGTTTTAGTAGTGTGTCATGCTGCCCAGTATACATTGTCAAAATGTGATGCCTTCTGGGTAGGACTCACTTATAAAAGGGGTGATGGCTGTGAATATGCTGGATACTTAGCAATAACAGAAGAAGCAGGCTGGCACAGTAGATCCAGTGCTACAGTGAGAGGAGATTACAAAGAAAGGTTACCGAATAAGTGGAATTCATAGACTTTTTTACCTCTTTTCTTAAGAACTGTAAATGTGGGCCAGTGCCTGTAAACGTTAGACTGACAGTCATTAATTCTTCTGTACAAAGGTTTTGCACAGCCATGCAAAATTTAAAAGTAACATTTGACTCAAGAGTTTCTACTAAACTGGTCAGCCTTGAGTCCTTTATTCAGAGGGCTGACAGCTGAGTTTCATTCCCAGTTATATTAACAAGCCAAGTATAACTGACAGAAAAAGAGTTAATTTGGCCAGTCATATTAAAGAAGTGAAAGCTAAGAAGATGAATGAAGCCCAAGGCATTGTTAGTTTTTCCACAGTAGATGTGCAAAATTACACTTCCGGTGACAGACCATTCTTTGGGGAATGGAGAAAATCTTATTTCTGTCAAAAAAAAATCTACATTTTGCTTACCATTTTGCAACCCTTGATTATGTTTCTCGGTCCCAATTACTGCCTTTGCTAAAAGTGAAGTTGATTGTGGCCAATGATAAAACTATTCAACATTTTTGAGACCTTTTCTATGACTACAATATCATTGTATGTAATACCGTAGCTGCAATCTTCATTTTTAGCAAAGGCAAAACAGTAGAACTGAAGAAAAACCAATAAAACCAATTGGCAAAAATACCAAAAAAAAAAAAAAAAAGGATTGTTTATAACATGAACAATTAATTATTGAAGTACTTGGTACAAAATGTAAGAATACTCACCAGTTTATATGATTTTTAAAAAAGGATTAGGCAAATTTATGCAGACTTTCAATGGTTCTTCTTCTTTACTTCTTTTATCGCTTTGGGTGTCAAAGGACATACAAAGTTCTGATTTTGCTCTTCTGGTGGCATGAGTAGCTGTAGTGTGTCTTTGATGTTGTCTCTTCATCTTCTCTGACTTCTCTTTTTGTATATGGCAGCCCAGGTCTGTCAAACTGGTGGGCCAGATGCGTAATGCACAGGTCACATCCATCCCGGCTCCGCAAAAGGGAAACACATCACGATACGTCACGATATGTCACATGACGCGATTGAGTTTGACCCCCGTGGTATATGCCTTGTATAGTATGGAAGCCCAAGATCCTCTTTCAATGGTTGTAACTTTATAAATAACAGTTGCCTTTAATATCAACTGCTGAGGAGCAACATTGAGTTGTGGGAGTCTTACAAGCAACTAGAATAGCTGCTTTTAGGTACTGGGTTATCTGCCAGGTGTCTGGAACCAGCCTCCTGGTTAGTAATATTCTGAGGAATCTTAAAATGTCATAAGAAGTCTACAAGATTTCTGTAGGGAAATACAGTTGTCACCACTGAATTGAAATTCCAAAGATGGTTAATAACTTATAACTATGAGAAGTAGGTTGCTAGACCAGATAGCTGCAGTTAAAGGGAATCTTTCTTTAATAGGAGTCTTATGTTTTTAATTGGGGGTAAAGGTTTAGTTTTCCAACATATCAACATCCTAAATTATCTTACTGTCAGGTTGTTTTTGTTTGCTTTTGTTAAAGTATGGTTCTTTTCTTGCAGGAACTAGCAAATGTGCCATACTAATGAGGAGTAATAAATGTTTCTAAATTTATGGGCAAACAATTTTGCTTGCTGTGCTGTGGCATTCAACTAATTTATAACTTTATTTTGAATAATAAAATTTAAAAAAATAATATTTTCTGATGCTTTTAAAAATGATCATTGAAGTCTGATTATCAGAATTGTGTTGATGTAAAAGTCTTCCTCAATATAAAGACTTGCATTTTGTTTGATAATTATGAGACCACTGGAGAACATCATGTTGGAAAAGACTAGTGCAGAGCCTAATGTATTCTTCAGGATGCAAATCCTTCTTAGGTGAAATGTCTCTTGAGTATTGTTTTATGTATTTAGGAATCAGGTGGAGTATAATATCCAGCTTCTTTTTTATTTCCAAACATAAAATATTAGTTCTTCAAGTGTGAACAATTGGGCAAATTGCATAATTAAATGCAGTCTTGAGTTGACATGCAATTGTTCAAAACTACTTCCAGCAGGAATTGGATCTTACGTTATTACTTCTATTAATAAAACATGGCATTAATGCATTGAATTCCGATGGTCCCGGAGCATCAGACATGCTCCCTTTTGGTTCATGTTCTCATTTTATTTTCACAAAACCCCTTCGAGGCAGGTTAGTCAGGGAGATTATGATTACCCTCTTTTATACAACTGAGCTTTGTGGCAAACTGAAGATTGGGATATTGGTCTTGTTGATCCAAGTGCAGAATTCAAGCTCTCTTTTTAAACATAATATGGCATATGCAGGCAGCAAATGAGCTGATTATACTGTACATTATTTGCAATATTAAGGAGAGAGAAGAGGAAAAGATTATAAGCCAACCTCAAGGCAATACAACATAATATACCAATATAAAATATGATCCTAAAAATAAATGCAAATTTTTCCACCAAATATATTGTGATTTGCATAACTTGCTTTGTTCTTTTCTGGACTGCAAAAAACAGTATGTAGGATGACATTGAAACATGCAATAAGAGTGATGGCCTCGGTATCATCATTAAGCTTCTCATATTTAAAAAAATGGCCAGTGAGCAATCAAATCTTTATTACAGTCAGAGACCAGCATAAGGAAAACAGAACACAGACGATATTTTTTTAAAAAGCTAAAAGATATAAAAATGAAAGTTTAGCAAGATTCAAAAGCACTAAAAATGCATTTAAAAAATTAAGTTTGTATGTATGTATGTATGTATGTATGTATGTATGTATGTATGTATGTATGTATATAATCAGAATACAAAAAACTCAACTAACAAATAAAATGCTAGTGAAAGCTGGCTTAAGACAGAGGTTTCAAGACAGATTTCAAGCTGCTAATGTGCAGAATATTATAGTGTAGATTGTAGGGCGATTAATGCTGCAAGCAGTAGGGAAGTATAGAATTTATCTCTGCACTCTGGGTGTTTATGCAACAATGGTATGAGACTAGTACAAATGGCTGCATAATGTAAGCACTGGACAGACCCATGTGGTTTCTGTGTGTCCACAGAGACAGTACCTGTTAGGTTCACTGGTAATAAAGGTTGAGGATCTCGCTAGGTCCAACTGGCACCCTGTGTCCACAATACACTGTTGAACAACAGTTTTGACCTGAACACATCCCATGTTGAGTAGAAGGCCTGGAAGGAAGGCCAAGAATGTTAATTGTCACTGTCTTTTTCCATGTGAATTCAAAATCAATGTTATTAATTAATGAGGTGAGGCCAAGGGAAAAAAAGATACCTTGAGCCATAGTTGAGTATGGTCACCCACATGTTAGTCTCTCCTTTCATGACATCTGCATCTCGACTCAGGGTGGTATCACAGACACATTTTGAGGTTTAAATGGCCGATCTTAGAAATTGGGATTGAACAAGTTCTAACTGTCCAAAGTTGGAAAAGCTGGGCACATAAACAAGGCCAGGGCCTTTGAATAGTTTGAGTATACAGGTATATGAGTGCAATCTTTTGTCTTGAGGGTGCTAGTTTGATTCCTCTGTGCTTTTTCAGCAACGTAGTGCCCCTGGTTTCCTGCTACTAGTAGAAAGACCATTCCCTGGTATTTGTAGCAGGAGTAGTTTCTCCTGGCCAGTAAATTAGTTGTATTTCTGTTTTCATTTGATAGATTTAGTTCTGTTCTATCAGGTCAACAGCCATTGAAGCATGACATTAAATAAATTCCAGTACCAACCAGATGAGCACAGAGGTGTCCAACCTTGGTGACTTTAAGACCTGTGGACCTCAACTCCCAGAATTCCCCAGCTGTCTATGCTAGCTGGGAAATTCTGGGAGTTGAAGCCTTTAGGTCTTGAAGTTGCCAAGATTGGACACCCATGTTTGAGGATGAATACACAAAGAGATTGTTCTTCTATATTTAGTATTTGGAGACTTTCTGCTCCAAATCTAGATGAGACATTAAGCCTGATCCTTAACAAGACTCCATAAAGTTATCCAATCCCTCTTTATGGCACTCTAATTCATTACCATCCTGTGATAATGAATTTTCAGGTTAATTACAAAGCTTCTTTAAAAAAAAAAAAAGCTGGCCCAGTATTGATAACAACTATGAAGTAGCCTGTGATAACAATGTGGCCCTATGTTTTATTCATTTTGTTTCATATAATCAGTTCATACATAAGAAATATATGTGTTGACATATTAAGTTACATTTATTACCTTGGAACTAATTCTGTAAATCAGTATTATAACAGGATAACTTTTCATTTTTTCTTGGAGAAATTCAATATCTTCTCCTTAACTAGATGTTAAATCATTACATCCTTTATTCACTTTCTATGTGGAAGTTCTAAGATTAAAAAAAATACCATGCAGACTACTAAACAGCCCCAATATTTATTTCTCAGAGACAAGTCTCCTTTGTGGTCCTTTCCTGATTTCTATAATATTAATTATTTTTCAGAAATCCTACTAGATTAGGTAATCACTTTTGCAAAGAAATAAAATTCACGCTATGTGGTACTATCTTAATACAATGTAGCACACTTGCCCAGGACCACATTAATATATTTCACAGCATTCTGCAAACCATTTTTTATTGCCCATAACCTGCAGGAAACTGCGTCATTTTGATCAATGGGAGTGAGAAAACCTTTTTCTTCCCATCTTCATTTTTGAGAGTACTCATCTTTCAAGAGTTGGTTATTTTCAGAACCAAAATCACTTCCAAGACAATAAAGCAAATATCCCACTGCATTAAAGAAGATCTAAGGGTTTGATTGTGTAAAAGAAACAAAACTTTTTCACACACACACACACACACACACACACACAAACACAGTCCTGGGCTTAGGAAACAACATTGTTCTGATTAATAGTTTGATTAAGCACTGTTGTAGAATAATAAGTATCATTTGGATTTTCTCAATAAACAGTTACTTTTGTATACATGTAATATATGGTTTGTTAATATGATTAAGGGTTAATTAAGGTGAAATAAATAGGGAAAGACAAACCTTTGTTAGTTAACTTGATCTTTTTTTTCATGCCTTCCTTAAGCATGGGTTAAAAAAAAACTCTAAAATGGTAATTTATTTTGAGAATAAAAATGGGTATTGTTAGAATCCCACACAGAAACCTATGATCTGAGAATGACTCAGTATAGCAAGCTAGACATTGCATCTTAAACTCTTTCATATCATAAGAAAATAACATTTGTTCTATATAACAAATCTGTGTAAAAAATATTTGATTTTAACGGAGGAAGCTCAGGTCTGAAATTTCCATAGCTAGGAAACAGTGTTTGATGTTGAATATTCTCTAAACTTAGTTTATTTTATCTTGTAAGTCTAATAGCCAGGAGGACGGAGGCGGAGGAGGAGGAGGACGGCAAAGAGGCGAGAATGCAGAGAACGCAGAGGCTGAGCCGCGGCAGCGAAAAAACACCAAGAGCAGAAAGGAGGAGGTCCGTGTGGCTGCCAGGGCGGCGGGACAACGGGACAGCAGAGGAGCGATTCTTGGAGGATAGCGAGTCGGTGAGGAGAACGTGTGGGAGGCGAGCTATATCCTGCTGTGCGGGGGCGGCGTTTGGATCCGACCGGCGGTGGCGACGGGGCGGCAGAAATGGCGCTGGAATATCGGGCGCCCTATTTGTCATCTATCTCTCTGACCGCAGCCTGGCTAAGAGGCCAGTGGGGCCGGTGGGGCTGGAGAGAAGCTGTGGAGACTGTAGAAGAAAGCCAGGGGGTCGCCGGAAGTTTTGGGCGACCTCCAGAAGATCAATAGGCCGAGCAGCTGGCCTTGGCACCCCGCCTACCCCCCCCGCCCACCCCACCCCCCGCACCCCCGCTGAGGTGCGATCCCTGTATACTCTAAGAACTACCTAAGAACTACCTCTCGGTCTCTGGGCCTTAAGAACTACCTCTGGGCCTCGCTGGTGGACTGTAGATTACTGTGGATTGCGAGGTCTGCTTCCTCTCCCATCTTATCTGCCTGTCAAATACTCATTGCTCTATTTTACATCAAGTTACATCTTGGACCTGCTGCAAAGAAAAACCCTGCCACAGCCATAGTCATGGATTGATTAACATTTTTATCTATTCAAGGTCTGACATTCTTCAACTGCGAGGGTCCCCCCTCTCACAGGCATGCCCCCTTGCCCTGATGAGGGCCCACCTCGATGAGGGGTTTATTAACCCAGAGAGGTGGAGGAAGCGGGGGATTAGGGTTTTTTTAGTAAAATGTTTTTTAAAGGTTTTAAGGGGTTCCAGGGAGGGGGGGAGGGTTACTTGGCCTTGGGGTATGGACATAGCCAGGTCAACAGGTGGGATCAGGACGGAGGGGAGCGGAGTGGGGGGGGGTGGGAGGAAATACCATTCCTACAAGGGGAATTCCACTTGCGACGGTCGTAGGGAGGGGCGGGCGCGAGGACACTAGAAGAACATACAGTCGGTTGGGAGACCGGGGCCGCTGGATATGCCCGGTCGCTTGTACCAACCCCCGAAGGCTAGGTGGACAGGATCGGCAGAGCCTGGGCCTTAGGCTGATGTTATGTAATGCGAGGTCCGTGATTAATAAGGCCCCCCTCATCAGTGACTTGATCACAGAGGGGGAGCCGGACCTCGCAGGAATAACGGAAACCTGGCTGGGCCCGGAGGGGGGGTTGCCCCTCAGGGAAATGTGCCCTCCAGGTTACTGTGTATTCCACCAGCCACGGGCCCAAGGTAGGGGTGGTGGGGTAGCGATAATCATCCGGGAAGATTTGGCACCGAGAGAATTCACTGTGTCGCAGATATCTGGTTGTGAGTCTCTGGGCGTGAAATGGGGCCCAGGGAGTCAGCTGGGCCTGTTGATAGTATACCTGGCTCCCCGCCATACATCAACGGCCCTGCCCGGGCTCCTCGAGCGGATCGCGGAGATGGCGGTTGAAACCCCCAAGCTATTAGTGATGGGGGATTTCAACCTGCCATCGATGGGAGAGGCATCCGGGGCAGCCCGGGAATTCATGGCTTCCATGACAGCCATGGATCTGACTCAAGTAGTTCAGGACCCCACGCACGAGGGAGGCCACATACTGGATCTTGTGTTTGTCTCCGACCAGTGGACGAGTGATCTGGGAAGAGGGAATTTAGTCATCACGCCCCTGTCATGGTCAGATCACTCACTTCTCCAGCTGGACTTCCCTGGCGCTGCTCCCCACCGCGGGGAGGCGGAACCAGACTATCCCAGGTGGTTCCGCCCCAGGCGTCTGATGGAACCAGATAGGTTCCAGGCGGAGCTTGGGCCACCTCCTGCAGACCTGCCCCGCCCCCGGGCAGAGGACCTGGTAGCCGCGTGAATAATGCGGCCGCCGGTGCCTTGGACCGGGTGGCGCCTTTGCGGCCTCTCCGACGGCCACGATCGACCCGGGCCCCCTGGTTTAACGGGGAGCTAAGGGCGATGAAACGCCATAGGAGACGCCTAGAGAGCAAGTGGAGGTCCTCCCGCTCCGAATCCGACCGAGCACAGGTAAGAGCCTATGTAAGGACTTACCTTGTGGCAATAAGAGTGGCCAAACGTCAGTATTGTGCCACCCTTATAGCATCCGCAGAGAACCACCCTGCCGCCCTGTTTCGGGTGACCCGCTCCCTTTTGTCACAGGGGCAGCGGGACCCCCCATTGCTGGGCCGGGCAGAGGAATTTGGAGAGTTCCTGCAGGATAAAATCGATCGGATCCGAAGGGGATGGACCCACCTCAGTGCTCCAGTGGGGACGTCCGAGGCTAGTCTTGAGAGACCATGCTGGGAGGAGTTTGACCCTGTTGTCACCGAAGATTTGGACAGGTTGCGCGGGCGACTGCGAGCCACCACATGTTTATTGGACCCGTGTCCCTCCTGGTTGGTACTGGCCTCCTGGGAGGGCTCACGAGGCTGGCTACTGGGTCTGGTGAACGCTTCGCTGGGTGAGGGCCTTTTACCAACCGCCTTGAAAGAGGCGGTGGTGAGGCCCCTGCTCAAGAAGCCTTCTCTGGACCCAACGGAGCTAGCAAATTACCGTCCTGTCTCCAACCTTCCTTTCTTAGCGAAGGTTGTTGAGAGTGTGGTGGCTCAGCAGTTTCCGCGCCACCTGGAGGAAGCTGATTATCTAGACCCGCGCCAGTCCGGCTTCCGACCCGGTCACAGCACGGAGACAGCCTTGGTCGCGTTGGTGGATGATCTCTGGAGGGCAAAGGATGGGGGTTGTTCCTCCATCCTTGTCCTATTAGACCTCTCGGCGGCCTTCGATACCATTGACCATGGTATCCTATTGCGCCGTCTGGAGGGGTTGGAGGTTGGGGGCACCGTATTACGATGGTTCCACTCCTACCTCTCTGGCCGGACGCAATGTGTGTTGGCAGGAGAGGAGAGGTCGACCGCGAGGCCCCTTATCTGTGGGGTCCCACAGGGGTCGATCCTCTCGCCTCTCCTGTTCAACATATATATGAAGCCGCTGGGCGAGATCATCCGTGGTTTTGGGGTGGGATACCATCTGTACGCTGATGACACTCAGCTGTACATTTCCACCCGAAACCACCCCAACGAGGCTGTTGAAGTGATGTCCCGGTGTCTGGAAGCCGTACGGGTCTGGATGGATGACAACAGGCTCAGGCTCAACCCCTCCAAGACAGAGTGGCTGTGGCTTCCGGCTTCCCGGTTCAACCAGCATATGCCGTCGCTGGCCATCGGGGACGATCAATTAGCCCCGGTGGAAGGGGCGCGCAATTTGGGCGTCCTCCTTGATGCCCGGCTGTCTATGGAAGATCACGTGGCAGCCGTGGCGAGGGGGGCGTTCCACCAGGTTCGCCTGGTGCCCCAATTGCGGCCCCTTTTGGACTGGGAGGCCTTGCGCACAGTCACTCACGCGCTGGTGACGTCTCGCCTGGACTACTGTAACGCTCTCTACATGGGGCTCCCCTTGAGGTGCACCCGGAGACTGCAGTTGGTCCAGATTGCAGCCGCGTGGGTAATTATGGGGAGATCGAGGTTCTCCCATATAACACCCATCCTGCGCGAGCTGCACTGGCTTCCTGTGGCCTACCGGGTGCGCTTCAAGGTACTGGTTACCACCTTCAAAGCGCTCCATGGCACAGGGCCTAGTTACCTGCGGGATCGCGTCCTGCCCCATACATCCCTGCGACCCGTCCGCTCACACAGAGAGGGACTACTCCGGGTGCCGTCCTCCAGAGAGTGCCAGAGGGCGACGCCCAGGAGTAGGGCCTTCTCTGTAGTGGGCCCCACCCTTTGGAATGACCTCCCCCCAGACATCAGGACAACAACCGACCTTCGCTCCTTCCGTATGAAGCTGAAAACCTACCTGTTTCGACTAGCTGACCTGGCATAATACTACAACCTCTCCAGCCCAGGGCATTTTTAATTGGTAATTTTAGTTTTTAAGGGTTAATTTCACTGGGGTTTTAACTTTTTTAGGTATTGTAACTTATTTATTTATTCTTACCTCCTCTGTACGCTATATAATACTTTTGTACGTCGCCCCGAGTCCCTGTGGGGAGAGGGGGCGACTAATAAGTTCAAGTAATAAATAAATAAATAAATAATGTTTCAATATTCTGTGCTGTATCAAAATTTGTCATCTGGTGGGTGGCGCCAGCATCGTGACGATATGGTTGTGTGGTCTCAATGCTCTGAGACCACAGCCAATACTTTTGTCACTGGGGGGTAGGGGGTCCAATGGACCTAAACCATCCCGAAGAGTCGGTGAACAGAAGAATATGTCTTGCTGATTTTGGGGATATTGCAAAATCCCTGAAAGAAGCAAGAGAAGTTCTTCAAGCCAGCGACAAAAAATCCAGCCAAGGCTGATGAAGTCGGGGCAGCTCCAAAATGGAGGATATGGAAAGAGAAAGTGTTTCCAGTTGGTGAGGAATTTTTATTGTTTTAAAAAAGAGTCTGCCTATAAAAACTTAAAAATTAATTTAAATTGAAGAATAGAAGATTTAAGCGGTGAAATTAAATTTGGAATGTTTTTGGACAGTGGTTATCTCTTTTTTAAAATGCTTTTTACATGGATGGAATTCCTACAAGCTTTTTAAAATGGATGAGTCAAGTCTTCTTCTTCTACCTTTTCTTTGTGACTCTCCATGATCTATAGAACAAAGTTTTCTCCTCTCATTGTTGTGGATACCTTTCTAATTCATTAGAGAAACTCATTTGAAGATTGGATTACTTTTTTCAATTTGAAATATAAAATAGTTACAAAAAATAAACTTTTTAACAGTGCTGCACTGCTCGAATGCTGGGAGGTTTTCTTGAATGGAGTTTGTGTATTCAGGTGGAACTTTCTTTGTTTAGACTTGTGGCTTGGCTACAGAGTGATGGGAAGGGGGCCAGATGTCCCTTTGAAGTGCACTCAAAGTGAAAACAACGATCTTTGTGAACGTATGCTTCAATCTTGTTGACCTTCCAAGCAAGAGCAGCTGTTCATGATAATATGGCATCTCAGGAAAACGTAGACGCTTCAAACTTGCAAGGAATATTTGCAGAATTGCAAAAATTATTAAATACAGAGGAGAGAATGGAAAGAAAACTGGATTACTTGGAACAAAAAATCGAGGATGTTTAGCAAATACAAAATGAGGTGATTGAAACTAAAAAAACCGAACTGCAAGATGAATATAAAGAGATTAAACCGGTTGACATTTATGGCAATTGGTCTATTTTTGAAAAAAGAAAGAATGGAATATCGAAAGAGGAATTAAATGGGGAGCAGATTTATTCCAAAGGGCAAGATATAGAAGAAGAAGAGAAAATTAAAGAACCTATGGACTATGGAATCTTATCGGCAAAAATATTGATAACACTGCTGACAATCAAAGACAAGCTGAACAAGGAAACAGAAAGAGGGCATCAAGAGTACATGAGAGATTTTACAAGCAAGGAATTGCTAAGAGAAGTCCATAAAGATCTGATTAAGAAAATGTTTATCAGATTAGTTCCACAAATGGCAGAAGATATGAGAGTGTTTTGTTATTGGAAATATGCAGGTTGATAGATGGAAGAGTATAATTCAAAACTAGCTAAACTTAGTGAAATTTAGTGATAATAGGTGTAGTTAAATTAAAAAATGATAATGATAATAATGTATATAATGTGTAGTGTTATGATAAGCAATAACTGCATATGAATATTGAATGATGACCATGAAGAAAAGGCTAGAAATACTTTTGGATTATATTATTATTATTATTATTATTATTATTATTATTATTATTATTATTATTATTATTATTATTATTATTATTATTATTATTATTATTATTATTATTATTGCATCAACAGAATTGTATCACAGCGGCCAGTTGTTTCGCCGGATTTGGCATTGATTACTAGTCGGGCCCCACTTATTATTATTAGTAGTAGTAGTAGTAGTAGTAGTAGTAGTAGTAACAACAATAACAATAACAATAATAACAATAACAATGAAAAGAATTAAATTAGACACAGTTAAGTTTTGATTATTAGGGGGAAAATGTTATGATATAGGACATAGTTAAATAAAGAAAGGATAATGATAATGATTCATATATGTGTATGGGTATAATATAAGGAAACTGGATGCAAATTGTAAATAGTGATTTTGAAAGGAGGATTAGAAAATTTTGTTATTAAATATTATGGATGTTTAGCTAGAATAGGACATAAGGATTCAATGTTAATGGAGGATTTTAGATATAGTAAATGAAATGCCAGTATGTGGTTATGTACTAAATTTTGGTATATTTTATGATGAAGGACGTTTAAATAATTATAGTCAAATAAAAGTGGAGGTCTGATAATGGTAATATGTATAAACACCTGAGATAAAATACTAGAATTAATATGAACTAAACTTGATGACGGTGGAAGAGATGCACAAAAGCTTTTTGTAACCAACTGATACACTTTCTACAGTATATAAAGAAGAAGGTTCTTTATGTTTGTTTTGAAAATTGAAAATAAAAAAAAATTGTGGAAAAAAATTGTTATCATCTGGTCAGCTTCATTGTAAGGTGAGAAAGTCTTTAAAAGCTAATTTAAGTCTTGTCATTTGTTTTTTGTAATTCCACACCACTGACAACTCCTATGCACATTCCAAATGATGGCACCAGAAGGATTGCAGATATATTTTTGATCAATTTCAATTGAAAACAAAGTGTTGATTAGGAAGCAGAGATATAATGGCTTGACCAGCATTTGAAGGAAATAAGATTTAAATTTCTTCCTTGAACTAGTAGGATAATGTCTCTCATTCTGTGTAAGAAGGGGATTAACAAATAATTTCTTGGGGCATTCAACAGTTAAGTGGAAATTTGAAATTAATCTGTTTATGAGAAAGCAAAATGTTGCTTAATAGCAGTAGTAGATTAATTTCAAATTCAGTTGATAGAATACTGCATGCAAAGGATAGATATAAATACTGGGAACAATGACCATAGATTATTTGGATATTTTCAGAAGTCTGCATATATTCAGACTGATAAAAACTTTTTGTAATAATACAATAACACTTTCCATTTCATGGATAAAGATTGCTACAGACTCATCCTTATAAAGCATTTTGAAGAATGAAGACTAGGGGGGGGGGGGATTTATGGAACAATCAAGATTACAGTAGATTAAAAAAAAGGAATGGAAATAATGGAATTATGTAATGGCCTCATCTTTCTCAAAAAATGTAATTCTACTTCAATAGTGCAATCACATAGTGTACACTGCTTAAATTTAATCATATTGTATTCTCTTTTGTAAAGTAAAAAATAATAAATAAATAATTTGTTTAGACATCAGCTGCACTGAGAGTTCCTTCTACATAATCCTGGACTAAACTGTTAATACATATAAATTGGTCTGTGAAGTCAGAATTTGGACTGCATTGGGGGATAAAGGCCAAAAAGCATTTAATTTGTTGATTGAAATTCAAAGATGGATTCTGTTGATATTGCTTTAATTTTGAAAAGTCATTCCAATACTTCCCTCACTGAAAGCAACCATATGATTTCATATATACAGATTTAGCAAAACATACATTCTTACAGATCTCACTGTTCTTCAGTACTTTAATGTAATTCAAATAACTGTGTGCATTGTCACACAGAACTACTTGGAAAAATGAATACAGACTAAAAGAATGCATTAAAAGGGTGTTGGTACTTACCTGATACGCCTCTTCTCATAGGGTGGAGGTATCATCCAGACTGGGTGGACATCATCCCCTCACTGATCGGACTGAGTCTGATGACAAGTGTTAAGCCACGCCCCTGTTGCTAGGCAGATCCCACTTTCAGCGAAGGAATTCTGTCAGACTTGATGTGTTACCCTTCAACAAATTTCGCATCATTGTCCAACACCATACTCTTGATGTAAGTCCACTAAAATGTCTAAAGTCATAGTCAAGTAAATTGTGAATTCCGGGGACCAGTGTATCTTGAGAGGGGCTGGATGATACCTCCACCCTATGAGAAGAGGCATATCAGGTAAGTACCAATGCTAGAAAAGACAATGGGGAAGCCGGCTGTCCTTTTTACTCTCTTCTTCTCCTTTCTTAATACCTTCTACTTTTTAATCAATTTTTTTAACTTTTTAACTTTTAACTTTGCTCTCCTTTTTACTCTCTATTTTTATTCTTTTTAAAAAAAACACTCTTCTATTTTTAATCAATTTTTAACTTTTAACTTTTAAATTTAATTTTTTTAAATTTTACTACCTGAGAGGCTCATCTTTTACTCCAGCTTTTACTCCAGGTAGTAAAGCCTTTAGTGAATGAGAGGAAAGTTTTCTCTACTAAGCAACAAACTTGCTATCCATGGCTGTGACAACACCCAGACAACCCAAGATAAAAGACTTTTTTCAGATAATGGACACTGCAAACTCTCTACTGCAAAGTGATAAAACAGACCAAGATAGGTCTCCTACTTGGAACCACGGGATGGCGTCTCCCAGGGGAAAGAAAACAAAGATGGCACAGCGCTCACCAAGCAGTAAGGAAGGTGTAACTAGATTGCAGGGGCAGCAGAGAATTGATGGATACTGTCAGCTTGTTTCTCCAACTGTGGGTTGTGCATCCTCCCCCCTTCCCCAGCCGGACAGCTGCAAGGTTTCGGCACTGTTTGGGAAGCACAGCCTGAAAAGAGTCAGTTGGGAGGTCTGCTGGGAGGCTCACAAATCCCTCTGCATACTGGGAAGACAAATGACTCAGCAACTTTAAGTGAGTCAGCTCCATGCCGGGATAATGGATTAGAAATTCCAAATTTAATTCCACCGCTTTCTGGTGGCCCTGCCCCAATGGAGGCCCTGACAAATGTTTGGAGAAGAAACTAGGCAGCAGACAAGGAAAAGGAGCAGATCTCCCATTGACTTGGCTTTTCAACCTCTCTTGAAGCAATCTAAGATTAAGGACTTTGTTTTGACTCAGTCTTCTGGTCAGGGAGCTTCTGAAGGTGTCACCCCCCAAGCTCAGAATGAAGTACCAATGCGATTCTCCATAGTGGTGGAGGTATTATCCAGACTGGAACGTACCCAAGCTGGAATTGTTCCCGGGGGGGGGGGGTTATAACTGGTCCGAAGATGACCCCACTCTATGTACTGCCTGTAATACCCTGTGACCAAAGGCTGCATCCACCAAGGCAAAGGAGTCTATCTTATACTTTGTGATAAAAGGAGACGGGGAAGTCCAAGTAGCTAATCTGCAGATCTCAGCCAAAGATGCCTGTGTGGTCCAAGCTGCAGTAGTTGCTGCACATCTGGTAGAGTAAGCAGTTATTTTTCCAGGAGGCGCTGTAGATTGGGCTTGGTATGCTGTGGTAATGCAGGTCTTCAACCACCTACCAACCAGGGACGTGCGGTCAGGGGAGGCAGGGGAGGCAGAGCCTCACCTCTCTTCATGAAATAATAGTATATAATATAATATAATATAATATAATATAATATTATATATATATATATATATATATATATATATATATATATATATATATATATATATATATATATATATATATATATATATATATATATATATATATATATATATATATATGTACACATACATATATATATACACATACATACATACATACATACATACATACATACATACATACATACATATATATATATATATATGTTTGTGTTACAACCCCTGGTATGCCCAAATCCCAGGTTCAAATCCCAGTAAGGGTATGGCTAGCTGATGAGAGCTAAACAGCTTGAAATGGATCCATACTAGTCTCCCTTTATTTATTTATCAGCACAAATACAACATATATATATGTATATTATATATACATATAATATTATATACATCTGTCCGGCCGCGCCCGGGAGCTGCGGAGGCAGAAATGTTGTCGGCGCTCCCGGATGACGAAGGCATGAAAGTGACTGGGGAACCGGGAGCACCGACAACATTTCTGCCTCCGCCCTCCGCAGCTCCCAGGCGCGCCCGGACGGAGGTAGCCAGAATGGCGCCGAGGCAGTCCGGCGGGCGAGCGACTGAGGATCAGGCTGCCTCGCTCGCTCTTTCGTCCGCCCGGACCACCTCGGCGTCTCTGTGGCTACATCCGTCCGGCCGCGCCCGGGAGCTACGGAGGGCGGAGGCAGAAATGTTGTCGGCGCTCCCTGGATGACGAAGGCATGACGAAGGCATGAAAGCGACTGGGGAATATGCAGTCGCGAGGAGCGCGCAAAGTCCAGCAGAGGCAGGAAGGTTCTTGTCGTTCCCCAGTCGCTTTCGAGGACTGCAGAATGCGAGCCGGCGGAGCACGCTCAGGAAGGCGGGGAATGGGATCACGTGTGCTGGAGGCTGAGGCAGCCTGAGCCTCCAGCACACGTGGTCCCATTCCCCGCCTTCCTGATGACGTCACCAGCCTCACCAGCCATAAACCTCACCGCACGTCACTGCTACCAACTGTGGGGGCAGTAACCTTGTGCCCCATGGAAGCCAGCTGGAATGATATTAATAGTGCCTCAGATTTTCTGAACAAAGAAGTTCTTTTCAAATAAAACTTTAAAGCCCTTGTCATGTCCAAGGTGTGCCACTTTCTCTCCGGTGGATGAATAGGCTCTGGACAGAAGTTTGGAAGAACAATTTCTTGAGCCCTATGAAAACAAGAGCACACCTTGGGGATGAAGGAGGGATCCAGCCTAAGCATCACCTGGTCCTGGTGAAATATACAAAGATCCTCTCAGAATGAGAGGGTTTGCAGTTCTGATATGCACTAAGCAGATGTAATGGCTAATCAGAAAAGTTACCTTCAGTGTAATAAACCTTAAGGACACTGTGAGTAAAGGCTTGAATGGATTAGTGGTGAGTGTGTCAAGAACTTTGGGGAGATCCCATGAGGGATACCTATGTACCTGTGGCGATTTGAGGGTAGAAATGGTCTAACTGTCTTAGAAATGGTCTAACTGTCGGGTGCTGTGTTAAAGATTGGCATCTCTTGCAATTCAGCACCAAAGAGATAGCCGCTACTTGCCTTGTCAAAGTATTAGAAGACAATCCCCTGTCCAGATTATCCTGGAGAAAGTCCAGGACCTGTGCAATAGTTGCCCTAAGAGGTTGAATGTTCTTACTGTCACACCAGGCACAGAACGTGCACGAGGTCAAGTCATATATTCACTCTGTGGATGGCCCTCTAGCAGCTTGAATTGTCTGGATGACCCTGGAGGAGAATTTGTCCTCCCTCAGGATGCTCCGCTAAAGTGCCAGGTAGTCAGCTGGAGCCACTGAGGTTCTGGATGCTCTGGATGACCGTAACCCCTGGCTGAGGAAGATCCTTTCCCGAGGGATACCCCAGGGCCTGTCCACTGATAGAGTTCGCAGGTCATCGAACCAGGGCTGATGGGGCCAATGGGGGGCTATCAGCATGACTTCCGCTTTTTTGTCCAAGATCTTCTGAATCACCCTTGGCAGGATGGGTAGATGGGGAAACCATATAAGAGACCCCAAGGCCAACTGCAGTGGAGGGCCCCCTCCCTCCGCCTGTTGTGATGGCAACCTCGAGTAGAACCATGGGAACTAAGAGTTGCGAGGGGTGGCAAACAGATTGATTATCGGAAGGCTGAAGCAGTCCACAATGTCCCGGAAAATCAATGGGTGCAGGAGCCACTCTGCATTGTCCACAAAGGTCCGGCTGAGCCAATCGGCCTGCACGTTCGCCACCCTTGAGATGTGCTCCGTGGTTATGGATAACAGGTTCCTCTCGGCCCATGACCCTAATTTGCTGGCCTCCTGCAGCTTTGCAGCCCTATGCCACCCCCTAGGGGCTGCAGGCAGATATGACCACCTCCAAGAAGGCTCAGGCCTCAGATCAATCATCAATATCAGACAAATTTATATAAAATTGATCACTTATCTCAAGAATCGGCAATTTGCTAGGGGGCAACTGGGTAATGCTTTTGTACTCACTGAGGGACTGAGTTGAAAGCTGGGTCTGCCTAGCAATAGGGACATGGCTTAACACTTGTCATCAGACTCAGTCCTATCAGTGAGTGGATGATGTCAACCCAATCTGGATGATACCTCCACCACTATGGAGAGCAGGGTAGATAGTATAGTTGTTTTCTTACCTGTAAGTGCAATGGTTATTACCACTGATATGTAATGTCAGACCTGCCACCACTTCAACCTCTAAGTAGAAATGATCCTTGGCTCCATTTGTTGAGAAAGGCATAGTTTTATTAAAAGTCAAATGTATTGCAATAGTGCATAGCCAGTACTAAGTGCATTGCTAGTACTGAGAATTGTGTGCCAAAAGTCCTAAGTTTCATCTTCCCATCCCTTAGTTACCTCCCATCACCCACCCCATGCTACCAGTCAAGTTCAGGCAGGATGTTTTTGTATTGATCAGTACATGTACAAGAAGGTATGCAGTTAGTAAGTGGAATGACCTTGAAACATCTTCTCAAAGAGATGCAGTTTTTACTTTCCTTTCCCCCTTTGCTTTCCTTCCTCCCTACAGTTCATGGCACCCTACTAGCGAAGCACAAGCAAGCATAAGGTCCCTTTGATGATAGTAGATCCCCAAATAGTTTGCTTATGCACAGATTTATTGGTTCAACCTTTTTCTGGAATTAGTTGAAGAGTTTATTTTTCTGGTTTATTATTATTTTTTGTTTCTGTGTTCTGTAAGAGACTGCCATAATTTTGTCTATGCCTAAAGCTCTTCTTCTTTTTCCTTTTGAGCTTGCTCAGATATTTTTTAAGAACCAAAAACACAATGAGAAGCTTTTATTTTATGAGCCGACTTTGTTTCCCTACTAGATTTGCTGCGGCCCATTGGGAGAATATTATATTTTCACAACTGAACAGCACAAAATATGAACAAGCAATGCTAACACACACTTTAGTTTATAGAACTCTCATTGTCATAATTCTTTTCAGACACTTAATTTGGGTTTAAAGTAATGGCAATGTGGGTAGCATTGCAATTGTTCAAATCTACTTCAAATACAGCCCTTTCACTCACAAAGAGATAGCACTACATGGGGACTTCCCTATGGTGAAGACCAGTGTTTCTTAATCTTGACAACTTTAACCTTTAACCTTTGGCATTGGAAAATTCTGAGAGGTGAAGTTCACCCATCCTAAAATTGCCTAGATTGAGAAATGCTGCTATAGATCTTGGATACTTCCGAATGGATTTTTAAAAATAATTCCTGTTGAACAATATTCTATTACCCCAAATTGCATGTTTAAAGAACTTACACTACATTTAGAAGCAGAAATGCCATCAATAATGTTGTTTGCTGACTGATCTTTAACTTGAATCCCTCTCATTTTTCAAACGTTTCATTGAGAGGTCCTTAAGTGTGGTTAACCTATAGCGCTATATCTCAGAAATATTTCTGAATTGTTAAGCATTTAAGGGGAATGAAGACAGAGATATCAATATAAAACCTGTCCATTTTGCTGCTTATATTAGGGAAGTACTCTGGTTTTTCAACATAATTTTCTTTGAAGAATGATGGTTTTGTAAGCAGGTTTATAAATGTGCATTATTTTCCAGACACATTTCTCACAAATAAATATAATGCTTGCTGCTGTTCTTTAGAATTTTGCTAGAGAAATATAGGCCCTCATGGATTTTGTATATTTCAACCGTCTGTCATAACAGAGTTCACATGGACAGAACTTACAAATGTGTTCCCACAGAAACCAGTTGCATCTCTTGCAGAAATGCTTCTTTAGCAACCGTGCCTTCTTCAGTGTTTGCTGGCCATATTGGTCACCACATTCATGGGAAGTTAAAATGCTGCTTGGGTTAACTTTGTGTGAACCTTTTTACTTCTATTTCTCTTTAGTATGTATCCAAAGATGACTAGCAAAAGTTTAGCAAATAAATTAATGATGTAATGGAAAACCACAGGTTTGTTAAAAATGACTATTTCTCCTTAGCTCATCTTCCCTCATAAAAGATAGGAGCGAAGTCACAGATTACTCTTGCTAAATTAAAATCAAGTCTGGCATGATGAATCAATTTTATTGTCAGGGAATTCAGTCTTTGCTAAGTACTTCTTCACTAAATGACTTGGCATCATTATGAACTGGACTAAATATCAAGGAACCAGTATAATTATCCATTACTTTTTGCTGTTCAATACTTTCAGATAGGAAGGAAGGAAAGAAGGAAAGAAATTTCACATGTTGCATAGATGATATAAATAATTTCATTTACAAAATACTGTTTTTGTGGAGCATACTAAAGAAAGGCAGAATTCAAAATTCAATTATGTGAAGGTTTTTTTTTAAACAAATGTTATTTAAAATCCCAAAGCAAGTTCTTTGTGTCAAAACTCTGTAGCTATAAACTTTACTAGAAATGAACAACCAAGGAACAAGTCTCTCTGAGTTCGGATTAATTAGATTTATTAAGAAAAAGATTAAATGACAGCATGAGAATTCTGAACAATAACTTTCCTTTGCAATGATATATGTTCAAAGCAATAAATGTCCAACTTTCTCCTATTCTTTTGCTGGAGTCCGTCACGTCTAGGAATATGAGCCACTGGGGCAATATTTATACAGCAATTTCCAGCTTCTTTATCATGTGAGAATTTACTCTCATATTTTGCAGACTCAAGAATCATTTGGGCATAATAATAATGTTTTTCAAAATCCAAGATTGCATGATGGGAAGCAGTAGGAACTATAAGCAAGTGAACTGGTAGCAATATAATTTTGGGAAATCATTCAAATTAAAATGCAATGAACCTCAAATCAAATATACTACCTCATCAAAGTAAGGGGTACATTCATGATGTATTTCCTGCTTTCTTTCCTCTGAATGCTGCCTTTTCCTTTCCAACCTTTTACAGCTGTGTGAAAAAAATCCTGCATGCTTTCAGTTTTAAGCTGTATTTACATGTTTAATCAATTTT
Organism: Natrix helvetica; assembly: GCF_964273705.1. Classification (NCBI taxonomy): domain Eukaryota; kingdom Metazoa; phylum Chordata; class Lepidosauria; order Squamata; family Natricidae; genus Natrix; species Natrix helvetica. Next base: position 41,570,882 of record NC_138558.1, read on the forward strand.
TTCACTCATAGAAACCACACAAAATTATTACTTTTATGAAAATTTCTGTAGCTGGATTGAGAGGCATAATTTTATTAATATAAACAAAGTCTTTTAAAGGTTTTGAGTGAGTTTATGTGCTAAAACAAACACAACTTGAATTTTCGAGAGTTAGGATTGAAAGTAGCCAATCAGCAGCGAGCTTTGGCTGACCAATCAAAATGCACAGAGGCTAAATCTATGAGCCAATCAATGTTGTCATACTCTAACTATAAATAGGCATGAAAAGCATTGAGAAATTTAATTTAGCTCTAGCTGTGGACAAGGATGAAGGCTTTTGCTTTCACCAGTACTGAGCGCGGCATCGCATCATTGTGCTTCATGAAGAGGGTTAGTCCTGTACAGAAATAGGCAAGAGAGTGAAATGCCATCGCAGTGAGCAGAGTGGTTGAAAAATACCAAATAGTTGATGGCAGGCTCTGCTCTGGAAGACCAAGAAAGTTGACAAAATGGCAAGATCAGACTCTGTCATGTATTTCGATGGCTAACAGGAAGCTTACCTCACCTCAGATTACAAGAATTTGGGGTGAAACATGTGTTGTAAAAGTGTGGACAAGCACAGTGTGTCGCAGACTGCTTGCCAAATGGGGTCAAAGGCTACAGGGCTCAAAGTAAACCTTTGCTCACAGACACTCACCGCTCTTGTTGACGTGCATGGGCCAAGACGTATGCCAAGTGGACCAACAAACAGTGGACCAAGGTCATCTTCAGCGATGAGAGCAATTTCTACTTGACTGGGAATCAGTGCAATAAGTATGTCAGAAGATTTCCAGGTGAAGAATTTAGGCCGTACATCCTGAATCTATCTGTGAAGCATCCATTGCACATTATGATCTGGGGCTGTATCACTGCCTCTGGTATTGGTTGGATACAAATCATTCAGGGAATCATGAATTCCAAGCAGTATGTTGAAGTCCTGGAAAAGACCATGCTTCCTTCAGCTCAGCAACTTGTAGGGAAGGACTTTTACTTCCAGGATGACAACGCTCCTTGTCATCAAGCCAAGTCCATCCAGCAGTGGATGAAAAAACATTGTGTTTGACTCCTGGATTGGCCAGCTCAGAGCCCGGATTTGAACCCAATTGAGAACGTGTGGGCCAAAATTGGTTACAAAATAAGCAAGAAGCATCCAAAGACCAAGCAGGAGCTGATTGAATCCATTATTGCAGCCTGGCACCACATTGTCACCAAACATCATGTGCAAAGGCTTATACAGCCTATGCCAAAGCAATGCCACCTGGTGATACGCAATAAGGGCTGGCCAATTTCATATTAGTAACCATGTTTGGTTACCTAAATTATCCTTTTCAGGGCCACAAACAATAAAAATGTTAACAAAACACTAGCATCGGCCTTAGTAATTGCAACACATTTGCCACTGGGTATGCATCAGTTAATCTGTTTTCATAGTCATTGTAAGCATGCATTGTAAGCGTGCAAGAAAATTCACAATCCCCATCCAAACAGCACCAAATTGCAAAAAGCTTATGCTTTTCACTTTAAAAAACACCAGTATGTATTTAAATATAACAATATTTGCATAGCAGTTAGCATAAAAACCGTAAACCATAAGCCATAAAGTGTGCAGGACTTTTTCACACAGCTGTACGTGCTCTGCTGGCTGGGGAATTCTGGGAGTTGAAGTCCACAAGTCTTAAAGTTGCCAAGTTTGGACACCCCTGCATATGGGAATGTTTGCCTCAGAGGTTGGTGGCAAATAGATAAACAGTTAAGGTAGGAAAGTGATTTGAGGGTTTATTCTCGAAACTGTAAAGCTGCCCAGAATCTGAGCAGGAAAGAATTAAATACAGTATAGTTCAATGTCCCTTGAACTCTGTCTTTGAACATGTATTATATTGAGAGTTACATTACCTTGATTTAATATTGAGATAAAACGTCGATGCTGAACCATTGTCAATTGATCCCATAGTCTCAGCTGGTCCTGTTGCTTGGGCTACAAAGGATACAAATAATGGAATGTGAAGACCATACATTCAGGAAGTTGACATAAAAGAAACATTCTTGAGCATTTTGCTATGCTGCAGTGAGCCAACTAATACGCATTCAAAATTCTTGGAGCATTTTATGCCTAGATGATTGGCTTTCCTCACCTTACAGGTATGAAAAACACCGCTTAGGTAAAGCCACCCAGTAGGAAATATCATTTGGATTATAAATGAGTGCATTCGGAAATATCCTGAGAGAAGGTTGAACTGTGCCTTGGAAAATGGTTTGACTCCCTCTTCTTTGTGGCAACCCCTGAGATATTGGAACACTGCTATCATGTCTCCCCTAGTCCTTCTTTCTCTTAAGCTAAACATACCCAGTTCCTGCAACCGTTCTTCATATGTTTTAGTCTCCAGTCCTCTAATCATCTTTGTTGCTCTTCTCTGCACTCTTTCTAGAGTCTCCACATCTTTTGTATATCGTGGCGACCAAAACTGAATGCAGTATTCCAAGTGTGGCCTTACCAAGGCATTATAAAGTGGTATTAACACTTCATGTGATCTTGATTCTATCCCTCTGTTTATGTAGCCTAGAACTGTGTTGGCTTTTTTGGCAGCTGCTGCACACTGCTGGCTCATATTTAAATGGTTGTCCACTAGGACTCCAAGATCCCTCTCACAGTTACTACTATTGAGCAAGGTATCATCTATACTGTACCTGTGCTTTTTTTTTTCTTGCCTAAATGTAGAACCTAACTCTTTTCACCATTGAATTTTATTTTATTAAGTAGTGCCCAATGTTCAAGTTTGTCAAGATCCTTCTGTATCTTAAGCCTGTCTTCTGGAGCGTTGGCTATTCCTGCCAGCTTGGTGTCATCTGCAAATTTGATGAGTTCCCCATTTTTCCCTCATCCAAATCATTGATGAATATGTTGAAGAGTACTGGGCCTAAAACAGACCCTTGGGGTACTCCACTGGATACTTCCCTCCATGTAGATGAAGTCCATTCTACACGTTGAGTGCAGTTGGTCAGCCAGATACGAATCCATCTGGTGGTGATGCTGTCTAATCCACATTCTTCTACTTTATCTAGTAGTAGGTTATGGTCTATCTTATCAAATGCCTTTGAAAGGTCCCATTGAAGCACCTCTGTGAACCAGAATGTTACCTGCTTCTAACCTGCAAAACTGCTCCAGTATTTCATGTTATTCATTAAAGGTGGCTCCAGTCAAAGTGAACCAGCTGATTAAGACAAATTGGACCCACCTTTCCACTTCATGGAGGCAGAATAACACATCTTTCAAAGTGAGACACTCCATCAAGTGGCTCGACGAGACTACATGTAGCCTTACCTACAGCAAGTGCCAGTCAACACATTGCATCTTGAAATGAAACTTCTGCTGATTATTATGAAATCGGGCAGGTGTAATGTCATCATAACATTCAGTTTTGTTGCCTACTGATAAAAGATTAAAAATTGTATTTGAACAATATTACTGCAAAAGGATATAATTTAAAAAACCCTCTACAATAATTTCCTTTTAAATCCTTTTATATCCATAATGGTCTAACTTTTAGTGCAGATTTTGTCCATTCTGTGTGTGCATGTGTGTGTAGATGTACCTTGTTAAGAAATTTCTTTTTTTCCCCATAGTAGATTATGCAAGACAGATGTCTGTCTTTCCCAGATAATGCTGCTGATCCTCCAGGTCAACCCAAGGCAGAATGGGACAAGTTAGTTGAAGTTAGTTGGTTCTTGAGTCATCATCATCATCGCTATCACCACTACCCTAGCATAAGCCTTCAGATGGGATTTATGCCATTCCTTATTGGATTCTCACTGAGTTCTTCCACCTGCACTCCAGCCATCCTCCTTCCCAATTTAGTAGTTTATCATTTTGACATGCTGTGGGTCAGAGAGAACTCCTAGGACTAATTATATGGAGCAGGTAACAACTAGAACATAAAAAGAATTACTTGTTTAAACAAGCTGATAAATACTTTAGGTTAACTATCCTACTAATTCTACTAGCCAACAAAGAGAAGCTGCATGTCCATCAGAATGAGAAACAGTTCTATTTTTTCCTTCCTCTATTATGTTCTTCCAACTCCAAATCTTGTCACCATGACCACTGGGATTGCTAACCTATCTTCCACAGATACAAAACCTGTGACCACCCTCATAGCTTTGCAGACCAGTTAGATTTAAAAGTATATCACATAAACCCACGTGGAGAAGAATCTGTCCAACTAGCATTAAAACAGAGAAAGTTTTAAAAACTCTTTACTGAATTACTTTTTAGGCAGACTGAATATTGCTCTTGAAGAGGCAACGTAGCTCTTTATTTGGCTGACTCTTTTCAATGCTTCAACTCTCTCCCTCTGTATATAATACAAATAATACAAATTTTTGAAAGAAATAAGAATACAGAATGGGTGAACAAAGTGTAAAGAAAGAAAGAAATCAGGAAAAAAGGAAAGTTGTAAAACGTAATTTCTTGTCTCCTTAGCAACAGTTAAAAGCACATTTATATATTTCTCCTTCTCTCTCAGATTACAGCATATTTTTCTACCCTGTCTAATCATCAAACCCATAACTCGTGTTCATTTTTTTTCTTTTAGCAAAGAGTTTATAAGGAGTTTCTAATCACTAATAAATGGAATTATTTCTTGTTAGTTGACCAAACAGTTTTGGCATCTCTGCTAATTCTATCATCTTCACCAGCCATTCCTATACTGTTGGTATTTCTGTTAGTCTCAACCCCATGGACATGATAGCTAGATACAATCCTTTATTTGCTTACACTTAATTGATTGAACCTCACCAGACCAAAGCTATAACCTTCTAACCCAGGAGTGGATAACGATGGCCTCTTTACAACCTGTGGACTTCAACTCTCATGGTTACTCGGGAATTCTGACAGTTGAAGTCCACAGGTTGTAAAAGTCCACCCCTGTTCTAACCTACTACACTGTATCTTGGGAGATGCTATGGTATGGCTCCCCTGAACTTCACTCTCTTCCAGCTCAGGACTACACAGTCTCTTAATCTGGGGCACCTTCTGAGAAACCTCTGTGTTCTCAAATGGCTCCTGCAACTGTACATTCCATCACAATTTTAGATTTTCCATTATTGTGCAAAGAATCATCTTGCAAATTTCCAATGTTCTAACTGTATACCCAATGGTTAGGGTCAGTCCCAATAAGAAACATTCTGGTTCAATATCCCATCTCTCACTTGAATGGGGCTTAATTCATCTTCCCAGCTATCCCCGATTCTTATCTAAAAGCATCTCCAATTACTTCACACATACTCCTCCTGGCCATGAAGACTATGTCCCAAAGTGGGAGCAACAGAGTAGGGTAGTATCATTCAGGCTAGCAAAACTTAATTCTAGTTCACTTTAAGAAATAACTAATGGATGGAGATTAACAGTCCAGGGAGGAGTCTCCACCAATTCTGGAATGGAAAGCAATAGAGCTTTTGCTTTAAATCCAAGCAGGTGTAATCCAAATAATAAAGTACTGGGAGTGAATGTGAAGTCCCAGACAAAATTCTCAGCAGTTCCTGTGGGGTTTACTGGTGCAGCTGATATAACCTTTTGCTTTCTGTTTTTAACCAGTTAGCAATTTATAAAAGGACATCTCCCCTTATCCCTAAAGCCACTGAAGAAGAACATTGTCAAAGGGTTTCTGAAAATCCAAGTTTATAATCCATCTGCATGCTGACACTCTGAAAAAAAAACTTTAAAAGATTTAGCAAGGTAGGATTTGTGGATCCATGATGTTTCTCTTTCAATGAATCTTGTTCTGCTGGTGCCTAATCATTTATTTCTACCACTTTGTCTGGAATGGACATTAAGCTGATTGGCCTATAATTTGTCAGCTCTCCCCTATTACCCGGTGGCATTTGCCTCATAACTTTTTCTGTGTGCATAAACTTACAAGAAGCCTAAGTAGTAGATGAAAATTCTATAATTAAGGTTTGTATTTAATTACATTACATACCTAAACATGTCTGTTGCGATGACAATCACACTTTTACATAAGCAGATATGATCATTTAAGCAGGTAGGATTGATATGTCATATAATCAGGATTTGTTCCTTGATAGGATTAAAATCATATAGAATAAGACAAAAACTCTCCAAAAACCTTGAAACTTTCATATTGATGTTTATCACTGCCTTTCACTAAGCTAGTGCTACACAAGCTTACTACATATTTATTTATATTTATGTCTTCTGAATATTGAAAAAACTTAAAAGGAATTTGGGGTTTCTTTCATTTTTTAATCCACAAAGCCAGCATTTCAGCGAAGGCAATACAGCATTAGTTTGCCTCCAACAACTCAACGCAAAGTTTCTTTAGAAAGGAGATTACCTGGCTTTGAGTAAAGCTGTCCCTAAGTCAAATACGGTCCAACAGCAAATCCTTCCCATTTCAAAATCTGTCACAAATATTCATTTGATTGAATATACAGTAAAATATTAATATTTTATATAGGGGGAAAGGAAGCAATGGATCTATGGTTGGCTGAATAAGGTGTTGTGCTTGGAGTGTCTGTTCAAAAAAGTTGAAATTAAATAAAGGGGGAAACCATATGGCAAATATGCCTCTGAAACATAGAGTAGATTAGAAGCTCTCAAAATTACTGCTATGATGGTCTGGAAATTCCTCTTGACTTTTTGCACACCGCCTTTAATCAGATATAGCCACTATGACTGTTGTGATGGAAATGTGTTATGGTTTCTTGTGTATTTCATCAAAAACACAGTTATAATCCTGAGAGCTCAGAAGTAGTAACAATGCAAAGAAAGCACTTTTGAGAAGATCTATTACCTCATTTTTAGTCTTGAGTGTTTACTGATAGTGATTTAGAAAATGATTTTTCCCATGGTATGCTTCAGAATAAAAATTCCTAGGATCTTTTTTATCACTAGACTTCTATTGCTTTAACTGAACATTGCTTCCTGGTCTCTTTTCTGCATTCCTATATGGTCTCTGTATCTACTCTATAGGATCTACAGATTTCCCAGAATATCCCATAAGAGATATGGATATATATGATGAAGTTGAAAGCCAGAGAAGAGAAACTTTCTTTTAATAGCATGACATTTCATAGAGCGAAAAATATCTCCATATTTTACTTCAGAGAGTTTCTGTTGTTTCATACTGGAATATTGATCAAAAAGGAAACAGTAAATTTATCAGCTGTTTTCACACACAATGCCTATCTGCAGTTAACCATAACTGTCTCAGTGAATCCAATTGTCTCAGTTCACATGTCATATTGAATCACAGTAAATAAATTAGATTTGCCAGATTTGTATAACATGTTCAGTTAATGTGGTTGGCTGGTTTATGATTCAAGGGTACATGCAGATAAAAATCACCTAAGCTAAATTTCAAGTACACTACCTGAAAATAAACTGAAATATACTTATCTAGAGGAGAAACAAGGAAATAAAATAATAATAATTTTCTTGTCCAGGTCACCATTTGAGTTCCAACAATAGCTAGCCAGAAGTTTTTGAATGTATAAAATGTAAGCTTAGAATGATTATCATAATCTTCTGATTTTGGTTTAATCTCCTCTTACTTCCAGCCATGTTGATTCTAATTTAGTTATCTGAACCAAGTGACAATGAAAAAAAACCCATCTGTAATGCCATATAAACCTTCTTTCATTAATGATCATTGCATTCAATGTTATGCATTACATGACCCTTAGTATTTAAGTGCCATTTCAACAAAAAAAAATAGTCCATTATTGTACATGCTTATTCTATCAGAACTACTGAGTTCTATTGCTCTAGTTAACTAGAATCTATTTTAATTTAAAAGGTAAATCTTTCCAGTGCCAAGTCTCTATTTTTATTTAAGCCAAATGTCACATACAGAAGTCAAAGGAGAGAATAACTTGTTTGATATAATTTGATTTCTATTGATCCTTCCTATGAACTTAAACTTAATTTAAAATACCCAACAGAAAGATGATAGATAAGTGGAAAAAATAACCTGTTCATATTCATTTGAACTTTTCAATGCACATGCCATCATATGTAGGAATTGTAGGAAAGAGTGATAATGGTTGTGGAAGTAGTAATAATATGAGTACTAATGCAAAAGTAAAATGTCAAAAAAATGAATACAATCTTTCTTCCAATATCATTTTTACTTGGAAACTTATTAGCACAAATAATGAGAATAAGGTGATTTATAGCACAGGATACAAAAGAGGATTTCAAAATGTGATGGAACAAAGATCTTCATTCCTTTCCCAACAGCAGTGCTGAGTATTATATTATGCAAGTATTATATTAATGATTAGATCAGGAGCTGTGGAGGCAAATGAGTATATCCTTTTTTATTTGGATCCTGGATCGAGGACTTCTTTGAACTAAATCTGTAACTAGCTATATAACTTGAATAAATCTGGAACTAACTATATAACTTGAATCACCCAATTAGCATCCTCAGTTTTCATAATTGCACTATTTGTTTGAAAAGGTGGTTACTATATATGTACAGCTTCTCAATCCAGATTATTGGTAATATCTAAGTGAGAAATCCACACCTGCATGTTTCTGCCTGTCTTGCTAAGATCCATTGTTCAATAGAGTTGCATAGACTATAAGACATGAGCTAAGAAATGGTAAATTTAAATTGTAAAAGGGATTGGAGAATTAAATATGATTTTTGCTCCCTATAGCATCCATATTAAATCAATATAGATCTAGTTCATATGAGCTTGGGGATATTATGTTTACCAGGTGAGAGTCTTACAAGAAGAATTGTATGATGGATTTCTCTTTCTCTCTGGGTGGGTTTGTATTTGTTTAATACAAAAAAGGTCAACCACACTGTTGTTGTAGTTAAGAGGAATGATAATATCTTGTATATATGGACCTGTGGTGAAATGTTAATTTATTTAAATAGTTGTCTGCACCAATATATTTTTCTTGACTTTCCTCTAGGAAAACTGAATTTATAGGAGTCAAAGACAAGAATCATGTTATTGTATTTGCTTATCTAGCTTGTCTGTAGCGAACCAAAAGGAGTAGCACATAATTCTTGTGATATTTTGTGTTTCCACTGATGGAAAGAGAAAGAGCAAGAATATTTTGTTTAATAATATCATTTATAAATCCATTTTATAAAACGAACATTGCCAAACAGGCAGCTTAGAGCATTAACTTTTTATTTCAGAATTAATGGACCAATGATTGGAATGAAAGGCTACATTCGGGCAACTTCTGCTGCAAAAGATGATGAAATAAAATGAAGCATGAGAACCACAAGGAATCTGGTTGGTCCTAAGTCTACCTGTAATAACATGTCCTTGAGAGACAAGAATAGGAGTACAATCTAGTCATGTAAGAGAAGCTATGCCTTCAAAAGGAATAGAGGCATTGCAAACTTCTCAGAAGTGATTCTTTAAAATTTCTTGAATTGTAAAGGTGAGGGAAACGAGATGTATTTTTAGACTTGCAACTGTATCACAACCTTATAATTGGTCATTCAAGTCTGAACTACCCTCTAAGGGATGATACTACCAGGTCAGAGGGTAAATGTGGGAGAATCTACAGTTAGCTTAACAAACTGGTCCTTGGTATTAGGAGTGTGTCACGTTCTGGCGTTCACCAAGGAATTCAGACAGAGCCAATGTTGGTTAATCGAATTACTTTATCCAAGAAGCTGTAATAACTGGCACAGAGTGACAAACAGTCAGTCCTAACATGATTAATCCCTCCACCCTTTACATAGTGTCTGCCCCGCCCACACAGATTCACCCATGGGCCCCACCCCTACACATCCCACTCCTCAGATGCTGCTGCTGCAAAGCATGCTGTCAACACCCAGCTGCCCAATCAGTCATGGCAGTATCCACGCAGTCCGTGTCCATGAAGGGAAATGTCCCGGTAGGTTATCCATGGTCCTTGTATCCCTTCTGCTACTCAGCTGTGCAGCATGTAGGGGATATGAACATGACTTCCAATGCAGGACGCAGGCGAAGACACGCTGCCCAGCTGGAGGCTCCCGGGGCTGCCCGCTACTGAAGACGCACCAGCCAGCTGATGGCTGAAAGAGAGTTTTACACTATACATAATGGCACGTGTAGTACTTCTCTCCTTCGCTTCTTTTCCCATCTACATTCCATAATCTCTTGTCTAAATTAGCCACATTGCATTGCTTAATCTTAATTGATTCAAATGATAAATCATAAGAATCATGATAAAATGATTTATTTATAAATCATTTATAGGATTAAAAATTTTCTGATTCTGCATACACAAACTTATAAATATCTACAGTAAGCCACACAATCACCCCCCCCCATGCAAACCCTTGTACATAAGCATACCGTATTATAATCTTATCTTGAAATCAACCCTAGTTAGCAAGGGTGTTTATAGGGTTTCTAGCACTTTCAATGAGCTAATTTGGTAATAAATAGTCAAATATTTTGTCATAGAGTAGAAATAACAAAGAACTGTTTTTAGTATATTTTTCATTTCTTTTCATTTCTCTTTTTAAAATAATGGTCAACAAAATAATGCAAACACAGATCAATATATATGCTATATGTCAAAGATGACATATTGCTTTTGATTTCACAGCCTGAAACAAAAATAGCTCAAACACCTTAAGAATAATGAAAGGGATGAGGGTGGGGAGATAGAAAAGATGCTGGTCTCTTTAATAGTTCAAGCAGAATTTATCAAGCTGATAAAACACAAAACTCCTTAAATAAGATGAACGAACCTGGATAGGAATGATGTTGAAACTGTCCTATTCTAATTACAGAATTTGAATATTTCTAGGTTTTTTTTATAAAAATGGATTTTTTCATAGGTGCTTAATTGATAGATAATTAGAAGTATTTTCAAGGTTGTGAGAATGGAGTGACTTCTCCTCTGTCGATTTTTTAGCTTCCCAATGCAATTTTTAATGTTTCCAAACCCTATAATTGTCATGTTGAATTTCAGCATGTTTCACTAATATGCTGTTTAATATGAATTTTGTATTCTACTTCAATAGTTCTGGGTCATGTAACTATGTCACACATTTTGCTTTATGCAGTTTTCCCTGTTATTTGCAGCTTTTGCAAATGCTGCATTTTATGTGCAACTAAATGTTGGTTTTCCTTGAGAAAAAGATGCTAACATACTGTTTGCTGCTGCTGCTGCTGCTACTGCCTGCACCACAATCACTTACGCCAATCAGGTTATTTTGTGTAAAAATAAACCAATGGAGAAATTTTTGTGTCTAAGTCAACTTTGATCTCCTAGATCAGGAGTGTCAAATTCGATTTCATTGAGGGCCACATCAGGATTGTGTTTGACCTCGGGGGTTTGGGGTGGGCATGGCCAGCTCAATGTCACTCCTGTCAGAGACGCCCATGGTGGCCCAAGCACTCTGCCAGCAAAAACAGGCTCTCAAGCTCTGTTTTCACTGGAGAGGGTTGGAGGAGGCTGTGTCAGCCAAAAACAGAACTCGGGATTTTTGCTTGCAGAAAACCTCAGGCTGGTCCTTTGTTGTTTCCAGGGCAGTGGCGTAGCGTGGGTTGTCAGCACCCGGGGCAAGGCAAGTAATTTGCACCCCCTAACCCGTGGCAACCCACACTACGCCACTGGACTCGGGACATGAAGGGAGCTCTGAAGCAGCCGTCCTCCTTAGCAAAGCTCGCAGCGCCCTCTATAGGCCCGAAGCAGAATCATTTTCTTCCCTCGGTTCTGGGAAAATAGGGAAAGGAAAGCCGCCCGAGGTCTTCACTTGCTCTAATTTAAACGTATCGCGTTATTAACGTCCCTCGCCCTGCCCAGCAGTCTTCAAGAGACCCAGATCTGCAGAAGAAAACTTTGGTCCTCTTTCGTGCTCTCGACCCCGGGGAAGACCTGCTCGCGTCTCTTTTGTATTAAACGTGGGAAGCGTTCCTCGGCTTCATTCAATTCAAATTCAGCCTTGAAATACATGCAAGTCAACAGCAGAGAGCTGTGAGTGCGAGCACGCCCCCCCCAGATGATGCGCCCGGTGAGGCCGGCCCCCCCTGCACCCCCCACGCTATGCCACTGTTCCAGGGCAGTCCCACGGGCCAAATCTAAGTACCCCATGGACTGGATCTGGGCCCCGGTCCTTGAGTTTGACAGCCCTGTCCTAGATGATATTCTACATGATAGTACCCTGTGTCAGATGTGAAAGAACTAACTTATTGTTAATTATGCCTATTCCTAGGAACCTTTTCCATTAACAGTTAACAAATGCTTGGGAGGGGGGTTAAATAAGGGTCAATGCAGGGGGTGGACTTAGTTTGCTTGTGGCCATATAGAGATTCCAGGCTGATGCCTATTTAATTCCACCCCCAAATTCTGCCACTCCTTCTCCTATACCATGTTCTTACAGTATTGAGAGCAACAGATTTTATCTAGTGTCATTTTATCCATATTTGGCTGAAATGTTTTTACTACTCAATCAATAACACACATAACTCTCATTGATTCTGATTTTCTAATACAGCCTTCTACCCAATATCCCGTTGTGGGTCAGGCAATTCTCAATAAGTGACTCTTATTTGGGGAAGGTACACCCACCTTATATGTGTTGCAGGAAAGAAAGCCACATTTAATGATAACTTCTGTCCTGCTGGTTGTATGATAAATATAGCTGACAGGAAATAAACTATTATTACATATTGGGAGTTCTCTCAAAGTCCCAAAGTTCAACCATAGCAGCGTAGGAAAGAAATAAAGTCATTAAAAGGACCAAATATAATATTAAACATGACCATAAATGAATAGCTTTATGACATGTGAATCATTAATGTATGTAATTAGAATCCTTGGCAAAAGTAATACCAGAGTTCAGCTACCCAGCAGCTGATTTTAGCTTTTTATTTATTCCAGGTCGTTAATTAATTAATTTGAAAAATTGACAGCTGTATGTGGTTTCTAAGTGTGAAATTAAGCCATTCAAAAAAAAGGATCAATCTTTTTTATAAGGAAGTTTTAACCTTCTTGAAAAGAAAAGAGAGGTTTTGCATGTCTTGTTTCAAAAAACCGTCAACCACTCATCCACAATGGTTTCCTCTCCCTGTCCTTGAAGTAAAAACATCATATCCAATCTTAATCATGCTAATCCTGACAGCTGTTCTTAGTTATGTCTTTCAGATAATTCTGGATAGGTACAAAGACATGAAAAACTTTTCTTATACGACACACAGCTCACTGGGAATAAGATACCAGGCAGAGAAAAAGAGAATGTGAGCTTTGAAGAATACAAGGCACTTTTCAAAGTTACCAATTCCGATTTTTTCTAGAATAATTCTGTCAAAGATACTTAGCCAACCTGTCATTTTCTGTGCCTTCTGCCATAGCCTTCCAGATCATCCAGTGATACTAAGTAAAGAAAGGAGAAAGTGCTCACAAAATAGTTTCAAAGATCTTCAGGTTCTTTCATCCTTGTATAATACCTGGGCTTCATATATTAATCATTATGATTTTTCAAGAGTAAACATAAATAAATAATAATTTGGTTTGTGATCAAAGAAATCTTAAATACCAAATTGAAGTATATGTTCCAAAGCATGTATGTCAGATATTAGGTGGGCTGGCTTGTACACCCACCCACCAGCCCAGTGTACCTTTATAAAAGACCTAATCTTCTTTCGGTTGATTTCAATTGAGTCCAAACCTTGGTGATTTAATGTACCCATACACATAGCTTTCTTGCTAACGATATTGTAAGGTCCAAGGCAGGGGTGGGTTCCAGCAAGCACTACTGCCGGTTTGCTCGTGGGCACGCTGCGCACACCTACAGTACAATAAAAATTGCTCTGCACAAGATGGCAGCACGTATGGTGGTGCCCAGACAACCAGTTCCAGTGAACCAGGCCACCAAACCACTACCTTTTTGGCGGAACCAGTCTGAACCGTTAGGAACTGGTCCAAGGATACTTTTTAGCCCACAAAGAGCCAAAGGAGGGCTTAAATGGAGCCTTGGAAAAGAATCAGCAATTAATCTTTGATCCAAGTTTAAAGTCTGGGTCAGCAGTTCCAAATGTATACAAAAGATCTGGAAGGAAGAGCCACACTTAGAGAAAGTATGATCCCCCTTTTTATACAGTTAGAAGCGTAAGTTAACTCTGCCATCCGACCTCTTAATTTGGGTTTGTATATTTCTTATTACGTGGTAAAAGGATAGAAGCCTTCTCATTAGCCTTATCTCTTCCTTTGTTCTCACAATTGGCCACTTGGACCCCTGGTGTTGCAGAGAAGGGAATTTACACAGATCAAAGGCGTAAGTTGTTAGGGCTGTGGGACTGAAGAGTAAATTGTATGCAGCTCCCACCTTCTTAAAACTTGGATTGCAGGAAGGAGATTGGCAGGAATGAGATTGATACAAATTCAGATCAAATAGCAGGAACATATGTTTGACCATTACCTGATACTTTACAGAGGACTAATACAGTTTATGTTTACAGGGAATTAGTTACAGGAAATTCAAATATAAAGTCATAATGTATCATATATATATATTACAAATACAAATTTGGCAGGTTTATCAAATTACAAATACATTTTTTACAATATTACAAATACAAATTCGGCAGGTTATGGACAAATTCGACAAATTCTGACCAGTTATGGAAAACCGGTAGAGAAAATTTTGAGTAGTACAGAGAACCGGTAAATACCACTTCTGACTGACCCCGCCCCCATCTATTTTCTGCCTTCTGAATCCCACCTGATAAGGAAGAAATTTAGATTTTATAGTATCTTCCCCTGGCACACTCACCAAGATACACCAAGCCATTCCCACAGAACCATTAGTAAAAAAAATTGAATACCACCAGTGGGCAGTGTGTGTGTGTGTGTGTGTATGTGTTACAGGAAACAAATGTTTATAGAATAACAAGTTTCTACTAATTCTAGTATTCCAGCATATTATATTCTTATTACAATTTTCCTTCAGTATGAAATGGTTTGTCGCTACCTTTTTCTAGGAGGTTCTTTCAACTCCTTAGTTTAAGCAATAGTTCTGATATAGTTCTGATAATTACAAACAGGTCTGATCTTTCTTTTCGAGTCAGATCAATCAACAGCTGCTACATGCTGTCATTCGCCTTCCCTGTATAACTGTGGAACAGCCCCACTAATCTATAAAAAACTTAACAAATAGAACAACATAATACATATTTCATGCATATGTATATGGTGCTTTCGGGGGGAGGCAATCCCTTCATATCAATGTCCTGGCAACTAATCCCTGAAATGTTTTTTTTTAGCACAATTTATCCTTGTCTCCCCAGGATTGAGACCAACTGACTGGCCCAGGGTCATCCAGCTGGTTTCATAGCTAAGGTGGGACTAGAACTCACAATCTCTTGATCTATAGCTTAGGGCCTTAACTACTACATCAAAGTAATTCTTTCCCTTTTATAATACATACGTCTACATACTGTTCTGACCTAGGCTTCCCAAAAGCATGAAGCAAACTCCTTCCCCGACAAAAAACCCTTTTATTAATTTATTGTGAATTCTTCTCATTCACCTCCAGCAAAGTCTTTCAAGGGAGGATTTATAGTCACAGACCTTATCTGGCTTGGAGAACTGCCAGGCCGATATCTTCAAAACTTGGCAAGGAGTCTCGGAGACTCACAAACCAATTAAGTGAACTAATTGTTTTCTGTAAACTCCACTCCCCTTTTACTCCTCTTTTATTTCAATACAATATAATACAATAGTAGAGTTGGAAGGGACCTTGGAGGTCTTCTAGTCCAACCCCCTGCCTAGGCAGGAAACCCTATACCGTTTCAGACAGATGGCTATCCAACATCTTCTTATCCAACATCTTCCCATTTCCTCTGGGAGGGGCCATTCATCATCCACCACTTACTCCCAAGTCAACGCCTGTTCTTTAGCCGTTCCCTTTGCCTGGCAAATCTGCACATGGACACATTGGGAACAGGCTCCATCTGTTCATCTGCCTCATTGATGTCTGACTCTGAAGGCTGCTGATAACTGGCATACAGCTCTGAGGCAGAGGCAGCCCTCTCTGCCTCTGACATAGAGAGCCTTTCTAAGAAACAAGGACTGGTCCATGTTCCCCCCCCTCCCCAACCTACTCACTGTCCGAATCTGCGGGTCACAACACATACATAGAATGATATCATACATAGGTGCCCACCTTAGATGGTGCAAAGATATTTCTTTTTCTATATCTACATGCAAAACAGATGCAAAATATTAATCTCTACTAAGAAGTACATTTCTTTGAAGATATTGTCACTTTATATGAAGAGGATTTAAGGCTGTTTAATGCACAAAGAACTTGATTTCCTCTGGGAAGAAAATGAATAATCTGACCCAATTAATTTTTCTAGGTGGATAAATATCCATTCCCCTGCCCACTGGAATGTTTCTCACCTAAAGCTGCAGTAGCGGAGCCCTGTTATACTGTTGCATTCATCATGAGTTTTGTTTTTGCATGTGAGTTGCATTTATTGCAAAGTATATAAATAGATTAAAGTGAGAATCAGTGACAGCTGTTGTTCTAATAAATAAGGAAAGGCAGTATTATTCGCTCTCTGCCATTCCTAGTGAATAGGATACTGGGGTGGTTTACCTCCTTGTTAAATAAATCTTCCGTTTTCTTTTCTGCTTTCTAAGTGCAGTGGCAGATAGACTTTCAAAAATTCAGAAGGTGATCTTGCTTGACTTTCATTCCTAACTTTCAATTAAAAATAATTCCACAGAAAAAACACACAGCTTTTTTTTTAAGCAACAAGAGAGAGATGTTTTTATTTGCAAGATGTCAGTTTTTATGTATACCAATTCATTTCAGTTTATTAGATGGATCATAGAAAATAGTTGATTGGGAATCATTTTAGAATGAGTAACTGAAATAAAATAGCAATAATACAGGATGAAAATATTATGCCCTTTATTCCTTCTACCTGATATGGGTCCAATGCTATTATGTTAGGGAGAAAGGGAAAGAAAAAGGGAAAAAACTCACAACTTTATAGGCACTATTTAACAGAGTTGATAGCAATCCTTCCTAACAAGTGGTGTCTGTGTGTGTGTGTGTGTGTGTGTGTGTGTGTGTGTGTGTAAGTAACTATGATAATAAAATGATAATAAAAAAGGAAAATGGAAACTGAGTCTGGAAAATTATGTTAAAACAGAAATGTTTGCTCTATTGTTTGAAATCTTGTTTCTTTGTTAAAGGAAACCAAATAAAATTAACTCAAACATTCTCTCTCCCTCCCTCCCTCCCTCCCTCCCTCTGTGTCTGTCTGTCTGTCTGTCTGTCTGTCTGTCTTCCTTCCTGTGTCATATTGCCACAAATTCAGTAGCAGTTTCCGTTTTCTATGGTAAATGTTTTAATGTTTAATGTTTTAACTAACTCCATGCCTGAAAAATTCATAGTTCTTTATATCCTTTATATCCTTGAGGAATCTAAGTACTGGAGTTACAGCTACAACACAGATCTATTTGTCAAAGTCAAATTAAGAATTCTATAGATATCAGCCCAAAATATGGCAATATGATTTAGGTCCGAAATTTAATACCTAAGTTCTAAATTTGATCTGCAACTGAAGGTGATTATTACACAATCTTATTAATAATTCTCTGAAGCATTAAACATCACAAAGATTTTTTCTTTTATTAACCTCATTTGGAAGTAATAGGACACTAATTTCCCATTGTTTAAAGTGGAGCTCTGTCGTTTGCGAGGGCAAGTTATTCTATCATCTACTTTAACTCTCTATAAAAATGGGTTAATGGTTGAGGAACTGTAATTTGTTCTTCCCAAACTATTATGGAATAGTAATAGTATTGGAATAAGAAGTTGATTCATTAACAGACAAGAGGATCTAGTAGTACTTCCATCCCAATAGGGCCGTGCAAAGTTACTAGTGAAAGGCCGTTTGACTGAATCCCTAAATCAGAACAGCTTTTCAGATTCATACTCGTTATTTCAATTGAAGTAAATATGCAGATATGAACCAACAATTCAAAATGCATTGAGGATGATTCACATAGCCCTACCATCCAATGCCATTTACAAATTAAATAAAATGGAAAACATCTACAACTAGGTAAAAAAAGTTACTTGACTGAAGATAGGATGATGATTTCTTGTGTGATTAAACATAAGCATAAGGTAGAACTAAATAAAATTTCACTTAAGCCATAATGTACAAAAATACAAAGTAGATGTATTAAAACATAGGCAGATCCCACTCTAGGGGAATAGTGCAATATTTTTTTCTATAAAAAGATAAAACAAAAACTATAATGTCTACAATGACATTGAAAGACCAGTTTGTTGCAGTGCGTTAAAAGTTGATTTAATTCCTTCCTAATCGTGAAGTCAGATGGGTGACTTTGAGCTAGTTGCTCTCCCTCAGGTGCAAGATAATGGCAATTGGAAAGCGTTTGTGAAAAA
The DNA here is from genome assembly GCF_964273705.1 of Natrix helvetica. NCBI lineage: Eukaryota > Metazoa > Chordata > Lepidosauria > Squamata > Natricidae > Natrix > Natrix helvetica. Next base: position 41,589,325 of record NC_138558.1, read on the forward strand.
TGCTACCAAGCAAATTGCATGTAGTCAAGATTGACTCAAAGAGCCATAACCACCACAACAAGACAGTTAACTAAATTAAGTAACGTTAAGCAAAACTCCAGAGAGGTCCATCAGCAAGGCCATTCTAGATGCCACAAACTCCCAAACAGAGAAGCAAGTGAGAAACAAGATTATTCATTAATATATTTGCCTCAGTTTTAACAGGAGATTATTATAGTTATACTTTGTTATTCCAAGCTAGAAAAGAACCTCTGCATTGTCCAATGCTTTTATGTCGTTCTTTCCAATGCCATAACTATTTGGGAATTAACATTGCATTTTTCCCAACATTCACACCAAAATGGCCTTTTAGATCAAGCTAGCATTCATAAAAATCTGCCGTTGCTGATTTACAATGTTTGACGACTAGCATTTTTCCACGGCCTGATCAGTATGATGACACTTAAGCCATCGACCTGTAAGGCATTTATTTAACTGAGGGCCTGGAGAGTCTCTCACTGTCTTCTAATTCAAACTATTTTTCTCCTATCCCATTTTTCTCCCAGCACAATCAATATAATAACATGCATCCAAAGTAATTGCCAGTAAAGTATCAGTCCTTTGGGGAATTTATAGTTATTTAACAGAGGCTGAGCATTAGGCATACAAATGCTTTGGTTTGCTACCCCTAGAGTCCTGGTACAAATTGAATTTTGCTGGGAGGTTCCACATGCAGCATTTGATGGATAATACTAAAGAGCTAATAAAAAAACCATGGCATAAGAGCTTTATAGATAACCTTAGCTATCCTGGCCAAGCGTTTTGTAAATCTGCAAAAGTGAATGTCTTAAAAAGTGAGATTGCCTGACAAATTATGCTAATTGCTCATATCAAATATTGAAGAAAAGTAGCAAATTTGATATAGATTGATATAGATTCTTGACTTTTGCTTTGTTTTGGTCGTAAAAAGAAAAATAGCTAATTCAGGATGGAATTGCTATGCAGATAGTGCAGGATTATGAACTTGCCTCTGGCAGGCTACAAGATATGAAGAATGCATCTTCTTTGCAACAAAGAAGGGAGCAGTTCTTTGGTATTCAAGGACTGACAGAGGAATCAGAGGCTCATTTCAAATCTCATCTGGCTGTAGGTTGTCCACAATGCCTCAGTTTCTCTGGAAAGCTGGATAAGAATGAGCTTCCATTAAAGTAATAAATCAAATGCAAATCTTACTTTCCTTCAACATAATATTTTATGATGCATTATTATGTCTTATCCCTCAAATATATTATTAGATTGTCTTCATTATAAAGGGAGTGGGGGGAAAAGAGTAAGGTGTTCCCCTTGGACGTATCCAAGATGCAAGTTAGAATTTATAATATGGCACATTTTCCTATTTAAATCACATAAGGAGCATCTACATAGCTGTATGCCAAAGGGGAAGACTCCCATGCTTTAGAAACGTTGAACAAATTTAGATATTTCCTCAATTCATTGACAGTCGAGGCAACTCATGTTGACTACATAAATGCTTACAAGATACACCCTTGAGCTAGCTTTCTAAGAAATAATAAAATGCAGTGTTCTGTAGTGATCAATCATGAAACAAATTTACAGTAATACCAAAAGGGAAAGCTAACATATGGACAAATGGTAGATTCTTAAGGACTTGATTATACATTTTATGACATGGTACAACTGCTACTTCCTGTCATTGTAACTTTGCCAAAGTACATGCCATCTGAGACCACTTTTTCTTAAGTGTTCCCTGCCTCTGAATAAATTGTGCTGGTGGAAGTAAACAAACTACCATTTGCCCCCAACAATACCTCTATTTTCATCCACAAAAAACTTAAGGGATTTTTCTGAAAGGCTATGGGAACTGTTGTATATTATTTCCAATAGCAAAAAGAAGAGATGATGTACCTTTATCTGTCAGAGTCTCAGAACTATTGAGTGGATCAACTGATACATTTGAAAATCAAAATTATGTAAATGGAGAACAATTATATAAAATACCAAAGCATAAAATATGATAAAAGGGCTATTAATTATTATTAAATTATTAATTAATTAACATTTAATAGAGTTTATAGGGATTATTCTTTTATTGTTCTATATATCTAGTTCTGGGTTAAGCTGAATTGCTATGAAAGTTAAATGTTCAGTTGCAAGATATTTTCACCCAACAATCAAGAGGAATTTCCTTTAAGTCCAGTATCTTAGTAAAGTATATATTACTAAGGTTTAGTATAAAATATACTGAAGTATATATTGAACATCTATGAACAACAAAGTATTTATTATGTACAAAATGGATATGGAATTAAATGGTTTTGGCTAATCAGAGTGGATATTGTATGAAAATTATAGTCTGGGCATAGTTGAAAGAATTATTTTTAGGAATCGGGGCAGATCAGCTGAAAAACATGCTAATTTTGATGACATTTCTTTGGTTGAAGAACAGAGTTTTGTTTTCTTCAATTCCAATTTGTTAGGTCCATTCTCGTGAATAGCTCTATCTTGATCTGATCAAACTGGCTACCTTAGGCTGGACTCAATTTAAAGAGATGAAAGGATCCCTAAATAAATACCAGGTGTATCACACATGAAGGGATAAGACAAAAATCTGGAGATGTGGATAAGTATTACAGGAATTGGGTGTGTCTAGTCTAAAGAAAAGAAGGCGTAGGGGTGGCATGAAAGCTCCAATATTTGAGGGGCTCCAACAAAGGCAAAGGGGTAAAACTATTTTCCAAAGCACAAAAAGACAAGACAAGAAACAATGGTTGGAAACTAAGGAGAGAAGCAAACTAGAACTGAACAGAATTTTCTGAACATTGAGAGCAATCAACCAATGGAATAGCTTGCCTTCAGAAGTTGTGGGTGCTCCATCTATTTGTCTGCTCCATCTATTTGTCTGCTCCATCTATTTGTCTGAAATGGTATAGGATCTCCTGTATGGTATAGGATCTCCTGGACTAGAAGAATCCTATACTATGGTCCTATGCTATGGTATAGGATCTCCTGGACTAGAAGACTTCCAAAGTCTCTTCCAACTCTAGATGAACATTTGAATCAATCTTATATCAGTGATAAGAAAAATAACCAAATGCCTTCCTAATGCTCAAAACGTAAACACGAAAAGGTTCTGGAAAAAACAACATACTTCTGTTACGGTATGCAGAATTCACCAATTTTTCAAATACTCCATTTATTCTGCCTCTTGGAAGATGGCCAGACAGAAATAGCCCTTGAGGGGTTATAATCAAATATTATAATGAACTCTATAATGTTTAAGCCTCATCTTGTACAATTTTATTCTATATTTCAAATATTTTCATATCCTCACACTTAGATAAAGCAAAGAATTTGCTTCTCCTGCACATAACACTAAAAGGAGGCAACGTACCTACTGTGGAATTTAAATCGGAACCATTTTGAGTCATTTGCATATTTTTATCTCATACAGCTTTGTCTATTTTCTCTTATTAATGAATTCAAAAGTTAATTAATTAGCTGATAGATGAATGTGATGTGCATGGAATAATAAAAACCCATAGGGGGGGAAAAAGTTCACAGAAGATCTGAAACCATATCCTGAAAGTACAAAAACTGAATTTTACAGAAGGTCACCACACATCTCAGTTTCAAAGAGGATTTATTCTGTGCCATATATGACAAGAGGAACCCTTTCCTTTTTTTTACCTTTGGGATCCTTTTTTTAATATTAAACAGCACCAACACTTCTTTATTGTTAGGCATTGAGCTGAAATCATATAGTTACTCCTAACTCCATCTTTACTGAAAACATAAACTCTTATAGTTTGATTGGGTTAGGGAAGGGAGAATCCCTCTTTCCACTATGTCCCATGTGAATTCCCCCTCTTCTCAATTTACTTTAGGCTACTAAGTTGATAGCTGCTAAATAGGAATATGTGGGGGGGACCTAAAATATTGAAATATCTCTTAGAATTCCTCTTCCCTTATCAGACCTACTGCATGGCATGATAATTATTGACTAATCCAATCATTCCAGACTCTGAATTATTATTAGAATCTTCCTTTGTTGCTTCACTTTAGATTGCCCTTAGGAAGAAGAGTTCCATTTGGGCTTTGGTGATGATGGTGTTAGGAATGGCCTTACCATTGCATCTTCAGGTTTACATGATGTATAAAAAAGGGTAATAAATTTGAATACAATTCATTAACAAAACTGCAAGTTGGAAAAAGCTACTATACTTTTGACATGTTTGCATACTGTGATCGATTGAGTTAGCCATTGCCCTAAAACAGTGTGTCCCCTTCATTTACTACAAAGACATCTTGCTTTTATTTCTCCCCACAGCCCAGAGGTGGGAGAAGGAAGCAACTCAGTGGTGGTGTGATTGTGTCAACCTATTTTTCCACTTTCTTCTGTTCCTATTTCAAGTCAGAAAGTAATAACAGAACAGTAAAGTACATAGGAAACCTCCATTTTCAGAATATGCTGCAGATTTCTTGGTATTAAAGTAGAGCTCTGCCATGTACTGGCCTTTGACCACAATCATGATGTGTGATTCGATTGGTCAGCCTCCAGGAAACTTCTTATTCTTCTTCAGAGGTTACACTTATCCAGGGGAAGTTAGTTTAGGGCTAGCACTAAGCCGCACTTCATAGCTTTTAGGCTGAGTTGACTGGGTTAGGATGATCAACAATACTCAATTAACTGTGTCCAAGAACAAATCCTTTACCATACATTTCAATCAATATATAGGCATAATCCTTTTGGCCTATAGAGATGCAAAACCATATTTTGTCCAGCAGAATTTAGAATGGGTAATTGTTCTGATACTGCTAAAATAAAATAAAAATACTTTTGTAAAGGTCTGTTCATTTATTGTGATGCAGACATGATTTAATAAAAAAAGTTCCAGAAATAATCAATAGTACAGAAAGTTTCACCCATCCAGGTTCTGCCACAGGCTCCCAACATTAAACTAAACCAAAGTTCTTGACAAATCAGTATTTTCCAGGACACTCTGTAATTTAAACTTAACTATCTTCTCAACAATTTTCTGCAAAAGGAAAAGGTATAGATTGAGCAAAATGTTTCTGACCCCGTTGGGTCCAGGGAAGATCCCTTGAGAAAAGACACACTTCCTTTAAGATTTGTATATTCATCTGCTCTGTCAAAGAGATCACCACTACCAATAGACCCAACTGCATTGATCTTTACCAAATAGGTGAGACAGGGATCTAATATACAAATAGCTGAGCCAATAGCACTTCCTTAGGAACACAGGCTCAAACTTTTTCCAGATAACCTATCAAACTGTTCCTCTGACATTTAAAGTGAACCATTCAGACCACCTCTGAGCAACTTATCTATCAAATGCCTAGAAAATTTGTGACACCTCCAATAGATAGTTATGTGACTTGTTCCTTGCCACCAACTGGTTATCAAAATACTGTATATATGAGAGCGGAGGTATACCTATGTTTTGCCCCCTGATAACCATGAGATGCTCCCTAAATGAGCTTATGTAAGGGCTCACTTGTATTCATCTTTTTCTTTCTCCAATTACATAGGAAAAAGACATCACTAGGCATCACTTCTGGCATTTCATCTCCCAGAGCTTCTCAGAAAACCAAGAAACTCCCAGGATCAAAAGGATTCAGCTAACAATATTTTTTCTTAAACAATGTAAGAACTTGCCAATATGCACTGTCAAAAGTTGGACACTGGCCCTTTCATATGAAATCCTCTGTCAAAGATCAAAATTCATACTATGGAAGTTTGGTTGTTTGATTCCTTATATTTGCCTCATTCAAAAAAAAAACTGTGATAAGGTTATCTGAAATCAAGAAATATAATCTGGTAAATAAAATCTATTTATTGTATTTAGTAAAAACTTTTTGTAGTAAACAAAAAAGGCACCTTCGTTGGAAATCATTGAAACAATCAATGAAGATTAATATTTTAAACATATTATGTACTTATTTTTGAGTAAAGAACAGTAAGAAAGCATGAATGTCACTTGATAATTAATGACTGAGCCCTGCATTAAATCAGATGATGTGTGGGCGAGATTAATTGCTAAAACAATTCCAGAATAGCAACATTTAAGCATTAGAAGTAAATTATGGCATCTTATCCTTATTAGCATACAATATACAGTACATATTTTCAGGTACGTTTTGTTTTTTATTTGTTTTTGCCTATTAGTCTAATGAACTAAAAACCCAATAATGTCTTCTTTGTTATTCTCCTGGATGAGGTAGCCAGCTAAATTCAATTATAATCAAAACCATTTATGCATATGAATGTCTTAGTATGACTAAGGATTTGTCTTCATATCTATTAATTTTCCAGTTCTTTTCAACCTTAATTGAGAGGTTTAATTTTGTCCAAAATGCAAATTTTAATTGTCTAAATTTAAAGTATTAACTTTAAATAATCTAAAATGCTATTTCAGGGCATATTCTAGGCATACTTTAATTTTAGTTTTTATTTACATTTTTTTCCTTACCTTTGAAATAAAATAAAATTCTAGTGGAAAAAGAGAAAATAATGTGCATAAATATCTTAATTGGTTACAGTCAATACAAGTTGGTCATATTCAAAGTCTGAAATTCTGTAGCTTGCGCTTGGAATACAAAGAACTATTCCATTGACCCAACAATATTCCATAATATTCCACAATATCCTAGCCCAGTGGTGGGCAACCCGCGGCTCGGGAGCCACATGCGGCTCTTTACACCCTTTAATGCGGCTCTTCTGTGTGCCGGGTGCCCGCTCCCCTCCCTCCTCTCGGGCTTTGGAGGGAAGCTTCTGCAAAAGCCCGGGCGAGTGACAACCAATTTTGGTCCTATGACTGCAGAATGCTGCAAAATACCATAAATGCAGGCCAGTTGTTGAGTGTTTCAAATGTGATTGGAACACTCAACAAGGTGACCACAGTGTGTGTGTGTGTGTGTGTGTGTGTGTGTGTGTGAGTGAGAAAGACAGACAGAGAGAGGAACAGAGAGAGGGAGTGAGGGAGGGAATCAGAGAGAGACTGACAGACAGACACACATACACACACAGACAGAGAGAGACAGAGAGGGGGAGGGAGGGAGAGAAAGATAGACAGACAGAGACACACACACAGAGTGAGTGATTAAGTGAATGAGTGAGAGACAGACACACCCACATACACAGAGTGACAGAGAGGAAGGGAGGGGAGAGAGACAGAGGGAGAGACAGAGACAGACAGACACACACACAGAGTGAGTGAGAGACAGACACACACACACACACACACAGAGTGACAGAGATGGGGGAGGGAGGGAGAGAGAGACAAAGAGCCAGAGAGAGAGAGAGAAAGAAAAAGAAAAAAAGAAAGTGGGAGAGAGAGATGAAATTAAAAACAACAACATACAAACCTGACTTACTCAAACTATCCAAGGAAATGCAAGGCCAATGTTCACATTAGTGGTTGTGACTTTGTCAGTCAATGTGAGGATGTAATTTTCTCTACATTGTAAGGCAAATTTTACGGAATTTAACGTTATCGATAAATAATATCGTTCTAAAGTTTTTGTTTTATTAGTTGTGTTATTTGTATCCTCCCGACCTATGTGGATACTTGCATGCAGAATATTCTCAATAAAAACTTATTGAAACTAAAAACAGTGTACCATCCTATGTATTTTCGGTTTTAAAAATGTGGCTCTCAAAGTAAATTTCAATCGTGGTTTTGGCGAGATTTGGCTCAGTTGAAAAAAAAGGTTGCCCACCACTGTCCTAGCCCAATGCCCTTCTCAAGCAGGAGACACTGGCCTATACCATTTCAGATAGGTGGCTATCAAGTCTTCTCTTTAAAACTTCTGGTAATGAAACATCTACAGCTTCTGAAGGCAAACTGTGTGATTAATTGTCCTCACTGTTAGGAAGTTTCTCCTTTATTCCAGGTTGCTTCTCTCCTTGATTAGTTTCCAAAAGAGAGAGAACCCATGAACTTCCACTCTGATACATTGTGGGTGACCAAGTCTCCAAGATTGCCCTTAATAATAGGCAAGTATGTCACACAGAGTAGCCATTTCAGTAGTACATAAAACATGGTCTCACAATTTGAAATATATCTACTCACTCCAAATATGAGGGTTTCTTTCTTCAGTTGAGAGTTGCAAAGGGTCAACATATGCAATTTTAAACTTGACTATCTGATTTTCAGTTAGATTCAAGAAGCACAGAATGTGCAGTGCGAAATAGTTTATCGACATTAATAGATTTACCAGTATATATTTAGAATATCAAACCTGCATTAAGTTTGATGTAATTTCCACTTGTTTTAATTGTGTAATGAAGTACCATTTGAAACTGGTGTCTCTATGTAAACATATAAAACGGTTGGATCTTTTACTTCCAAATCTAGTCACAAGAAATTACCATACTCTGTGAAAGTTAAATTACCATCCTTTTAAAAAGACACTGTACAAAACAATATTGGAGTTCTGGCATAGTCAACAGAAATATATTTACACTTTCCCAATGGAAATAAAACAAAAGTTGATTTGTTTCTTTTCAAAGCTACCTTAACAGAAGTTGCAGTTTCTTAGTGAATAATTCAGCCTTAGAGCTGAGGAAATAATTAGGTCATTGAACAGAGGTGTGAAATAGATAGCAAATCTAAGAGATAAATGGGCTGCATATGGATTTGCTTGGGGGGGAAAAACCCTGTAAAGTTCTACCAAAGTCCATAAAAATAAAATTTAAAAAATTAACTCAAATAATATGACATAAACTCACTATCTCTTGTGTTTTCCTACCCGTTCCCCCCACCCTACATTGCAGGATTTTTTTTCTCTTTCTTTGTTGCATTAGAGAAATCCAGTTTGTATGTTTTAAGAACCAAACATGCAATAGATTTCCACACTTGGTTGATATCTGTGAAAGTGCTGCAATTATTCTGAAGTGCTTGTGAGTAAGCATCATAAATACATTTACATTTAAGGTTCTAATAACAATAAAGTGGCAATAAAATAATGCTATTTTACATATTAAATGCAGGATGTCCAAACTAGAATGCTAATCAGCATCTACTTGAAATGTGTTCCCTTGTACTATTCTTATAATCTGTTATTTCTTTTGGTCTATCTTTCCATGTCTAAGATAACCTAGAGAGAAGTTCCCTGAAGATGGGCTCCAGCATGAGTCCAAAACCTCAGAAGAAAAAAATCTCTGGTGATCCTGGTGACCAACCCAGAATGGACCCTGCAAGATAAGTTAACTTTCACATAATGGAAAAAGGGCAAAGAAAAGCAACTAAGATGATTAAATGCCTGGAGACGAAAACATATGAAGCACAGTTGCAGGATTTGGGTTTAGCTAGTCTAGAGAAAAGAAGGACTAGGAGGGGGACATGATAGCAATATTCCAGTATTTGAGAGGTTGCCACAAAGAGGAAGGGGTCAACTTATTTTCCAAAGCATCAGAAGGCAAGACAAGAAACAATGGATGGAAATTAATCAAGGAGAGAAGCAACCTGGAATTAAGGAGAAACTTGCTAACAGTGAGGACCATTAACCAGTGGAACAGCTTCCTGTAAGAAGTTGTGGGTGCTTTATCACTGGAGATTTTTAAGAAGCGACTGGACGGTCAGTCGTCTGAAAAGGTACAGAGTCTCCTGCTTGAGCAGGGGGTTGGACCAGAAGACCTCCAAGTTCCCTTCCGGTTCTAATCTGATTAATTGATATTCAGAAAAGACAGAAGGAAGGAAAGGCCAGATTGTTGATATTTGTGTCGCTCATTAGCCATTTGGATGCATTTGTAAAACTGATGCATTGTTATATCCCAGGATCCTTCATATACAATAAAACCTGCTGCCTATAATTCAGGAAGCAGTAACAGCTAGAAGTCATTGGTAACCATTATGAACCTTTCCAGTTTAACCCCATCCAGATTGAATGCCATTACAACAGTTGCTCAAAGCAAATTAGTTTAATTATGGAATATGCAAATAAGTAAGTCCTCATCTGGTCCTGAATCTCCTTGCATTTAATTCCAATAGAGAAGCTTTGGAAAGCATCATGATAGGGACAGTAAAGGAGAAATCATGCTTTAGACACAGAATTTACACAATAATGAACCTGGGAAAATAAAGGTATACTGCAATGTATTCTTCTTTTCAATAAGCAGGACAAGTTCAATTTCGACAACATTACTGTATACTACCAACAGATGCTATGTTTTTAAAAATAGAATAATATTTTAAAAATAACATATTACAGTAAAATTAAATTACTTTTTTCCACCACTTTTTAGCACACCTAGCTTTCTATTAATAATAATTTCCTAACACATGCATGAGTGAAATGGTGGCTTTCAGATGAATTACCTTAATTTGCTTTGTCTAAATAAGACATATTGGCATTTAAAAATCACAAACACTATACATAGAAAATGTATCATATTCAGCTTTCAAAATGCATTATTTCTCAAGTTCCAGGTAGACTTAGACATTTATCCAACACTGAATTTAGACATCACTTTATTTAAATTAATATAAAAGATTCCATCCAAATTTCAAGCAAAAGCCTTTTCTAGCAATACCCATTTTTGTTGTTCCTGAATACCCCACACACACACACAACACACACACACACACACACACACACACACACACACACACACACACACACACACATATATATATATATATATATATATATATATATATATATATATATACATATATATATACATATATACATACACACACACACACACACACACACACACACACACAAACACATATATATGCATGCTGGTCTTCTTGTATTCGGGTCTTTTCCCGTGTAAGATTGAGATTGTCTTGGCAACGTTTCAGCGAGATCTCACTTGCCATCCTCAGGCTGGTGTTTTCGGCTTAAAGTATGATCGGAGCTGCCGTCTTTCTATAAATCTTGGTGGGGGTATGTGGACTGCTGGCGTTGTTTCAGTAAGTGGATTGATTGGATGTGTGGCTGTATCATGATAGGTAGATTGGTTCTGATTGGTGCTGGCTGTGTGTCCATTGTTGTTTTGTGTTGTAATGGTCTGGGTGGTGGATGGGGCTCGTTTGTTGACTAGGGCTGGTTTTCAGATGTCTGGTAGTCAGGAGGTATCATCATGTTTATTCATGTTGTGGGGGTGTTTCTCTATTTTGATAGCTTCCATAATTATTCTCTTGTTGAAGTGTTCAGTTTTGGAGATTAACCTGGTTCCTTCAAAATTAATTTCATGTCCCGTAGCTTTAAGGTGCTGGAAAATTGAGGAAGTTTTTTTCTTTTTTTCTTACTGCTTTCTTGTGTTCTGCGATGCAGGCATTTATTCTCCTATTAGTCTGTCCTATGTATGTTGCAGGGCAGATTTTGCAAGGTATTTCGTAGACTCCTTGGTTTTCTAGCTGGATTTTGTCTTTGGGGTTTCTTAAGATGTTGGCTATTTTTTGGTCAGTGTTGAAAGCTGTCTTGATATTGTGTTTGCTGATTTTATCTGTGGTGCCTTTGATGTAAGGGAGGAGGGCGATGCGATTTTCCTGTTCTGTGTCTTGGTTCTTGGGGGGCGTCTCCCTTTGGATTAGGTTGGTAATTGTTTTTCTTTGGAATCCGTTGGAGATTAATACGTTTGTGATTAAAGTATTTGATGTAGCTCCACCAAGATTTATAGAAAGACGGCAGCTCCGACCACGCTTTACTCACACCAACACGAAGCCGAAAACACCAGCCTGAAGATTGCGAGTATATATATATACTATATATACTATATATATATATAGTATCATCCTAATTATATCTTCATCTCATTGTATTTCTTCATTTTTCCAATATTGTACAAATATAATCCTCGCTGCTGTTAAGACATACAATATTAAATATTTTGCTTATCAAGTTTTTCTGATATTATACCTAATACAAACAGTTCAGGTTTAAAACCTACATGTTTTCCAATCATCTTTTCTAACTACTTACGTATTCTTGCCCAATTTATTTTTTAACACAAGTCCACCACGTATGATAATATGTTCCCCTTTTTGGTTACATTTCCTACATTTGCTAGACATATTTTTAAACATTTTAGCTAACCTAGCAGGAGGTAAGTGCCATGTATAAAACATTTTATAAAAATTTTCTGCATAAGAAGTTGCCATTGTCAATTTATAGTTCCTTTCCAATATGTTTTGCCATTTCTCTAATTTTATATTATAACCAAACTTTTTTAACCTATGTGTCATTGTGTCTTTTACTTGTCTGCTCTTCATTTTCCAGTTTAGTAAGAAATTATATATTTTCTTAATTAATTTTTCATCAACAATATCTGATCAAAGACTGCTTGTCCTTTATAAAAGCCATACTTTTTCATTTCTTTATCGTATCTAGATTGCATTTGCAACTGAGGATACCATGATAATATAAGGCCCTGGTCTTCAAGCTCTGGCTTAGATTTTAATTTCCCTTCAGTGTCCAAAATATCTTTATACGTCACAATTTTTTTGGACTTCACCAGATTTGGGTATGTAAACGCTTCCATCGTTGAGAGTCATTCTGGGATTTTTGAATAAATCTTGGGTATTATTACAGATAATAGTGAGTTTTTTATATAGTGATTTTGAAAGTATGTGTGAATTTTATTCTTCTCATACCATAAGAAGGCATGCCAGCCCAGTTGTAAAGCATGTCTTGATCTACTGTACATGGAAAATATCTGATATTCAGCTTTCAAAATGCATTATTTCTATAGTTCCAGATAGACTTAGACATTTATCCTACACTGAATTAAGACTTCACTTTATTTACATTAATATAAAAGATTCCATCCAAATTTCAAGGGAAAGCCTTTTCTAGCAATACCCATTTTTGTTGTTGTTCCTGCTTTACAGGAGGAGGATGAGAAATCCTTGCAGATGCTGTACTCTGTCTTTATAATATATTTTGGTTGAATGGCTCCATATTATTGTAAATGAATTCTAGAAATGCTACAATTCTTATGAACCAAACACATTATTTTAGATATACAAAGCTATAAAAGAACCTGCTACAGACTCTTGTAGGCCTCAGAATGAAACATTAGTTGGGATCCATTCAAAACGGCTTCCTTTTCACAGGGTCTTATAGCAACATATTTTTCTGCATTGTTTTTGTTCCATTGAAGATATGACCACCTATACACATAAACACTTATGTTGAAGTAATTCTTTAAATTAGAGTTGAACAGATTAGTTTTACAGCCTTGATTGGAAAAGATCGATCCATTCAATCATTTCAAATACTGAAGCATTATCTGGGTGGAACCCTTTCCCTGTTGAGGGTGTTTGGGGCCAATTTTCCTCTTGATCATTCTAAAAATTGTTCAATTTGAGGCCAATAGCTTACAAGTTATAATTATGCTAACAGAAATCAGGACAACTTATTCCTAGGGTTTTCTAGTAAGCAGATGGCTTCTCCTCCCAAAATTGTCCAGGTTGCATATTTATACTTGTTATCTAGTCATTTTCAGGGATTGTGGATATTATTTGGCATATTCATATACCCACACATATGCATTAATATATACCTAACCCTCCTACCAATTTTAACCCTAATTGCCAACATGTTGGGTAAATGCATGTGTTTAATGGTTCACCTGATTAACTGTATTGTGTGAATATTTTATTTTTTTATTTATATATTAAGAAAACATCTATGACCACCAACTCACAGTGATTCCAGTCAGCTTACAAAATACAGCTGTTGATTCTGAATTCATGATTAATACCCAGATATATTTTTTATCAGCCAATCTATTTGATGTCTCCCAGAGTCTTGGATTTACAGTTTCCAGTCTTCCAGCGTAAAGGAGAAAGTATGACAAAATATGTTTGTGAAACTACTACATAAACTCTATCAATGTTGTGATGACTATTCATGAAAGTATCCAAGAGACAAGGCTTATGTCATCAGGTCACAATGCTTATTTGTCAATAAGAAAAAAACATCTGGATGATATGGATATCTATGTTTTCACAGTATAATTAAGCCGTTTGCTGTACTTACTGGACAACTCAAATTCTTTTTTAAAATATTTTTTATTGTTTTAAATAAACAAAAACACAAAAAATCATCCTTCATTACATCCAGTCGAAAGCATGTTGATTGGTTATAAACAGTTTTCATGTGTTTCTATCATAATTGTTACATTTATTTCCTTCCCATTGAATAGTACATTTTACATCAAAAATCTTCATGTATTTTACCGTCAATACACCACCATTCTCATTTATCTAAAATTATTTAAACGTGCTTTTATCTGATATCATTTGCATTCAAAAACACAACAAACCACTGGCATTCATTGGCAATCTCAACAAACCTCCTGTAACATTACATCTTATAACATATTCTAAAAGAAAAAAATCAATTAATAAAATATCTAAGCATTTCCCCCCCTTCCCCTCCTCCAATTCACCATTTAAAGCTTTTATACAATTGCTTTTACCAATGCCAACACATATAAATATCATTAAACATTATCCGTTAACATTTCTTTGGTTATTATTGTAAACAATTAAGAATTATTTATTATGTATATCACATCTCCTCTCATCCAGCCCAAGAAGACTTACATTTTTATACATAATAAACAAGGATTTATTAATAAGATTTATAAGTCTTTTTCCCAGGTCCCAATTTGCAATTTATATTCAGATGGCTTTTACTAGTCAAAATAATTATTTCATTACTATTATCATTATTATTATAGGTAACTAAGGATTATTTACTGTTTATGTCACCTCTCCTCTCGTTAGACCCAAGAAAAAATTACTTCTTTATAACAAAATCTAAACAAAAGTTTATTGTTAACATACATTAAAAAAAATTTCCCCCAGGTCCCAATTTGCTATTTATATCCAAATTGTTTTAACTGATTAGCGTTATTAGTTCATTGTTATTGTTATAATGTATTACTTTTTAACAAATAAACATTTAAAAACAATCTTTAAAAAATCTATAAAATATTAAGGTTCAAAACAGTCAAAAAAATGTAAAATCTTCATATTTCATAATTCATTTTTCACTATGTAGTTTTAAAAGTGCCGAAACATCCTTCAAATGTTTTCTTCTGGAAGAACCATGATCCCATGACATTATTTTCTTTAGATTTCTTAATTAATTATTGTGATTGATTCTTCAACTTATGCAGTGAAATTATGTTCATTGAAGTTAAACCTAAGAAGATAAAAATGCAGAAGCGTATTTAGCCCATTTTCTTAATTAAGTTGTTGCCTATTGGAATATTGTTTTTAATTACACACAGGGAAAACTGCATTAACCTTTTAATAAAAAGTTCAAATAAATATTTTTTTTTCAGGTGGGATTTGCCCCTATTCGGTTCTTTTATCTTAAGGCTTATACATGGCAATATTTAACCAAGACATAATGTCTAATGATGCAAAGGTGATTAGTAGCAATTGCTGATTACTGAATTTGAATTAAGCATGAATTCATGTGTGGATTTTTAATGAAGTCTAATGAAGAATATACAGTCAGGCATTTCTTAGTTCCCAGCTGGAAATCCTTGCATCTGATATAACTAGCACATTAAGTTTTATTTTTTAAAAATTCTATTTATTTTACCAGATTTATAAACTGTACCAATCAAGCTGATTCTTATTTTTTTTTTTTAGTTTTACTTTTATAGAGTTGGAGCATATTTGGGGTTTATGATTCAAAACATTATTATTTTATTTTATCTTTATTTATATATAAACTTTTCTGATTCTGAATTACATAGTTTTGCTATTTCTGTTTTATCCCATATCATGAAATGGGATCTGGCTTGTTAATAATGTGTTTCGATAGTTTAAGCTGAGCTGTGGGTGATAACAGTGGGATCTGTTGTTCCTGTGATCTGTCTTTTAATATGTCCTCTGAGGGAACTGATCTGTCTCTGTTGTTTTATCTCCTGATCTCATTGGGTGGCTAGCCTCCTGAATCCCTGGTTTAATTCATCAGTTGAGTGTATCTGTGAAGTGAGTCAGAACAAATGTCATTGTAATATAGAACCTACAGATGTTCTGGATGGAAGTAGAAGCAAGCAGGTATGTCTGACAATCTATAGGTTTCCTGGATAACTTGGTGTTTATGTTACACTAACATTAAGGAAGTAAATGTTCCGTAGATTGGTGTAGGTTAAAATTTATGGTGAGGTAGAAGTTACTGAAACAAATATGAATTTCTTTCCATGGGTCCAGGCAATAATCTTGTAATCAATGAATCTCAAGTAATAATAATACTTTATTTACAGTCACAGACCAAAACACGAACAGTACAAAAGAGACACAGCAGCCAGTCACCAAAAGCCCAACTAAGGGAGGTTACAGCTCTCTCCTCTAATGGTCACAGCTCTCAAGAAAAACC